>NC_140588.1:684545505-685745505 GCF_964204655.1 Triturus cristatus
CGGAGCTCAGACAGTCTAGCAAAAAGCTGGAAAGAAACTGGAGAAAATTTCCCTCAGCAACTAACAAAATTAAATATAGAGATGCTGCCAAAGCTCTCTACTAAAAAGAGAAAATCAATTTGGCGGCAATTGCCCATGCGAAATCTTTCGGATCGCAAAATCACTTTTAACTCTTCCTCCACCCCCATTGCTCGGGTGGACATCCCTTTACACTGCAATCTAATTGCGGAATTCTTTTCAGATAAAATAAAAAGTATTTATGAATCGTTTCCTCTGTCTACGGCCTCACAAACTTTATCCCCATTGGATGTGACAGTCGCAGATGAAAATTGTCAGGTGAAGGTCATCCCCCCCTTGAGCCTGACCTCCCTTCAAGGGCTTCTTATTAATCTTAAAACAGGAGCACCATCAGATGTTGCCCCCCCTAACATTTTAAATTTAATTTCAGATACTGTATCACCAGTGATCCTAAATGTAATAAATGCCTCATTGGCACCGGGACTAGTGCTATACCAATGGAAACAAGCTATAGTTAGAGCACTTCTTAAAAATCCCAACCTAGATCTGAAGTGCTGGCATACTATCGCTCTATCTCACTTTTACCAGGAATCCGAAAATTAGCTGAGAAGCACGTAAACTACATCCTGTCATCATTTCTTGAAAACCACAATTGTCTTCATCTTTCACAGACTGGGTTTAGACCACAGCAAGGCACAGAAACTGCACTATTAACAGTGGTGAAATAATTAAGACGAATTTTGGATGGAGGGGGCTGTGCTGCTCCTATATTGCTAGATCTCAGCGCAGCCTTCAACACAGTGAACCATCATCTGTTAATCCAAAGATTTAGGAAGGCAGGAGTTGCAGGAACAGCGCTAAAATGGTTACAGTCCTTTTTAGAGGACAGATCGTTTGTGGTCTTCGAAGAAGAAACCACCTCAAAGCGAATGCCCCTTAGATGTGGGGTTCCCCAGGGATCTTCCCTGAGCCCCTCTCTATTCAATATCTACATGCGTTCCCTGGCTGAAGTAGTAACACCTTTTGGCATTCAGATCATAACCTAAGCTGATGAAACCGAGTTGGTGGTTTCGCTTAATCAACAGGATGCCTCAGGCTCAGGACTAGCCTTATGCCTTGAAAAGTTGTCGAGTTGGACGGATAGCTCCTGCCTAAAACTCAAAGGAGCTAAGACTGAACTGATACTCTTGGGCAACTGAACTACGTTGAGCATTGACTCATATTGACCTAGCTGTCTAGGGACTCCTCCGGTCCCAAAAGAGCAAATCAAAAGTCTAGGTGTATGGCTGGACCACAATCTTGATTTTAAAGAGCATGCATGTAAGGTTGCAGCCTGATGCTTTGGTATTTAAAGAATGCTAAGAAGGATCCTTCCCTTGCTACTCTTCACCGTGAGAAGACTGCTGGTGCAGGCATTGATTTTGTCATGCCTGCACTATGCAAATACACTATATTTGGGGGCTCCACTTACCGCTACAAAAAAAATTGCAGGTAGTGCAAAACTGTGCAGCACGTGTGCTTATGAATACTTCCAAGCGCCTGTCAGCTTAGCTTACACTTGCATCGTTGCACTGGCTACCTAGCCAAGAGAGAATCCAGTTCAAGGCTTTGTGTATCACACACAAAGTTCTCTCAGGGAAAGGCCCTCCCAGCATCAGCTCCATTATTAAACCTATCGCTCTTTAAGGTCTTTAAGGTCAGATAATAAACAATTAGCAGCAGTCCCAAAAATAAGAAGAACACGTAGCGGAGGCTGTCATTTTTTGTACAATGCAACAAAACTATAGAATCTTCTGCCTCTTGGTATCTATCTCGAGCCTAACTACCTCTCCTTCCGAAAGCAACTTAAAGCTTACCTGTATCCCTAATTCTGCCCATGGTTGAAGCTGCACCGCTACCAGCGCTGGGATGTCCCTAGGTAGCTATGCGCTCTAGAAATGCCTCTTCATTCATTCATTCTTTCACTTATTCAAAAGCGGCATTAAACTCTAAGGGTGTGAGACACTGGGGGAAGCATTAAGGCTCCTTAAGAGCAACACTAGGGAATTATTCACACTGGCAGTATCAGGTTATATGCTTTGAGCTTGGAACCAGAGAAAGAAGTTCATAGACAACATGTCCTCTAGGATAGCCAGCCTGTAGCTCAAGGCTTAGTATGCTCATGTAGCATCCTATCACCCCAAATATGCCATTCCATTAACATTGACATTGGGGATTTGCCATTTTTATGGCCTGTTCACTTAATCTATTTTAACTGTCCATGAATGCTTACTCCTACACAGAATACCCATACAATAGGACTATCATCATGGTGTCCGGTCTAGTAGGCCTGTTTTTCTTATTATTTACTAATTTTAATCATCAAGGTTCCTTTAAATTGTAAATAGGATGCTGTATGATGTTTTAATGAAAATGACTTGAATTGTGGATTTTTGTGATTGTAACTTTTTATGGCTTTTAGCCAAAATAAAGGTTTGATGATGAAACTTAAAAAAATAAAAAATTGCGCACCTCAATGTCCTATTCTTAGGATATGAGCTCTCAAGTGAAGGAAAAAGCCTAGCAGCTAATTTGTTAGAAAAATGCACACTGCTCCAACCTCCAAAAGTCTACATTCCATATTAGGATTTCTACATTTTGTCAGAAGATACATTTTGGATTACGCAGAAAAAGTAAAACCTTTCTACAACATAATTAGACCTGATTTTTCAGTTCGACATTGGACGCAGGAAAACACAGAAATACTTTGTTCCCTACAAGGTGACATGATAGCACCCAATCATTTACATACATGTGTAAATACTGCTATTTTGGTGATCCATGTAGTCGAGGCTTAATCAGGACACACTTACCTAACCTTCAATTAAGGGGAAACTGTACTCATTACATCTACAAATCACATTTGTACACAAATGCTGAAATGTGATTAGCATCCACTGAAAAAATTCTGACAGCAGTACAGACTGCTGTAGTGAGAGAAAGAGCATTGGCTCAGGGGAAACAAATAATTGTTGTAACTCCAGTACCAACCTTGGAGGCTGTTACTGAAGCAAGCATTCCTAATGCTAAAGCACTGCATCCATGATGGATACAATGGGCTAATTCAATCTCTGCAACAGATGTAGACTACAAATTTGATTCTACATTAAAAACAAAAGCAGATTTGCAATACAAACAAAAAAAAATCTCTTCAGAATGAAGTACTGCCTCTAGATCAGTATGAATACATACCTTACACTGATGGTTCATCTCAGCCAGCCGTAGGAAGTAAAAAGCTATACAGTGCAGCTTGTGCGATTGTAAAGGTAATGTATGCAGGACGGTAAGTTCTGACCTAGAAATATACAGATGCAGTCTCGAGGAGATTGCACGGCTCGGCCGGTAGAACTAAAAGGCCTGATACTGGCTCTAAAAAGCAAGGATTGAGAATTCCCCACACTAATTGTGTGTGATTCACTTTATTGTCTCCAGTCTTACAATGAATATCTTCACTACTGAGGCCAAAATGGATTAAGATATTCAAAAGGTTGCACAATAAACCATAAATTACTTTAGGAACAAGTGTCACAGCTGAAAAGAGGCTTGCTATGGGCTCACGTGATTCATCCGCTGGGTCATAAACCTGTTGGCGTACATGTTGAAGGGAATTGATTGGCTGATGAAGGCAACAAGGTGACAGTGCGAGCAGCTGCCGTTTCTGCAATCACTCATTATAGCACGAGAATATACAGAAAGATAATGGTTGGTGTCATCGCTATGTGTATAAACAGCTCAGCTTTGCCAAAAGGTTTTCCACTGAAGTACTCCTACAAGTTAGATACGCAAAGTTTTTCATATGTTAAAATTCCAGGAGTGGGGGTTAGAGTAATACCAAACATGGATCGCAGATTAGGTTTAAAACTAGCTGCACACAAGGGTCTGGGTTCCCCACACGCAGGTATTACTGAGACAGTTTCATTATTGAAGCAACGTTATTGGTTGTCAGGTTTTACAAAACAGACCAGACCAAGGGCTTAATGCTTAAGTGCGACATCTGCCAGCAGATGAAGGGTTCCACGGTAGCACGTCCACCACAGACACCTTTACTGATATCAGGCAGACCTCTCGCATGTGTCTATTTAGACCTCTGTGGCCTCTTACAATCTGGCTGGGCTTACAACTGCATCTTGGTTGCAGTGGATGCATGCTCTAGATTCCTCTGGGTTTTGCCTCAGTGCTCTGCTGATGCCTGAACTGTTATTAAGGATTTGCGAGTATTATAAGGGACATACGCAATTGGCACATTACATTCTGACCGTGGCCCTGCGTTTTGTTCTCAGGCTTACAAAGAAGCTATGGGAAGTTTAGGTGTAGCATTGCAGTACTCCCCTCCATATCATGCCAAGGGAAATTCGATTGTGGAGAGGAAGAACCAGGACTTAAAGCAATCCTTAACAGCAAGGGTATTAGGCGAGGGTGGCAGTTGGGTCATTCACATGTATGGGGTCCAGAGGGCACTTAGTAACATGCCAGGAAGTTCTCTAGGAGGCCGTACTCCATTTGAGGTCCTGTTTAGGAAAAGAATGTGAGTACCCAACCTTGATTGTGGCAGCAGAGTGGCGGATGCAAAAGCATTTGAGTTCACTGATCGTTTGGCTGTTTTACAGGAACTCATTGAATTCCAGGCACTATAAAGCAATGTCCATGTAAAAAGCGCCACCACTGGGGAAGTGAAAGCAGTTGCAGCAAGTCCTGCCTGTGTCCCAACTATTGGGGACGTGTACAGAGAAAAGATTGCAGACAAAAAATAATTTTGGCCATCTTACCGAACACCTGTACCTGTCCTGGCTATCAAAGGAACAAAGAGCAGTACTTCTTCTGCCTCTTGCCAGAAAGAAAGAGAAGAGATTTGTCTCCATTCATCTGATAAAACCACACTATGTGGTTGATACTGAATAGCAGGCCACGTGGGCTCCTGTTTAACTGAGGATCTCCTCTCGCTACCATACAGGAAGTTCAGACAGAAAGACCTATAAAGTTTGAAGATTCTACTCTATGAGGTAATGGAGTTGCCAAAAATGGAATGGAATTCGTACCAGTCAAAATTGAACAACAACACAATACAAATGAAACACAGATCTCAATTCGGCCTAACACTGACATCTATGTGAATATGTTTTGAATTCAGTCAACAGCCAGGTCTATAAAGCTTGCTGAGATACCAAAGATAGATCGAACAGCATCTGGCTACTTAATCGATTTTGATACCGTCTCACTGGATGTGAGTGAAGCTGGGTCACCGCCAGCTTCTGTTTCCCGCCACAACAAAAAATATATAATATCTACCTTTAGCTGAAAAGGACATACTTTGTTACTCCCTGGCTACAGCTCTGGATTGCAGTTGGTCTACTGTTCCTAGTCCTCTGGATAGGTGTAGTGACTGTCTTTTTCCTACTCCTGAATGTACATTATCTTACAGAATGCTCCGCAGTGCAACAATTGAACTTGGTCCTTCAACTGCGTACATCATCTCATCATGAACAAAGAGACCTGTCCTTTGTGAATATTACAGCAGTTTTGATTCCTGAAGGAATAGTTTGGGATAGGGTTTCATATGATGTATTTGGTCCCACTAGACTTTTAAAAATTCCACATGTATTAAAAATTTCTTTGAATGATATCATCACCTCCACTACATTATCTGATGATTTGGACTTTGAAAATGTGAATAGTATGCTGTCTGATTGAATTGTATGATGATGCGTCTGATTTTGATACCGTGTAATGTTACCAACATTATGGGCATCATTTCTTGAACAAAACAACTATCCCATATAATGTTTTCACTTATCTTCAATGTTAATATTGCCCAAAACCACTGAAAGGTAGTTCACAAACTTTTGCACAGAAGTTTGCTTATTTTTCTGGGATTAACACTTCAGACCCAACCACATAGTATAACAAGGATGCACCTGCACCTGCATACGAAACAGATATACTCTGCTTCCTTTATTTCCCAGCTATCTTTTCAGGGTTTCGACTTTTGGAGGGACACCATAGACACAACATCCGGGTGACTAAGGATTGGCAAATTTAGAGGACGGAGGCATTATTTAGAGCGTGTCTCATACTGCAGCAGATTATCTTTCTGAACGATACCGTGCAACAGACTTCTTATCTTGGTCTAGTAAAGATCAAGGACTTGAACACTCCTCGGATTCCCTCACTTAAACACTTTGAGGAATGGTAAAACTATACACAGCATAGTGAAGATATACTTGATGAAATTATACACAAGAGTTCATACAACTCTTCTGACCCTAATTGGAAGGAATAGTTAGTTTTGCCGATCGACACAAATTGGTGTCAATCAACATTTAAGGGTACCACTGAAGGTTTTAGTATCCATAGGCGGGACCAACGCTATGTACAATGAGAACATCCGGGGTTGGTGACATTCTACAGTGTTGGGAAGTTATGCCTAGATTGGCTGAGAACCGAAACACAGTCCCAGGTGAAACCACACTTGTCCTTACTTTCAGATGACATGGATCTAAGAGATTTTTTGCTAGGTCCCTGGAAACCACGTCGTAAACTCTTCTTATATGCTATTTACGAAGAAGTATGGAAGATCTCTTACCAGGAAGCTGCAGAATGATTGCGTGAAATTGATCGGGTTAACCTAGAAAAGGCTTTTGCAGTGGTCGCCAATGGAATGACCACACTAACATCCAGGATTTTTTCACTGGGCAGCATTGTATCTTCTGCAATAGATATAATAGAACAGGACTTGTATTCTTCAACATGGGCAATCGCAGTTATGATCCATCCTGTTATTAAGCCGGACGCTACAATCATTGCTCTCTGGTCATGTGTGCTGGCGATATATTAACAGTACTTCTCTGTGCTCTGCTTATAGTTTAATGGAAAGGCAGACAACAATGGCACAAAGAGATGCTAAATTATGGGGACACTTAAGTCTTTCGCTGTGGGTCAGACTGTGAGAATTTGTTAAGTGGGTCTCTAATTTGACAGGATATTATGCTTCACGGAGCTTGCAACGCTTCTGTTGCAAACCTATCTTGTCACTTGAAAGGATCCCCAGCTGCCGTGATTCATCCCGTGTTTAAACTACTCTGGAATGGGAGTTATTCGATGTTGAATGATCAAGGTTGTAGTGGGATGCTGCCAGGCATAGCATTTCTAGGGTTACTTATTGTATGCAAATATTGTTTCCACCGACCCACACAGTCAGTGAGGCGCCTCTTTTGCCTTCGTTGAATGTTTCCCTTATACGGTTTTATTTTCTGAGCAGACTGAAATCCATACTTTTACAGAAGGAGGTGGCCTTAACCTCAGCTCGAGAGACCTTTGTTCTCCAGGTTGTAAGGTCTTCAGCTGAGATCCAGGCACTAGTCCAAACTAACTTCCTGCTCCCTGCTGGAGAAATGGTACATCGTATCTTTAACATGTCTGATACAAGTGGGATAGTAAACCTATTTAAGCTCATAGGCGCTGGGCTATTAAATACCTTTCAGACAATTTTCAGAGCTATTCCATCTTTGATACTCTTTTTATTGTCAAACATTGTTGGATGCTTCCGCTTGTCCTATTCCTTGTAATGGGTATCCTGGTTTTAATTTTCTGCTAGGCAATAAGCATCTCAAACTCCAAGGAGATGGAAAAAGCGCTTTTGGTGCGTCATTGCCATGAACTCATGGTATACTATCTGGGGACACCTTGACTTTGGGAGCTAAGCAAACATCACTTTCTGCCATATCAGATCAGTCTGGGTCGACTGCATCTTGCCTGTACTCTGCTGCCTATTTTTGGACACCAATGCTTGTCGGACACCTGTCTAACACTTCTATCTGTTGTGCCTCCAGACATGGATGTACTACTGGACCCATTAAAGGTCCATGTAGTGCAGTGTCCTCAGCATATTTAAATTCTGATGTCAGCATTCTTGGTGCCGGCACAGGATGCTTCAGCTCCTGTCGGAATGAACACTGGCCCTGGACCAGGCTTACAGACATCAAGCGCTTCCTCAGCAATGGCTGTGGGAACCGGAGAAGATCACCTTTGCTCCATTGACCTGATCCAAGAGGTGTTACAGGGACGGTCGTCTGTGAAGGCAAGCAACAGTGATGTCTCGCACAGGACACATAAATATTTGGCTCTCTGTGTGCTGGGAACAATGCGCCCTTTTTCAAAAATATCCTAAATTGGAATTCAAAACATTATTTTTGATTTATTTTTCCTATTTTGCTTTCACTGAGCACCACGGCTTAAGACGTGGTCAGTTGGTCTAGCAGTATATTGACTCTTTAGAGGACTTTTATAGCTTTTAAAATTTGACATCATTTTTTAACACATATCATGTTTTTATACTCATATTTTAGATGCTTTTAAACATGCATATTTTAGCATTTGTTAGTTTTTCATCCAGACAGATTAGGACTGGGTGTTATGAATCCTGATGTACCCTGATATAGGCCTAGGTTGTTGCACAACCTTTTACCTACAACTGTCCTACTATTGTTCTAAATAATGGTTCTGACACTAACCTTTTACCTAGTTAGATGCTGCATAAATATAGTGTGGTGTTCTCCAAAAACTAGCCTCATTTATTATACATGAGTATTCTCAGGATCACAGCAGGATTATAATCTTCTGCATAATAACTCTGTATAAGGGTCACCACTGTCGTCAACCTTGGCCAACGTGCCCACAGTACCATGTCACAACTAGGTAGAACCCCTGAGGGTACCTTTCGGGTATATAAGTACTACATCTTCGCTGGGTAAACCAGAGGAAAAGAAGCTTCCATGCTGACATGCTGACATGAGATGCTGAGGTCCATACATGCAGACATTCCAGGATGCAGTGGTCTAACATTCCTTTGCGGGGTGTCAAACTCAAAACCAAATTGGGGTCCTTTGTTCTCTCACATCAGGTAATGGGGTTGTCTATTTCCTTGGGGGATTCTTGGCTATTCACCTATATACATGCTAGGTATACTTAGGTACATCTAGTTAGGGCTTGCATTGTAAAAGTACACATTATTATTAGGGGTGGGCGGAATTTGCGAATTTTAAATTTCGCAAATTATCACGAAAATGTTTAAAATTATCGCAAACAAGCGGAAATATCGCGAAAATGCGGAAGTTTTTTTCCCGCATGTTCGCGTTATTTTCTGCATGGTTGCGGGTCGCCAACTTACCCATGTGGTTGCTTGCGGACGCGGCCATCTTGTTTTGAGTTGTCTCGCGGTGCATGATCGCGAGAAGAAAGACGTGATCGCGCGATGCATGACTTCACTGCGGGCGCGAACTGTCGCGAGACAGCGCAAATGGCTAAAAACAATACAACATCTCATGGAGAACGCGACCGGATCAAGAAAACTTGTCGGCGAATGCAGGGATTCAGGTAAGGCAATCGCGCGCGTGCGAGAATGTATTATTTTACAGCGCGAGCAAGAAACAAATTATCGCCAAGCTGCGGAAACCGGAAATTTTGACATTTTCGCGCTCTCCGCGGAACACGAAAATGTCAAATTATGGCAATTTCCGCGAACGGAACGAAATTTTCGCCCAGGCCTAATTATTATTATCATGTATCTATATGTCTGCATATAATCATTGCTTTAGCACTATGGTCGAAGTCACCTTGTATTTGTGCTTAGAACTGTATACATCTGTTCCTGTCTAATGGTTGTTACAGCACACGTGTTTATACTAGAATAACGCTGATTCAATAAATACTTATTGAAAATGTCTCCATTGTTTATTCTGTATATCTCTCTGAGAGCAGGTAAGCACAAGTGGAGAGGATGGGGAGAGGATGCAGCCTTACGGCTAGAGTGGTAGATGTCGGAGCTGGGGAACCAGGTTCGAGTATCGGCTATGACACTCAACATCCTGTGATTCTGGGCAAATCACTTAATCTCCCTGTGCCTAAGAAAAATTAATGTGTCCTTGTGTAACAAAACTGGTGCTATGTAAAAGCGCTCTGATACCCGATTTCCCTGGTCTAGTTCGCGCTATATAAAAGTCCCTAAAAAAAAAAGTGACTGAGCGGAAAGCACTGTACTGTTTCCACGATCCCTGAGGGGTCAGGGTTGTCATTTTAACCCCTTCAGCGCTGCGCGGATTCCCCCGCGGTGCTGAAGGGTTCGAGCGCGGGCGGGGCCATGACGGAACGGTTCCGTCATGAGCACAGCTCAACCGATGCTCATGACGGAATCGTTCCGTCATGAGCATGGAAGGGGTTAAATAGTTGTTAAATAGTTACCAGAAATTCTTTGATCCTTCGTGAGTTTGTGGAGCTTGTAGTGGCATTGTGAGCTAGCTGGTCTACTGACTAACATATCCTTTGGAGGTGTCTGGAATCAGTCTGGATACCAATCCCCCCTTAGTTTAAGTTTTCTAAACACGCAGATCCTATACAGATTTGTAGAAACTACATGACAAGACCAACCCTTAACTTTCATCTATAATATGTTACTTCCTTGGGAACAGAGAAGTAGTGCTATTCAAGCGTTTGTTTTGGTCTAGGCACTGAAGATGTTGATGTCCTTCCTGATTCAGACAGACCACAGGCACCTCAGGTGCCAAATTCAAATGAGGGGTGAGAATCCAAAATTGTTGAGGTGGTCCATTTCCCTACAGGGAATAGACTTTATGGTGAAACACAGACCTTGAGATAAATCGGATAGTCTCTTCACAGTTTCAAAGTATGAATCGAGATAATTATGTCCATGCTGAGGGTCTGTGATATTTAAGTTGGCGCATCTTGTGAAATCTTCTTAGACGAAGATAGACACTGTCTTCATTTATTTTCAATTCAGGAATATTTTACTAGTTTCTTACTGGCACCGCAGCGTCCATTGTTTCATTATCCGGAGTCCATCACTGTTGCAATGATTGACTGTGAAGAGACTATCCGATTTCATCCCACGTGAGATCGGCTGATCTCCCTAAATAGTGTTTGGTCCTGAAGAGAACCTCAAGGTAATAAACGTGGGGTTCTAAACGCGCCAACCTCTGTTTCATCAAACATGTGTGATATACAGAATGTTATGCCTGTCTGATTCAACAAATTTGTACATTTAGCATACTGTTTTGCTTTAACAGTGCAGAAATTGTTATTTGGAAAAATACACACTGTTTGTTTTTGCTCTACTGTGAGGTTTAAGAGAGGTTTAAATCAAGTTTAACACATTTCGAGCAAATTCTTTGTCTGTTATATGCTTTATGTTTTGTCTGAGTTATGTGTAGGATTTGTCTTTTATTTTGTCTAAAATAATTTGTTTTACTGATCCCAATTCATTGAATGCATTTGGTATCTAAACTATGGTTGTAGTGATTTTGTAATTTTTGTAATGTGTAGAACAATTGCATTTTAACTAATAAGAGATGCAAACATGTTTTGAAAAAATTGAATAAAAAGCACTTTTGAAATGAATATAGTTGGGTTACATTGAGTGGACTACTTGTGCTCGTATGAGTATCTTCCAAAAAAGATATCAGTATTGGCCGGTTTTTTGGTATTTTGACTAGTGGGCCTGCAGCATTGATTGTGCCACCCACACAAGTGAACATGTGTCTACCACTGCAGAGCTTGTCTGTGTAGTTTACACTGCCATGCAGGCTTGGCATTTAAACATCTTGACCTAGGTAGCCCATAGGCCGGGGTACTGTGTAATCAAAAGGTAAGCCATGTACTTTTACGGTTTACATTTCCTAGTAGTGAAAAACACCCAAATTAGTTTTTCCCTTCCTGTGAGACCTACCACTCTCATAGGTTAACATTGGGTATTCCATATTACACTTATAAGCTGCAATTCCTGATTGAGAAGGAGTAGATCTATCATGTCTCATATCACTGGTAAATTCTCTTTACTGGTCAATCAATCAATCAGTAATCTTATAAAGTGTGATTACTGGCCCATGAGGATCTCAGGGCATTGAGAGAGGGGAGTCTGTAATTCAGTTGAAGATTCAGGTCTTGAGGTTCTTTCTGAATTGCAGCAGTGAGGGTAATTGCCTGAGGTACAGAGGTAAAGAGTTCCAGCTCTTCACAGCAAGGTAGGAGAAGGATCTTCCTCCAGCCACGATCTTGCAGATCTTTGGTATGGTGGCCAGGGACAGTTCGGCAGTGAGAGATGTCTGTTGGGAGTGTATAGGTTCAGCATTGTGGAGGGCTTTGTAGGCATGGGTGAGAAGCTTAAATGTGATTCTTGTGTTGACAGGTAGCCAGTGAAGGCCTCACAGGTGGCCGGTGATGTGGGTGCAGAGTAAGAAGTTCAAAATAACACTGGCGGTGGCTTTCTGGACGGTCTGCTGTTTTCTTGGGTATTTTGGGGTGGTGCTGGCATAGACTCTGTTGCCATAGTCAAGTCTGCTGCTGACAAGCTCATGGGTGACCATTTTCCTGGACTCTGTAGGGATCCACCCAAAGATCTTAGGAAGGAGGCGGTGCATGTGGAAGCAGGAGGAAGAAATGGCATTGATTTGGTGGTTCATTGAGAGCGAGGACTCCAGGATGATGCTGAGATTTTGTGTGTGGTCCGTGGGTGTTGGGGAGAATCTGAGTGCTGTGAGCCACCAAGAGTCATGCCAGCAGAGGTGGGGGAGCCAACGATAAGGACTTCAGTCTTGTCTGAGTTAAGCTTAAGGCAGCTGTTCTTCACCCAGCTGGAAACTGCCTTCATCCCATTTTGGAATTTTCTCTTGGCGGCTGTGGGTTTGTCTGTGATGGAGAGAATCAGTTGGGTGTTGTCATTATCATAGGAGACGATATTGAGTCCATGGCTCCTGGCAATGACAGCAAGCAGGGCCAGGCAGGTGTATTAAGAGGGTGGGGCTAAGGGAGGATCCCTGAGGCAATCCACAGCTGTTCTCCGTGGGTTCTCAGTTGAACTGTGAAAGTCTGACGCTCTGCATTTAGCCAGTGAGGAAAGAGCAGATACATTCTAGGGCTTTGGTATGGATGCTGGCGTCATGAAGTCTTGCGTGGAGGGTGTGGTAGGAAACGGTTTGAAATGAGTTCCAGGAGGATGAGAGCAGCAGTCTTGCCTCAGTAGAGGTGGGTGCAGATGTGGTCTTTAGAGGCAAGGAGAAAGTTGTGTGTTGATGGCTTTCTCAATGAATTTGGCTGAAAGAGAGATGGGTCTATAGTTCCTGAGGTCCGTCGTGTCAGCAGAAGGTTTCTTCAGCAGGAGCTTGATCTCTGCATGCTTCCAGTGTTCTTGGAAGGGTGTTGACTTGATGGAGCAGTTGATGGTGTGGCGGAGTTCAGATGGGATGGAGGTGCTGGCTCTGTGATGTAGTGAGAGCAGGGATCCTAGAGGGGTTTACAGTGGATGCTCTTCATGATACTGAGGGTGTCATCAGAAGGGAGGGTAGTCAAGTTGGTCAAGGTCTGCTGTGGGGATTGGAGCCATTGAGTATGGTGGTTGCGGGTGTGGTGGGTGAGTCTTGAGTTGTTTAAGCTGTTGTCTGCTCTCTCTGTTCTGGGTTTAGCAAATTCTTTGACCACAGCAAAGAGTTATTTGCTGTTGTGTGTGTTGATGTTGATGTGTTCCTCAATTGCTGCTCTCTTTGTTGTTCTGATGAGGTGGTGGTGTGTGGTGATGGCGGATTTTAACGCTACATGGTCTGCTGTGATCTTGCTGTTCCTATGTCTTTTCTCAAGCCATCTGTAGGTGCACCTGGACTCCTGGAGGGTGGGGGAAACCAACTTGCTTCCTTGGAGTTCTACTTGCCTGAGGTTTTACTTGGGGGGGCATTGTGTTGGCACAGTCGGAGATCCATCGCTGGAGGATGCGTGCTGAGGTGGTGACATCCATGGATGTATGTGGTGGGGTCTTACTGAGGAAGGTGGTGAGCTGATCTTCAGTGACATGGTACCGGCTTTTGAGAGGATCACAGTGGGTGTGGTGACGTGCAGTGGGTTTGGTGAAGGAGATGTAGACAGAGTGGTGGTCAGTCCAGTGTGGCTCAGAGTTGAGGCTGACGGATATGTTGTTGCTTGCGAAGAAGATTGAGTTGAGCATGTGTCCTGCTAAATGGGTTGGCATTGTGACCAGTTGTTTGAGTCCAATGGTGGCTAGGTTCTCCTGTAGGGATGAGGTGTTGTGGTCTTCAAGGTTGTCCAGATGCAAATTGAGGTCAACAGGGAGGATGTAGTCTGTTGAGGCGAGAGAATGGTGAGTGATGAAGTTGGTTGTGGATTCCCTGAAGGGGGGCAGGGTCTGGGAGGTCTGTAGATGAGGGTGCCACAGAGGGTGGCATTCCGGTTGGTTTGGACGTGAAGGTGTGAATGGTCACCAGACCAGGTTGTGAGGTGGAGGGTGTCTCTGTGTATGATGGTGATGCCTCCTTCTGGTTCAATGACACAGTCCCTGTGGATGATGTTGTATCTGATGGGGATGGAGGTTGCGATGTCTGGGGCTGAGTTTGAGTTCATCCAGGTTTCTGTGAAGAAGGCAACGTCTGCGGAGATGAAGTTGAGCAGGTCCCATATCTCCATGGCATGTCTTTTGAGGGAGCAGGTGTTGAGCAGGATGCATCTTAGGTGATCAGGTTGGGTTCTTGAGGATCATGTGGTTGGTGGGTCTGGTGTGGGGAGGCCGGCGAAGGTGCAGTTGCAGCAGGAGAAAAGTGCAATGAGAGTTGGCAGGTGATGTGGTGTCTGGTGTTGAGGGCATGCAGGGAGCTGGTGTTGTAGTGTGGATGTCTGAGGTGCTTTGCGTGGTCCAGGCATGGGCGGGCACAAATGGGAAAAAGAGATCGGAAGAGAAAAAGGCAGAAATCAAAGAGACAGAGGGCTTAGCAGCAGCAGCGCAGAGATGATCCCCACTAGACCACCAGGGATGAGGTGAAGGTGGGTGCCTGTGGGTGGGGGAGGGGTTTGAACACACAGACCTGTAAGGGTCAGGGGCTACAGATACCAGGCAGAGGTGTGCAGGAAGGGAAGCAGTTCACTGACAAGGTCAGTAGTGTGAGTGGACAGTGGCGGTGCGTCCATTGGGGGCGTTCGGGCGTTGCCCCACTAATGCCACAGCCCAAAAATCGTTCTACTTTTGATGCTAATTGCAGCAATCAGGACTCTGAGTCCTGATTGGAATTAGCGTCAGAAGTAGAACACGGACGCTGAAAGGGGGCGGGGCTGCAGCAGCACTCTCGTTGAGTGACAGTGCAATAGTGCACATGTTCATTTTTGGGCTGATAATTTTTACGATCAGCCTGAACATGCGCACTATCCTTCCCTTTAAGAGACCGAGGGTTGCTTCATGTGCAGCCCCCGGTCTACTAATGGGCAGGGATACTCCCTGCCCTCAGCCAATCCTGGCGCTGCTGAGAGGGGTTGCTAGCCGGCAGTCACTCACGCAGAAGACGTGGAAGGCGCCAACGCACCGGACCCCGAGCCGAGCCCAGGAGCAGACAGCAGAGGCGGCGCGGACCTGCCCGGTCAGGTAAGTTACATTTTTACTTTATTTTTAAACCCCCACCCCCGTGCGACCCTCCCAACCCTCCCAGCGAGTATTGCGAGCAATGCGAGCCGCAACAGTTTTTTGTGGATTATGTATGTATGCTCTGTTCTTGCTCACTAATCACTACTGTGTGAAATGGAAAGGGGTCTCCGGTTTCTTCTGGGCACGGCGCTTTGTGCATATGTAAACTTTTCTGACCTTTACTGGTTGCACAGGCATGCCATGTGTCTGGAATTATGCAGTTTACGTTATTTATTGATGCCATTGAAATTCTCAACCTCGTGCAGTTTAGGTGACCTTGGGATTCTGGCAAGCATTAATTAACAAAACAACAATTGGGTAAAAAATTAGATTCACACAGAAATGATGTTCCCAGTTTGTAGTTTTGCTATACTTTCAGGTACATATTCAGACAGAGTCCTACCATGGCATCAGGACTCATGAACTGTACGTACTTGCATATTCAATCAATCAATCAATCAATGCATTTATATAGCGCACTACTCACCCAGAGGGTCTCAAGGCGCTGGGGGAGGGGGGTCCGCTACTGCTCGAACAGCCAGGTCTTGACTTGCTTCCTGAAGGCGAGGTGGTCCTGGGTCAGGCGGAGGTGCGTCAGGAGGGGTTGTTTTTAGCAGCAGAATATCACAGCTCTCTGCTGCACCCACGGTGCCCATTTTTTTTCCCCATGCCAGGAATTTACCAACAGTGTTTTTTCACTTAGAGGCGCTTATTAACTGACAATGTGCTTTGAGTTTAGTGCATACATTTATTTGCCTGTTATGAGCGATATATTAGCGCAGAAAAAATTCACTGATTAATTGTTTCTATTTGTAACCATTTTGATTTTTAGATATAAATGTAATTATTTTCTCTAGACCTTCATAAACAGAATTTTTTTAATACTGTTTTCCTGACATTTGTTTTTAATGTGGGAGATGTGGGAGACTAGTCTATTTCAGAGTTACATTTTGCAGAGAAATGTTAGTTTACGTTTCATGCAACATCCTTAAAGTTACTTTTAGATCAAAACAGTACCTCACACACACATGAGAAATGGAAGGGTGTCACAGAGATTATTTGCATAATTATTAGTGAGCTGCTGTTGTGTTGCAATATTGAAAACACATTTAGAATTTTGGAGGAATGGTTGTGCACTGTCAGTGACCTAGCCAAAGAGGGCATGAAATAGCTGAAACTGGACTATATAGTCAAAGCGGTTCCTAACAGGGGCTGGGGGCCCCCTAAATATGTTAGGCCCAGGGCCCCAAAAATCCTTAATATGTCCCAGTTTGGCCACTCTTTTAAAAAAAAATTCCCCCTTAGGTTGTTCAGGCTCGCTCGCTGCGCTCGCTTGCCGCGGTGGACTCCCAAACAAGTTTTACCTCACCACTTTCAAATGTCACCAGCCGCCACTGTGAGTGGAGTACAGGACAGCTGGAAGGCAGGAAAGCCGGATGCAGGAAAGCAGCGCTTGAGGGCGGCAGGGCAGTGAGGGAATGAGCAGCAGCAGGGACACAGAGAGAAAAATGGCACAAAAAGAGAAAAACTGATAAAACCGAAAGAAAGTGAAAAAAAGTAGAAAAGATTAAAAGAATGTAAAAAAGATATCAGAGGAGAAAAAGGCAGAAAGCAGAGAGACAGAGGGCAGAGCAGCAGCAGAGCAGAGATTCTCCTCACTGGACCATCAGGGATGAGGCGCAGGCTGGTGCCTGCCGGTGCAGGAGGGTCTCAAACACAGAGACCTGTAAGGGTCAGAGGCTGCAGATACCGGCGGAGCTGTGCGGGAAGGAAAGCAGTTCACTGACAAGTTGCTGGTAAACATGAATTTATCCCTACCCTTTTTAAAATGCCACTTTTAGAAAGATTAACTTATACAAAATATCTCTTGAGGAGTTATTTCTAAACAGATTATTTCCACATTTTATCATGGCCACATACGTGATCCGAGTGATTAATCACACACGAGATAATTACAGTCATGGACGTCTTCCAAGATTCGAATATTTTTACTTCATTTATATTCAATCTGTTGCATTTATACAATACACATCATTAGCATAATCCACATTATATATACAGACAGTATGTACATTTAATTATGGTGCACACCACATTCTTATTAACTTGAAACATTTTAAGTTGGTCTTTGTTATGTCCCAGGTAAGGAAGTAACTGTATGATTGAATCATTGTGACTAATGTGATTTTTGTATTGTTTTGGTTAAAAGGAGTGACTGAACTTCCATCAGTCCCCTTACTTGATAGAGTCTAGAAAATTGGACGGATTGTTTGCTAGTGCACGTGCTGTTATTAATTAAATGTACATAATGTCTGTATATATAATGAGTATTATGCTAATGATGTGTATTGTATAAATGCAAATGATTGAATAATCTGTTGAGAAATAACTCTTTATGAAATATTTTGTATGAGTTAATTGTCCTACCCAATTGCTTGGGAAAAATTGGGGTGCCTTATTCTGTGAATAGACTTTTAGAAAGATAGGATTTTTGTGACCGTAGACCTGCAGCCTGTCTCCAATAACTATCTGGCGAGGGTGACAGCTTGATTTTTTACATACCCTCTAGACAGGCGCACACAAAGGAAGCTTAGGTCTGACCGAGGGGCCATCCACATCCTGACAGGATGGGAAGGCGGAACTGACACCTGAATAGGCTGTGTCCTGTCCCCCATGCAAAGGGTTGCAAACCCCCCTGGACTTAGTCTGGAGTGAGAGCTGGAAGAAAGGATTAAGGGTGGGCAGAATTTGCGAAAGTGCCTTTTGCAAAATATGGCAAAAAGGCAAAAAATCTCAGCGATCATGCGAAATTTTGCGTGATCGTGGAGATTTTGTGCTAATTTATCATGCCAGAATGAATCCTGCCCTGCATATTTATCCAAGAAGATGCCACCGTTTTGTGCAATACCTCTACTCAACTGGAGTGCTTTCTACTAGCTAATCAGTAAGTGCTACCTCGTTGGGTAAATAAATGTATAGTGCTTTTCCTACACTACAGCTGCGTAAAGGGCCAGAAGAGTTGTCTCCAGCGACCATGTGTGTCTGTAGCTTTTCCACTGCGCCAATGGACGCCGGGGTCCCTCGAGTGAGCTGTTCATCATAGTGGGGAAAGGGTGGGAAGACATTGCACACTGCCAGTGTGTGGGGCGGGGCTTCTATGCATTTCACATGCCTCTTGTTTATAAAGGGTCAGAGACCGGGCAGAGCAGCAGATGAGGAGACAGATTATTACTAGTAACAAAATTGGGGAGTGTAGAGGGATGGCCCTTCACGGGCTTCAGAGATGGATACGTCCTCCACTTCAAATTATTTACTTAACAAAAAGATCCATCTCATAGGGGGAGAAAAGAAGGAACTTCAAAACCTGGGTTATATAGGTGTAAAAGTCCCACAATGGTTGGACATACACAAAGGTGTTTACGACCGGACATCGGGATGGAGGCACTTGTAGCGATTGGCTGCTAAAGGATTCGTGACATTGAGGATCCATATTGGTTTTCCATCAACCCTAAGGTCCATGAGGCAACACCTCACATACACTTAAAACTTAATACGAATACCATTAGGTACTGTATACTCACGCATGTTTTCTCTTATAAATGATAAACTTATCATGAGTACGAATATGCGCACATAGGAGGGATCTTAACCTTGTCCTGAAGAAGATGCCTAGCATCGAAACATGTCGACAACATACTAGGAGAATACCACACATTGAGTAGGGAGTCTCCGCACCACCTTTTTACTAGTACCAGCCCCCTCCGACTTATTAAAGTTCTTTTGTCCTAGGGGCCAGGTCCTTTTTAACTCACATTCACACTTATCCCAGACCCTCCCACTGCACTACACATAGCACTTTACTATCAGTGCTCCCACGTATCCGTAGGTCGTAGCACGCCCCGTCCCGCAGCGGGGCGGGAAGACCCCTATGATGAAGCATGACACCACTGGTCATTCTTGGTGTGTGAGGGGTATTTAAACACCTTTGTGTATGTCCAACCATTGTGGGACTTTTACACCTATATAACCCAGGTTTTGAAGTTCCTTCTTTTCTCCCCCTATGAGATGGATCTTTTTGTTAAGTAAATGATGAGGAGACAGAACCTTCTGGTGTCAGGAGCTACACGGGAATTGCGCTCGAGAAACCCATGGATGCACAGACCTCCATCAATGATTGCAGCAAATTGCTGATGGTAGGTATGGGGAGAAAGCACACCTGCCTAGCCTCCACCATGCTCACGAATCTTTTATGCTGATTAATGCTTACTGAATTTGACCTTCAACTCGGTCACCTGCTTTATTTATATCTGTAAGTGCTTCCTGAGATTTAAAATGACAGGAGCATCGTGCCAGAATGAATCCTGCCCTGCATATTTCCGTTCCCTAGCGGATCGTGGAAGTTTCGACATTTTCGCGTTCCATGTGGAATGCGAAAATGTCGAAATTTCGCAATTCCCGCAAGCAGAACGGAAATTGTCACCCACCCTTAGGAAGGATCTCTGTGCACTTCAAAGCCCCTCTTTGAAGTCACCTCCACTTTAAAGGAACAACTGGGTTTAAGTACTGGCTTTCAGACCCCACCAAATCCGACACTAATGGACCGGTGAATAAACTCTGCCAGGAGGAAGGACTGTTGTGCTTCTGCAAGGACAGCTACTCTCCTGGACTGCTGCTCGGGAAGAACTGGTTTTCTGCTGTTCTGTCCTGTGCAATGCACTTGGAATCAGCGCATTGCCATTTGAACTGATGCATCAGAACCACTGCATCACCCTCCACTGAAGTGAGAGATGGTCGACACATCCCCTCGATGGCATTGAGAAATCAGCCTCAGCACCAACGCATCTCAGAACTGTCCCTTCAACTTCACAAGAGGCACATTTCCATTGTTGCATGGTGAAAATCAACGCACCACCTCATCTGCAGGATTAACACTAATACATTGCTAAGCTGTACCCCGCATCGTGCTGTTGTGACCATGATCACAGTATTTTTGCTCAACCAGCCTTGCGTGACTCCTGTATCCGGCCAGCCCTCCAATGCGGTTGGCCTCAACAACTTTGCCCTGTTCCAGCCTAACCAGATACCTCTATCGGTGCTTATGCTTCAAAGCACTATTTTTCCCTCTTAATCTTTAAAAAATCATATCTTGACTTATTCCTATTGAAAATGTATTGTTATGGACTTGTTTAATTTATAAAATCATAATCTATTTAAATAACTTGTCTTGGGTATTTTTGTAGTGTCTTCACTGTTTTACTGTTTGAAGTGTGTCACAAATACTTTATACATCGGCTCATAAGATAAGCCTGAATGCTCTGTGCCAAGTTACCAAAGGGCAAACACAGGTTAATTTTTGGTGTTTAACTGACTTACCCTGACAAGCATTGCAGTTTCTGCTTGGACAGGATGTACACCTCTGCCAGCTAGAACCCAATTTCTAATATTTGTAATTTAAAGTTTGTTGTCTCAATCCCATTTATGACTGTATATGGCCAAATTTTAAAAAGTCCCCAAAAAATTAAACCTGCTAATTTTCTGCCAATTTCCCTTTGAATTCATCATTTGCTGTCAAGGTTATCTGCTTATGAATACATCTTTGAATCCGCCCTTAAATATGCACTCCCATTGACAGATTTTGCATGAAAATATTAATACCAAGCTAAACAAACAATATTTATGCCAGTTTGAGTACACCAGGAAAAATGTTGCAGCAGCTGTTCCAGGATGCAGAGTTTCATTCCTCATTTCAAGCAAAATAAATGCACTTAAGTATCGAAGAAACCTTATGGGCCATTACAGAGGTTTGATTGAATCGTGAGAATGTGTTGATCTACAATCAAATAGTTCTTGAAATTCTGGAAGATTTCTAGAAGATTATTTTTCACTTCTTGCCATAAGACAACTCAGTAATAAATGTTACTACACAGTTTTTGATGTGTTTTTTTTTTTTTTGAGGAAGCAAATCTTCCTCTATTTCTGATGGCTTCTTGACGAAAAGAACAGAAGAGGAGAAATAAAAATAAAAGAAGCAGAATAAAGAAACAAAGAACTGGAGGATTTTCTAATTGTACTCTATGTATAGCTTTGGTCTACCAGTAATTTGCCACAAGATAAAACCATGCAAGCCTTTGTTTGATTTTAGCACACCTTTGCTTGCTAAAGTCACATGTAATATTTACATCTGCAACCCATGACGAAGGTTAATTGCAAGAACATGGCAGTCACACTGATGTTTTCCATGCGGCTTTGAAAAAATAAATGCAATGGCATTTCACAAACTTGGGAGAGAATGTTTTTCCATTGCAATTAAGTAAGGAGTTTCTTTTGAAATATGTACGGCCTCTCATCCCCAATGAATGCTACATTGCTGTTGTGAGAGCCATAGAGATGCGTGAGATACTATATATATATATATATATATGTTCAAAAAACGAAGTTCCACTCGAGCTCTCGGGCGGCATATGCAAAGAAATAGCGGACTCAGATCCAAAAGTAAAGGGGGTTTATTACATCATAGACCCGCCGTGACGCGTTTCGCTACTTTCGTGGCTTGTTCACACAACGTTGTACATACAAATGACACCATTACATACTTTTCAAATATCATGGAAAAAGAAAGAGGCTATCACTTTTGATGTTGCATTGCATTGAAAGTAAGGAAGCAACACGAGCGAAAGATTAGAAGAGTAAACAATGTAAAGATTAGAAGTCCATCAAGCACAGGAGATAAGAATTTAAGCTTCCTGTTCATAAAATGTGTACAACCTCGATTTTACCCACTAACAAGGGGAATTAACACTCAGGCAACTGGAGGCTCATAGTATTCCAAGGAAGCAAGTATCGTCGCTAACATGATTCTTAAACTCGCATTTGACGAACAATGTTAATGTTGTAACCTGGCAACCAGACATTTTTTCCTCTGACGCAGTGAGAGAAAAAACTTTATTTATTTTTCAAATGAACAATGGTCTGCACGTAATTCACGAAACGATGATATTATTATGACTTACATGACTGCTTTATAAATGTATTAATTGCTGTCCACAATCATCGTAAAGAAAAAATGCAAAACAACGACACACAACGATTATTTTCGTTAATTGGTCAAAATGGTACTGTTAATATTGAGTATCCTTTATTTAACATTTCTGTTCAATGTTATTTTCGCGAGTGCGCTATCTAGAACGAGGGATAGAAATAATATATAAATGCCATAATGTAATATACAGGCTAAGATGGCGCTCGTGTTGCTTCCTTACTTTCAATGCAATGCAACATCAAAAGTGATAGCCTCTTTCTTTTTCCATGATATTTGAAAAGTATGTAATGGTGTCATTTGTATGTACAACGTTGTGTGAACAAGCCACGAAAGTGGCGAAACGCGTCACGGCGGGTCTATGATGTAATAAACCCCCTTTACTTTTGGATCTGAGTCCGCTATTTCTTTGCATATGCCGCCCGAGAGCTCGAGTGGAACTTCGTTTTTTGAACATATTTTTAGCCGGTTTTGCTCCGCCGGTCTCGAGCCACCCCCTAAAGATTGAGGACACCAGGAAGGAGGATCTCGGCTTTAATTGAAATTGAGTGCCCTTTTGATCGACTAATGGATCCGGTGATCACAGGAAACACGTCACAAGCCGCGCTACTGAACTAGAGAGACCTCACGCTATCCCATGAGGACCGGGGTACACCGTGCAGGTAAGAGAGATACGTGTTCAGTTTTATATTTGCGGGGTTTCTGAACTATAGAGCATCGAAGAGTACCTTTTGAGGTCATAATATTTGATCTGAAATGTGGTAACTCTGGAATGAGAAGTGACGATCTCTGTGGCGCTATATATCTAGAATCAAAGATAGATATTTTCCCTTAGCCTGGGGGAACCTTGTATCAACAAGGGGGCTAGCATATACACAGTTGTGCGGACATATTTCCAAAAATCACGAACACTTCATAAATCACGAACATTTCAAATTGAACATTTTGCACTTTTCGAAGTCGGATGGATGAGGAAAGGGAGCGCAGAGAGGCAGCAACAGCTCTCTTTGCAAGGGCACCTGGGGTGGCTAAAAATGTACAGACAAGAGCAGCATGCGAAAATACAATTTACAATACACTGAAAAGATTGGAAAAACTCCATAAACAAGAAATCTCTAAGTGGTGGGAGGCGACATCACTCCAGGACTACATTGAGAAATCTATGATACCTAGAGGGTTAAGAATCTATATAACCCCGTCATA
Organism: Triturus cristatus; assembly: GCF_964204655.1. Taxonomy (NCBI): domain Eukaryota; kingdom Metazoa; phylum Chordata; class Amphibia; order Caudata; family Salamandridae; genus Triturus; species Triturus cristatus. The sequence continues at coordinate 684,569,262 of NC_140588.1, forward strand.
TGACTCTCCAGACCCCAAAATGCTGGAGGAATGGTCCATGAATTCAGCCTGCAGCTCAAAGAATATGCTAGAAATACTAGTAAAATACGCATGGTCAGATAGAGAAAAAATCAAACTAGAAATAGAAGAAATAAAAAAGAAATTGGATGTACATGAAGACCAAGATATAATTGTCAAATTCTTAGAAGAAATGAAAAAACGTCTAAGAATTATGGAAGATGACATTAAAAAGAGAAAACAGCGCAAACTTCATAGAGACTGTGGGGACTACGAGGCTGGTAGAGTCTTGACATACAGCAAAAAGTATGATCATCTGTATGACAATAGAAACACAGCGGAAACGAACATCAGTGTACAACATGATTCACAAGTGGAGGAAGCTGTAGACCTCAGCGATACCAACACGGATGAATCTATGATAAGAACATCAGAAAGTTCAACCTCAAGTACTGAAAGAATAACCTACCCAAAACCCACGTTTTTAGACGAATACCGGTTGATGAAACAGAACCGGCAATCAACACGATCGGTGACGAAAGAGAATCGGATGGAAGATACACCGCAACCGAGAGGAAGGGGCAGAGGAAGAGGAAGGGGTACCAGAGGAAGAGGAGGAAAAGGACCGGACAAAGAAGGAAGAGGAGAGAAAACTACGGAGTACATGGGAAAAAGACAAACTCGCTCCAAAAAGAACTAATGATGGATGACACAATGGTAAATCAAACTATCATAAACTTGAGTACCAAAACCATCAGCCAAAAAACTAAAAGAACCCTTTGTCTAGGACTATCCTTTTGTCCATCAACACCAATGAACTATACCGAAAGTAAAATTGATGTTTTTAAATTCTGCAGAAAAATGAAATTGAAAAAATGGCATAAATTGAAACCAACAGTAAGTAGAGAAACCCATCACAAAATACATAATACGCAGGAAGAGCCATTGACTATTGGTGACATAGATACAATGATCATCCTGCATGAGCTCCAAAACAATTCAGATGAAACGGGTATTAGCCAAGACTCCCTACTCATTCTGAATGAATTGGAAATACAACATGACAAAGCGGCATGTAGTAATTTCAAACCCCAATCCACTTTCATTCCCAAAATGGGACATGACAACATCGATACTTTTCAGGAGTTAGTGAGTGCCGACATGCTTAAGTTCAGGAAAAACAATTGGGCAAAGAAAATGAAAAAGTTTAAATATAATCTTACTGCAACTCAGAAAGAAGCTATTAAAGATCTAGCCTGTGATGAGAGTATCATAATAAGACCTGCCGACAAAGGGGGCAATATTGTGATCTTGCCCAAAGACACGTACGTTAATGAGGCATTAAGACAACTCAAGGATGGTAAGACATATAACAATGTGACACGGGTGGAATACAATGACAGCATCAACAAGGGGTGGGAGTTGCTTAAGGAATGGAGAGATAAAGGCCTGCTAGAGTGGGAGGAATTTTGTTTCCTAAAAAAAGACTGTCCCATTTTACCGGTAATGTATCTGTTGCCAAAGATACATAAGAATAGGGACAATCCCCCAGGCAGACCGATTATCTCATCCAGAGGCAGTTCCCTAGAAAACATCTCACGATACGCAGATCATTTCTTGCGAGAATTTGTTTTTACACTTCCATCTTATGTAAGAGACACAAAAGACTTTCTCAATAAAATCTCTAAACTAGTGTGGCAAGAGAATTACGTTCTGATAACATTAGACGTTAATTCATTGTACACCATAATAGACCATGAGCAAGGGATTCAATCATGCGCAGGCTTTTTGAAACGCAGAAGTATTGATCTATTGGAACACACAGGTATGATCCTGGACATGATCAGATTTTGTCTCACGAACAACTATTTTCTGTTTAATGATATGATTTACAAACAGAATCACGGTACCGCGATGGGTACATGTTTCGCGCCTAGTTTCGCGAATTTGTTCATGGGGGCATGGGAGGAAGAGATCCTAGCGAGACCAGACCTACAAGAATTTCACACCAAAGTCATTTTATGGCTAAGATATATCGATGACATTTTTGTAGTATGGCAAGGTGAAGAGAGTGAGGCTGTACGGTTCATTGACAAACTTAACCAGAACAACAAAAACATCACACTAACTAGTACCATCAGTAAAGAGAAAGTCGATTACCTAGATACTTGTGTGCAGGTGAAGAACAACGAATTACACACTATCTTATACCGCAAGAGTACTGCCGGCAATACTTTGCTTCATGCTCTGAGTAGTCACCCCGATAATTTGAAGTGGAGCATTCCATATGGAGAACTACTCAGAGCAAAAAGAAACTGTAGCTTATTATCAGACTATCAGAAAGAAGAAAGAATAATGATGGAGAGGTTCAAAGCAAGAGGCTATCCATCATGGGTTCTTAGAAAAGCTGCAGAAAGAATAAAGTCAGTTGAGAGATCTAGCACCCTGTTGACCCCAGAATGTGACACACAGGAAGAAGAGGACAAAACTAGATTGATCATGACATTCAATGGTCATTCTACTGAAGTCCGCAAGATTGTACAACGTCACTGGGAAATCTTGAGGAATGACACCATTATAGGTAATAATTTACCAACAAAACCTATGATCACATACAGGAAGGGACGCAGTTTCAGGGACACTCTTGTACATAGTGATCTTAATTTCAACCCTGAGGTGAGAGGCATTGATCTACCGGGCTTTTTTCCATGTGGCCATTGTAAAGCCTGCAGGAACAGCAAAATGGTCAAAGAATACATGAACACCAGTACGAATACAATGATCAGTATTTCACAATTTTTGACATGTACGAGTAATTTTGTGATCTATGTTTTGGAGTGTCCGTGTAAACTCCGGTATGTTGGCAGCACCGTTCATATGGCAAAAAAACGTGTGCTGGAACATATGCGGGCTATTACAAATAAGGATAAACAATATCCCATTGCCCGTCATTTCTCAAGTTACCATTTCTCTGATTGTTCTAAACTCACCTATTATGCCATTGAACAAATCACACCCAAAGTGAGAGGAGGTAACAGGGTGTTAAGATTGAGACAGCGTGAATCAAAACACATCATAAGCATGTGCACCCTGTTCCCTAATGGCCATAATCTTGATGAAGAAATGGCAATACATCTGCATAATGAATGAATATGTTATATTAATGACTGCTATGAGATGTATATTCTTACATATTCTCTTTCTTCTCTTTTATGTGGTATTTTTTTAACAGGAGGAGAAGAGAAAGGGTGTTTTGGCTGACCCAGTTTTGAGATCTCCCATCCCTTTTCTCCTCATCAGATCATCCGACGTCCCTTGGTGTAAGATAAAACAATATGGTTTCATAGTTTAAACACTAGTAGGTGAAATAAGGGTAACACATGACACCTTGCATTAATTTACCAGTAATCGAGAATAACATAAATCGTATTTACCCACTAATCAGGGTACAATGTAAAGATTAGAAGTCCATCAAGCACAGGAGATAAGAATTTAAGCTTCCTGTTCATAAAATGTGTACAACCTCGATTTTACCCACTAACAAGGGGAATTAACACTCAGGCAACTGGAGGCTCATAGTATTCCAAGGAAGCAAGTATCGTCGCTAACATGATTCTTAAACTCGCATTTGACGAACAATGTTAATGTTGTAACCTGGCAACCAGACATTTTTTCCTCTGACGCAGTGAGAGAAAAAACTTTATTTATTTTTCAAATGAACAATGGTCTGCACGTAATTCACAAAACGATGATATTATTATGACTTACATGACTGCTTTATAAATGTATTAATTGCTGTCCACAATCATCGTAAAGAAAAAATGCAAAACAACGACACACAACGATTATTTTCGTTAATTGGTCAAAATGGTACTGTTAATATTGAGTATCCTTTATTTAACATTTCTGTTCAATGTTATTTTCGCGAGTGCGCTATCTAGAACGAGGGATAGAAATAATATATAAATGCCATAATGTAATATACAGGCTAAGATGGCGCTCGTGTTGCTTCCTTACTTTCAATGCAATGCAACATCAAAAGTGATAGCCTCTTTCTTTTTCCATGATATTTGAAAAGTATGTAATGGTGTCATTTGTATGTACAACGTTGTGTGAACAAGCCACGAAAGTGGCGAAACGCGTCACGGCGGGTCTATGATGTAATAAACCCCCTTTACTTTTGGATCTGAGTCCGCTATTTCTTTGCATATGCCGCCCGAGAGCTCGAGTGGAACTTCGTTTTTTGAACATATTTTTAGCCGGTTTTGCTCCGCCGGTCTCGAGCCACCCCCTAAAGATTGAGGACACCAGGAAGGAGGATCTCGGCTTTAATATATATATATATATATATATATATATATTCACTGAAAAAAACATAGGTTTCACACACGTTATAGTTAGGAATTAGCATTTAAAAAACCTTGCAAATTCACTGAAAAAACCATAGGTTTCACACATGTTATAGTTAGCTGGACATTTCACTCGTAAAAAGCCAATGAAATTCCCCCGTTATAGTTAGTTCAGCTAACTATAACTCGCGCGCCCGCAATCCACTGCTGATGACTTCACATATTACATCACTCATGACATGGTCAGTGACATCACTCATGACATCACTGATGACATCTCAAATGACATCACTGATGACATCACTGACGACATCATCCATTGAGTATGTGTTTCTGAACAATTTTAATATGTTTAATATATATAGGGAAAGGCCTGTTGAAGAATGAGTGGGTGTACAAGTGTGTAAATGGATGTTTTTCTGTGGTGCATAACTGACTCTATAAGTGAGTAATTAAATGTATCTTACTGCAGACTAGTGACTAAACTGTGTACATGTTTGTATGTGTCTGTATGTTGGTGTATAAGTGGCGGCATGGTTTTGTGAATACCTATATAAGTGTCTATATGAGTTATTGATTGCTTGTCTCAGTATCTGTATGGGTTCCTGAGTGTTTGTGTGGGTAGGGTGTGTGTGACTCTATGCATAGATGTGTGAGTGGGTGATTCTATGGGTTCATGGTTTTAAGAGTGCATCTGTAATGGACTGTATGGTTGAGTGAGTAAGTGTATGTATGGGTGTGTTAGGGATTGAATGTATATCTCAGTGGTACATTTGTGACTAACTACATGTGTGAAAGGCAGTATATATGCGTGTAAGAGTATATAAGTGGGTAGATGTGAGAATGTGTGATTGTGAGAGTGACTGTATGGATGAGTGTGTGCTTGTATCAATGATTCTATAAGAGCGTAAGAATGTGATACTATTTTTATGAGTAAGTGAACTTGAGTTTGTATAACCGCATACGTGAGTAAATGGGAGTGTGATTATTTGCATGACTGAGTAGGTGTGAGAGTACCTCTATGGATGATTGGTAGTGTGTGAGTGTCTATATAGGTGTGTAAATGCATATGATAGTTTTGTATGGAGTGACTGTAAGTATGAGTGACTGTACAGGTGAATGAGTGGAGGTGTATGTAGACCTAAGAGTTAATAAGTGGGTATATAGTTATTGGTATTGCAGTATGTATTGTTTTGAGAATGGAACTCTTAAATTTTGAGTCGGTTTATCAAAGGTTATATTAGGGTGTGAGAAGATGTGGTAATTTATCACATGGATGATGTCATCAGTGATGTCATCAGTGATGTCATTTGAGATGTTATCAGTGAGGTCATGAGTGATGTCACTGACCATGTCATGAGTGATGTAATATGTGACGTCATCAGCAGTGGATTGTGGGCGCGCGAGTTATAGTTAGCTGAACTAACTATAACGGGGGAATTTCATTGGTTTTTTACGAGTGAAATGTCCAGCTAACTATAACATGTGTGAAACCTATGGTTTTTTCAGTGAATTTGCAAGGTTTTTTAAATGCTAATTCCTAACTATAACATGTGTGAAACCTATGGTTTTTTCAGTGAATTTGCAAGGTTTTTTAAATGCTAATTCCTAACTATAACGTGTGTGAAACCTATGTTATTTTTAGTGAATTTGCAAGGTTTTTTAAATGCTAATTCCTAACTAGAACGTGTGTGAAACCTATGGTTTTTTAAGTGAATTTGCAAGGTTTTTTAAATGCTAATTTATGAATGTATTATTATATTTTTTAAATATTTATTTTACAATAAGCTACCTATATATATAGTTATAGATTAACTTTATCCTGTAATATGGAATGGCTCAGTTTTTTTTTTTTTTGGATAGAGTTGAACAGCATAGTTAATATCTTCTATAAACTTATAAACACTTTTATTTTATTATTTTTTTTCTTAAGTGTTTTTGACCGTGCGCGCACCGTGCGCGCACAGTGCACGCATGGTGCACGCATGCGTATGTGCTCCGTGTGCGCATGCGTACGTGCTCCACGTGCGCATGCGTACGTCGTGCGTGCTCTGTATGCGCGTGCTCCGTATGCGCATGCGCGCGTGCTCCTTACGCGCTTGCGCGCCTGCTCGGTACGCGCGTGCTCCGTACGCACATGCGCAGGTGCTCCGTACGCGCATGCGTGCGTGCTCCGTGCGCATGCGTGTGCGCGCACGGCTAGTCATGTGATTTAGAAACAACACTTTTCATTGGTTTATAGTAGTTTCAGGTCATGTGATTAAGAAACAACACTTTTCATTGGTTATAGTAGTCTCAGTTCCAGAAAATTCCAACACCCACACCCCTCATTATTTCCTCTGATTCCCTGGGAGAAGGAGCCGAGCAGCTTTTCTAGTACTCCAGTACTTGAGAATGGCAGAGCAGCAGTCATCTTCTGGGAGTGAGCAGGAGACCCTTGTGCCACAGAGACAGAGGAAACAGAAAAACTCTTTTATATGGCAATTTTTCACTTTTCCAGAGGGGCAGAAGAAGGTGAATGCTCCAAAAGTCACCTGCACTATTTGTTGTGGTGTCTTATCAAGAGGAGATCCTAAAAAGAAATACTCTTTTAGTATCTTCACTATGATCAGGCACGTTAGAGATGTACATCCTGTGGCTTATGCTCGAGCTGCTAGAGAAAACCCTCCAGCAGCTCAGCCGAGCACATCCGCAGCAGCTCAGCCGATCACATCATCGGCAGCTCAGCCAAGCACTTCATCTGCGGCGGCAGCTTCACCTGCTTCTGTTCCTCTGGATATACACCCTCTGTTTAAGAGGGTGCATATACGGTGCAATGGGTGCAATGCTCTTCTCTCTTATGGGGACACCAGCATTCCCCTAATAGAGAGCAAGATACAGCAGCACACATGTGGCACCCTATAATTTTTGTCTTTTTTTGTTCCTCTGTTCCTCAATTAACACAACGCCTCTTTTTAGAGCCATCTAAACACTTAAATTTGATTTTTAATTCTATTTTTTTATGATTTTTTTTCAGCCGTGGGCGCCCCGTGCGTGCACCTCGCGACGGTGCGTGCACCCCGCGATTTAAAAAAAAAAAAAAAAAGAATTTTTCACTCTTCATGGTCCTTCAGGGACCCCCTGACAAAAGCTAGGGGGTCAGGAACTCTGTACCCTGCCCCCTTTTCACGTTCTCCACCTTTCTTTTTCACTGTCACACACAAAATGGCGGACAACACTTCCTGATTTCGACCGATTCGAATGTTGACTGACATGTAACCCCCAATCAGAATTACGCTCGCGCACGGCACCGTGCGCGCATGGTGCGCGTACGGTGCACGCACGGTGCGCGCACAGTGTGCGAATATCGATATTTATGTACATTTAACTGCAATTTTCTCAGGAACTACTGAACAGATTGACACCATATATGCAAAAGGCACATCCCTGACCTGAGGACTACCTCTTTGCCAAATTCCAAGTAATTCTGTTCAGCCGTTCGGGCTGTACCTTCGACTAAAGGTCCTATGGGAAAATGCATGGGGAAAACGCGGTCGGGACCCCCCTTTTTTCTCAGCCCCCGCTTGACGAATCACCCCGAGACTTCCAGGATAGGAGCTGAGCGGAGCGCCCCATTAGTTTTGAAAATTTCACGAGGATCCGTCAACCGGTGCCAAAGTTATTCAAAATAGAATTTTCAGATTTTCACGCAAAATTTTCAAAACTAATGGGGCCTGACCCCCTAGGCCTTCTCATGGGGACCATGAAAGACCTCTTAGGTCTCAGAAAAAAAAAATGTAAAAAAATATCACGGGGTGCGCGCACGGTGCACCCACGGTGGCAAAAAACCATAAAAAAATAGATTAAAAAATTAAGTTTAAGTGTTTAGATGTTGGTTGGCTCTAAAAAGAGCCGTTGTGTTTATTGAGTGTTTTTTGGTACCTACAAGTAAGTACCGATGCAGAGTCTAAAGTTCAAGAGGAAGACTCTGTTGCCCTCATCTGTGAAATGAACACCGTCTCCTCTATAAATGCCTTGCATGTTGTAACGCAAGTTGTTGTGGTATATAGAACCCATACCATAGTCTCTGAGGAAAGCAGAAACAGACCTATTGACGTGCTTTCTTGCTTTGTCAATCTGCGGACAATATTGGTTGGACCAGTTCCACTTTTGCCTTTGGCATATATTAGAATATACAAAGGTAGTTTGTGGAAAAAGTGACATCAATTGCACAAAGGTGTCCTTAACAAGCATTTCCAGACCTACCCCAGTTAAAGTGCCTAGGTCATTTCCACCACAGTGCACACTTATAAGGTCAGGCTGTGGAAGATGTAGAAAGGATTTCACCAAAGGCATTAATTGGTGCCACTTTAACCCTCTCTGACCAATCCATTTAATGTCTACATTTGGCAAAGCAAGGTCTTTGAAAATACCTCTTTTTTCTGCATACTTTTCACTCCAGAAGACATAGCTATGAGCTACAATCCACACTGTGAACATCTTTCAAGGAGATCTGGATGCACTCAGAAGGTGTCTTTCAGTAGAATGGCAATATGAAAAGAAAGATAGTTGTAAAATGGAGGCTTACATACTTTTTTTTTAATAAAAATAACTCATTGGCTGTTTCACACCATTCTACACTAAAAACTAGGCTGTATGTTTAAATTATAAAAAGCATGTTTTGTATTGGTTCAGAAAAATATGTTCCCACAGAACATTACTTTGGATTTGCTGTTAGGTTTGAAAAGTCAAGTACTCTTGCTCTTTGGGTTAGAACCATTGTGTGCTGAACTTCTGACCTCTCTGCTCACACCAGTGTTCCATGACCTGTTGCTATGGTAGAAGGCAGAAGTCATGTTGGGGGTAGGGATCATTTGGAAAGGGTTGAAATTTGCAACCAATAGAAATGTGTGTTTCCATTTGAAAAAATGTGGGAAGCACTGTGATTTGAAGTTAACATGTATATGTGTGAAAAAAGAGAGGGAAACATTGCCATTTACTGGTTCTGCTGAGAGGTGTACAGTTCAGAGATTCTGGCTCTGATAATCTGCTGTGTGAGTGCCACATTTCTTTCTCAACTAACTACTTTTAAAGGTGAGTTATGAATTTGAGAGGGGATGTATGTGGTGCATATTGATAAAAATAATGTAAATGAGATTCTTGTTTTAAAGTTGTGTTTTACATTTTATGTTTTGGAAGATATTTAACTACCTTGAACTTGTCAGATATTATGGAGTATGTCTTCACCATAAGTAAAGGTGTACTGGTATCAGCCAGGAATATTGTTTTCTGCCTAGAATCACAGCATGAGTCTGTGTGCACAAAGGAATTGTTGTCAGAGATTACATTTGTGGTGGTCTGGTTCTGTAATACTTGCATTCGTAGGAATGGGGTAGCTTGTTTTGTTGAAGTGTGATGGCTAGCATTCAGCACAAATCAATATCTCACAAAAGAGAGGCAAATGCTCACACATTTGAAAACAACAGGGTAGATTTTCCTTCAACTCCTGCCATGGGTGAGGTAGATCCTACATGTTCAAAACTGTAATCAACCCTTACCCCACATGTACTCTTACATACATCTGTGCAGTCTTCATGCAGTTCTGCAAGCGTCCATGCAGACTTCTCTTGCACCTGACAATACACAGTCTCCAGAAGCACGATCTTAACACACAGACAGTTGCTTCTCCTGCACTCCCATGCAAAGTATTCAGCACTGTGTGTTATTTTAGATAGTAGTGTGTAACGGTAACACATTCAATGTCACCAAGGCTCATTTCCTTTGCTCTAGTCTAATCACTCACTCAGGTTCCACATGCTCATGCTCTCAAGTAGCTGTTAGGACATGTGCTCTTTTCTGTCTTTCTAAACTATAAGGAAAATGTGTCAGGCTCTTACAGTAATTATCACTTGTAAAACCACAGCGGTAAATGTACTTTGAAATTGCCAATGAAAAATTGTTTTCTGCCTAGAATCACACCATGAGTCTGTGTGCACACAGGAATGTGTTGTCAGAGATTTAATTTGTGTTGGCCTGGTTCTGTAAGACTTGCATTCGTAGGAAAGGGGCAGCTTGTTTTCTTGAACTGTGATGGTTTGCATTCAGCAGAAATCACTATCTCACAAATGAGAGGCAAATGCTAACACATTTGAAAACAACACGGTAGATTTTCCTTCCAGTCCTGCCCTGGGTGAGGTAGATCCTACATGTTCAAAACTGCAATTAACCCTTACCCCACATGTACTCTTACATACATCTGTGCAGTCTTCATGCAGTTCTGCAAGCGTGCATGCAGATCTCCCTTGCACCTGACAAAACGCAGTCTCCAGAAGCACGCTCTTATTATCACACAGGCAGTAGCTTCTGCTGCACTCCCATGCTAAGTATTCAGCACTGTGTGGTATTTTAGATAGTAGTGTGTAACCCTAACACATTCAATGTCACCAAGGCTCATTTCCTTTGCTCTAGTCTAATCACTCACTCAGGTTCCACATGCTCATGGTCTCAAGTAGCTGTTAGGACATGTGCTATTTTCTGCCTCTATAAACTATAAGGAAAATGTGTCAGGCTCTTACAGTATTTATCACTTGCAAAACCACAGTGGTAAAAGTGCTTTGAAATTGCCAATGAAAAAAACTTTTCTGCCTAGAATTACACCATGAGTCTGTGTGCACACAGGAATTTGTTGTCAGAGATTTAATTTGTGTTGGTCTGGTTCTGTAAGACTTGCATTCGTAGGAAAGGGGCAGTTTGTTTTCTTGAACTATGATTGTTTGTATTCAGCAGAAATCACTATCTCACAAATGAGAGGCAAATGCTAACACATTTGAAAACAACAGGGTAGATTTTCCTTCCACTGCTGCCATGGGTGAGGTAGATCCTACATGTTCAAAACTGCAATTAACCCTTACCCCACATGTACTCTTACATACATCTGTGCAGTCTTCATGCAGTTCTGCAAGCGTCCATGCAGATCTCTCTTGCACCTGACAATACACAGTCTCTAGAAGCACACTCTTATCACACAGGCTGTAGCTTCTGCTGCACTCCCATGCTAAGTATTCAGCACTGTGTGGTATTTTAGATAGTAGTGTGTAACGCTAACACATTCAATATCACTCACTCACTCAGGTTCCACATGCTCATGGTCTCAAGTAGCTGTTAGGACATGTGCTATTTTCTGCCTTTATAAACTATAAGGAAAATGTGTCAGGCTCTTACAGTATTTATCACTTGCAAAACCACAGTGGTAAAAGTGCTTTGAAATTGCCAATGATAAAAACTTTTCTGCCTAGAATCACACCATGAGTCTGTGTGCACACAGGAATTTGTTGTCAGAGATTTAATTCGTGTTGGTCTGGTTCTGTAGGACTTGCATTCGTAGGAAAGTGGTAGCTTGTTTTCTTGAACTGTGAGGGTGGTTTGCATTCAGCAGAAATCACTATCTCACAAATGAGAGGCAAATGCTAACACATTTGTAAACAACAGGGTAGATTTTCCTTCCACTGCTGCCATGGGTGAGGTAGATCCTACATGTTTAAAACTGCAATTAACCCTTACCCCACTTGTACTCTTACATACATCTGTGCAGTCTTCATGCAGTTCTGCAAGCGTCCATGCAGATCTCTCTTGCACCTGACAATACACAGTCTCCAAAAGCACACTCTTATCACACAGGCAGTTGCTTCTCCTGCACTCCCATGCTAAGTATTCAGCGCTGTGTGGTATTTTAGATAGTAGTGTGTAACGCTAACACATTCAATGTCACCAAGGCTCATTTCCTTTGCTCTAGTCTAATCACTCACTCAGGTTCCACATGCTCATGCTCTCAAGTAGCTGTTAGGACATGTGCTCTTTTCTGCCTCTGTAAACTACAAGGAAAATGTGTCAGGCTCTTACAGTAATTATCACTTGCAAAACCACAGCGGTAAATGTGCACTGAAATTGCCAATGAAAAATCGTTTTCTGCCTAGAATTACACCATGAGTCTGTGTGCACACAGGAATTTGTTGTGAGAGATTTAATTCGTGTTGGTCTGGTTCTGTAAGACTTGCATTTGTAGGAAAGGGGCATCTTGTTTTCTTGAACTGTGATGGTTTGTATTCAGCAGAAATCACTATCTCACAAATGAGAGGCAAATGCTAACACATTTGAAAACAACAGGGTAGATTTTCCTTCCACTGCTGCCATGGGTGAGGTAGATCCTACATGTTCAAAACTGCAATTAACCCTTACCCCACATGTACTCTTACATACATCTGTGCAGTCTTCATGCAGTTCTGCAAGCACCCATGCAGATCTCTCTTGCACCTGACAATACACAGTCTCCAGAAGCATGCTCTTATCACACAGGCAGTAGCTTCTGCTGCACTCCCATGCTAAGTATTCAGCACTGTGTGGTGTTTTAGATAGTAGTGTGTAACACTAACACATTCAATATCACCAAGGCTCATTTCCTTTGCTCTAGTCTAATCACTCACTCAGGTTCCACATGCTCATGGTCTCAAGTAGCTGTTAGGACATGTGCTATTTTCTGCCTCTATAAACTATAAAGAAAATGTGTCAGGCTCTTACAGTATTTATCACTTGCAAAATCACAGTGGTAAAAGTGCTTTGAAATTGCCAATGATAAAAACTTTTCTGCCTAGAATCACACCATGAGTCTGTGTGCACACAGGAATTTGTTGTCAGAGATTTAATTCGTGTTGGTCTGGTTCTGTAAGACTTGCATTCGTAGGAAAGGGGTAGCTTGTTTTCTTGAACTGTGATGGTTTGCATTCAGCAGAAATCACTATCTCACAAATGAGAGGCAAATGCTAACACATTTGTAAACAATAGGGTAGATTTTCCTTCCACTGCTGCCATGGGTGAGGTAGATCTTACATGTTTAAAACTGCAATTAACCCTTACCCCACATGTACTCTTACATACATCTGTGCAGTCTTCATGCAGTTCTGCAAGCGTCCATGCAGATCTCTCTTGCACCTGACAATACACAGTCTCCAGAAGCATGCTCTTATCACACAGGCAGTTGCTTCTCCTGCATTCCCATGCTAAGTATTCAGCGCTGTGTGGTATTTTAGATAGTAGTGTGTAACGCTAACACATTCAACGTCACCAAGGCTCATTTCCTTTGCTCTAGTCTAATCACTCACTCAGGTTCCACATGCTCATGCTCTCAAGTAGCTGTTAGGACATGTGCTCTTTTCTGCCTCTCTAAACTGTAAGGAAAATGTGTCAGGCTCTTACAGTAATTATCACTTGCAAAACCACAGCGGTAAATGTGCTTTGAAATTGCCAATGAAAAATCGTTTTCTGCCTAGAATTACACCATGAGTCTGTGTGCACACAGGAATTTGTTGTGAGGGATTTAATTTGTGTTGGTCTGGTTCTGTAAGACTTGCATTCGTAGGAAAGGGGCAGCTTGTTTTCTTGAACTGTGATGGTTTGTATTCAGCAGAAATCACTATCTCACAAATGAGAGGCAAATGCTAACACATTTGAAAACAACAGGGTAGATTTTCCTTCCACTGCTGCCATGGGTGAGGTAGATCCTACATGTTCAAAACTGCAATTAACCCTTACCCCACATGTACTCTTACATACATCTGTGCAGTCTTCATGCAGTTCTGCAAGCACCCATGCAGATCTCTCTTGCACCTGACAATACACAGTCTCCAGAAGCACGCTCTTATCACACAGGCAGTAGCTTCTGCTGCACTCCCATGCTAAGTATTCAGCACTGTGTGGTATTTTAGATAGTAGTGTGTAACACTAACACATTCAATATCACCAAGGCTCATTTCCTTTGCTCTAATCTAATCACTCACTCAGGTTCCACATGCTCATGGTCTCAAGTAGCTGTTAGGACATGTGCTATTTTCTGCCTCTATAAGCTATAAGGAAAATGTGTCAGGCTCTTATTGTATTTATCACTTGCAAAACCACAGTGGTAAAATTGCTTTGAAATTGCCAATGATAAAAACTTTTCTGCCTAGAATCACACCATGAGTCTGTGTGCACACAGGAATTTGTTGTCAGAGATTTAATTCATGTTGGTCTGGTTCTGTAAGACTTGCATTCATAGGAAAGGGGCAGCTTGTTTTCTTGAACTGTGATGGTTTGCATTCAGCAGAAATCACTATCTCACAAATGAGAGGCAAATGCTAACACATTTGAAAACAACAGGGTAGATTTTCCTTCCACTCCTGCCATGGGTGAGATAGATCCTACATGTTCAAAACTGCAATTAACCCTTACCCCACATGTACTCTTACATACATCTGTGCAGTCTTCATGCAGTTCTGCAAGCGTCCATGCAGATCTCTCTTGCACCTGACAATACACAGTCTCCAGAAGCACGCCCTTAGCACACAGGCAGTTGCTTCTCCTGCACTCCCATGCTAAGTATTCAGCACTGTGTGGTATTTTAGATAGTAGTGTGTAACGCTAACACATTCAATGTCACCAAGGCTCATTTCCTTTGCTCTAGTCTAATCACTCACTCAGGTTCCACATGCTCATGCTCTCAAGTAGCTCTTAGGACATGTGATGTTTTCTGCCTCTCTAAACTATAAGGAAAATGTGTCAGGCTCTTACAGTAATTATGACTTGCAAAACCACAGAGGTAAATGTGCTTTGAAATTGCCAATGAAAAATCGTTTTCTGCCTAGAATCACACCATGCGTCTGTGTGCACACAGGAATTGTTGTCAGAGATTTAATTTGTGTAGCTTTCATTGTGTAAGACTTGCAGTCGTAGGAAAGGGATAGCTCATATGATATGTTTTGAAAAGCTCATAAAAAATATAGTAATATATATAAATTACATAAAGGTATTTTTTTTTTAGTTTCTTTCAGGTATTGCTGAACAAGACTGAAATAAATTAAAGATGCCTATAAAATCAAGAAAGAGAAAAGAACAGCAACAACATGTATATTTGAAGACAACTGGACAAAAAAAAATAGTTGAAGAACCTCATGTTGGAAAAAAGAAAAAGCCTTCTTGTAAGCAGACTAAGCATTTTTTTTAAAATATCCTCAGCCAAGAAAAAATGTAAAAAATATATCCACTGGAAATAGTGTTTCAAGTAGAAAACAACAAGACAATCAACAGAATATACTAAATGCTAATGTACAAACAGAAGTAAGAAAGAATGACTTAAAAAGAAAAATATATTTTAAAAACATTCGTAGAAAAATGTTTGAGAGAAGAGTGATGTTCAATTTGCTAAAGGATCTGAAATAATATAGGAAGAAAGCCAAATTTTATAAGAAAAAACATATTGAATCAATTGTTGCAAAGCCTTTGGAATTGAAAAGAAAGCTATTCATTTTAATTTTGAACAGGATCCGTACATTAGATAAATTAGTGAATATATTGAATTCAATAAGCAAAAGAAAAAGAGAAGTGAACAAAAAAAAAACTTTTGTAAAGTGTTCTTAGGAGAATGGAAGCATAGTTCAAATACTGAACCATTTTTTTAATGAAGAGAGTTATCTTCAAAGTAATAGTTTGCTGCATGCAGTTGACACCAGTGGTCGAGCTTATGAAGATAAGGATGGTTGTGTAATGGAAAAGGAGAAAATGGTTCCAAGAAATGAGGAAGAAGTGTTAGCTGATGAGGTTATGGGGAGACGTCCTAAAGCCCCAGTGTACACTTGGAATTGTAGCAGTATTTGTACTGTACGACAGGAATCTATTGATAAATTTCGTGACTTTCTAAGAGAATATAGTACAAAAAAGTGTTAAACAGAAGATTAAGGTGCTTCAAAGACTAGATCCATGCAGAGTGAGAGAGAATACTGGTTTGCAAGGACATTCTCTGGCTTGTCTTTCTAGGAAAGTTTGTCAAAGTGTTTTTCACCATTTTAGGATGCTGGCTGTTCATCATACTGAAATGAGAAAGTTTGTGAGAAGATTGTATTTTGCTAAAAGTCCAGCACTAAAGTTACATGAGTTGAATAGTGCTCTGTTCTGTGGATCTGTAACAGATGTGAAGAAGGTTTGTGAGGATATTGAGTTTTGGTACTTTGGTCCAGAGCAAGAAAGTGCAGGAAATGACACAGTTATTGAAGAAAATGTGGAAGAGAATGTAAAACTCACTGTTAGTAAAACATTTGAAGATCAAATGACAAAATGTACTATCATCTCTAATGAAAGACCAAATATTACTTGTATTTGTTGCCGGAGAAGCCATTACAAAAATCAAACAAGGAATGTTGATCTCTATAAAAAAAGTGAAAAAGAAAATAATTCTAAGTGGATGGATTTTGCTACATATTTATTTCTGGAAAATTGTTTTGATTTGGGTGAAGATCACCGTATTTGTAAATACTGTTATAACAAGTTAGAAGAAAATGAAATGCCTGCTAGAGCTGTACATAATAATTTAGAATTGGTTGATATTCCTGCAGAACTTAGTGATTTAAATACGTATGAGTCTATACTCAATGTGTCCATCCGTTTTAGACTGTAGTTCGTATGGAGCCCAAAACAGGCAAATCACCTCCTACAGATTTACAAAGAGGTTTAAAAGGAAGCGTTGTCTATTTGCCATTAGATTTGAAAAAAAATATTGAAACAAATGATGCAGATAGTTTGGAAACTGGACCATTAGTTATTCTGGTTAATGGTGTACCTACAAAGAATAAGAAAATTTGGCAGAAGCTGGTGGATGTACGAAAAGTACAAAGAGCAAATTTATATTTGAAAAGAAATAATAAATGGTATGAAACAGTTTATATGGAAGAAGATGAAGAAGATTTACTAGCAGACACAGGAATACCAACTGGGCAAAAGTCAAAAGAAGAAGAAATTTATGAACATTTCAGCATACATCCTCTTCATTCTAAAGAAGTTATGGGAAACACTATTGATCTCTTTCAGATGAAAAAAGCAAAAGGAACTCCCGTGAGTGTATGGGAGGAGAGCTTGGAAGCTCGTTGTTTTCCCCAGCTGTTTCCTACAGGAAAAGGTGGACGATATGATGAACGTCCAGTACAGATTCCTGCTTCTGAGTATCGGACTACAAGATTATATGCAGAAGATCCAAGATTTCGTCAAAGTATTCCTTATTTGTTCCATCTTTTATTTGAAAGTGACTTATCAGCACTATCTTATGCAGTAAATCTACATAATTTGTCTGCAAAGGATTTTATGAACAAAGTGCAACAGCGAGATGATCATTTTTAATCTCAATTGATTAATCTAATGGCTTGTCAGCGTGGGACTAATGAATATTGGTACCGACGCCATGGAGAATTGAAATGTATGTTACGGAATTTAGGAACTCCTACATGGTTTCTTACCCTAAACTGTGCAGAGTGCGCTTGGGATGATTTACTGGATTTTCTTCGAGAGGCAAATTCAAATATTGAAAACATCCAATACAAGACAGCAGGAGAATTGTGCTCATTGGATCCGGTTAATGTTTGCAGATATTTCAATCATAGATTTGAGGCTATGATGTCCTTCATCTGCAATAAAAAAATCCCCCTCTTGGAGAAGTTGTGGATTTCTTTTGGAGAAAAGAGTACCAAGCAAGAGGTGATCCTCATATTCATATGCTGTTGTGGATCAAGGATGCCCCAAAATTTGGAACAGATTCTGATGATGCAGTTTTATCTTTCATTGAAGAATATGCAACATGTGCCATACCTAAAAGCACAGAAGAAAAAACTTAAAAGAGCAGGTTTTACGTTTCCAAAGTCATCGGTGTGGAAAATACTGTTGACGAAAGTACAAGAGTAAAGAAAAATTCTACACAAAATGTCGATTTGGATTTCCACTACCTGTTCTTTCAAAAGGAAGAGTAAACAGTTTTATGTCAGCTGTGCGACATATTATTACAAGAAAATCACCTAAGAACACCTACAACCTAAGAAGAAAAGAAGAGTCAAAATATATAAATGACTACAACCCAGTCATTTTATCCATGTGGAATGCTAACATGGATATTCAGTATGTAGCTGACAATTCTATTGCTGTTGCTCGGTATGTCGCATCTTACATCACTAAATCTGAGAAAACGGAATTGAAAGAAATGTGGGAAAAGATTTCTCACGAGAAGACTGTCAGTAAAAAGCTATACAGTTTCAGTTTAAAGATGTTATCGCATCGAGAAATTGGCTCTTACGAATGCTTAGATAGGTTATCATCTGCAAGTCTGTACTCCAAATCCAGAAGAATAATTTGGGTGGGCCCGATTCACAGAATTCACTTAAGACAAAATCCTAAACTTACTACTTTTGATATTCACAGAATGCACTTACTACTTTTGGTATTCACAGAATGGATTTACGACTACTAACTTTATGTCCGCACTCGGGCCGGATATTCCGGACCGGAGGCGGAGCTTCTGGCCCAGAGGCAGAGCTTCCGGACCGGAGGCGGGGCTTCCGGCCGGAGGCGGGGCTTCCGGCCGGAGGCAGAGCTTCCGGGCCGGAGGTGGAGATTTTGGCCATCTCTAAATCTCCGCCACTGTCCAGAATCCCCGCCTCCAGGCCGGAAGCTCCGCCTCCGGGCCTTAATTTCCGGCCCGAGTGCAGACGTAAAGTTAGTAGTCGTAAATCGATTCTGTGAATACCAAAAGTAGTAAGTGCATTCTGTGAATACCAAAAGTAGTAAGTTTAGGATTTTGTCTTAAGTTAATTCTGTGAATCGGGCCCGGTAAGTTTAGGCCTTGCAGGAATGCGAAATCGGGTACTGAAATCTATTCGAGAAATTGAATATTTAGCAGAGTACGAACCTGAAAGTACAGACATTTTAAGAACAAACATGTTAGACACATATTACCCAAAGAGAAGTTATCATCTTGAGAACATGTGTCTCTATGAAGTGCTGCAGAACTTCATTTATAAACTGAATGCCACAGAAGACATCTACATTGGAAAATATAAAGTCATTGGTGAAGAAGGATGTTTGGTAAAACAAACAAAAGGAAGTTTGATTAATCACAGGAAGCTGAGTTGCGACACTACTGACAAGAAGGAATTTTACCACTTAGCACTTTTACAGTTGTTTAAACCATGGCGCTCAGAGGATGAATTACTTGGACAATTTCAAAGCTATGAAGATTCCTTTAATGCATGCAAAGATACCATTGAATGCAGTACTTTCACAACTTATGTACAAATGTTAAATGAAGAAATTGAACAAGAAGCAACAATTGCAGCTGAAGTAGCTAGAGACAGTTCTCATGACAGTCAAAGCTCTGGGATGCTCAGTCAAGATCCCCTAGGACAACCAATCGTAGAAAATGAAGCTGCAATAGCCATGACTGAAGTGGATACAGCTATGAATCAAGCTCAGGAAGATTTAATAAACTTACCAAATTTGGAACAGCAACTGAATGATGAACCACAACAAATTTATGAGGAAGTCACAAAACAAATTGATCATGGATTACTACATGAAAATAAAGAGTGCTCATGCACATCATTTGAACCAATCAGAATGTATGTGAGTGGACAAGCTGGAACTGGAAAAAGTTTCTTGATTAAAGAAATTAGAAGCTACCTACAGAAAAAAACGGATTCAACTTTGTCTTGTGTTGTTACTGCTCCAACTGGGTTAGCAGCATATAACATAAAAGGAATTACCCTCCATCGTTTGCTAATGTTACCAGTAAAGCATGAGAACAAAATACAATACCACGAGCTAACAGGAGAAGCATGTTTTGAAGTTTCAAGAGTATTGAAAAAAATGAAACTTCTCATTATTGATAAGGTAAGCATGGTATCAAACTTAATGCTTGCCTTTGTGCATTTAAGAATGCAGCAATTCTAAAGACAAACTATGATGTGCTATTTGGAGGAAAACATGTTATAGTTTTTGGGGATCTACTGCAGCTCACTCCAGTTAAAGGACAACCAGTATTTCATACTCTTACACATGAAGACACGAAAAAGTCATTAGGAAGTATAGGTAATGTGAATATTTGGACATACTTTGAGTACAAAGAACTCATTACCAATATGGGCAAGCAAATGATGATGAATTTGCAAGTATTCTCAAAGATATCAGAATTGGACTACTCACAGAACATGGCAGAAAAGATTTACAGAGTTGATTGCTATGCAATTTGTTTCCAACAGAACAAATAGTTCCAGAGAAAATATACAAGAAAATTGCTGGAAAAAATACTGTAATCTGCTTAATGCCAACACTACATAAATGCTCTATATTCAATCAAGAACTTTTGAAATTGGAAAATGAAGAGATTGTAAAACTGGAAGCTGTGGATAAAATACAACATGAAGGAATAACTATTATATTGACAAGAAAATTGACAACTAAATTGGATTCTCTAGAGAAAAACATCTCGAAAACAGCTGGTTTAGAAAAGAATCTTTATGTATGTATGAACTGTCGAGTAATTTTAAGACTTAATTTGGATGTAGAGAAAGGTTTAGTGAATGGAGCTATGGGTAAAGTTGTGGGTTTTGTTAATTACCAGAACAAAGTTGGAATTGAATTTTTAAAAATAAAATTTGATCAGATTGAAGAGGTTAAAGACATTAGTCGTTGTTCAGTTCGTTTCTTGCTTGTGAAAGACTTATATGTACGTAGGAAGCAGTTTCCGTTTTCTCTAGCATATGCTGTAACTATTCACAAATCACAAGGATTAACTGTAGATAGTGCTTTAGTAAACATTGGATCTACTGTGTTTAAAGAAGGTATGGCATATGTTGCTTTGTCAAGCGTGAAAAAAATATCTGGTTTATTCATGATAGACTTTGATGAGTCAAAAGTTAGTGCTGATGCAAACTGTGTAAAGGAATATAATAGATTAAGAAGAATCTATGCTCCTCATTTAGGTCAGTATCCTATGTTTGAAAAACGTGTTGTTTGTCAGAAAAGGAGAATTGAGAATATCTGTAATGAGGATGTACAGAAGAGAAAACAAAAGGAGAGTGATGTCATTCCAAGCAAAAAGAAAAAGGACAAAGTTGAAGAGGTTGTTGTTTGTTATTTTGAAAATAGCTCTGGTGTCAACTGCTACGCTAATGTAGTGCTGAATGTTGTATGTTATCTTGAAAGTTTGCAAGAGCAGATAATACTAAATCATGAAAAAAGATTCTGTTCTCTGCTGAGTTTTCTTTATGAGAAGCTGAGTAATGATAAATCTAAAATAGAAAGTGCTTCTGATGTTAGAAATCTTTTAGATGTATGTTCAGGATCTACACAGTTTACTCAAAATGTCCAGCAAGATGCACAGGAATTCTTAATGTATATGCTTATTGTACTGAAAGATGAAGGGGTAGAAATAAAAAATATGTTTGGTCTCTCATATAAATGGGAACATAGTTGTGAAAACTGTTTGAACACATGCAGCTCTAATGTTGATTCTGAAAGGTTCATATATTTAACATTACCAGAGAGTAAATCAGTGACTTTTAGTAAATTAGTTAAAGATGCAAATCACAACATGGAATGTTCTCAATGTAAATCAGACATGTTATCAACGTTATTTTTAAAGAAATATGGAGAGTATGTAATTTTAATGATTCAACGTTGTAGAGCTGATGGATCAAAATTGGACACTTTAATAAAGAAGTTTACAGGACATTAATTATCAATATCTGGAACAACTTTTGTTGCAATAACTTCCCATGATGGACCTTCTATAACTTCTGGTCATTACACAGTTTATCTAAAATGTGAAAGAGGCTGGACACTGTGTAATGATTCTAAATTGATTTTCAAGCAACGTTTGCCTGCAGATTTACCAAATTCCTACTTAATTTTTCTAAAACCAAAATTTTAGATACAAATTGCAGTATCGGAAGAAACCATTATTTCTTTTTTATTGGATTAACATTGGATATTTCACCAAAAAAGAATTTTAAAATTACCATTTGGCCTCATGGAAAGGTAAAAATTTCTATTGTGGACTTCTTTGACAGATATTATTTTGGTGTATGAGCTTAAGCAACAAGATTTACAGACGTTATTTATTGCAAATAGTTATTGTTCTTAGATTATATTTTTCATATATATGTTACATTTCTATCAAGGTATGTTTTACTGAGAAGAGATTCAGGGCTTTTTTTTAAACAATCTTTCAGATTGTTAATTTTTTTTGCCCGCTGTTAAGTCATGAATGCGATTGATTTCACAATTTGCAGTGAAATTCAATATATTCTGAAAACAGCAAAAAAAGGGCAAAAAATTACTTTGTTAAATATGAAAATATGTGTACTGTATTCTAAAATGTATTCTTAAATATTAATACTTTTTTTCTTTTATTTCAGATTGAGAAAGAAAATGTAGGAAATGTAATCCTTTTTTCTAGCAATTAAAAAAAAACATTTATTTATAATTAAGTTATTTTGTTGGTCAGGTAAGTTTGAAATATCTGTATTTCTCACCCCTTCACTTTCATGCTCCCTTTTCTTCAGTTCTCCTCACTGTGCTTTTCTCATTCCCCTTCTCTCTCTCTTCTTCCTTTACTGCTCTTTCGTAACTCACTTACTCCTTCTATACTACTCCCCTAGGTTTACTGCCTCCATCACTACTTTTTCAACCATGTTTCTCTCCCTGTCTCCATGTGTCTCAGTCATTCTAACTGCCTTACTCCTTCTCAGTTCCTTGTTCTCTGTCTCTGTTTCTGTCTCTCTCCCTTTGTATGTCTTACCCTTAATTTCCTTAACATCCTCGGAGCAGATTAACAAGGCCTCTGCGCCACCACTACGTCACTTTTCATAACTTACTGGTGGCGCAGGGAGCTCCTTCATATTTACAAGGAGAGGAAAAGCCACCCTGCGTGACTTTTCCTCTCCACATAAATACAGCCACTTCACACTCAGCACTGTGTGTTGAAGGGGCGTTTCATGGGTGTTGTTGTGGGTGTTCCCACACAACACACAAAGAACTAGACACATCTCCTGGTTTACGAGAAATCGTAACTCTGGAGATGCATGTGACTTCTACGCCACCCTAGAGGTAGTGTTGCGAGGCACAATGAGGAGAAATTCTTTATTTCTCCTTGTTTTTTCCTCTTTTAGTGTGTCCTCCATTCTACAGCACGCATTGAAAGAGGAAAAAGCCTCTTGTGATTGTTTTTGTGCAGGAAAGTGTCCCTTCCTGCACAAGAACAAACTCCCCACCACGCAGGCATCATTGTACCATGGTGCAAGGGAGCCTGCGCATGGCTGCAGTTTGTACGCCTGCGCAGGGGAAGCATAGAGATGCGACAAAAAAAATCTTTAAAAAAAAACATTTATAAAAAAGTTTAAGTGTTTGGATGTTCGTTGGCTCTAAAAAGAGCCATTGTGTTAATTGAGTGTTTTTTGGTACCTATAAGTAAGTATCGATGCAGAGTCTAAAGATCAAAAAGAAGACTCTGTTCCCTTCATCTGTGAAATGTACTCTTGCTCTTTGGATTAGAAACATTATGTGATGAACTTCTGACGTCTCTGCACACACAAGTGTTACATGATCTAATGCTATACTAGCAGGCAAAAGTCATGATGGGGGTAGAAATCATTTAGAAAGGGTTAAAATATGCAAAAAAAAGAAATGTGTCTTTCCATTTAAAAAAAAAAAGTGGAGAATGTGAAAAGGGAGCAAGGTACAGAGTTCCTGACCCCCTACCTTTTGACAGGAGGTCCATGAACGACCATGAAGGGTGAAAAAAATGTTATTTTATTTAAAAAACCGAGGGGTGCACGTACCGTGTGCGCACGGTACGCGCACGTCGGGGATTTTTTTTAAAAAAAAATGATTACAAAAAAAGTGTTTAGATGTTAGGTGGCTCTAAAAAGAGCCGTTGTGTTAATTGAGGGACAGAGGAAGGAAAGAATGGCAAAAATTATAGGGTGTCGCACGTGTGCTGCTGTATCTTGATCTCTATTAGAGGAATGCTGGTCTCCGACAAAGCAAGAAGAGCATGACACGTATTGCATCTTATATGCACCCTCTCAAACAGAGGGTGTATGTCCAGAGGAGCTGAAGAAGGTGAAGCTGCCACCGCAGATAAAGTGCTCGGCTGAGCTGCCGATGATGTACTCGGCTGAGCTGCTGCAGATGTGCTCGGCTGAGATGCAGGAGGGTTTTCTCTAGTAGCTCGAGCATAAGCCACAGGATGTACATCCCTAACGTGCCTGATCATAGTGAAGATACTAAAAGAGTACTTCTTTTTAGGATCTCCTCTTGATAAGACACGACCACAAAGAGTGCAGGTGACTTTGGGAGCATTCGCCTTCTTCTGCCCCTCTGGAAATGTGAAATATTGCCAGATAAAAGAATCTTTCTGTTTCCTCTGTCTCTGTCTCACAAGAGTCTCCTGTTCACTCCCAGAAGATGACTGCTGCTCTGCCATTGTATCACAAAAACAGTTCAGCTCCTTCTCCAAGGAATCAGAAGAAATAATGAGGGGAGTGGGTGTGGTGTTGGAAGTTTCTGGAACTGAAACTACTATAAGCCAATGAAAAGTGTTGTTTCTTGATCACATGACTTACCGTGCGCGCACCGTACGCTTACGGTTCGTGCACGGTACAAGTACGCAGGCGCGTACGTAAGGCGGGCGCATGCACGTACGGAGCACGCGCGTACGACGCACGCGCGCATGTGCATTCGGAGCACGCGCGCATGCGCGTACGGAGCACGCGCGTACGGAGAACGCGCGCATGCGCAAAAAGAACACGCGCGCATGCGCGTACGGAGCAAGCGCTTACGCATGATAAACGAAGTACGCATGCGCACGTAAATCACGTACGCATGCGCACACGGAGCACGTACGCATGCATGCCACGTGCACGCACCGTACGCGTACCGCGCCGTATGCGTACGGTACGCGAACGGTGCGCATACGGTAAAAACCCTTTAAAAAAAAAAGAAAATGTTTAGAGATTTATAAAAGATATTAACTATGCTGTTCAACTATATCTAACATTTTTTAAAAAAAGCTGAGCCATTCCATATTGCATGATACAGTGAATCTATAATTATATACATAGGTATACACTCAGGAACCCATACAGATACTGAGACAAGCAATTAATAACTCAAATAGACACTCATATAGGTATTCACAAAACCATGCAGCCACTTATACACCAACATACAGAAACATACAGACATTTACACAGTTTAGTCACTAGTCTGCAGTAAGATACATTTAATGACTCACTTATAGAGTTAGTTACGCACCACAGAAAATCATCCATTTACACACTTGGACACCCACTCATTCTTCAACAGGCCTTTCCCTATATATATTAAACTTATTAAAATTGTTCAGAAACACATACTCAATGGATGATGTCATCAGTGATGTCATCAGTGATGTCATTTGAGATTCATCAGTGATGTCATGAGTGATGTCACTGACCATGTCATGAGTGATGTAATATATGACGTCATCAGCAGTGGATTTTTGGCGCGCGAGTTATAGTTAGCTGAACTAACTATAACGGGGGAATTTCATTGGTTTTTTACGAGCGAAATGTCCAGCTAACTATAACATGTGTGAAACCTATGGTTTTTTCAGTGAATTTGCAAGGTTTTTTAAATGCTAATTCCTAACTGTAACGTGTGTGAAACCTATGGTTTTTTCAGTGAATATATATTGACTGAAAAATCCACAGGTTTCAGGGACATTATAGTTAGTTGGACATTTGACTCATATAATACCAGAGAAATACACCTGTTATAGTTAGTTGAGCTAACTATAATTCGCGCACCTGCAATGCACTGGTGATGACGTCACATATTACATCACTCATGACATGGTCAGTGACATCACTGATGACATAACTGATGACATCTCAAAGAACATCACTGTTGACATCACTGATTACATCATCCAGTGAATGTGTGTTTCTGTAAATTTAAAATATTTTACATATATATCTATGCCATGGTGTATTGAAGAAAGAGTAAATTTACAAGTCCCTGAATGGATTATTTAGTAGGTGCATGACTGACTGTATAAGTGAATGATTAACATGTGTTACTGAATGCATGGGTTAGTGACTAAACTGTGTGAACGTCTGTATTAGTGTCTCAGTTGGTGTATAAGCGGCTCCATGCGTTAGTGAGTAGCTACATGAGTGTCTATATGGGTTATTGATTTGTTGTCTGAATATCTGTATGGGTGCCTGAGTGTCTGTATGGGTGGGTGCGGGGGTGTGTGACTCTGTGCATACATGTCTGAGTGGGTGATTCACTGGTTGTATGGACTAAAAAGTGCATCTGGGAAGGGCTGTATGGATGAGATAGTGTGTGTATGGGTGAGTTGGTGAGTGAATGAATGTCTCACTGGTGTATGTGTGAGTAACTAAATATGTTTTAAGGCAGTATTTGTCAGTGTTGGAGTATATAAATGACTATACGTGAGAGTAAATTATTTGAAGAGTGGGTGTATAAAAGAGTGTCTCCTTGTATCAGTGATTGTATAAGATAGTAAGTATGTGTTAGTATCTGCATAAATAAGTGATGTGGTGTGTGTATAAATAACACATTTAGTGTGTATAACTGTATACATGAGTAAATGCCTATGTGATTGATTCTTTGCATGACTGACTAGGTGTGTGAGTAACTATATGGATGAGTGGCAGACTGTGACTGTATGTATAGGTGTATGAGTGCATATTATAGTACTGTATTGATGAGTAACTGCATGTATAAGTGAGTGGATGTGAGTGTAGACCTAGGAAATAGTGGGTGGTATGTAGTATCTGGCATTGTTGTGTGTATGGTTTCAAAAATAGTAGTCTGTATTTTAGAGTGCATGTATCAAAGTTTATATTAGGCCATCAGTATGTACATCAGATTATCATGTGTATGATGTCATCAGTGATGTCATCAGTGATGTCACTTGAGATGTCATCAGTGATGTAATATGTGACATCATCAGCAGTGCATTGCGGGCGCGCGAGTTATAGTTAGCTCAACTAACTATAACAGGCGAATTTCTCTGGTTTTATTTAAGTCAAATGTCCAACTAACTATAAAGTCCTTGAAACCTATGGTTTTTTCAGTGAATTTCTAAGGTTTTTTAAATGCAAATTCCTAACTATAACGTCTGTAAAACCTATGATTTTTTCAGTGAATTTCAAAGGTTTTTTAAATGTTAATTTCATATTTTAATATTTATAAAACCTATATTTTTTGTATTTTAAAAAAAATATTTTGCAACTCTATTATCCTTTTTTTAATTTGAAAAATTATGTAATTTTTTATATCTTCCCCAAAAAGTATGCATATATATATATATTTTTTTTAAAACTAGACTCCCGTACCTGTAGTGTTCCAAGCTCCATCACCACGCAAATCCTATCCACGATATTGCGAAACTCGTTAAGGATGCGCATTTCATATCCAATGGCTTCGTAGCACCGTATCCCGCCTAACATCATATACGTATAAGGTCGCGCCAGCTCCAAGTTTGGTATGCGATGGCTGCACGGTACCAATACGCGCGTTACGTCATCTAGTTTAGAGTCGCGCTGGCTGCAAGTTCCGTATGCGATGAGCGCACGCTGCCAGGCCCTGTGTTACAGCATAGACTTATGGTATCGTGCCGGGTACGCCATTCCCTCATTTATTTTTTAAGTCTCAAAACTATATCTAAATAAGTTTAAAGTGTACATGAGAGCAAGCGATAATCTAAAATATTTTCCACATTTATATATTTCTAACTGTAATAAACTTATATTATGTAGAATATATTTTCTCAAAACGTCGGGTGTGGCCTCCTTGCGCACTTGCCATGTGACCTTAAAAAAAAGATTTTGATTGGTTCATAACATTTCCCATTGTAACAGTTGAAGGACCCCACCCATTTTAGTAAATTCTCTCTCTACACCATTTGATGAGAGACACCTCTTCTGCTTACAGAGCTTTTTTGAAAACTTTTTTGCTGTGTATACATATCTTATAGTACACACAACATGCAACAATCAACTTGATCAATAATCATGCTCCGTATAGTAGCCTTCCATGTGTGATAGCCATGCATCTGAAACGATACATCAAAAAACAAATGTGTGTTACACGATGCCCCTGGTGTGTGTGTGCGCACATTATTGTGCTGCCTTTCAGCCTGGGTTTTGGTGGCTCGAAGGGGTATCATCAGGCACGGGCAGAGTGCACATCCTAGATCACATGTGACAAACAGTAAAGAGTAATGTGTAGATTTGTGTTGCAATGTGCTCAGTTGTCAGGCTTTACCTGTATAGTAGTGTGTCATATGTGAGACTTTCGGATTTACGTTTGACATGCATTGCTTGACTGTAATGAGCATTATCACTGTGTATGACATAGCCTCACTGCTGATCCTCCATCCATCCAAGCACATTCACATGTGTGCGCTTCGCGATAGCAACAATTTCAATAATACCGCACACCATTAACATGCGTGTCTGCGCATATCCACAAGCTTGATGACATGTGATGTTGTCCATTCAATGTTTTCAGACAGCATCTCATTAGCGATAGTTGCCACCCTCCAGGTACATGCTATATTAATGTAAATTGCGGATTGTGCAACAGGGACACACACATAAGTACACTTCCTGCCCAGGCAGGAACTGAACAAAGCCCAGGTCCCTGGAATAATTATTCACACCCCTACGTTGGCCTGGCATACGCAAGCCCAGCCCACAATGCCACATGTCTCAGTTCTTCCACACTGCTTCAGGTGATATGGCCACATCCACCTCGCAAATCACAATGCACAATAAAAAAAAGGGATCCATGAGGTGTACATCATCCTGGCAATCAAAAACTACATCTGAATTGTGAACTCTGCTGGCTTTCATGTTTGGACACAAACCAATGACAGCAGGTGAGCAGTGGGGCCTGCGTGCACAGGGGCTGCAATTGAGCGTGGTGCGGCGGAAGGGATGGGGTGCATCAGCCTGGGTGCACAGGTGCAAACAAGCGATGTTGCAGTGCGTAATGATGTGATCTCTGACCTCATTCAGTCACATCTCTCTCTCATTTTAAGGACCTGCTGGACCGTACTGTAGGCCTGAGCCAGCGGGCATCGCTGCCCTACAGACACGTGGCGTTGGATTTTGGGGCACTGTAGTGAGCTGATTACTAGGTGTACATGCACACAGGCTTGCCCAACTGCATTGCACATGCACATTATCCTTCTAGCATGAACTCTGATCCTTTGTATGTGAACGTTGGCATACTATATTATTATTTACCCTTGTGTATTCTCGTGCACTCCAACTCCTCTTTCAACCACGATTACCACTAACAGTTGGTAGATCGTACTTCAAGAAGAAAGGATGCACTCAACTGGTGTTTTCTCCTAAGCTTGAAATAAACCTTCATTTACCTTAAGACGTTTCCACCTTTATGTTATTTCTCCCTTTTCAGACACTGAGTTAGTAGCACGAAAAAGCACGCAGCAGGTGCTCAACCGGTGCTGATGCTCTGGCCTTTCTGATGCCTTTAATCGTGGTATCAAGACACCGTCCCCGACCGAAGACCTGCTGTGCCACCCTGAGAGCGGCACCCCAGAGTTGGAGCTCACACCGGCACGTCGTTGGACACACCGGTTGTGGCAGGTGAGCAGTGAAGCCTCGGTGCGCAGGAGCTGCAATTGAGAACAGTGCAGGGGAAGGGGCTGGGGTGCTGCAGCCTGGGTGTACAGGTGCAGACAAGCGATGTTGCCGTAGATAATAATATAATCTCTGGCCTCATTCATATCTCTGTTTCATTTGAAAGACTTGCTGGACCGCACTCTTTCTCGCGGACCCCAGTGTCCCAGACACATGGGTGAAGGGAGGTGAACAGTGAGGGCTGGGTGCAGTAGGCCGACGCTCTGTCTCCTCTTCCCTCCGTTCTTTTGACTCTCCCTCCCCTTCTCCCTTCCACCCACTCGCTCTCTGTCCCATTCTCACTTTCTTCCTTTCATTCTGACTATCTTTCTTTTTAGGTCTCACCTATGCAATGACCTGCATAGGAGACCTTTAGTCGTCGTGTAGCTCTTTTTACAAAGCACATGCTCGTGCTTGTGGTGGCATATGGCTTGCGGGAGTGCGCAACCACGTGCCACAAGCATGAGTATGTGCTTTGAAAAAGAGCAGGATGCGCGATCACGCACCCACTCATCGCCAGCACACTCACTCAAGTGCCTCAGAGCTCCACTCGCGTGCTTTTTTAAATTTTCATTTAGGGCGCGCACACAACACCCAAGCTTGTTATTTCATTGTATTTATTTTGCCGTTTTTAGAGCGCCTAAGTGGCGCCTTACGAGAACTTCAGGGCGCATGCTGGTATTGCCTCTTTTCTGATGCCAGCTCATGAGCGCGGCTTAAGGCTGCCTCTGGTCTCATGTGGTAAGCCAATGGTGGTGAGTTTTAGGGATAGGAACCTCATACTATGAGCAGGAGCCAGTGTCAAAGGGCAAGGCGCCTTTAGTCTTGTGCAGAGGGCGCTTGCTTGAAATGTGCAGTGCGCAGGGCTTTAAGTGGGCCGGGTGCCTCCTGGTCGTAGACCAGCCAGCAATTAACAAGCATTTGCAATGCAATAGGTCTCGCATTTATGTGAGTTTGAGCTATTGACAATGCAAATAACAATGCCTTTTATTTTTGTTTTCGTTTTTAAAACATCAATAAAAGGCATTGTCATTTACAATGCCAATAGCTTTAACTCGCGTTAATGCGAGACCTATTGCATTCCAAATGCTTGTTCTCTTGGACATGGCACACATACTTATGTTTCTTTTTTCTCTTGCAGGTTTTGTACGCTGCTTCCGGAGGAGTCCAACCCAATTCTTTCATGTTTGACTGTTGTTCGAATAAAGGTACGTTTTTATTTATTTGTGTTGTTTTAATAAAAGTTCTTTTTTTTACCAATAAGTGAGTAAATGAGTCTTCTTTTTCTGACAACACTTGTCTGTAGTTTATTTGAAAATCGGCGATTGATAGTAGGTTATGAGGGAAAACATTTTAAATTTTGTGGTGCACCTACCAAATATAAACCAACAGACTATTACATAAATGAAGCCTGGGTAATTCTACAATGGCAAGGGTTCTATGAGTGTATCACTTTACAACACCAAGCAAGAGTACTTCCCGTGTGATTTCAGAACCAATAATGCACTGCCTAGGGCCACGAGGCTTCAAGGACTGGCGAGGCCCACTCTGCATATTTAAGTAAAGCCCCGGAGGTTGCCGATCCCTGGTCTTGAGTTGGCCTTGAAGCCCCGCCAAACAATTCGTAAACAATACCCGGGAAGGTGTCGATCCCCTAGTCTGTGAAACGTCTCTGTGCCCTCCCGCACCTAATTTACATGTGAGATTAAGGTCCCCAGTGCTGCAGAGACCGCGCAATATAATAATTGGATTGGCCCCAGAACATTACCCACCAGTGGGCTCATTTAAATGAATGGGTGAGACCCCGCTTCATTTGTTTTTCTTCATTTTTACCATCCGGATCCACTTTAGTGAAGCGATACAAGGTTTTCCTCCTCTCGCATCAACGAGGCAAACAAGAATTTACTATCACAGGGTGGAAGCAATGCTCCTGCCCTATAATAGCAAACATAAATGTCCCGCAGATGCACACCCTCGGACATTGTATGACCTGCACCTGGTAGGTGGCGCTCCATAGGGCCATGATGCATTGGTTAATGCATAACTCCAGATTCAGTATAAACTCATACCAACACTACTTGCATACGTGTAGTACAGCAACCAGAGTGTAGTGAAGAGGCAGAGGAAGCCCAAAATCAAAAAATATAAATCCTACCAGAGGTAGGATCACATAGTTCGATCAGCTGACGACCCTGGGATGAGTAGAAACAGCTTCACCAAGAAAACGGGTCTTCAGCAGAAAGCAAGCAAGCTCAAAATTTTGGTGAGTGCTGCCTTCTTATTACCTTCTCCCACTCATTGCCAAATTTATGTAGTGAAGAGGAAGACAACAGTGGATCCGATAAGTAGATTTATTGCAGTAAAAGAAGACAGCTTACACAGCCACCAACAGAACCAGACAGCAAGGCAACTATCTTCTCCAGCACTGTGTAAATGCAAACTCTCCAAGATTCCCCTCATGACAGCCCTACATTCTAACATTACATACTTACATTATAGTAGCATTACATACTAACATTCTACTATGACTTACATTGGAATACTTCACAGAGCACATGACTTTACAGCAATGAGCTCATGGTTTCATCCACAAGTCTTGAGACCGGTAGGGAAGAGTACTTCACTTCCCACTCCCTGTATGGTATAAACGCCTACTAACACTACTTCCACAGGTATGCTACAAACACCAGAGCACATCACTTTACAGCAATGACCTCACAATTTAGGCTCTCGGTTTCATAACCGAGTGTAGCAGCATCTCATCTCAGCACCATGTCACTCTGAGCAACACTGCACTTTCAGTCCGGTAGAAGAGACTCCTATCCTCCTGTTTCCTACTCTTTTTGCCCTTTTCCCCCTTACTCGTTTCAACGAAATCACAAAATGGCTGCCAACACTTCCTAGTTGCAACCGCTCGCACCTCTCGCAGCCAATAGGCAGCAAGCTCGTGCTCGTAATGCGTCAGCCAATCAGATGGCAGAATTCCCAAATATCGATATCTGTAAATTTTGATATTTCTCCAACACTACTGAACGGATTTACACAAAATAAACAAAAGCATGCTTTCTAGACGAAGACCATTCTCCCTGCCAAATTTGGGGTAATTCCGTTCACCCGTTCAACCTGTAGCCTTGTCTAAAGTTTCCTACAGAAATTAAGATGGAGAAAACACGTTTTGGGACCCCCCTTTTTTCTTGGCCCCCCCTTGACGAATCACCCCCAATCTTTCAACATAGGGGCTGATATGAACAAAGAATTAGTTTGGAAAATTTCATGAAGATTCATCAAACGACGCCAAAGTTATAATCAAAAATAAAATGCTCTTCCTATGGAAACTTGGTCCTAACTATAACTATAAACTCGTTTTTTGTTTCCCTAATAACTTTGGCGCCAGTTGTCGAATCTTCGCGAAATTTTCAAATCTCGTGGGGCGCTCCGGTCAGCTTCTATCCTAAAAGGTTTCGGGTGATTCGATAAGCGGCGGTCAAGAAAAAAGGGGGGGTCCCAAAACATGTTTTCTACATGTTATTTCTCATAGGAAACTTTAGACACGACTACAGCCCGAACTGCTGAGCGGAATTACACCAAATTCGGCAAAAAGCTAGCCCTTGGTTCAGAAAGAGAAAGTTTTGTTAAATGGTATAAATCTGTTCAGTAGTTCCTGAGAAATAAAAAAAATAGAGGTCAAAAAATGCATTTCCCATAGAAAACTTTAGACATGGCTACAGCTCAAACTGCTGAACGGAATTACACCTAATTTGGCAAAAAGGTAGTGCTTGGTTCAGAAAGCGCCCTTTTTTATAAATGGTGTAAATCCATTCAGTAGTTGCTGAGAAAATCAAAAAGTTTCGATATATAGAGGCACGGAGGATCCGCGCACCCTCCCGACCTGGAGCTTTATTCTAATTGACTGTTAACACTCCAAACCAGGAAGTGTTGGCAGCCATCTTGTGACTCAGTAGAACCGAGTCACAAGAAAACAGAAAAACAATCGCGTAAAACAAGAAAAGGGCTCCCGCGCTTCGTTATTAATTAGACCCCGGATGGGCCAGGTCCCGGGGGCAGTGAAGAAAATGTATGGGGGGCCAATCTCTCCCACACTGCCCTGGGGACTGCCACTTCCCCGGGGCTTGATTACATAGTTGCGGGGGGCACACAGCCTGACAGCCCAGGGGACCGCCACCCCTGGGGCTAATTTTAAAATGTGTGGGGGGTCTCAAAGGCACCCCAAGCCCCGGGGACCGCCACCTCACGGGGATTTTAAAATAAATATTTAAACCTGTGGGAGGGCTCGAGCCCCCCACACGCCCCAGGTACCACCACCTCCCCGGGGCACTAAAAGGCAAATTTGGTTTCTGTTACAGATCCGAGCCCCGGGGACCACCACCTGTGCTTTGGATGGGAGGGGGCTGCGCGACCCCCTCCGAGAGCCAGTGATGGCCCTGGGGACCACTACCCCCCATGGCCAGCTCCTGCAGTGTCCCGGGGTGCCCATCCCTGGGACACTGCTGTTTGCTATGGCAGGGCGGGAGTCTTGGGGCTCCCGCCATGCCATAGAAAACTGTGGTTTGGATTTTGGAAGAGAGAGCAGGAAACCTGCTCTCTCTTCCAAAATTCAAACCAGATTGCTTTTCCACACGGGGAGCTGAATGATAGCAGCTCCCCGTGTGGAAAAGCAATGCCGGCTCCCGCAGGCGGCAGGGAGCCGGCTGGTACCGTGTTGGCATTGGGGCTCCCCCACGGTCCCCAACAAGAGGCCAGGCCCTTAGTGATGGGTTCCCTGGGGCAAGTAGGGTCCTGGGAGGGGGGCCACATGACCCCCTCCACAATAATAATAAAAAATAATAAATCACGCAAAGGCCGGCCCCTGAGGAGGGGGGCCACACAGCCCCCCTCCATGATAATAAAAATAATATTTGGGCAGGCCCCGGGGATGGGGTCCCCGGGGCCGAATTGGCCACGGGAGGGGGCCCACGTGAGCCCCTTCCCGTATATATATATATATATATATATATATATATATATATATATATATATATATATATATATATATATATATATATATATATATATATATATATATTATCTACTGCCGTTCGCCAGTAGATAGTTATAGTTAGGACCGTGTTTCCATAGGAAAATAGGAAATCTGAAAATTCTATTTTGAATAACTTTGGCGCCGGTTGACGAATCCTCGCAAATTTTTTAGAATAGGTGGGGCGCTCCACTCCGCTCCTACCCTGAAAGTCTCGGGGTAATTAGTCAAGCGGGGGCCGAGAAAAAAGGGGGGTCCCAAAACGCGTTTTGCCCATGCATTTTTCCATAGGGACATTTAGTCCAAGGTACAGCCCGAACGGCTGAACAGAATTACTTGAAATTTGGCAGAGAGGTAGTCCTCAGGTCAGGGATGTGCCTTTTGAATATCTGGAGTTATTCTGTTCAGTAGGTCCTGAGAAAATTTCAGTTAAAAGTACATATATATCTATAAGCGCGCACCATGCGCGCACCGTGCGCGCAAGGTGCGCGCACGGTGACGTGCGCGAGCTCAATTCTGATTGGCTGTTAGATGTCAGTAAACATTCGAATCGGTCGAAATAAGGAAGTGTCGGCCGCCATTTTGTCTCTCGCAGTCTGAGGCAGTGAAAAACAAAGGTGGAGAACGTGAATCGGGGGCAGGGTGGACAGTTCCTGACCCCCTAGCCTTTGTCAGGGGTCACTGAAGGACCCCCAAGGCCGAAAAAAACATTAATTTTTTTACGAAAAAGCGCGGGGTTGTGCGCGCACGGTGAAAAACCTGAAAAAACCCCAAAATTAATAAATACATAAGTTAGCATTTAAAAAACCGTACAAATTCACTTAAAAAACCATAGGTTTCACACACGTTATAGTTAGGAATTAGCATTTAAAAAACCTTGCAAATTCACTTAAAAAACCATAGGTTTCACACATGTTATAGTTAACTGGACATTTCCCTCGTAAAAAACCAATGAAATTCCCCCGTTATAGTTAGTGCAGGCAACTATAACTCACGCAACCGCAATCCTCGGCTGATGACGTCAGATATTACATCACTGATTACATATGTGTCTTTCTGAAAAATAAATATTTGTAATATATGTATAGCTAAAGATTAATGGAAGAAGACATGGGTAAATAGGTGTCTAAATACAGTGATGTAATATATGATGTCATCAGCAGAGGATTGCGGTCGCGTGAGTTATAGTTGCCTGCACTAACTATAACGGGGGAATTTTATTGGTTTTTTACGAGGGAAATGTCCAGCTTGTATGAAACCTATGGTTTTTTAAGTGAATATATATATATATATATCTTTTTTTTCTTTATGGGGTCAAGCCCTGGGGAATGGGGTCCCCAGGGCCCAAAAAAAGTAAAAAGAAGGGGGGCCACACAGCCCCCTTCCCAAAAAAGAAAATTATAAAAAAGATGCGATTGTGCTGGAGGCCCCACCCCCTCCCAGCAACACTGCCTCTGCCCTGTGGCGTGTTATAAGTTGGGGAATTAATACTGGGGGACCCTGGGGGCCAACTAGCCCAATAGGTACCTCCAGTAAACACCACAGGCCTGCATTGCAGAGAGGCGGCCCAGGCCATGCCCCTTTTTATACCTATCTGCGACGCAGCTCTGTGGCACTTACTGGAGGTACCTGGTGGGCTAGTTGGACTCCAGGGACCCTTAGGGATTCAAGGGGACTTAATCCCCCAACTTAAAACATGCCACGGGGCGCGTTTGCACAGTGGCGAAGGGAGGGGGCAGGGCCTGAGGTGACATATGTGCAAACATGCCCTGTGGTGCGGTTTAAGTTGGGGAATTAATTCCCCTTCAATCCTGAGGGTCCCTGGGGGAAAACTAGCCCAAAAGGTACCTCCAGCATGCGCCATAGGCATGCGTTGCAGAGAGGTGGTCCAGGCCATGCCCCTTTTTACACCTCTCTGCAACGTAGCTCTGTGGCGCTTACTGGAGGTACCTCGTGGGCTAGTTGGACCCCAGGGACCCTCAGGATTCAAGGGTACTTAAACCCCAACTTAAAATGTGCCAGGGGGCACGTTTGCAGAGTGGTGGAGAAAGGGGACATGGCCTTTGTCTACCTCTCACCAATCCCACTGCATGGAGCTTACTGGAGGTAAAAGGTAGGCTAGTTGGCCCCTAAAGGACCCCCAGCAGTGAAGGGGACTTCAAACCCCATCCAAGAGCGTGCCAGGGAGCGCGTTTGTAGAGTGGTGGGCAAAGTGGGCATGGCCTGATACGAGTACTTACCAATACTGCAGTGTGGGACTGACTGCAGGTAATAGTTTGGGAAGTTGGCCCCCAAGGATGTCCTCGGGGGCCAACTACCTCTCTTGTTACCTCCAGTAAGTCCCACATAGTGGGATTTCTAAGACGTCTTCGGAGGCCATGGCCCCCTTTCTCTACCACTCTGCAAACGTGCCTCTTGGCAGACTACAGGATGGGGGATGAAGTCCAATTTAGTCCTGAGGGATTTTGGGGGCCAAGAATCCCTCCTGGTACCTCCTGTAAGTTCTACGCAGCGGAATTCCTGAGCATTGGTTGGATGCCCAGCACCCTTTCTCCACCACTCTGCAAACGCAACTACTAGTTAAAGTAGCATATTTCTGCACCTCTGACTTAGAGGTAGCTTTAATCCCCCTGCCCTATTTATGTACTAGGGCCTTAAAGAGGAGGTCATGCTAATCACAGGGGTACTCTAACGCATAGTGTTCCCTAGTGTATGTAGGTGTTTTCACTGTATTCTAAGTGTCTTTTAGCATAGCACTGGCTCCGGTCCTGGTTAGTCAGAGTCAGTTACCACCACTACCCGTCTGAAAAAGTTGTGGGCACAGGATGATTTTGCAACAAGGCCTCTTTCTGCTCCTCTGTTTGTTCTTTCTGCACATGTCTTGCTTCTTCCTGCTCTTTTCTTCATCTGTGCGGACTTCTGTTGCTTCTTTCTACATTTATTTTTCTTCTTTCTGTGCGTTTTTTCTTCTTTCTTCACATGTCCTAGGCATGTAGGCATAGTTAGAAACTAGCATTTCAAAAACCTTTGAAATTCACTTAAAAAAACATGGGTTTCAGGCACGTAATAGTTAGAAATGAACATTTAAAAACCTTAGAAATTCACTGAAAAAACCATCGTTTTTAGGGAAAGTTATAGTTAGTTGGACATTTCACTCATACAAAATCAGAGAAATTCCCGTTATAGTTAGTTCAGCTAACTATAACTCGCGCCCCCGCAATGCACTGCTGATGACGTCACATATTGCATCACTCATGACATGGTCAGTGACAACACTGATGACATTACTGATGACATCATCCATGTGATAATTTGATGTATGTTCTCACACCGTAATATAACCTTTGATACACCCACTCTAAATTACAGACTGTCATTCTCAAACCCATAGACACTCCAACACCAGTAACTGCATCCCCACTCACTCATTCTTAGGTTTACACACACATCCACTCACTCATCCGTGCAGTCACTCATACTTTTGGTCACTCAGTACAGGACTATCATCTGCTCTCTTACACCTATATAGACACTCACACACAACCGCTCATCCATAGACGTACTCAACCTAGTCAGTCATGCAAATAATTATTCACACTGTCATTTACTCCCCTATACAGTCATACACACACCAGCTCACTTACTCATACAAATACTAGCACATTCTTACGCTCTTATACAATCACTGATACAAGCACACACTCATCCAAACAGCCATTCTCACAATCACACACTCTCACTTACAGCCATTTAAATACTCCAACACACATATATACTGCCTTTCACATATGTAGTTACTCACACATGTACCACTAAGATTACATTCACTCACTAACACACCCATAAACACACTCACCTACCCATACAGTCCATCACAGATGCACTCTTGAAACCATGCACCCACTGAATCACCCACTCACACATCTATGCACAGAGTCACACACACCCCACCCACACAAACACTCAGGTACCCATACAGATACTCAGACAACCAATCAATAACCCATATAGACACTCTTGTAGCTAGTCACAAACCCATGCATCCGCTTACACGCCAACAGACAGACGGATACAGACATTCACACAGTGTAGTCACTAAACCATGCATTCAGTAAGATACGTGTAATCACTCACTTATAGTCAGTCATGCACCTACTAAATCATCCATTCAGACACTTATACACCCACTCATTCTTCAATACGCCTTCCCTATATATATTAAACATATTTAATCTTTCAGAAACACACAGTCACTGGATGATGTCATCAGTGATGTCACTGACCATGTCATGAATGATGTAATATGTGACGTCATCAGCAGTGCATTGCGGGTGCACGAGATATAGTTAGCTCAACTAACTATAACAGGGGAATTTCTATGGTTTTCTATGAGTGAAATGTCCAACTAACTATAACGTGCCTGAAACCTATGGTTTTTTCAGTGAATATATATATATATAATGTGTTTGCTGATGACGTCACATATTACATCACTCATGACATGGTCAGTGACATCACTCATGACATTACTGATGACATCTCAAATGGCATCACTGATGACATCACTGATGACATCATCCAGTGAATGTGTGTTTTTCTGAAAATTACATATGTTTTATATATGTATATCTCAAGGTCGATGGAAGAATAAATGGGTATATAAGTGTCTAAATAGATTATTTGTTTTTGAAAAATTGATTGTATAACTGACTGATTAAGTGTATCTTAGTGAATACATGACTTAATGAGTAATGTTTAAATATGTAAATATCTGTATCAGTCTCTCACTTTGTGTATAAGTGGCTGCATGGGTTGGTGAGTAGCTACATGAGTGTCTATATAGGTTATTAGTTGGTTTTTTGAGTATCAGTATGAGTGTCTGAGTGTCTGTATGGCTCGGTGGGAGTATTACGTAGTACATTGGTGCATGAATGAGTGACTCACTGTTTGTATGTGTTGAAGACAGCATGTGTGCAGGACTGTATGGGTGAATGAGTGTGTGCATGGGTGTGTTAGTGAGTGAATGACTGTCTCAATAGTGACTTTATGAGTAACTACATATGCTTTAAACTAGTATATGTGACTATTGGTGTATATAAGTGAGTATATGTGAGAGTGAGAGATTGAAAGAGTTCCTGTATGACTAAGTATGTGTTTCTATAAGTAATTGTTTAAAAGACTAAGTATGTGTACGTTTCTGTAGAAGTAAGTGTGGTGGTGTGTGTATAACTGTATATGCAAGTAAATGGATGTTTGATTCTTTATTAGCATGAGTTACTATGTGTGAGTAACTCTATGGATGAGTGGTGTTGTGTAACAGGATGTATAGGTGTATGAGTACATATGATGAGTGAGTACATGTATGAGTGACTGTATAGGACTTTTGGTGAATGAGTGGATGTGTATGTGGATCTTAGAATTACTGAATAGGTTGCTGTAACTGATATTGGTATGTCCTTTGAAAATTGTAGTTTCTATTTTTGAATGTGTGTATCAAAGGTTATATTAGGGGGAGAGGAGGTCTGGCACTCTATCACAAGGATGATGTCATCAGTGAAGTCATCAGTGATGTCACTGACCATGTCATGAGTGATGTAATATGTGACGTCATCAGCAGTGCATTGCGGGCGCGCGAGTTATAGTTAGCTGAACTAACTATAACGGGGGAATTTCAATGGTTTTGTACAAGTGAAAAGACCAGCTAACTATAACGACCCTGAAACCTATGTTTTTTTCAGTGAATTTCTAAGGTTTTTTAAATGCTAATTCCTAACTATAACGTACCTGAAACCTATGTTTTTTTTCAGTGAATTTCAAAGGTTTTTTAAATGCTAATTTCTAACTATGCCTACAGAGATAGAACATGTGAAGAAAGAAGAAAAAACGCACTGAAAGAAAAAAAAATGCAGAAAGAAGCAACAGAAGTCCTCAAAGACGAAGAAAAGTGCAGGAAGAAGGATAACGTGCAGAAAGAACAAACAGAAGAGCAGAAGAAGCCTTGTTACAAAATCATCCTGTACCCTCAACTTTTTCAGACGGATACTGGTGGTAACTGAGTCTGACTAACCAGTCCTAGAGCCAGTGCTATGTTAAAAGACACTCAGAATACAGTGAAAACACCTACATACACTAGGGAACACTATGCGTTGGGGTCCCCCTGTGATCAGCATGACCTCCTCTGTAAGCCCCTAGTATATGATAGGGCAGGGGATTAAAACTACCTCTTAAAACGTGCCACAGGGCATGTTTGCACACGTCACCTCAGGCCCCGTCCCCTCACTTCCCCACTGTGTAAACACACCCTGTGGCCGTTTTAAGTTGGGAGATTAAGTCCCCTTAAATATTGAGGGTCCCTAGGGTCCAACAAGACAACTAGGTACCTCCAGTAAGCGCCACAGAGCTGCGTTGCAGAGAGATGTAAAAAAGGGGCACGGCTTACGCCACCTCAATGCAACGCAGCGCAGTGGCGCTTACTGGAAGCACCTGGTGGGCTAGTTGGCCCCCAGGGTCCCTCAGGATTGAAGGGGAATTATTTCCCCAACTTAAAATGCGCCACAGGGCTTGTTTGCACACGTTAACTCAGGCCCGTCCCCTCCCTTCACCACTGTGTAAACACGCCCTGTGGCCGTTTTTAGTTGGGAGATTAAGTTAATTTGAATCGTGAGGGTTCCTAGGGTTCAACTAGCCCACTAGGTACCTCCAGTAAGCGCCACAGAGCTGCGTTGCAGAGAGGTGTAAAAAGTGGCACGGCCTGGACCACCTCTCTGCAACGCAGCTCAGTGGCGCTTACTGGAAGCACCTGGCGGGCTAGTTAGCCCCCAGGGGCCCTCAGGATTGAAGGGGAAATATTTCCCCAACTTAAAACGCGTCATAGGGCGTATTTGCACACGTCACCTCAGGCCCCGTCCCGTCCTTTCCCCACTGTGTAAACACGCCCTGTGGCTGTTTTTTAAGTTGGGAGATTAAGTCCCCTTGAATCCTGAGGATCCCTAGAGGCAAAATAGCCCACTAGGTACGTCCAGTAAGCGCTATTGCAGAGAGGTGTAAAAAGGGGCACGGCCTGCACCACCTCTCTGCAACGCAGAGCAGTGGCGCTTACTGGAAGCACCTGGTGGGCTAGTTGGCCCCCAGGGTCCCTCAGTATTGGAAGGGAATTATTTCCCCAACTTAAAACGCACCACAGGGCGTGTTTGCACACGTCACCTCAGGCCCCGTCCCCTCCCTTCATCACTGTATAAACGCGCCCTGTGGCCGTTCTAAGTTGAGAGATTAAGTCCCCTTGAATCCTAAGGGTCCCTAGGGTCAAACTAGCCCACTAGATACCTCCAGCAAGTGCCACAGAGCTGCGTTGCATAGAGGTGTAAAAAGGGGCGTGGCCTCAGTACACCTGTCTGCAACGCAGCTCCCTGGCGCATACTGGAGATACCTGTTGGGCTAGTTGGCCCTCAGGGACCCTCAGTATTGAAGGGGAATTAATTCCCCAACTTACAACTGGCCAGGGGGCGCGTTTGCAAAGTGCTGCAAGGAGGGGGCGTGACCTCCGGCGCGATGCCGGTCTTTTATTTATTTTATTTTATTAAGAAGGAGGGCTGTGTGGCCCCCCCTTCTTTTTCTAATTTACTGGCCCTGGGGACCCCATCCCCCAGCGCCTGCACCCTCATTTTTTTGGTTGAAAAAAATAAATTTGACCCTCCCAAGGCCTTAATCGGCCCCGGGGACCCCAACCCCCGGGTCATGGCCTTTTTTTTTTTTAATTCTTTAGCAGGGGGCTGCGTTGCCCCCCTCCTCAGGCAACTTATGGCCCCGGGGACCCCAACCCCCGGGGCCGGCCTTTGTTTTTTATTATTTAAAAGAAATATATATTTATAGAAAAACCTAGGACATGCTGAACAAACTGTATGTACCTATCACCATGACGATTTGCGTGATATTCATTAAAAGGCGACTATGCATAGAATGAATCTACATGGAATGTATTTACACTGCTAGTGAAGCTCTGACGTGTCTGTCGCCCTCCCGTGCCTAATCCCTGTGCCCCCGCCAGTGGGTACTCTCCAAGTAGACACCCTTGTCGTTTTTTTATACAAACATGGGTAGCTATTGACGGGCACATTTAATATACACGCACACCAAGCCATTCAAAGGGGATTCGACAAAAATTTGACCAAACTATGAAAGAAACCCCCTCACGGTAAATAAAGCACACATCCACCGCCGGATTTGAAATACTTTTTATTTTACTCTCTGGAAAGGAGACAAACCTCCCTTGAGAGTCACAGCGTGCTCCTGGCTGAGCCCAATGCTGTGTTA
Organism: Triturus cristatus; assembly: GCF_964204655.1. Lineage (NCBI taxonomy): Eukaryota > Metazoa > Chordata > Amphibia > Caudata > Salamandridae > Triturus > Triturus cristatus. The sequence continues at coordinate 684,612,497 of NC_140588.1, forward strand.
CACCCACCAGTGCCCGCCGAGTGCCTCACACCTCTGTGTAGTATTCCACCAGCTAGTGCATATGCTATGACACTCTCTAGCCCATGTGCACTGTAACACCACCCCGTGAATATGTCATGCCACACTTGCCTTCGCACGGGTTATATTGCCCCATCTAACGTGCCTTCCTCGATGACTATGTTATAACGCACAGCGCTATGCCATACATATTACAATCTGAGATCCATATCTTTGTCACAGTGCATATGCAACGTTACACTCCCCAGCACATATTTTATATTACAACTTTAGAGACTAGTTAGGTTACACAACACTGCCCTGTGCATATTACACTCCAAGGCGCATATCGCATAGCACGGGCTAGTGCCTGTGCTATCTCGCGCTCTCCAATGATTCTGTCATTGCGCACAATGTATTGCATAATATATTTCACGCCCCGGTTCATCTTATTTCACACTTATTGGTGCATAGTTTATACCATATACTATAACTAGTTTTAATTTTCAATCGTGCTCTCAGGACTATGTTCTATATAACACTGCGTCCACCTACCCTTTTCACGGGCATTACATTTTGCGATGGGGGGTGGAGGGTCAGGGGGTGTTTCTGCCAAGTGAGCCCAGAGTCACAGTTACAAACGTCCTCTTCTTCCTGAATAAAAGTGAGATTATGCTGCATACTCGTTCATATTTTAAGTAGTTCGCACAGACACACATTTTAAAAACAATAAAGTTCCTAAAAACTCACCTTCTCTGAACAGTTAGCTTGCTGCCCCATCCTCCTCCTCCCTATTCTCTGTTGTCTGAATCCATGGACTAGCCTCCTCCCTCCTGCCATGCAAGGTCTGATGTGCTGCCACTGCCCTCTATTTAGCACGATGTACCAGTCCACTCCTCCTGCCCTCCATTGCCCAATTCTATGGCCCATCATTGACCTCCTGCTTAGCCTATGTGCTTAGCTTGCTGCCCCTATTCTCCTTTCCCCTGCCCTCCGATGTCTTTGTGCATGCCCCAGCTCCATCCTTTTTACCCACCATGTTCCATGGACCTGCCACTCCTATCTCCTGTTCTGTTGAGCTGCCACTCCCCTCCCACCTGCCTACCATTGTCAGATGACTGTAACCTGTCCACATGCCATGCCCCTATCCCCTCCCTCCTGTCCTCCATGTTCCATTTTACTGCCACACCCTTCTGCCCTCCCTGATCTGTGCTGCAACTGCTCCTCCTGCCTGCCCCGCACGGTCTGTTGTGAGGCCCCTTCCCCTGAACTCTCTTGACTATGCCCAGGTCCTGACCCACGCTTCTATCCTCCATGGTCCTTTGTGCATGCCCCTGCACCCGCCTTCTTGCCCATCATAGCCATTGTGCTGCCACTAACCCTCCCGCTTGCCATGCATGGTCTTCTGTGCTGCCATGGCCTATCCCACCTTCCCTGTGTGGTCAGCTAGCTGCCCCTGACCCCCTCTCACCGTCCCTCCATGGTCTGTGTGTATGCCATCATAGTCTCATTGTTGCTCTCCATGGTGTGTCTTGTTTCTATTGCCCATTCTGCCTGACCTCCATGGTCATCTTGCTGCTCCTGCCCTGTCCCCTTGCCCCCAGCCCTCTGTTTCCATGTGCAGACCCCTATTCCCTCCCTCCTGGCTTGTCTGTTCCATTGTAATGCCCCTTATCCGTCCATCCTGCCCTTCATGGTCTGTTATGCTGCAGCTTTCTCTCCTGTCTGTCCATTATGGTCAGCTAGCTACCATTGCCTCTTTCCCCTCTGTTCTCTGTTGTCCATGTGCATGGTCCTGTCCCCTCCCTATTGCTTTCTATGGATTGTTGTGCTGCACTCCCATCCCGCATGCGCTGTGTGGTGTATTGTGCTGCTGCAAACCCTGATGCCTGCCCCGTAGGGTCAGTTTGGTGCACCTCTCCATGTCCCTCCTGTCCTCTGTTATCCGAGTCCATGTCCCTACCCCAATTCCTCCTGCCTACCATGATCCAATGTACCATTCTTGCGAACATTTTGAACTTGGTAAGAGGGAGATTTTGAAAAAAAACTGGGGTATTGATTTTCCCCTTTGAGTTACATTGAAAAAGAGGAGATTGTAGATAGGAGACAGATCAAATAAAGCCATTTGAGCTTAAAAACATTGGACGTTTCCTGGCCTAAACGGGTCTGTTGGCATGTATGGTTGTACTACCACTGCCTCTTCCTTCTGCCCACAATGGTCTATTATATTGCCACAGCCTCTCTTGCCAGTCCTGTATTGTTGGTTTGTTGCCCCTGCCCCCCTTACCACTGCCCTCCATGGTCTGTTGTGCTGCCACTGCCCTTCCTGCCTGCCCAGTGTGGTCAAATTGTTGCATCTGCACTCTCCTACCTGCCTTCAATTTTCCGTGCCCCTGGCCTCTTCCTCTCAACAGTATCCCAATGAACAACTAGATTGCTAACATTCTATATTTATTACAAAAGTGTGGAACGCCTGACGTCATCTAGATGTAATCACAACTGTAATACCTAGAGTATTTCCTTTAGAAATTACATGTATGAGAGGGTCTTTTTTGCATAACAATTATGGTTAGTGCTCTAAAAAATTAAAATGAGGACATATTTTCTGAGTTTTCAAATAGCGACAAAGAACTTTTAAATTATTTGTAATCTTTCTGTTTTTTTATCCAGTTGACCACTTGATTAAATGTTGCACCTAGGGGAGAGGATGTGGTGTTACTTCCAGAGCTGCAGACTTTGCAACTGGGGAACCAGGTTGGAGTTTCTGCTTCAGCTCATACATTCTGTGATTCTGGTCAAATCACTTAATCTCCCCATGTCTACAACCAACATTAATTTGATCTTGTGTGATGTAACCAATGCTCATGTAAAGCACTCCAATACCTGACAAGTCTGCACTATATAAAACTGCAAATACACAAAAAATAAGTGTTTTGCACACTTCTGTCATTGGGCTACATGTGGGCTACATCTGGGTGATATTTGTGCTGCATTTAGGCTCTTTTGTCTCTGGTGGCCATCTTGGGAGATTTATTTGTTATGAAGTTTCCTACTTACCTCATTTACTGCAGTCTCCTCAGTAGGAAATGCTTTCAGTTTTTTACTTTGATTCCATCAAAAAGGTATTCAGATATGTCACACATTTGCCATACATTCTGAATGATAACACTCTAGTTGCTCATTAGATCACTGTAGTAAAGCTACTGCTCACCACGGAAGTCTGCTGCTGGTATTAAAAGTGCATGTTTCAGTCTGCATATCAGAATTTTTTAATGAAATAGAAGAGGATTTGAGAAGACACTCAAAATGTGCCCTCATTTTTCTTTGTTCAGCACTAATCATAATTTCTATGGCAAAATGAACCCCCTCATTGTGTTTCTTTTTAAATTAAATGTTTTAAGTGTTACCAGTTTATTCCAATCAAGATGGCTTCAGGTGTGCCATACTTTTGTCATAAGTAAGACAGTAAGCGCTCTAGTTGTTCTTAAGAACACTCTGGGACATTCGATCATTGGGCTATACTTGGGCTACATCTGGGTGATATTTGGGCTACATTTGGGCTCTTTTGTCCCTGGTGGCCATCTTGGGAGATTTATTTGTTATGAAGTTTCCTAATTTCCTCATTTACTGCAGTCTCCTCAGTAGGAAATACTTTCAGTTTTTTACTTTGGTTCTACCAAGAAGGCATTCAGATGTGTCACACATTTTCCATAAATTCAGAATGTTAGCACTCTAGTTGCTCATTAGATCACTGTAGTAAATCTACTGCTCACCAGGGAAGTCTGCTGCTGATATTCAAAGTGCATGTTTCAGTCTGCATGTCAGAATTTTTTTATGAAATAGAAGAGGATTTGAGAAGTCAAAATGTGCCCTAATTTTTATTTCTGCAGCACTAATCATACTTTCTATGGCAAAATGAACCCACTCATTTTGTTCCTTTTTAAATTAAATGTTTTAAGAGTTACCACTTTATTCCAACCAAGATGGCTTCAGGTGTGCCATACGTTTGTCATAAGTAGGACTGTTAGCGCTCTAGTTGTTCTTTAGAACACTCTGGGAAGCTACAGTAGAACACAAAGGAATCAACTGACAGTCTCTGCCCTTGTTGGATGTACATGTTTTACTGAGAATGTCAGACTTTATCCTCACATGACTGAGAAAGATAATGTGAATTTACAGAAAATATGCTCTCAGTTTAGCTTATTGATCACCTTCCAAACCTCTGTGGGAAAAGCAAGAGAAAATTGTTTTCTCTCAAACATGATTCATGATATCACAGCAGAAGGCTTTTTCACACACCACAATTCCTAAAATGAGTATGGTACCATCAACAAATGATTTATAATGTAACTAAAGTCGTAAAACCTTCTATTAACTGCAATGCTTTTTAATGAGTTGCTATCATGTCTATTGGTCCCAAGATGGCTGCCAACACTTCTTGGATAAAGTGCTGACAGCCAATCAGATCTCACGATGAGATGTGTGGTTAGGCTCCGCCCAGATAATGTTGTGATTTTACTTTTTGATTTCCTCAGGAACTACTGAACGGATTTACACCATTTAAGCAAAAGGCACAAGTCTGAACTGAGGACTACCTCTTTTCCAAATTTGGTGTAATTCCGTTCAGCAGTTCGGGCTGTAGCTGCGTCAACAGGTCCTATGGGAAAATGCATGGGGAAAATGCATTTTGGGACCCCCTTTTTTCTCGGCCCCCGCTTGACGAATCACCGTGACATTTTCAGGATAGGAGCGGACCGGAGCTGGCCAAAAGTTTGGAAAATTTTGCGAAGATTCATCAATCAGCGCCAACGTTATTCCAAATAGAATGTTGCGGATTTCCTATGGAAAATAGGTCCTAACTATAACTACATACTGGTGACTGCCAGTAGGTAATATATATATATATATATATATGTATATATATATATATATATATATATATATATATATATATATATATATATATATATATATATATATATATATATATATATATATATATATATATACCCAATACGCACTCTCGGGTTTGAGTTCAAGCGGAATTTATTCGAATGCCACAGCAAACAGACGCATTTCAGCAGTTGCCTTTGTTAGTATCTGGCACGCTGTAAACGGTCCATCTTATATCCTCTTTGCAAAATATACAAAAGGGCTCATTAAAATTGATTCACCAGCGCCATCTTACCGTGGTAAATCTTGACATGATGCTGATACATGAAATAACAATACCATCGAAATCACAGTGTCAAATTCATTGTAAATTCATTTTGTAATTAGCATAATATCGTACATATACAACACACATACATAGATGTTTATATATATTCACAAAAAAAACAAAGGTTAAAGCAACATTATAGTTAGATGAATTTGTCTGTGTCAACATTAACGCTAATGTTTTAAACAAAATAAAACACAGAAATTCAACATTTATAGTTAGTAGCACTAACTATAATTTGTGCCTCCCTCATGCACTGCTTATTTCCTGTTCTGATTAAGATGAAAAGTCAGAGTTTTTTGCACCACCTTAGCCCCCACTGACACCCAAGCAATCCTCAGTGTGACAATTCTTCGAAATGAGGGTAGGTGCCAAGAAGGTATTTGTGAAGTACATGACCTGCAAACTTTGCAGCAAAGAGTTCAGCCTGGGAGCAGAAATAAACAGAGTAGTATGAGTATCACAGTGATGTGGAGACACTCAAGTTGTATGCATCCACAAAGGCTTACATGGGCAGAGTTCGCTCATTCTTTAGACGTAGGTAACTCTATTGGAGCTTTAACATTTTTTGCACCAGGAGATACTGTGACTCCACAGGTTCTAACTGCACAGATGGACAATACCCCTGCTTCTTTAAATAAAGTGCTATTTTGCTAGTGACGCAAACAGATAATTTTTCATCAGAGACAAGCAGGTCTGACCAGGACAAACTTACACAAGAGCACTTGTGTCCATCCAGTCCATCCAGTCAGTAGTTTTTTTGTTTTTTGGTTTTAAGGAGATGCTGTTTAATACCTTCATTTTTATGTTTTTATCCGATCCTTTAAAAAACAATACTAAAAAATATAAAAAATGTTTGAAAACACATTCAATTTTTGTAGCTGTTCAAAACTGTTAACAAAATAGCTCTTTTCAGAGCTACCCTTAAGTTGTATTTCCCTTTTTTTTCTTCTCCAAAGCTCTTGAGAAACACTTGTGAGAACCAGGCAGGCATTCTCTTGTGAACAGTCTGAGGGGGCAATGCTTCCTGTTTTGTTTTTACAGGACTCCCACACGATTGTAGTTTTTATAATTGACATTGTATCAACACTGAATGTATCCTGATGTAGTATATAAAATGTATATATTCCAGAACAGTAACACTGTGTTAATTAAAAAAAATGCAGTCTATTATATAATTGTGGAGAAAAATAAACCACTTATATTTAGGAAAAAACTGACTTGTTTTAGCTGCATGAGACGAACATTGGTACTTAGCAAACCTTGACACTCATTTATTTGCATTAAATCAATGTATTATTATTAGAAAAGGTTCAATCACTACATTTTCTTATGAAGCTTTGAGAGTCTCGTGAGATTGTAGACTTTCTTTTAGAGGAATCATTCATCATTTTCTAAATTAAAGTACTTATGCCTTACAATCCCCATTCCTAAGGTGTGGGAAGAAAGTAGACTCTCAATTAAGACCTTTTGACAGTATAAAAGCAGTGCACAGTAGGGTGTGTGAAGACACTGGGATCCCACTTACACCTCTCCACAGCCTAAAAACTGTGTATAGTAGCCCCTCCAGTGAGAACTTGCATGAAGGTAACCAGTGTGTAGAGTAGGATGTACACAGACACTTCCTCTACACTCACACATTTCCACAAGCTCAATAGAATGAAAAGCAGGGCGGATGGTACTCACCGCACATGTAAGACCTCACTATTCAATACTGAGTATAAAAAATACTAGCCTCCCCACTGACACCTCTGCCCAGGGCAATAACCGTATATATGAGGGAGTGGGATTAGATTTGCCTGCCCACTAACAGCGCTCCCCGATATAACATATATAGAGCGGTGTGCAGGATAACATTGCCTTCTGCACTAAAACTTATCTCCAGGACAACTTGCCCCATCAGACCTCTACCCATGGGGACAATGAGCATTATAGAGTGTGCACAAGGACAGACTTCTCCATGGAAACTTCTCTCCAGAGTCACAAGCATATATAGTCACACGTGCAATAGAACTGCCCTCTCCACTATCATATCTCCACTAGCTGATAGCACAGTGTAATATGAGAGTGTGCTAGCCTCTGTGCCAAAACCTCTCTTTTGTATGAGAGGTATGAATACGACAGTGAGAACAAGGACTGATCTCTCCAGTGAGACCTCAATGGTGCATGATATGTCATCATACTTGGGTATTCAAATAATTGTTTTCTCCATTAACAATTCAAAAATTATAGTACTACATATGTATGCATTTATATATATTTGTAAATCATCCTCCGTGGAGTGGCGTCTTCATGTTCTGGGGCACCTGGAGGAATGTTGTACGCGGCAGGCTCCAAGCCGCGAAAGATGCACCACCTGAAAATGACAGGACTGCGAGGCCGTGAATCTTCATTGCCTGCCAGCACGAGGGATGCGTAATTTGAATCAGGAAAGCAACCCAGCAGCCCACCGGAGGGCTGTGCAAAACGATAAAGAATTTGGGGTTTAAAACATTTTGGCAAGAAAACGGACCCTACTGGAAGGTTTAATTTTGACTTCATTACCCAGCATGCAACTTACTGGAAAGTGACTGCGCTATGGGATAAAAAGATGTGAAGTACTCACCGGATCTTGCCAAGTTCCCCCTCCCCCTATGATTAAGGTGTTTGTTACACTGAAACGCGTAAGGGACAGCAATGACTGGGCTGCTTTCCGTGGTTTGCAATAAAAGGTTTTGTAAATCATCCTCCGTGGAGTGGCGTCTTCATGTTCTGGGGCACCTGGAGGAATGTTGTACGCGGCAGGCTCCAAGCCGCGGAAGATGCACCACCTGAAAATGACAGGACTGCGAGGCCGTGAATCTTCATTTCCTGCCAGCACGAGGGATGAGTAACTTTAATCAGGAAAGCAACCCAGCAGCCCACCGGAGGGCTGTGCAAAACGATAAAGAATATGGGGTTAAAAACATTTTGGCAAGAAAACGGACCCTACTGGAAGGTTTAATTTTGACTTCATTACCCAGCATGCAACTTACTGGAAAGTGACTGCGCTATGGGATAAAAAGATGTGAAGTACTCACTGGATCTTGCCAAGTTCCCCCTCCCCCTATGATTAAGGTGTTTGTTACACTGAAACGCGTAAGGGACAGCAAGGACTGGGCTGCTTTCCGTGGTTTGCAATAAAAGGTTTTGTAAATCATCCTCCGTGGAGTGGCGTCTTCATGTTCTGGGGCACCTGGAGGAATGTTGTACGCGGCAGGCTCCAAGCCGCGGAAGATGCACCACCTGAAAATGACAGGACTGCGAGGCCGTGAATCTTCATTGCCTGCCAGCATGAGGGATGCGTAATTTGAATCAGGAAAGCAACCCAGCAGCCCACCGGAGGGCTGTGCAAAACGATAAAGAATATGGGGTTAAAAACATTTTGGCAAGAAAACGGACCCTACTGGAAGGTTTAATTTTGACTTCATTACCCAGCATGCAACTTACTGGAAAGTGACTGCGCTATGGGATAAAAAGATGTGAAGTACTCACCGGATCTTGCCAAGTTCCCCCTCCCCCTATGATTAAGGTGTTTGTTACACTGAAACGCGTAAGGGACAGCAAGGACTGGGCTGCTTTCCGTGGTTTGCAATAAAAGGTTTTGTAAATCATCCTCCGTGGAGTGGCGTCTTCATGTTCTGGGGCACCTGGAGGAATGTTGTACGCGGCAGGCTCCAAGCCGCGGAAGATGCACCACCTGAAAATGACAGGACTGCGAGGCCGTGAATCTTCATTGCCTGCCAGCATGAGGGATGCGTAATTTGAATCAGGAAAGCAACCCAGCAGCCCACCAGAGGGCTGTGCAAAACGATAAAGAATATGGGGTTAAAAACATTTTGGCAAGAAAACGGACCCTACTGGAAGGTTTAATTTTGACTTCATTACCCAGCATGCAACTTACTGGAAAGTGACTGCGCTATGGGATAAAAAGATGTGAAGTACTCACCGGATCTTGCCAAGTTCCCCCTCCCCCTATGATTAAGGTGTTTGTTACACTGAAACGCGTAAGGGACAGCAAGGACTGGGCTGCTTTCCGTGGTTTGCAATAAAAGGTTTTGTAAATCATCCTCCGTGGAGTGGCGTCTTCATGTTCTGGGGCACCTGGAGGAATGTTGTACGCGGCAGGCTCCAAGCCGCGGAAGATGCACCACCTGAAAATGACAGGACTGCGAGGCCGTGAATCTTCATTGCCTGCCAGCACGAGGGATGCGTAATTTGAATCAGGAAAGCAACCCAGCAGCCCACCGGAGGGCTGTGCAAAACGATAAAGAATATGGGGTTAAAAACATTTTGGCAAGAAAACGGACCCTACTGGAAGGTTTAATTTTGACTTCATTACCCAGCATGCAACTTACTGGAAAGTGACTGCGCTATGGGATAAAAAGATGTGAAGTACTCACCGGATCTTGCCAAGTTCCCCCTCCCCCTATGATTAAGGTGTTTGTTACACTGAAACGCGTAAGGGACAGCAAGGACTGGGCTGCTTTCCGTGGTTTGCAATAAAAGGTTTTGTAAATCATCCTCCGTGGAGTGGCGTCTTCATGTTCTGGGGCACCTGGAGGAATATATATATATATATATATATATATTCACTTAAAAAACCATAGGTTTCACACATGTTATAGTTAGGTGGATATTTCACTCGTAAAAAACCAACGAAATTCCCCCGTTATAGTTAGTTCAGATAACTATAACTCGCGCGCCCGCAATCCTGCTCATGACGTCACATATTACATCACTCATGACATGGTCAGTGGCATCACTCATGACATCACTGATGACATCATCCTTGTGATAGAGTGGCGGTCGCGCCTGCAGTCCTCTAACCACCTACACAGTTGCCTTTCACACCTTCAATTCCCCAGTCAGTATCCATACAGTTCCAGAAAACACCCTGTCACTCCCCGGGCACTCCTCTAGTGACCCATTCATCACCATGCACTCATCCAATCACTGCGCCAAAACCCAAACACCTATAAATTCCCCCAGGCACTCTCCTTGCAGTACTCTGATCATTCAGTCAGTACCCAAGTACTCATGAACTGAGCCAGGCCTTAGCACATGGACTGCTTCAAACCCCTATCCACTATGTATGCAGTCTTCTAACCACCTAGACACTTGTCTTTCACACTTTCAATTCCCTAGTCAGTATCCATACAGTCCAGCAAACATCCTGTCACTGCCTTTGCACTCCTCTAGTGACCCATTCAGTACCAAGTACTAATCCATTCCCGGTGCGAAAAGCCTACCACTTATAAATTCACCTAGGCACTCTCCTTGCTGTACTCTAATCATTCAATCAGTACCCAAGTAGTCATGCAGTGAGCCAGGCCTTAGCACATGGACTGCTTTAAATGCCTATGCAGTATGGATGCAGTCCTCTAATCACCTACACAGTTGTCTTTCACACCTTCAATTCCCTAGTTAGTATTCATACACTTCTAGCAAACACCTATTCACTCACCCAGTGTGTCTCCTTATAGTACTATAATCATTTAGTCAGTTAGAATGTAGTCTTTTAGTGAAGTAGGCTTTAGGGCATGAACTGCTTCAAAGTAGTATGCACTATGCATGTAGTGTTTTAACCATCGTCACACTTGTGGTTCAGGGCTATAGTTTCTTAGTCAGTATTTATATGAAATGTGTTTGTACAGTAATGGAATAGTATAAATTTGAAAGTTATTAATATACATTTATTTGTGATTCTTTTTTACAGATACAGAACAGGAGTGTTTCTCATCTGTTTGCACTCTTCTCGTGCAAGATTGTTTGGATGAAGGGTCCTTAGGTGTTTCATCATACTTGCTGTGCCGCACAAGTATTTTTTGTTAGGCTCCCCTCGTAACAGAACTCTTTTGAAAATCTTGCGCGTGACAAAGGTGGCATTGGTCTTTGTTTTCCCCTCGAGAAAAGTAGAAAATTTCCACAACACTGAAGGAAAACGTTGTGGGCGTGGTGCATCCTCCAAAAATTCATCTTTAGATTCAGTGAATATTTTAAAGCGACATCATTTATAGTTTTTGTAAGTTAAAGTTAAAAAATGTTGTTAGCTGTGTGCATTTTATATATCTGTGATTTGTATCTTGTTTTTTTTTTTGAGAATAGCATGTTGGGTTTTTTTAACAATCTTTGAGATTGTGGTTTTTTTGCCCGCTGTTAAGTGATGAGTACGATTTAAATCACTATTTTTAGTGAAATTTAATATATTCTGAGAACAGCAAAAAAGGCAAAAAAATTACTTTGTGGAAATTATGCTGTGTTGTAAAAAATGTATTATTACATGTTATATTTTTTTTCCATTTCTTTCACAGATCCAAATTTTAAAATAAGCATTTTTTTAAAAATTAGATTGGAATGAAAATGTGAAAAAAATGTGTACCATTTTTTATTCCTATTACTGTGAAGGTAAGTTTAACTAAGTCTCAATATGCTGAATGAGGAGGTCTGCAAGAAGCTACAAAGTGGAAACATGTTTCTAAAAACACTCTGTCTATACCTATGTAGTTTTGAAATCTGACCATAATCAGATATCATGTGACCTGCAAAAAAAGAGATTTGAGGGGTTCATAATATTGCCTATTTTAGCTATTGAAGGACCACAATTATTTCAATCATTCAGGACTCTTTTGCACATCTTGCACGTGACCAAGGTGGCATTGGTCTTATTCTGCCCCTCGGGAAAAGTAAAAAATTTCCACACCACTGAAGAAAAACGTTCTTTGGGTGGTGCCTCCGCCAAAAATTCATCCTCAGAAGTATGAGGTGATGCAGGTGATGCCTGCTGCCCTGAAGCCATTTTTGGTTGAAAAAAGTTAGAGCTAAGTGTAAACTTAGTCTAAAAAAAGCTTATTCTCTCCAAAGAGATGGTGCTCTAAAGAAGGTCAAAGAAGAATGATTGAAATGGGTGGGGTCTTTCAATAGTTAGAAGAGGAAGTGTAATGAACCAAGCAAATCTCTTTTTTTGCAGGTCACATGGGATCCGCGCACCCTGCACTTACGCAGCACACACCCAGCGCGCATCCGTGAAATTGAATTAAAAAAATAGGAAAAATAGAAATTCACTCAAAAAACCATAGGTTTCATGGGTGTTATAGTTAGCTGGACATTTCTCTCGTACAAAACCCTAGAAATTCCCCTGTTATAGTTAGTGCAGCTAACTATAACTCGCGCCCCCGCAATGCACTGCTGATGATGTCACATATTCAGTCAATTACGTACTACACATACATTCATCTAAACTAACACTAACAAAGAAATTTAGCTCTTTTTTTAAACCAGGAAAGTTAGTTCTTACAAGAACTTTTTTTTTCTTCTTTCTTCTTTTATAATTTTTTGGGGGTTTTCTTAACAATTTTTAATTTTTTTTGGTTTTTCTGCAAAAAAAAAAACCCAGGAGAAACCAAACAATGAACTTCAGGGAACAATAAAAAAACAAAAAACTAGCAAATGTGACTTTCTTGGTGGCAGCAGATCAGATCGATTGACTGCTCACCATAGCACAAAGTCGCATTGCACTTAGTGCAGAGCACTTTTAAAAATTGAAATTGAGGACGGATGTCCAAGGTTTGGGCTGATGGATGCACTCTTGATGTGCTCGGCTGCGATGAGGTGGATGGAGCAGGAGCAGGAGTGTTTCTCATCCGTCGGCACTCTTCTCGTGCAAGATTGATTGGATGAAGGGTCCTCATGTTCTTCATCATACTTGACGTGCCGCATGAGTATTTCTTGTTAGGATCCCCTCGCGACAGGACTCTTTTGCAAATCTTGCACGTGACCAAGGTGGCATTGGTCTTATTCTGCCCCTCGGGAAAAGTAAAACATTTCCACACCACTGAAGAAATACGTTCTTTGGGTGGTGCCTCTGCCAAAAATTCATCCTCAGAAGTATGAGGTGATGCAGGTGATGCCTGCTGCCCTGAAGCCATTTTTGGTTGAAAAAAGTTAGAGCTAAGTGTAAACTTAGTCTAAAAAAATCTTCTTCTCTCCAAAGAGATGGTGCTCTAAAGAAGGTCAAAGAAGAATGATTGAAATGGGGGGGGTCTTTCAATAGTTAGAAGAGGAAGTGTAATGAACCAAGCAAATCTCTTTTTTTGCAGGTCACATGGGATCCGTGCACCCTGCGCTTACGCAGCACGCACCTAGCGCGCATCCGTGAAATTGAATTAAAAAAATAGGAAAAATAGAAATTCACTGAAAAAACCATAGGTTTCAGGGGTGTTATAGTTTGCTGGACATTTCTCTCATACAAAACCCTAGAAAATTCCCCTGTTATAGTTAGTGCAGCTAACTATAACTCGCGCCCCCGCAATGCACTGCTGATGACGTCACATATTACATCACTCATGACATGGTCAGTGACATCACTGATGACATCACTGATGACATCTCAAATGACATCACTGATGACATCACTGATGACGTCATACATTGAGTATGTGTTTCTGTAAAGTTTTAATATGTTTACTATATATAGGGAAAGGCCTGTTGAAAAATGAGTGGGTGTACAAGTGTGTGAATGGATGATTTTGTAGGTGTGTAACTGACTCTATAAGTGAGTCATTAAATGTATCTTACTTCAGACTAGTGACTAAACTGTGTGAATGTCTGTATGTGTCTGTGTGTTGGTGTATAAGTGGCTGCATGGTTTTGTGAATAGCTATATGAGTGTCTATATGGGTTATTGATTGGTTGTCTGAGTATCTGTATGGGTGCCTGAGTGTTTGTGTGCGTAGGCTGTGTGTGCATAGATGTGTGAGTGGGTGATTCTATGGGTGCATGGTTTTAAGAGTGCATCTGTGATGAACTGTATGGTTGAGTGAGTGTCTGTATGCATATGCTAGTCTTGTACGGAGTGACTGTAAGTATGAGTGACTGTACAGGTGAATGAGTGGAGGTGTATGTAGACCTAAGAGTTAATACGTGGGTATGTAGTTCTTGGTATTGGAGTATCTATGGTTTTGAGAATGGACGTCTGAAATTTTGAGTTGGTGTATCAACGGTTAAATTAGGGTGTGAGAAGATGCAGTAATTTATCACATGGATGACGTCATCAGTGATGTCATCAGTGATGTCATTTGAGATGTCATCAGTGATGTCATCAGTGATGTCACTGACCTTGTCATGAGTGATGTAATATGTGACGTCATCAGCAGTGCATTGCAGGGGGGTGAGTTATAGTTAGCTGCACTAACTATAACAGGGGAATTTCTAGGGTTTTGTACAAGAGAAATGTCCAGCTAACTATAACACCCCTGAAACCTATGGTTTTTCAGTGAATTTCTAAGCTTTTTTAAATGCCAATTCCTAACTATAACGCCCCTGAAACCTTTGGTTTTTTCAGTGAATTTCAAAGGTTTTTTAAATGCCAATTCCTAAGTATAACGTGCATGAAACCTATGTTTTTTTCAGTGAATATATATATATATATATATATATATATATATATATATATATATATTTCTCCTCCGTTTGCTTCGGTGTGCCCACCATATATATATACACACCTGCAGCAGCACATCAACACTCCCTGAAGATGGATCTGCCAATATTAGTCAACATTACAATACTGTAATAATATTTAAATCTCTAACAACTAATTAGCAAATCAGTAGTGTAGGAAAGTAGGATCTGCTTTTATGGTTACCGTCACTTTTTGCCTGCTGCTATGCTGTTTCTGACTAGTCTGACTGGGATCCTCCTAATCAGGACCACAGTCTCTCTGCTTTCTCCCCTAAATTGTTATGGTAAGTACTTAGGTGCATCCCAGATTGGATACCGGGGTACCCTTATAAGCCCCTAGTATATGGTACTAAGGTACCCTGGGCATAGGTACCCCAGAGGTCCCCAATAGGCTGAAGCATGTATTATGTCACCTATGGGAGACCATTCAAACTCTCACTTCAGGCCTTCCATTGCAGCCTGTGTAAGCTGGTGCTAGCACCACTTACAAAAGATATCGGTTTCCCTATATCTAGGCTCACTGCCCTTAAAACCTATGAGTCACCCCTAAAGTAGGCCTTCAATCGTAAAGGCTGAGTGCTTGGTTCTAGGTGTGAGGTTGCCCCTGCATGAGCAGGACATGCTTTCAGCCTTTGGAGTCCATTTTAGCGGATTGTAAGTGAGACGTCATTAGGAGATGACCATCTCAAAACTGGCTGTAACAAACCTTATTGTGTTCAAACATGTTGGCATCATACACCCACACTGTAAATGGTGTGGGAGGTATGATTCCAAGCACTTTAAAGGCCTTCTGTTAGGTCCTCAGTGCTCCGGTGCCAGTCTTCTAGACCCAGACAGCACAACATGGTTGCTGCTGACCAGAGACATGATTCTGCCCTCCTGCTGCTGAGCCACGCTCAAGCAGGAGAAGGCAGAACAACAGGTATCCTGTCACAGGGAGGTGTGACCACCTCTCAGACAGGGTTTAGTGTATTGGGGACGGCTGGGAGCGCTTGCCAGCACCACACATTCTGCTTGAAGGGCACATTTGGTGCCCTCTTTGCATAGTCCAGTTTCAACCAGCTCAGGGAGCCGTTGATTCTGGAAAAATCATGGGCGTATCCTCCCCACTGTCCAACCATTCCCCTAGTAGGGAACCATGAATCATCCCAACCCTTTTCGTTGGGTACTTAAGGGCTTACCTGAGGGAAGGTCCTATAGATTAATCATGGTTCATGATTCAATTCAGACACCACTTCAACTTTGACCATGTGGACACTTTGGACTTCGCTGGACTTTACTCTGGGCATCAAGGCTGCAACCGGGTAGATTCATGCTGCTCCTGATCTCTTCTCCCTGCTCGCCAGCTACAACATCTGTGTCTGTGGGTCCACACAGCAAACCTTCCTGAAGGAATCTCCCTTGAAGTGAAGGAGTCACTTCCCTGCATCTGCTGGCACCGCAATTAAGCTGACTGGTCAGCTGATCCTGGGCTCCCACGGACTACGAAAGGCTCAGCAACACAGGTGGTGGTTCTCCACTTCCAGCTACGCCTTACCTGTCCTCTCACTAAGTTTGAGGCCAGAATCCCTCATTAGAGCAGCAGAAACCGAACCGATGGCAACCGCATTTATTTGCCGTTGCAAAGGCTTGTTGACTTCTTTCCATCAAGATCTTCGAGCTCCACGCAGCTCCAACCTCAAGCACCTCCGGTGACCAGAATATTCGACCAATCCGCATTGCTTGCACCTTGGGCCTGCTTCTTTGGTAAGCTGTTTGAGGTCCTCTTGCGACTCCAGTGCCTCCGGTCTGTGGGTCCTGTTTGAATTCTGTGGACTCCCCTGATTGCTCAGGACCTGCCCTGAATCGCCTGCTTGTGGTGAGTCTTCTGGGCCTTGCTGACCTCAACAATGCGCCTTTTTCCAATTCCACATTGGTTGCAGTTGCCAAGGCTTGTTGGTCTACTACCGGACACCGACCACTCAACTCATGACATTCGATGTGGGACAGCTCGTGTGTGACTCCTGGTCTTCCAGAGCATCACCTAGTTCACACAGCTGCAGTTCCAAGGTCACACCAGCTATCCTGCCACACCCGACATCGGTGGGCATTCCTCTTCCGTGCCTCCTGGTTTCTCCTAAGAGGCATAGAATTGGTCCTCTCTGCTTGCAGGTTCTTCACATCTTGAATCCACCTTTGGTTTTCACCGTATACTTTCACCATCTCCAGCAGTGGCATCTTACTGAAGTTTCCCATTGAGTTTGACAACGGTTTCCGACTCCAGTTCACATGTATGCACCCTGCTTCCCTGGTGCACGTAACCTGGTTCCAAGGGTATCCACAGGTGGGGTGGCTGTCCAACCTCTTGTCTTCGATTGGGTTTCTTCTGGGTCCACTGGGAAGGGTCCTCTTTCTTTAAAATTGCAACCACAACTTACATGTGGATTTGCACAGAGAACGTGGTTGTGTTCCTACACTGCACACGACCTCCGTGGGACTTCTAGATACTCTCCATGGATGATTCCTTGGGTCCCCAGAATTTCTACATCCTCTGACTATTGTCTTGACTCGATTAGTGGTTCGCATACCACTATTTTAGTATATGGGTTGGCCTTTCCCTGGGGACCACTGTGTATTCTGTGCTACTTACCTGTTTCCATTGCAAAGTATTGTGTGCATTGTGTATTTCTCTGGCTAGGAGATATCTGTACGAGTTAGTGAGTGTCTTATAATAAATACATATTTTTATAAATATACTGCGTGGTTCTTTTTCACTTGATCTATACTTATAGGATTATGTTCTGGTAAAACTAGCTGCTTTACACTCCTTCTGGACTAAGCCTGAAGACAGCTCTCTACAGCTACTACCTATAGAGCTTTCTAAGGTTGTCTATGACTACTAAAATTATCATAAGGGTATCTGGATCAGTGCAAGGTATCCACTTACATGAGTGAACATCATAAACCGAGCCAGGCTCTCATAAATAGTAACTTTGAACCTTTTTATTACAATAAAACAATTTAACAACATTGCAAAACTACAGCAATATTAACACACCACACTAACAAACTATATCAACAATAAAAATCAAACAAAACAATCAACTTTATCAATTTGTACTGTCTACATCACATTATGATGATCAGCATATTTTTTCGGCACCACCTCAACCACCTTAATTCGGCAAAAAGTCTTTGGTATTACAGTTATTGGTTCTGAGGCCAGCTAGCAAAAAAGTCTCAGCAAGGTTTCTCATGTGCACAGTTTTTTAAAAGCATCCCGCAAAGGCTAGCTTAGGCAGAGGTAGCTTGTGCTGCTGAACCACAGAGTGTTCATCTGCTTCCGCATCTTTTCAACGTGAATACATTGTGCCTGCACAGGTACTCACTGCTGAACAAGACAATAATCCTGTTTGCTTTAACATAAGCGTATAATTTTTCCTCCTAAAACAAACAAAATAACTAAAAAAGATAAAAGTTACATACTTATCAATAAATGATAAAAGTGATACATCACTATACTGTTTAAGCTTTTATATATTTTCACCCACAATCACATATTTATGTCTAGTGCACCAGTAACCTGTTATTCCACTTCCCTTAAAAACTCCACATCCTCAACCCCCCTATTTTCATATTTTCAAAATTAATCATAACATTCCATGAACTCTGCTTCCTTAATAAATGACAAAATAACACATTCATCTCCACACACCTTTGCTAACACTCACCACAGTGTTTAACACCAGAAAGAGCAATATCAACAACTCATAGGGTGAAATTAAATGTACAGTGAAGTTCATAAAAACACTAGGGTTTGCATTAATAAATTGTACACTCTTTCTTCTATAGTTTGAGAAACACTGCTTCCTTTACCTACAAGTACATACAGCTCAAACACTTCTTTTTTCAGTACAATCTTCTATAATTGCTGATATGTCTCTATATTCTAATGTCTACTTCTCAAAAACTATATTCAGAGATCTTCACCTCCCCAAACCGCTTTTCACTCTGTAAACCGTGTGCAGAATATGTTTACCAACATTAGTACACCCACTGACACTTTACAACAAGGTTTGTATAATATATAATTCAATACCTGAACTTGATGTTCTTTCTTGAATGTAGATAAAGACACCAGTCTCTTTCAGTTCCACATTAATTAACTCCTACTAAGCACAACTGAAACATACTTCAATATCCTCCAGATCACTAAGAACAAACTGAGCTATCTCTGGCTCTGCACCCAATCACTTCTCAACATTTTTTCAACCATGTAGTAACAATGGTAACTTTTGGAAGAGCCATGCCCCTTTTTTACTTCTCCCCATAAGAGCTCAGAAGACTCTTGTATGATCGTAAAACACCTTGTGGCAGGCCCAGTAATTTTCAATGCAGGTCCCGCAAATGTTTCTTAGGATTGCACCAGCCTCATGAGGCAAGTCTCAGCCCCTGAGGCTTGCACCCTACTCTTGCAAGACTCATGCAGGATCGCAACATAGTTGTAGGTAACTTTTAGTATATGCGAGTGGAAAGCATCTTCATTGAGACCCCTTTCTTGGATAAAGATTCTGCATACGTGGGTGTGAGAAGGGACTGCCTTCTCCTTTCAAATCTCTCACTCAAACAACAAGTATGCATAGTAAGATATATGAAGGGACTGGCCTCTTGGCTGAGATTTCTCTCTTACATGATGGGTTTGCATAGTAGGGTGTGTGGAGGGACTATCCTCTACAATGAGACCTCTCTGTCAGATCACAGATATCCTTAGTAAGGTGTTGGTGAGACTGACCTCTGAGCTGATACCTTTCTCTGTACTGATATATGTGCATAGTAGGGTGCGGGATGGGAATGGGCTCTCCTTTCAGACCTCTCTCTCAGATGATGCATGATCATAGTAATTTGTGGGAATGGATTATCCTCTCTTTCAGACCACTCTCTCAGATAACTGGTGTGTGTACTAGGATATGTCGAGGGACTGGCCTCTGCTGAGATCTCTTGCTATAATGATAGTTGTGAGTAGTAGGATGTAAGTAGGGACTGGGCTCCCCTTTCAGACCACTCTCCCAGATTAGGGGTGTGTGTAGTAGGGTGATTACATGGACTGGCTGCTCTGCTAATACCTCTCTCTGTATTGATGGGTGTGCATAGTAGGGTGTGTGGGTGAGCCTTAACTCACAACTCTCCTCAAAGCAATGAGCATAAATAGTAAAGTATGATCAACACCATCGAGTAAGACACCTTTACCAGTAATAAGTGTGCATAGTAGAGTGCATTCAAACAATATCTACTCTTTCCAACTTTCACAATCCCTCAAGAGTCTTGCGAGATCCTAATTATTTTTTATAAAAAAAGATTTAACCTTCTAGTCACAACAGTAGTTATCTCTTACAAACGTCCTCCCAAAATCAAGTACCACAATATGCATTCCAACGAACAGAGTGTATTGAGAACTCATCAACTCCTTTTTTCTATTCATGATCCTGAGAGAGTCTTGCAAGATCGTAAATCGTGAATCGTAAATATACATTTAGTAGACATTCCTTAGATACCTCCACTCTAAATTTAGAGGGAATGCATATCTTTCTGCTGTCCCCTTATGTAGACTTTTTACTTTATTTCCATGTCCAGTTTTTCACAGTTAACAGTAATGGCAGCCATTTCATTTCTAACATCCCAATAACCATCCAATCAGAGCGCTCACTGGACTCACAGGAGTGTCTCGCTCTAGTGAGAGCATAAAGGCTCACAGGAAAAATTGGCCTCTTGACCAATCACAGACCTTCATTTTTTTATTTGCACTCTCAAGGGAGGGTTGGGGGACTCTTGAACGTCCCACTGGAAAACTATACAATTTGTTTTTAACTTTCATATCTCAAATACTACTGAACAGATTTACACTAAATCACAAAAAGCACAATCTGCTGGCCAAAATCTAGCTTCCTACTGAATTTGGTGTAATTTCGTTTAGCTGTTTTTGCTGTTGCCATGTCTAAGTATGTCTATTGAAAATGCATGGGGATTTAACATTTTGGGGCCCCCTTTTTCCTGGCCCCTGTTTGACAGCTCAGCCCAAGCATGTAGCAGTGATTTCTACATTTATGTTTTGATTTGCCCTTGTAAACTGGAATATGTGGACAGTGAAAAAGAGTGTGTTAGAACATACAGGGCCATAAAAATTCTAGATGAAACCTACCCTGTTGCTAGACATTGGGCAAAAGAACATGAGCAGGATGCTAATCTTCTTGTATTTTTTGGCGTTGACAGGATCGAAAGGAGGGCAAAAGGTTGCAACATGGAGAGACAGATAAGGCAGAAAGATTTAGAATACAAAATCTCTCTTGGAAGTAATTTCCCAGGAGGACTAAACAAAAGTGAGGAACTCCATATCCTCATCAGTTGATGTGATATAGTCTTGTACATATATTCCTGAGTTGTATTTAGGGGATATGGCCAACATTTGGAGAACTGCTTCTTTCAGCTTATTTACTATTTCTCTCTATGTCCATTTATATATTGTCTTCCCACTTGGGCATTTTGAATTCCATGCCTTTATGTAAAATGATGTACTCCCTTTGGATATGTTGATGTTAAGTTTTATATTTGTATTTTTTCTACCACACCCGCTAAGGAAACAGATTATATAACTTTTTTGATGCACAGTCAGCTTTTGTCTCTGAGCTCAAGATGAAATAACATACTGTGCAATTTTTTTGAGATATGTTAAGCTTTTAATAAGGGGTGGGCGAAATTTGCGAAATCCACTTTCGCAAATTATCGCGAAAATGTTAAAAATTATCGCAAACACGTGGAAATATCGCGAAGATGCGGAAGTTTTTTTCCCGCATGTTCGCGAG
This sequence comes from Triturus cristatus, assembly GCF_964204655.1. Classification (NCBI taxonomy): domain Eukaryota; kingdom Metazoa; phylum Chordata; class Amphibia; order Caudata; family Salamandridae; genus Triturus; species Triturus cristatus. Next base: position 684,634,031 of record NC_140588.1, read on the forward strand.
ATTTTCTGCATGGTTGCGGCTCGCCAACTTACCCATGCGGTTGCTCGAGGGCGCGCCCATCTTGTTTTCAATTGTCTCGCGGTGCATGATCGCGAGAAGAAAGACGTGATCGCGCGACGCATGATGTCACTGCAGGTGCGAACTGTCGCGAGACAGCGCAAATGGCTAAAAACAATACAACATCTCATGGAGAACGCGCCCGGATCAAGAAAACTTGTCGGCGAACGCAGGGATTCAGGTAAGGCGATCGCACGTGCGCGAGAATGTATTATTTTACAGCACGAGCAAGAACCAAATTATCGCAAAGCTGCGGAATGCGGAAATTTTGACATTTTCGCGCTTTCCGCGGAAATCAAAAATGTCAAATTATCGCAATTTCCGCGAACGGAACAACATTTTAGCCCAGGCCTACTTTTAATACACAAAGGTATCACTTGCTCTAACTGTCCAGAAGAGTATGGTGTTAGAAATGGGTTTTGGCAGAACAAAAAACAGGGTTTATTTCTTATGTCTTGGCTTTCAACTGGCCATGTCTAATAATTCCAATTGGATCATATGAATATGTAACTTATCACTAACAGTCGGATCAGCCACTTGGCTTTTTATTGCTGCTTATTTAATGTGCTTAAAATTCTTCTATAATGCTAGTTCTTTTTGTATAACTTGGGGAGCTATTGTCATGGAGCCACATGGCTAGTTTGATATATGTCACCGCTGACATTGTAGCAGAGACGTTTTTGTAAAGAGATATCACTATTTTCAATTTTTTATGATTTGTTTCATATATGTGTCTCCATTTAATGTTTGTTAGACCTGGCACCATTGGCGCGGGTCTCCCTTCCATTTTTTTCCGTTTGCCTCCTGTATTTCTGCTATGTGTTTGGCTGGTCTAGATGCTTTGGGCACTGTGCCACTGCTATTCAGTGCCACAGTGCAAATTCTCCCTATTGTAAAGTGTTGTTTTGGATTAGTGACTCCATGATTGGTTCAATTGATTTACTTGTCAGACCCTAGTACAGTGCACCATGTGTGCCCAGGGCCTGTATATCAAATGCTGCTGGTGGGCTTGCAGCACTGGTTGTGCCACCCACAGAAGCAGCTTGTAAAATGTGACTCAGGCCTGCCATTGCAGAGCCTGTGTGCAGCCTGGGGCTGCCATGTCGACTTGGCTATTACACACACTCGCCAGTCCCTAAACCTTCCCTTTTATACATATTAGTCACCCTTAAGGTAAGCCCAAGGGCAGGGTGCATTGTATGTAAAAGGTGGGTGGCATGTCCTGATAGTGAATTACAGCCATTTTTGTTTTTCACTATTGCAAGGCTACCTGTCCCCATAGGACAGAATGGGCAGTTTGATTATAACATCTTATAACCTAACTGACCCAGGGAACATGGTAGAAAAACGAATTCAGTATGCCTGACCCCAGAATGATAAAATACATCTTTTAGTGAAGTTGGTTTTAACATTCTGTGTTTGAAAATACCAATTTTAGAAAGTAGGTATTTTCTTGCCTAACTATCCAAACCTGCCTCTGCTAGGTTGAGTATTCCATGTCTGGTTTGTGAGTGACAGGGGATGGGGTGGCTCCAGGAGACAGGTTGAGTCAGCATAAGGCTGAATAGACCTATCTGCATGAAGTTTGGTGGGAGGAGTAGCACCTGGGCCTGATTAGGGCTGTGCCTGCCTTCCACAATGCTGGCTCCACCTCCTGTGGTGTGTCTGATAACCCTGGCCCTCACTGACAAAGGAAGAAGTTGTGCTCTGGCAGAATGCACCCAAAACAGGTTTGGACTAGGTACAGACACTCTCTGCCTTCAGAGACAAAGGGTTTTGGTGTATAAAAAGGGGGACCCAGACCCCAGAACTTTAGATCACTTCTGGGAATCAAGACGACCCTTTGAAAAGGAGAAGAAACAAGGAAGCTGAAGCAGGAGACTGCCCCTGTGCTGTGCTGTTGCGGTTGTCCTACATTGGTTACTTTATTGCCAAGGAAAGGAAATAAGGAACTTTGGGTGCACTTTTGCAATCTTGAAGAAGAATCTCCAAGGGCTTGAACTGAGCTTGCCTCCTGCCTGAAGTCTCAGGGATACAAGACTTCACCCCAGCTCCCCTGAATTCCCTTGCTGAGGAATTCTGCCTGCAGAGAGATGCCTACTGTGGTTTTGGCCCTCTGAGAAGACTGCGAGTCGCTAGCAACTGGAAGTGGGAAGCGGGACGCAACGAGGAGAAGCGTATCACCGCCGCAGCAGTTGTCATCGCATCGCCGAAGAAGCGTGCCGTGGCTGCAGCTGTTCACCATCGCATCATCGACGAAGCGTGTCGCATCACCGGAGAAGCGTGTCGCTGCCGCAAAGGTCGCGTCGCATCATCGCAGAAGCGTGTCACAGGGCCTGTCGTGGTTCAGAAGTTACTGAGCTCACCGCACGGCTGTTGTCCGTGCACGCATCGCATCCAACGTTGTCTCATCGCATCAAGACGCCATTGTCTCGCATCGCACCAGATCGTCGCATCGCACCGAGGTGCCATCTTGTTGCATCACACCGGATCACAGTAAAAAACCGACACATCACCTCCTCTCTGGTAAGGAACCAATGCATCACCTCCCCTGTGCTGCAGTAAGTAACCGACGCATCACCTCCCTGAAGCAAGGAACCGACGCATCACCTACCCTGCAACCCTTTTGTTTGTATTCCATGACGCATCCAAGGTACTTTGAGAATAAAGTGTTGCATTTACCATTTACATTGAAGTAAGCTATTTCTACCATTTTAAAGTCAATTTTTATTACTGTATTGTCGATTTTTGTTATTTGATCTTGTGTTAAGTCTAGTAAAGATTACCTATTTTTCTAAACTGGTGTGGTGTCCATTCATTTGTAGTGTTTTCACTGTATTACTGTTTGTGTTCACAAATGCTTTACACACTGCCTCTTAGATAAGCCTGTCTGCTCATCCCAAGCTACCAAGGGGTTGAGCAGGGGTTATTTTAGAAGTGTACCCCCCTACCCTGACTAGAAGCGAGGGTCCCTATTTGGTCAAATGTACCTACCTCTGCCAACTAGAGACCCCCAGTTCTAACAATGTTGTATTTGAAAAGTCTAGACAAACAGAGTGTGTGTATTTTTTGAATTCTCTCCTGCCTTTCATTCTTTGTATTTCCTTTATGTGTATCACAGCTGTTTCTTTTAAAGGGGAAGTGTCCACTGTGTTGTGTGACTAGGCCATGGCGAAGACCCGACAAGGTTAAACACTTTGCCAATAAACATTCTTGAAACCGACATGCTGTATGCAGGTTTTGAATCTTGCTATTCCTCATAAGATTTACAGAAATATATATATACAAAAAGGTGCCAAAGCCATTTCTCCGAATGCCAGTGTTTATTCATAAATTCAAGTTGGCAATGTGCAATTTTCAATTTCATTAATGACCTCCTTCCTAACGCGTTTCGGCTCTGGTGTGAGCCTTGGTCACAGGTAAGGCAAGTTACTCAGTGAGAGTAACCATGTGGCTTTAAATGCAGTAGATCTGAGTAGAATACTCGACTTTAGCAGCTTGTTACCTACTGGCGGTTGCCAGTAGGTAGTTATAGTAAGGACCAAGGGCCTTATGTAGGTAGCCTAACATTTACCACTTCATAAATACCGAATTTTACCGATTCGGTATTTATGAAGTGGTAAATGCTATGTAGGTAATCCATTGGTAATTTTTACTGAATCGGAATGGGTCAGTAATTTAGAATCGGTATTTACCGATTCGGTAATGGTAACTGGCATCCCATTGATTCCTATGGGCCAGGAGGCCCATAGGAATCAATGGGAAGCCAGTTACCATTACCGAATCGGTAAATACCGATTCGGTAATGGGGGAGCACAATCAAGGGTGGCAGGGTGTCACAGTGACACCCTGTTGCACCCCTGATTCCTGCATGTGTGCACATGTGGCAGACATACATGCCCTAAGGGCATGTATGTCTGCCACATTGCACACTTCAAAGTGCTAAGAAATGCTATTTTCCAGCTATTCGTCATTTACCACCAACTTTTAGTTGGTGGTAAATAACGAATCCCCACAACATCCACACACTCCCCCTACATATCATTTCAGGATTCGGTATTTACCGAATCGGTAAAATTACCGATTCGGTAATTTTACCGATTCGGTAAATTACCAAATCCTGAAATGGGCCCCCTACATACCAAAAGCCTGAATACCGGTCGGTAACGGGATGATTACCGAAAATCGGCCGTTACCGACCGGTATTGGGCTTCCTACATATGGCCCCTAGTAACCATAGGAAAAGCGTGCTTTTCTTTTTTACCAATAACTTTGGCGCCGGTTGACGAATCTTCGTGATATTTTCAAACCTTGTGAGGCGCTCCGGTCAGCTCCTGTCTTGAAAGGTTCGGGGTGATTCATCAAGCGAGGGCCGAGAAAAAAGGGGGGTCCCAAAACACGTTTTCCCAATGTTAATTTCAATAGGAAAAACTTTAGACAAAGCTAGAGCCCGAACTGCTGAACGGAATTACACCAAATTTGGCAAAAAGGTAGCCCTTGGTTCAGAAAGAGCCCTTTTTAGGTCTCGCTGAGACAGCGAATGCTGTCTCTTTGAGACCTTTTGTAAGTGGGTTTTTGAAAGTGCTTCCCCTGGCATAGAGCTACAGTGCACGAGGCGTACACGCGTGCAAAGCAGCCGTATGGCTTTACGTCGCTCTCCCTCATAGCCCCTCTCCGCCCCCTTCCCAGCTGCTATTTCACACCAGTTTATCACAACTCGCGCTTCTCTCCCCCACCCCCCCACCATCGCGTCTCGCGCTTCCAATGCTTGTTTTAGATTTCTGTGACTCATGTTGCTCCGCTCGCACTCCCCCCTACCAATTCTGAGACGGCTCTCTCTGATGAGGGTGGTTTATAGACTTCTCATAGGAGGCGAGGGTTGATTGAATAATGACTAAAAAAGGCTCATTAAGTCTCAATACTTTCGAATCCACTTCAGGCCGTTAGTTTAGGGTCACAACATCCTAAATCTCTTTAAAATAAACCGTCCAGATACCTAAAAAAAAATGTTATGCGCTTGGAGAAGTCATAAGAGAAACGCTTCTGGGCTCCCAATGTGTGAATCGTGGTTTCAGAAGCTAACTGTCTGCGTAATGTCCTGCCTCTGGACTCCAGAGGCAGGACATTACGCAGACTGTTGCATCTTGCAGCACAGCCTCACTCGCTGTTTGTAACTCTCACTTCGTGGAACACAGTCTGACCCCTTAAACATTTCCAGGTTCCTGCAGCCACTATTCACCCAGAATAAACTGCATTGCTCATGTTTTGTATTTTCACCTCCTAGTGAATGGCTGCATTTTGTTCTTGTTTTGTATTTTCACCTTCATGCATCCGTTTTGCACGACCCTTCAGTCACCAGTACAGTTTCTTAAACGAAACAGTCAAGGCTACACATCCTGGTGCTTTCACTTTCGTTCGCAGCCCTCACACTACCACGGCGCTTCAGTGAATGCCAGCTCCAGCCATTATAAAATGCTTCACCTCCTGCAGCACATGGTGTGTGTTGAAACCTAAGCCTGCTGCTGCGGAGCGAGAGGCGGGAAACCATTGGCTTCATAAGGGAAGAATGCGTGCTCCTTGGGCGATCGTAATGCGTGGAAATCCGACTGGAAACATCCCCTAACGGCCTCCGGACCTGTCACATCTGAAAGGTTTGCTACATAAAACCCGAGAACTTTGCCATGTTTCTTTTCTTTTTTAATTGCCGGGCTGTTTTGTTTTGCCTGCCTGCCTCTACCCAGTGCTTGCATGCACCCCCGCTGCAGCCTGTACCTACATTCAAAATGGTAACACATATGCTGGCGGGGAGCTGTGCATACCGGTGCTAATATCTAAAGGCACAGAGAAGAATGTGTGCGCCTTCTACCACTTTTTTAACTGGTGTAGGAGTTGAGGAGCACAGCTGATCTATGGGTCACAGTGACGGGGTGCATGTGTCTCGGAGTCCTACATGTGCGCCCTGGTGTTTGTTGGCAGTCCAGCCGAGCTGCCACGGATGCCTTCCTGTAAGGTAGCAGTGCTTGCTTTTTTCAGCAATGCTACCCAGTGCAATTTACGTTTTCGAGCTCCCTCCTCCTGTTTTTTTCTGGGTATTTTTTTATCTTCTGCTTTTTGAAATGCCTGTACAACGAGCGTGCTCCAAAAGGGTTGCATGCACCTACAAAAAGAGGCGAGCATTTTTTTTATTAATCAATACAAGATAGATTACTAAATAAAAAGTTGTGCAAAATGTACCTTTTTTATATAGCACGACTGTGCTTTTTTTAAACAAGCATTTGTATAGTCAATTGGTCTTGATTTTGGGACCTTCTAAGTATTTAGTTATGCAGCACAATATTCTTGGTGCAACAACAACTGTTGCATGGCTAAACACTTAAAAGGTCCCAAAGGCGAGACCTATTGGCTATGCCAATGCTTGTTGTTAAATGGTGTAAATCCATTCAGTAGTTGCTAAGAAATTAGAAAATTAAAAAGTTTTCATATCTGTGGCCGAGGAGGGTTTGTGAACCCTACTGAGCACAAGCTTTACTCTGGTTGGCTGCCAACACTCCAAACCAGGAATTGTTGGCAGCTATCTTGAGACTCGGTAGAACCGAATCACAAGAAAATAGTAAAACAAATATAAAAAACGAGAAAAGGGAGCAGGGTACAAACACCCTTACCCCCTAGGCCTGCTCAGGGGGTGCCACAAGGACCCCCTGGGCCAAAAATAGGATTCTGTTTTTTTTAAATTCGGTCGGAAATCGCGTTGGGGTTGCGTATCCCGCCAATATATATATATTTTTTAAATGAAGCGCGGACTCATTAGCCTTTGTGCATTCAACCAAGTTGGCAATCGTGGCCTTCAATTGGGGTGAAGGGTCTGTGGGTAGTGGGGTGTAATTCCTGTGGTCATCTAAGAGGCACCTGCACTCCTTATCATAATCAATGGCGTTCTGAATAACAACCTGCCCACCCTTATCTGCTGATTTTATGACATTGGAGGTATGGGGATTCCAGAGCCTGAAATTCTGCAGCACTCATGTTTTTAAACACTCATGTTTCTTCAAAAGCTTCTACATCATTAAACACTGCCTGTTGAAAAGCACTCTTAGATGACCTCAGGAATTACACTCCACTACCCACAGATCCTTCACCCCAATTGAAGGCCACGATTACCAACTTGGTCAAATGCGCGGAGGCTAATGGGTATATTACCAAGCACGAGGCTGACTTCCTAACAAGAGGGGATGGTATTAGTCCATATTTTTATACTTTGCCAAAACCCGTAAAAATAGACCACCACCACATGGATGTCCAATCGTTTCAGGTATTGGTTCTTTATTAGAGCCTCTGTCAAAGTATTGTGATTTCTTCTTGAAACCCCTCATTCAAAAGACCTCTACTCATCTGAAAGACACCAAAAGCCTCTTGGCTCTCCTGCGAGAGCTTAGAGTAGACAATGACTCGACTATACTGGTCTCTCAGGATATTGAGAGTCTTTATACTTTATTCCCCAGGGTGATGCCTTTTGGGTCCTCAGTGAGGCTTTGTACGCAGCTATTTGGGATTTCCAGACACCCAGGCAGTTTGTTATTGATGGTGCCACTCTAGCACTCAAAAAATTGTTTTTCCAGTACTTTGGGGACCTGTACCTTCAGTCCACAGGAACTTCAAAGGGCAGTACATTCGCCCCAAGCGTAGCTGGAATTTATGTCCACGACTTTGAGTGCAAGCACATACTGACTATAGACAACCCGTACACGTCCTTATTTCCTTCTGGAAGAGATATATAGATGACGTTTTTGTCATCTGGCAAGGTCCTGAATGTACCCTGTTGGAATTCTTTGATTGGATCAACACATATGAGCTCAACCTAAGGTTCTCAAATTGTTTCCATAAAGAAGAAATTATCTTTCTGGATGTGGTTATAATGAAGTCAGAAGGCACACTACTCACGAAAACCCATTATAAACCCACAGCTAAAAACAACATTTAGCCTTCTCCAGTTTCCACCCAAGACCTCAGCGAGAAAATACCCCTTATGGACAGTACCTTCGCATAAGGCGTAACAGCAGTAAGGTGGAGGACTATTGCTTGCAATCTGGTGAACTTACAAGAAAACTGCAAAAGCGCGGCTACTTGACAAATGCTGTAAAACAGCAAGAAATCAACCCCGGGTTGGCTCTCCTGAAGGATGCACCCAAACTGATTGATGAAGTTCCACTTACTTGTGTCATGACGTACAGTACTGCGTCAAACGCTATTTCTAAATCCATCAGAAATATTGGCGGATCCTTGAAAGTAACAATATTAAATGGGAAAAACCTCTGTTCTCTTTTAGGAAGGCAAGAAGCATTAAGGACGCGTTAGTGCATACACGACCAAGAAGGACGAACAGTGACGAAGACCCCTCGGTGCTCAATGCCTGAGGTCCCCCCAGAGTAACAAGTCATTTCCCCTGTGGGTCGTGCAGTGTTTGCCACTTGACTACACCTACAAAAACACTGGATCTGGAGAACAGAAGAACATGGACACAACGTGCACACACAAATTGTAATTCAATGAATGTGGTGTACTTAATCACATACCCGTGCGGATCAAAATATGTGGGGATGACCACTCGAAAAATAAAACAACGGCTTTGCGAACACCAGAGTAATATCCAGTGTAAAAAGAACACCACCAAGCTGACCGAACATTTTTTACAGTCGAACCACACTACCAATGATTTGCGCTGGACTGTTATTGAACAAAACAAACCCGGAAACAGATCATCACAAATTTTGTTCAAGAAAGACCAACGATGGATCTATTGCCTTTCTACACATGTGCAAGGACTCAATGATAATATTCCCTGGGGTTCAGTGATGAGACGCTGAAGCTAAAAACTTTCTCATTCTTGTGAGTCAATGTCCCATGAGCCCATTATTTGGAGTAGGATATCGTGGTTCATAAACTCTCATTAGTAATAATATCTTTCCACTGCTCCCATATACAAAAAAACTAATTTCCTTTTGAACAAGGGACCTCTGTTTCTATTGCTGTGCGTGGAGTGAACATATCTATCCCCTAAAAACTATGTATAACTTCTACCACTAGGATCACCTGGAATTTGAAATATATCATGAGGATCGCACACTAAACGGCTATCCGAGGAGTTTCCCTTCCTCATCTTGTGTCAAAAAACTGAACATAATGGTTTTTTATCACACCCTATAGTTTAAACTAAATGCTATAGTCTGCAAATTTTGACAGTAGCCTGACTGGGGCGCTATTTCTGCAAAAAGCCTGGTCAAAATCTATCCTTCCTCTGTATTTTGCCCCAAAATAAACTGTGTTCTGTGCCATTAAAACTTTATTTTTGTACCATGTAACAAAAACCCAATAAGAGGATTTTTCTATACTAATTTCGTTATTTTATTTGAAACTTTGGTATCCCATAATGAGACAGCAGCTTGAAGGCGGAATACCGTATCAAGAAAGCTTTGTTGAGGTTGGTTTTCATCATCATTCAATCAGATAGTGAGCGTTGCAGTCTTTTTCTACAGCGCTAGCACACATGCATCACATAATCAAGTGAGTGGAGCATCATCACACCACGTGACACTGACGTGTGTGTTGCGCAGAACCGATTTCCCTGCCAGACACTTGCTCTAACTACTCCAGACGCAGACCCCTCTGTATCCTTGGGGTCCACGGAAGGGAGTATGCAGGTGTTGTATGGGTGGTTGCCTTTGACGAAGTGAGTGTTACTATGACCATATCAACGGACTAAGGTAATACTTTGAATAAGATGTCTGTAATGTGACGTTACTATTTTTCTAACCCCTACAGAGTGTGGCTATAAGTCCCGCCCGCCACCAGCACCCATGTCATGAGGTTAATCAGTACTTCACGTAAGCCCTGTGTATACATTTTTTCAAACATATGTTTTTAAACCTGTTTTCTCTCAACCATGCCTACAAACCTGACTTACCCCACGTGTTTTACGTCCTCTCATGGTGTGTGCGGAGAGTCATGTTCTCGGGTTTTAACAGTCTTCTACCGGTAACGCCTCTGTAAATGTGCATTAATCTATGCCTGTTTCCATGACTCCATGGACTGGTGCCATACAAATAATTGAGCACGCCATCAGAGCACTTTGGCTAGCACAACGTGTTAGTGAAAAAGGAACAAATATCACCATCAACAAATCCATCACTATATTTTGCTAGCAAGGATCCCTACTGCTGCACTTGGAAGAGCACTACAAACAATGGCCTGAGTTTGATCACTCAAGATACACTTTTGAGCACGCAAATGTCAATGTATTATGTGCTTTGGGAATTGTTCTGTCTTGTCTGTATGTTGTTTTTTTCCACAGATACTAACGGCTTTCAGGAATCCTGAAGGCTGCATGATAACCGTGAGTTTTTCGGTATATTCCACCACAGGTTAGGGTGCGTCGTAGCGTGCGCATACCGCCATGGTGTGTTGGTCCTGACAAATGCTTCACAGAATACACTAAGAAGCAGAAACATGTTGACCGATTGTTTCTTTTCACATTAGGATGCACTTGGTCCATTAACGCCAGGTATTGAAGCATCCGATGCACTTGTTTTTAACGATACCTAGTTTTCAACCATAAAAAAAAAGAATTGGTGATAAAACAAAGGTACTTTTTAACCACTTCTTTCACTCACTCATTGCACTCCCGCTACACAAAACAACCTGCTCCGCTTTAGTCAGACGTCATAGCACATCAGGGAGGCACTTGGCCTCTCTGGCGGGAACCCAGTGATGAAGCATATCACCAACTAGGTTAATGAATGAGGGTTCTTTTCAATAACTATGGTGATTTCTCTTATTAGCTCTTCCTTCATGGTTGGCACTCTTTTATTGTTTAATTAATATTATTTAGGGGGACCAAGAGTGGCTCCAGTTACTTTCCCTCTCTCTCCTGTTGCTTATATTCGCGAAGAAACTAACATGAGCTTTTCATCAAGAAGATTCTGCCTTACTGATCTTCTTGTGCCGCACTTTATCCTTTCGTCACCTCTGACCCCACGCTCAGTGGCTCCTTGAGGTGCCTTGAGCGTAAGACTTGTGGGGCCTTTTCTGATGTAGGATTGTTGGTCTCCCCTCTGTTGAGGTTAGCTGCTGCCGCGGACGAGGTTGGCGACAGATCTGGTCACGGCCTCGGAAAGAGATTATGGGTCAGTTCCCAGTACCAGGGTACAAAAGCGTCCAGCAGGTTAGGATTTCGGGGACATCCGAAAAAGATTTCATTAAATTTGTAAAGATCTGGGGGTGCCTTGCAGGTTTCACACGGTCTAAGCTGCTTATAGCGAGTAAAACTCTAGGCAGTCGGTAAGTGGCGTTTTCACAGCTACAGTATGCTGTTTCCTGCGATATATCCAATCTGTTCCAGGAAAATGAATTGTCGGCAGATTCTTCTCGCAGCCAGCCAAAAAACACCATTGAAGCACTGCCACTATAGCATTTGCGGGACATAAAAGGCCACACAACGACACACTGCATTCCATTCAGCTCCATGGGAAATTCAGAAAGTCTTTTCCAAGACCATCTGTATACAAATTGAAATGGAGGCCCCTCTTCAAAGACAGTACACTTGGTATTTGTTACCCAGCATTGTAAACACAAAAACAGTTAAGGACAAATCATTAGTCCTATATCCTATATCCTTAAGCCATGTTCCTCTAAGAAACACTGTTTCTTGCATTTCAACAAAAATTAGTGCCTCACTGTGCGCCTCTGATATTTTAAATGTGACAAGGACAAGGGTGTTCATAGCACAGGCAATAGCGTCCTCCATATTCAAGGAGGAAAAATGACTAGCTTAATATTTTCCAGTTTTGATAACTATATAAGACCATTGACAGGGGTAAATAATAAGTAATAGTCTAGCGTTTTTGACAGATTTAGGCACTGATGCTAATGAAAAAGAATGTCATGGCTTCAAACAAATGAGGCTGGTCTAAAGGAAACATGCAGCGCCAGCTCCTAGGCGAACTTGGCTGCCTAGTTTGTTTCTTAGAAATCTGGGCCTTCCGTCCATCACTGTATCACAATATCATCTATTTGCTTGACATCATCATTATCTGTTTGCAAAGTAACAGGCCTGAACGATGTGCTTGGTTTGATCTGTCAACTGACCTAAGGTACATTGTGGAAAGCACTTAAAGCTTCGCACATAGAGCTTTTGAGGCAGGAGACTCAGGAAATAATTGTGCTAATTTGCTAACATTGCACTTAGTGAGTAGGCTGTTTCTACTGCACACATGTTACTTACACCTTCATGGGTTGGCATAGAACACCATGGCCAGGCCTTCCTCAGGAAGCCATTTTAGAATCACACTTGCATCTCTATGATCAGTGGTTTCACTGACCATGTCATGAATGATGTAATATGTGATGTCATCAGCAGTGCATTGCGGGGGCGCGAGTTATAGTTAGCTGAACTAACTATAACATCCGAATTTCTATAACGTCCCTGAAACTTGTGTTTTTTTCAGTGAATTTCTAAGGTTTTTTAAATGCTAATTTCTAACTATAACATCCACGAAACCTATGTTTTTTTTAGTGAATATATATATATATATTGTATTTTGTTGTGAAGCAAGAGGGTTTTTTCACATTTCACAGTGGGTCCAGCGCCCGCCTGCTCGCACAAACCCCAGCTGGTGGATGTGGTCGGACAAAAAGCTGCAGCTCTGCTGTATGTTTACATTCCCGATTCCCGCCACCGCTATGGAGAAACCTGTGTGCGCTGAACTTTAAAAGCATTGGGACTGGTTTCCTAGCAACGTGAGGAGCTTCCAAGGAGAGTGGGTCGCGGAAGCGAAGGTAATTTGAGTTCAGCGTCGGCTGATTCCTTCTGCTCTCTGAGGCTCTGAAGCATGTCCAGAAGGTCCCGTTCCTATTGTCGAAAGCGGCAGGGGTGCTCCATTCACTGCCTGACCTAGTTGTGTTCGACTAGGCAAGGACGCGGTTACGGAGGAGGATTGCGATAGGAAGAGTTAATTGTTTCGAACCTTGGCGAGGCAGGCTGTGCTGCCAGGTTGGCGGTATACTGGGAGTAAAGGACAGTGCCAGGACAGGAGCCTGTTTGGGCGAGGTCTACAACGGGATTTTCAGCAGCCGAATCACCAAGCATACCCTAAGCAGAGGTACGTGTCGACCCCGATAGCGGCTCTCTGGAAGATGCAGTTTTAGCCGTATTTATCAACCCTCATTGTCCCTTTGAATATCGTTGGTGTTGTTATTTTTATCCGGTGTAACAACCTGAAGCCATTACTCCCTTTCCGTAATACGATCCTCTCAGTGGCATTTTATTTTGGACAGTCACGAAGACACTTCTGCCGGCTTGCAAACACCCGCGATTTCTGACAGCGACTTTTCCCGGATGACTGCCCACACTGCAGGATAGAGCCGGGAAGTGTTCGCTGGCACCAATTGCGTGAGCAACAAGAGTGTAAGATCTCTGTGAGGGAGATATCTGGCTGAACAATACTACCGGTTTGTGGCACAATAGACCTGGGAAGTCATTACACCTGATTTATGTTCTACCACATAAAATGTTTCGCCAGTGGTTATATGCCCGCACGATCTGATCATTATGAGTGAGGCAATGCAGAAACGAATGGAAGTTGCTAAGTCATTATTTGCCTTTACGGAAAATGCCAATAATCCCAATCTACACTCAAACAAGAACTATACAGGCTTGAGAAACTGTGCAAGAAGGAGATTAACAGAAGCTGGGAGGTCATTTCACAACTATATTGAGATGGAACGTGTCCCACGTGGACTAAGGATTCTGATAACACCTACCTATCAGAATCCCAACCCCAAACTCTTGGAAGAATGGTCTTCACTTATGGCCTCCACATGCAGGCAGATGCTGGAAATACTGGCCAAATATGCAGCCCTTGAGCTGGAACAAGTGGAGACAGAAATTAAAACACTTCGAGAAATGCTGGACAAGCATGAATCTCAGAGTGAGAAATCGTTGCCTTTCTGAAAGATATGGACACCAGGCTTCTTAAGTAGGAGGAAGGGACAAAATCTAAGAAGTGCTGGAAATTTATAAGGGACCGCAATGATTATGCCCAAGGCCGCATACTAACCTTTGGCCGCAAATATGATTCAGCAAGGAGAGATTTTGCGCAATCTGAGATGACGCGCACTGTGGAACATGGAACCTCCGAATCAAGCTCGGATATTCAGTCGGATTTGGATGAAACACTAGGCACCCTGGCACCGGCAAGAGGCCCCTTTCCTTCATTGACTGAATACCGTTTTGTACGGGAAAACCTGGGTGGATGAAAGAAACCACCCAGGGGAAGAGGAAAAGGCGGACACAACGTGCAAGAAAAAGACAAACCAGGAGAGGAGGCGAAGGCCAAGGACAATGAGACGCCCTATGGGAAAGGACAACGGCGTTCCAAGTGCAACAAATAAAGGGTGAGCAATCTAATGATAACAATCCTTCTATCATTAACATTTCCTCTCACAACCTTACTAATGAGGAGCGTGCTTTGTTAGAACTGGGTTTATCTTTTTGCCCCACAGCAAATTTTAACTTCCCTAGAACACGCATTGACATTTTTCTGTTCATAAGGAATTAATACTTCTCAAAATCCACTCCTTAAAACAAGGGGGAGCTGTCTCTGCCTTGGCACCGTCACCCAGTACCCAGAGCCCGGTACCTGACCCTTTGGCCATATGTGACATTGGCCTTTTGGATGCGGCAAGAGAGATTGAGCAGGACAGCAAAGACTGGGACACGGATAGGGATCTTTTGATCAGTATGGGTATTACTGTTGACCATAAATCTATGAATGATTTTAAGCCCAAATCTAGATTCAACCCAGTGACCCTCCATCAACACTTATCATGAGATGATTCTATCGGAACTGATGCAACTTTGGGAGAAACAAAACAACTCTTTTGGTAATAATCTCACAGCCGAGCAGAAGGTGGGCCTGCTATCCTTGCAAAAAGCTTATTCCTTTGTCATTAAGCCTTCTGACAAAGGGGGGAACGTTGTATTGTGGGACATTAATAAATATAAGACCGAAGCAATACGGCAGCTGGAGTTCTCAGGGAGTTATCTAAGATCCAGTCTAGCCGAATATAGGAATACTATTGTTCAATATCATTAGTTATTAGAGACATGGCTAGGTCAAGGGACCCTGAGGCGCAATGAATTCTTATTTCTGATGACCAAGAAACCAGCTGTCCCAGTGTTTTACATGCTCCCAAAGGTGCACAAAGACCTTGCCAATCCACCTGGGCGACCTATCATTGCAGCTAATCAAAGTTTATTGGAAAACTCCTCCATATATCTAGACTTCTCCCTCTGTGACTATGTTTTTAATTTCCCATCCTATTGTAGGGATACTATGGACTTCCTTTCTAAAATACAGGGCATTCCTTGGAAATCCTCTTATGTACTAGCCACTATTGATGTGGTGTCATTGTACACCTGTATCGAACATGATCTAGGGCTAGAAGCATGCAAATATTGCTTACGTGACAGACCTATCTCTATGTTTGATCACACTGTGTTACTCTTGGATATGCTACACTTTTGCTTCCACAATAACTGTTTTCTATTTGGTGACACTTGGTACAAACAGTACACAGGTACTGCGATGGGAAGTTGCTTCGCACCTAGTTATGCCTGTATTTTTATGGGATGGTGGGAGGCGGAACATCTCTGGCATCAAGGTAACAAGTGTTATTCAGATAATGTAATCCTGTGGACCCGCTACATTGACGATATGTTTCTAATATGGGATGGTCCACAGGATTCATTACAAGATTTTATTGCCAGACTTTCCAATAACAGCCTTAATCTCAGGTTTACCAGTAAGCTCAATACCACTATTATTGAATTTCTGGATGTTTTAGTGGAAGTTTTTGATGACACCATTCAGACAAGCCTGTTCAGAAAGGCTACTGCCGGGAACAGCATCCTACATGTGCGGAGTCACCATGCAGAAGGCCTTAAGAGAAGCATCCCTTATGGAGAGCTCCTCAGAGCTAGACGCAATTGTAGCACCCCTCAGGCACTGTCCAAGGAACAAATCAACATGGTTGACCGCTTTAGAACACAGGACTACTCAGGCAAAACCATTAGAGAAGCCCTTGAGAAATCTTGCACTAGAAATAGGGACAGTCTTCTGATCCCGACAACATGAGGAAAGGACAAACAGGAAGTCAGGCTTATCACCACTTTCTCAAATGCATCCCAGGCACTGCATAAAATTGTTAGCAAACATTGGCACCTGGTCAGACAGGATTCAGTGATAGGTAAGCTGGTTTTTCCCAAGCCACACATCACCTACCGTAGAAGTAAATCCCTACAGGACACACTGGTACATAGTCATCTCACTCAACAAGCCAAGAAAACATGCACGTGGCTTAAGGAACTCCCTGGCTACCACATATGTGGCCGATGTAAGTAGGCCTGGGCGGTAAATTCCATTCCGTTCGCGGAATTTGCGGAATTTGGGTAATTTCGCGTTCCGCGGAGAACGCGAAATTGCCCAAAAATCTGCGTTCAGCGACTTCGCGAAATTTTTTGCTTGTTCGCGTTCTCAATATGCGTGTTCGCGAGATATTTCACCCCGAGCACGCAAACAGCGATCGCGAACAGGGAAAAAGTATCGCGAACAAGCAATTCCGCGTGTTCGAGGAATTTCTGCGTGTTCGCGGAGATTTTTTACCGTTTCGCGGAGATTTGCGTAACGCGATTACGCAAATTCCGCCCACCCCTAGATGTAAGGCTCGCGCAAATAGCCAGAATGTAAAAAGTTATTTGTTACCAATTGGTAGGAATGAGAAAATTCTTTATTTTATCAATTGTAATACTGAATATGTTGTCTATGTTGTAACTTGCATTTGTGGCTTGCGCTATGTTGGTAGCACAGTGTTTCCAGTTAAGAAGCGTATACTGGAGCATCTCCGTGCCATCAGGAATAGGGATCTTACCTACACAATTGCCAAACATTGCGCGCTAGAGCATGGAGAGATTTCTGATGTTAGCTCTAAGATCTCATTTTTTGGAATTGACAGAGTTGCAGTACATCCACGTGGAGGTGGCCGAGAACGCCGCCTGCGACGTTTGGAGTCTGAATATATAATCCGCCTACAGAGTAAGGCGCCTGGTGGCCAGAATCGAGAGGAAGATCTTCATGTTCACCTAGGATGAGGGGATATTATATACCTGTACTGTTCCAACTATCTGGACACTGTATAGATACACTCTGGCTCCCCTTCGGGCGCTCCCTTGTAGCTTCCGTCCCTTCCCTATCTCCTGCCACACTATTTTGTTAGACATCTTGCTTTGGCAAATGTTTAGTTTATTTTATTTCTCCCTACATGTTCCATTTCACCGCCAATTTGTCCAAGCGGCTGCTTGGTCGATGGGTGGGCATAGCCACCACGCCTTGGTTTTTAATACACTGGGGGTGGGTTTTTCCCCGGCATGATCCAAGCTTCTCCTTAGATATTTTGTCTGTTATTACACTTTCTGTGTGACCTTTTATATTTGTTTTTGTTATTCGTGTCTGTACTTTATAGCTTTAGCCTAGCCGTCTAGCGCTTATCCAGGGTAGTTGGTTGCTGATGCCACTTGGCAGTTCCACTTGCTCTGGATGTGCACCATTTCACTGTGGTACACATTTGATGGGATCGCATTTCCTCTCTTGCAATTGGCGGCTTTAGCACAAGCTAATATGATGGCCTTGCTGCTTTTTCTGTTATTATTTATTTTCATCGGCTTAACCTTATTTTATTTTCCACATTAAGCATTTATAAGTGAGGAATTTAAATTCACTAATTTGTTGTTGCATATATGAAACAAAGAAAAATTATTATTTTCATTAATGGCAGCATTATTGTGGTGAGAGTCTGTTTTTCATATGGACCCATGACTCTTTCTTCTATGTCTATCCCTAAATCTGCTTGGTCATGCTTGGTTGTAAAAAATGTCTTTATATGTAGCCACTTCTTTTCTATGAAGTGACTTTGACAAAACCTTTTCTTTTCCTGCAATCCTGAGTGTGACTCCTACCTTTTTGTTGTGAAGCAAGAGGTTTTTTTTCACATATATATATATATTTTTTTTCTTCCTCCAACAAGGCGACTATGTACAGTAGCAACAAATGAATAGTACACACAAAAATCTTCAAGCTGGGTGCTTTTATTGTGCAGACCCCCACTGGAAGATGTGTTTCGCCTCACGGCTTCGTCATTGTCAGTTTGTTTGTGTAACACGGAAGTATTTAAAATCTCAATACGTCACATGTTTAAAAAAGCATTAAAAACTGACTTGTGCAACATTTAGTATACAATTCATGGCAGCCATCTTGTAGTATATTTTTAGATGTCTCTTTTCTAAAAACCATTTGACAGCTTTCAGTCCATCTTGATGTCGAATACACGTGTAGAGACTAGTAATGTCCAAAGTTATGAGGAGCATATCTTCTTCCCATCTGATTCCTTCAATCAATCTTAAAAAATCTTGCGTATCCTGTATGTAAGACGCAAGGTCCGTTACCAGGGGAGCAAGGAAAGAAACGATGTAGATTGCAGTATTTTCTAACAAGCTGTTAATTGAGGCCACAATTGGTCTTCCTGAAGGATTAACCCCTTGCGTGCACATGACGTCTCCCGGCCGTCGTGCATTACGGCGGGCGTGTGCGCACGACGGCCGGGAGACATTGCATTCCCGAACGCCGTTTATTTCTCCCGCACAGCGGGAGAAATAAACCCACACGCAAGGGGTTAAGGGGGTCTTTATGTATTTTTGGAAGATGGTAGAATGTTGGTGAAGTAGGCGATTCGCAATGAAGAAACAGATATTCGTCTTGATTCAACATACCTCCGTCCCTCCATTTTTCTAGGAGTTGGTGATACGTGGTTATGCATACTGCATATTCTTTACGTTGAATAGGTGTGTAACATTCTAAATCTTAAAGTTGCCTCATGGCCTCTTTATAATACTGTTGTTTACTAAAGATGACCATATTTCCCCCTTTATCAGACGGCTTTATGTCAATGTCTGGATCCTCTTTCAAAGATTTAATAGCATCCCATTGTTTCCTTGGTATATTATATTGTCGGGTATCAGGATTGGTTTGTTTGGCCAATTTTTTAAGATCTAATATAACCGCTTCATTAAATACGTCAATTGTATCAAAGGGTGTTTGGAGAATTGTTCTTGTTTTTCTCTTTAATTGACTGTGGCCACTTATTTGTGTTATTCCTGCTAGTTCTAAATGTTCCTCAATATTCATTTCACTTATGTCTCCGAAGATAGTTGCATCTAAGGATTGTAAAGTAATCAATGTTTGAAGATTATGACCTATAAGATGATCTGTTGGATTGGCATCAGTTTCAGTATCATTATCATGCACTTCCGGAGGGTCGCGTCCTGGGTGCATGAGAAAGAATTTTTGTAGTTTCAGTTTCCTGATATACCTAAAGAGATCTATACGAACCTCTGCATAATCGTAACCTGATGTGGGGCAGAAGGTTGGACCAAGATGTAACACTTTCACTTGATCTTGTGTTAAAACTTTGTTGGAAAGGTTTACAACTGTCTGTTCCTCAGTTTTATTTACCATTTGCCTTTTCTCCCCCTGCTCCGGGTAACTCTCGGGGTGGGTACTTTTTCTCCCGCCTTTCTTTCTCCTCCTTGTTTTGAGCTTTTTGCGCCCTTCCCTTGGTTTTGCTGCGGATGGTGTGTTCTTGCAGTTGGCCTTTGGCGTGTTTCTCTTATTATCTGGTATTCGTGATTCCATTGGTCTCCCTCTTTCTTTCTTTGTTGTTTGTTCACCTTCTGATATGTCCACATCTGATTTTGAAGTATCTCTTCCTCCACTCGCTGTTGCACCAAGTTGATTCATCTTTCTTCTAGGCTCATCAAATTTGCGTGTGAATGTTAAGATTCGGCCTTAGTTGTAATCTTGTTCATCCCTTTGGAATTTGGTCTGTTTTCGACGTCTTATGACCATCTCATAGTCTTTCAAACGTTTCATCATAACATTTCTTAATTCCTCAATGCGCTTTACATCCTTTTCTTTACTTATGAGATCTTCAAGTATTTTAATTTCTAAAAGAAATTTTTCTCGATCGCCCCACGCGTATTTAATTAGGATTCAAACCATTCCTTTTTACGATTCCTTTGTGTGTTCCGCCCATTCTTTTAGGAGCTGTGGGTCGGGATTTTCATATGACGGCACCGTAAATGTTCGGAGCCCCCTTGGAATACGATTGCAGTCCACTTAGCGTTGCAGCGAGGTGGCCTCCCACCCTTTTCGTAGCTCTCTTTCGTGAGCTTTCTCTAATGCTTGGAATAGAATTTCCAAATTGGAGGTGGATGAACTTGGTGCCACCTCTTTCGCAGGTTGTGATTTTTTGTTTCCGGACCCATCTTTAAAAATGTCTGTTGCCGCTTCCTCCCTTTCACTGAGGCTCGACATAATGACTTTTAGCACAGTTCTTTGCACCACGAGGGGTCTGCACAAACAACTTTGTTTTCTGGAGATAAAGGCTCAAAATTATTGTCAACAGTAGAAGAGACGGGGGCTCACTCACCGGCAAGTCGGAGTAGCAGGTCCCGTAAGGAATCCGCGTCACTCTCCCATCACGGCGGCAAGACTTCTCACGTCTCTCTAAACAATCCATTAGTTCCTTCCTTCGCCGATTTATTTACGGTGATTTCTTCTCATTATGAGCCTCCGGGCTGGTGGCCATATTAACTTAAACAACTGTACTTCACCGCCACCGCTCCTTCCTCCCGGGTGCTTAGTCCAGCGGTGGTGAACCGCTTATTGATTTCTCCAACAAGGCGACTGTGTACGGTAGCAACAAATGGATAGCACACACAAAAATCTTCAAGCTGGGTGCTTTTATTGTGCAGACCCCCGCTGACAGACGCGTTTCACCTCACGGCTTGGTCAATGTCAGTTTACACAAAAGTATTTAAAATCTCAATACATCACATGTTTAAAAAAGACTTGTGCAACATTTAGTATACAATTCATGGCAGCCATCTTGTAGTATGTTATAACCACAAAGTAAATAATCAAATAAAATGTGTACAAACAAACAAAGGTGCTTAGTGCTTTGTGTATTATTTAAAAAAGAAATGTAATTAATTCAATTGTGGGTGAGTCCAAATTACTGTGCATATAACAAAGTATTCAAGGTGTAAATACACCCTCACCCTTATTTTTTTTCATTTAAAAAAAAAAAATATATATATATATATGTGTATATATATATATATATATTATCTACTGGCGGTCGCCAGTAGATAGTTATAGTTACAACCTAGTTTCCATAGGAAATCTCAAAATTCTATTTTGAATAAGTTTGGCGCCGGTTGACGAATCCTCGCGAAATGTTCAAAACTAATGGGGCGCTCCGTTCAACTCCTACCCTGAAAGTCTCGGGGTGATTCGTCAAGCGGGGGCCGAGAAAAAGGGGGGGTCCCAAAACGCGTTTTCCCCATGCATTTTCCCATAGGACCTTTAGTCGCAGCTACAGCCCGAGCGGCTGAGCAGAATTACGTGAAATTTGGCAGAGAGGTAGCCATAAGGTCAAGGAAGGGCCTTTTGCAGATCTGGTGTAAATCTGTTCAGCATTTCCTGAGAAAATAGCATTTAAAAGCATATCAATATCTATACGCGCACCGTGCGCGCACTGTGAGCGCCCCCTGCCGTGTGCGAGCACAATTCTGATTGGTTGTTAGATGTCGGTAAACATTCGAATCGGTCGAAACCAGGAAGTGTCGGCTGCCATTTTGTCTCTCGCAGTCCGAGGGGGTGAAAAAAAAAGGTGGAGAACGTGAAAAGGGGGCAGAGTGGACAGTTCCTGACCCCCCAGCCTTGGTCAGGGGGTCACAGAAGGACCCCCAAGGGAGAGAAAATCAATATATTTTTTTTTAAATCACGAGGTGCGCCCACAGCGTGCGCACGGTGAAAAACCTGAAAAAAAATAATTTATAAATACATAACTTAGCATTTAAAAAACCGTACAAATTCACTGAAAAAACCATAGGTTTCACACACGTTATAGTTACGAATTAGCATTTAAAAAACCTTGCAAATTCACTTAAAAAACCATAGGTTTCACACATGTTATAGTTAGCTGGACATTTCACTCGTAAAAAGCCAATGAAATTCCCCCGTTATAGTTAGTGCAGGCAACTATAACTCACGCAACTGCAATCCTCTGCTGATGACATCAGATATTACATCACTGATGACATATGTGTCTTTATGAAAAATAAATATTTGTAATATATGTACAGCTAAAGATTTATGGAAGAAGACATGGGTAAATAAGTGTCTAAATACAGTGATGTAATATCTGACGTCATCAGCAGAGGATTGCGGTCGCGTGAGTTATAGTTGCCTGCACTAACTGTAACGGGGGAATATATATATATATATATATATATATATATATATATATATATATATATATATATTTATTACCTACTGCCAGTCGCCAGTAGGTAGTTATATTTAGGATCTAGTTACCATAGGAAAATTGTAACATTCTTTTCCCAATAACTTTGGCGCCGGATGATGAATCTTCGTGAAATTTTCAAAACAGGTGGAGCACTCCGGTCAGCTCCTAGAAAGTTTGAGGGTGATTCATCAAGCGGGGGGCCAAGAAAAAAGGGGGACCCAAAACGCATTTTATCCATGTTATTTCCCATGGGAAAATTTGGAACAGGCTACAGCCCGAACTGCTGAACGGAATTACACCAAATTTTGCAAAAAGGTAGCCCTTGGTCCAGAAAGAGACCTTGTTTTTAAATGGTGTAAATCCGTTGAGTAGTTCCTGAGAAATTAAAAAAATTGAGGTAAAAAAATCAATTTCCCATAGGAAACTTTAGACACAGTTATAGCAAAAACTGCTGAACGGAATTACACCAAATTTGGCAAAATGGTACTGTTTGGCTCAGAAAGCGACCTTTTAAAAAATGGTGTAAATCTGTTCAGTAGTTTTTGAGAAATTAAGAAATAAACATAGTGATATCTGTGGCCGCGGTGGATCCGCGCATCCTCCCGATCACGAGCTTCATGCTAATTGGCTGTCAACACTCCAAACCAGGTAGTGTTGGCAGCCATCTTGTGCCTTGGTAGAACCGAGGCACAAGAAAACAGAAAAAGAAACCGAAAAACAGGAAAAGGGGGCAGGGGGCAGGGTAGAAACTCCCTGACCCCCTAGGCCTGCTCAGGGGGTCCCACTAGGTGGATCCACGTACCCTCCCGATCACGAGCTTAACCCTCCAAACCAGGGTAGAAACACTCTGACCCCCTAGGCCTGCTCAGGGGGTCCCACAAGGACCCACAGGGCCAAAAAAAGCATTATTTTTTTTAAATCGGCAAGATTCGCGCACCCAGCGCGAATTTCGGCGGAAAATAAAATAAAACAAAGCGCCGGCTACCGCGCTCCGTTTAATTAAGCCAGGTTTCGGGGGCAGAAAACAAATTTGTATGGGGGCCCCAATCCCCCCCACACTGCCCCGGGGACTGCCACCCCCCAGGGCTTTGATTTTTTACGTGGGGGGGCATCCAAGTCCACCTAAGCCCCGGGGACCGCCACCCCCTGGGCTTTTTTTAATACTTTTGCGGGGGCACACGGGCCCCCAGCTGCCCCGGGGACCGCCCCCCCCGGGGCTCCTATTTTTTAAATTATTCCTGTGTGGGGGGGCTTGTGCCCCCCACACGCCCAGGGGACCGCCACCTCCCTGGGGCTCTAATTATTAAAATTAGGGGGTCAGTGACGGACCCCCCAAGCCCCGGGCACCACCACTCCCCCGGGGCTTTGTAAATGGTGGGTTGGGGTACTTAATCCCCCAACTTAAAACGTGCCATGTGGCGTGTTTACACAGTGGTGAAGGGAGGGGGCGGGGCCTGAGGTGACGTGTGCAAACACGCCCTGTGGTGCGTTTTCAGTTGGGAAATTAATTCCCCTTCAATCCTGAGTGCCCCTGGGGGCCAACTACCCCTCCAGGTACCTCCTGTAAGCACCACAGATCTGCATTGCAGAGAGGTGGTCCAGGCTAAGCCCCTTTTTACACCTCTCTGCAACGCAGCTCTGTGGCGCTTACTGGAGGTACCTGGTGGGCTAGTTGGACCCCAGGGACCCTCAGGATTCGAGGGGACTTAATCCCCCAAATTAAAACATGCCATGGGGTGTGTTTACACAGTGGTGAAGGGAGGGCGCGGGCCTGAGGTGACATGTGCAAACACGCCCTGAGTCGCGTTTGAAGTTGGGGAATTAATTCCACTTCAATTCTGAGGTCCTCTGGGGGCCAACTAGCTCACCAGGTGCTTCCAGTAAGCGCCACTGCGCTGCGCTGCAGAGAGGTGCTCCGGGCCATGCCCCTTTTTACATCTCTCTGCAACGCAGCATTGTGGCGCTTACTGGAGGTGCCTGGTGGGCTAGTTGGACTCCAGGGACCCTCAGGATTCAAAGGGACTTAATCTCCCAACTTAAAGTGCGCCACGGGGTGTGTGTGCACAGTGTTGAAGGGAGGGGGCAGGGCCTGAGGTGACATGTGTGCAAACATGCCCTGTGGTGCGTTTTAAGTTGGGGAATTAATTCCTATTCAAATCTGAGGGTCCATGGGGGCCAACAACCCCACCAGTAAGCACAACAGAGCTGCATTGCAGAGAGATGGGCCAGGCCATGCCCCTTTTTACACCTCTCTGCAACGCAGCTCTGTGGCACTTACTGGTGGTACCTGGTTGGCTAGTTGGACCCCAGGGACCGTCAGGATTCAAGGGGACTTAATCTCCCAACTTAAAAAAGCCACCGGGCGTGTTTGCACACATGTCACCTCAGGCCCCCTCCTCTCCCTTCACCACTGGGCAAACGCGCCCGTAGCGCGTTTTAAGAGGTAGTTTTAATCCCCCTGCCCTATTATGTACTAGGGCCTTACAGAGGAGGTCAGGCTAATCACAGGGGTACCCCAACGCATAGTGTTCCCTAGTGTATGTAGGTGTTTTAACTGTATTCTAAGTGTTTTAGCATAGCACTGGCACTAGGCCTGGTTAGTCAGAGTCAGTTACCACCAGTACCCGTCTGAAAAAGTTGTGGGAATAGGATAAGTTTGGAACAGGGCCTCTTTCTGCTCCTCTGTTGGTTCTTTCTGTACATGTCTTGCTTCTTCCTACACTTTTCTTCGTCTTTCTGGACTTCTGTTGCTTCTTTCTGCATTTCTTTTGCTTCTTTCAGTGTGTTTCTTCTTCTTTCTTCACATGTCCTACTTCTGTAGGCACAGTTAGAAACTAGCATTTGAAAAACCTTTGAAATTCACTGAAAAAACCATAGGTTTCAGGCCCGTTATAGTTAGAAATTAGCATTTAAAAAACCTTTGAAATTCACTGAAAAAAACATAGGTTTCAGGCACATTATAGTTAGAAATTAGCATTTAAAAAACCTTAGAAATTCACTGAAAAAAACATAGGTTTCATGGGTGTTATAGTTAGTTGCACATTTCACTCGTACAAAACCATAGAAATTCCACCGTTATAGTTAGTTCTGCTAACTATAACTCACGCCCCCACAATGCACTGCTGATGACGTCACATATGACATCACTGATGACATGGTCAGTGACATCACTGATGACATCTCAAATGACATCATTGATGACATCACTGATGACATCATCCAGTGACTGTGTGTTTCTGTAAAGTTGAAATATGTTTAATATATATAGGGAAAGGCGTATTAAAGAATGAGTGGGTGTATAAGTGTCTGAATGGATTATAGCTCAGGTAACTATAACTTGGAGTGAAACTATAACATCTCTGAAACCTTTGTTTTTTCATTTAATTTCCAAGTTTTTTACAATTCTATTTGTTAACTATACGGTCTCTGTAACCTTTGTTTTTTTCAGGGATTTCTAAAGTTTTTTATTCTATTTCATATCTATAATGTCCCTGTAGCTTTTTGCTTTTTCACTGAATTTGTCTGTTTTTTTAAAGTTCTATTTCCTAACTACAGCATTTCTGTAACCTTTAATTTCTTTGGTGGATTTGTACATCTTTTTATTCTCATTCCTAACTATTTTTTTAAAAAATCATTTTTATTGCCTTTTTTGAACAAGTACAGTACAATAGCTTCAATATAGATTAGAAAGTATTTTTCATCCATTTTACATCTTGTCATGGAATAGAATTACATCGCATTTTGCGCCCCCCCTTAACAGTTCTGGAATTGGCAATGCTGATGCGGATAGATGGGTGAGGCTAGTTCTGTGTCCATGCAAGATAATCTGTGAGCTGTACTGGGAGTTGGGCTTCGCTCTCATTTTCAGCCCTACGCTAAAGTTGGTGGTATGTGCCAGCTAATGATGTAAACTGGAACAAACTGGGGAGACAGAACTGGCATACACTGTATCTCATATTACGCCACTTGGTGGGGGCCACCTATTTACTACATTTTGGCTAGGACTCAGGTTGTGCATGCGCAGGGTGGGGGGGCCCTGGAATGCCACGTGAAGGGTAATACGCGTATTGTCCATTCACAGCCTTTAACCTTGGCCCATCGAGCGTCTAATCTATCTGGGGACTACCTTGAGTTGCCGTAGGCGTGCCAGTACTACGGGGGAGCGGGTAGACTGTGATTCCTGTGCATCTGATGTTCCCTGCATGAAGGAGTGGAGTAGCATTGCCTATGTCATATATATAGGATGCTTGCGGGTCCCCTTTATCTCTTCAGATCGAAATACCTTTTCCTCCGCTGCGCACCACTTTTGACTGCCCCCACCCATGCCACTAGTGGAAGACCCCCTGGCGCCATCCAATGCATTGCTTTACACCACTCGGCCAGAAGGATCAAAGGGAAGCGGAGCTTGTCTCAACTTACATATTCTTGCGGCGTTTGCTAGTGCAAAGTGCGCAGGCCTCCAATGTGTGTAGTCTGGAAGCCCAGTAAATGCAAGGAGGGTGGCATTGATTGTGGCCCAATAGATGAGGAGTGCTGGGCAGTCTCAAAACATGTGCTTAAAAGAGACGCTGGGTTCTGGGCATCTGGGGCACGTAAAGGACCCATCTGGGTAATATTTCTAAAGATTCTCGGGGGTGAGGTATGCGCGGTGCAGAATATGAAATTGTATGCTTTTGAAGTGGTAGTTGCGGGACACTTTCTTAGGGAACTCAAGAGCATGAGCCCATTCTTTGTCATGGAGCGGTCTTTGGAGTTCAGTTTCCCATTTCTCCCGGAGGGGCGCAAGGGTGGGTGAGCTAAGGGCCCGTATAGCTTTGTATATCCAGGTGATCAGGTGTTGTACTGGGCCCATCTGTAACAGTACATTAATTACCAGTTGTGTTGGGGGTTCTGTGTTGATCGTGTGCCACATTCTGAGACAGTCTTTGAGCAGTTGCCGATACAAAAGGAATTGCCCTGTAGGGAGGCCCATATCAGTTGCCAATGTTGCAAATGTCTGCCGTTGTCCATTGAGATAGAGTGTGCCTATGTCTGTCAATGAGTGCTTTGTCCATGTGTGGAGCATCCGCTCCATGTAGTGTGCCCGACCTCTGGGGAATCTCACCAGCGACAGGATGGGGGAGTACATGGGTGCCGTGAGGTTCATCCTATGTATGGATGTCAGGCAGGTGCGTGCCATTGTCACCTGGAGAGGCTTGTTCTGAAGTGGGGTTGCCCCTGGCAGCAACATACAGTTTATGGTTGGGGTCTGAATCTTCCCAGCGATTGTGGTCAGTTCCCATAGCGCCCGGCCTGTTGTCCAGCGTGATACCCATTGGAGCTGGGTGGCCAGAAAGTATGCCATACAGGAAGGGGCACCCAGCCCTCCATGGTCTAGGGGCAGCTGTAGTTTGGCTAGGGCAATGCGCTGACGCCCCGATCCCCATATAAGGGTCCCGAGGAGAGTGTCCAGCTCCCTGAAAAAGGAACGCGGAAGGACCACCGGAATGTTAGCAAAATAGTATAGTAATCGCGGAATGAGTATCATCTTGGCAAGTGCTATTTTGCCAATGACAGATAGGGAGAAATTCTTCCAAAAATGTATGGAGGATCTGATGCCGGTCATTGCCCTGCGGTAATTTCCTTCATAGAGATCTTGCGGCATGTGGTATAACCGGACCCCTAGGTATCGTACCGCTTGGGGGCTCCAGGAGAGATTGATGCCACCTAATCGTATTGGTCATGGAGGGAGATCCTGCACAAGGGGGTATACTGTAGATTTGGACCAGTTTACTTTTAGTCCCACCACTGCCTTGAAGTCCTGTAGTGTGCACAGTATGAGGGAGAGGTCTGGCGTAATATCACGGATGTAGAGGAGCACATCATCCACATGGCGAAGAGCAAGGGCAACCTTGGCGGGTACCTCTGCACGCTGGGCACGTAAAAGATATGAAGGGCCCCACTCTCGCTCTGGAGGTGGGTGTGGAATATATTAGCTTGGTGTATGCCCGGAGTCGGGGCCCCACTCCCATTAATTGCAGGACATGGAAGAGATACGGCCATAGGAGGGTATTAAAAGTAACCCTGGGCGTAGTTCGCATAGTCGCGCTTCGCAAAGCTATGCAAAGATGTACTTGCACTACGCGAGCTGCGCGTAGCTTCGCGAGCTTGCGTAGTTGCTTGGGGCGCCCGTTCGCAATGTCTTTTTCTTGTTCGGGAGCGCGGTGAGCGTGTTCAGGGAGCTGTTTGCATGCTCGGGGGATAATATCTCGTGATCTTACCCATGCGATCGCCAATGGGCGCGGCCATCTTGTTTTTCAATTGTCCCGCCCACTTGCGATGCCTTATTTCCTGTTCTGGGTCACGGATAGCATGTTCACGATGTGCATTTTACTTGTTCGCGATGAATAGTGCATGTTCACGAGAAATATCGCGCAAACTTACCCACGCGGTCGCGAATGGGCGCGGCCATCTTGTTTTTCACTCTATGCTATGGTTCTGGGCCTACTTTTCTATCCTCCCTTTATCTTTGTAATCCTTTGTATTTAAAATATTTTTTTTGACTTCTATTTCTCTCTTTGCCTAAATTTATATTTTGCATATTATTTCTACTTTTACTGTGTTTTTTTACTTTTATAAAGTTCTTTCTTTCTTCTTCCCCCTAACTTTTTTTCCCCTTCTAACTTTTCTTTTCTGCCTCCCACCCACCCCAGAACCATGACCAAGGGCACAGCTAGTGCCAAGGGCAAGGAACCTGCAGGAGCAGACAAAGGCCGCCTGCCTTGCGGCAGAATGCGTCCTGCAGGGGTGCAGGCCCGGCAACTGTTTGGGGAAGAGGAGGTGGCCGCCCTTGTGTTTTTCATTCAGCGCCACCTCCCCTTGACCTTGGCAGCAGGCGGCAGGCCCGGCTCCGGGTACGCTACCCAGGAGCAGCACCGTCGGTGGGCAAAGGTGCGCCGGGCAGTGTTCTGGTGCCCTGGGGTCCGGCGCACCCATAATCAACTGGCTCACCGGTGGTCCGACATCCTGGACCGAGAGCAGGACCTGTTGGACCTGCTAGGTGTCGAGGTCGTCGGGCTTGGTGAGTAACTTATTGTGTATAAATTAAATTTGACGAACAACAAGATTACTGCTGCATGCTACGCGTTGCTGTTAAATTACGTTCCAAAAAGCAAAATCTTCTTTGATTTAAGGACCCAGGTGCTCGGTGGTACTCTTACTTGTTTGCAACTTAGTTTGCGCTAGCTTGTGCAGATTATGTAAGTTTATTTTAGAGAACTGAAGTTAGGTAATGCGATTTGCTAGGGAGACTCTAGTCCTTCCATTGTCCAACTGTGAAATAGTGGTGGATGGATATTGGATACTAGGTTTAGTTTGTTAGTATTAGTTAATAATTGTTTTATGCGGTCTGTGTGACGCCTCCTCTGTCACTGAGTGCTGCTTACCCCAGTCCTCCGTAGAACCTTTTGTACTTTGTTTAGTGAGTGGTAGGCTTAGCATGGTCAGTCAGTAGCAGAACTAGATCAGAATCATGCAACCAACCCACAATTTGTTGTATGTATGTACGCACAAATGTATGCATGTGTCCCCCATCTCATCTATGCATTTGATGGCTGACAAAATGGAAATGCAGACTTAGTGAACAATTGGCCCGTCTGGAATAGGTGGTGTAGGTCAGGTGGTACTTACTAGGCTTCGTTAGTATTTGTAATCAGAATGATTATGGAACACTGTAGTGTTCATAAATAAGTAGACGATCCGTGAATGCAGGAAGAAGCCAGTAGTTGATCCATCTGATTAGATAGGTCAATTTTATTGCATTTGTTGTTTCCTAAAATGTTGTTTGACTTATTTTTCCAAATTATATATTATTATTTGTTTCACAGCACTCCTTAATGTTTGTCTCTTTCTTTATTATATTTTACATGATCATCAGCACCACCCAGGGGCAAGAAGACGGGGTCGGAGTCGGCGGGGGAACCACAGGACCGCTCCTCTACCGAGGCTCCTGCTCCTGGCCCCAGTAAGTACTCCAGTGGTTATATTGACATTTATATTTCCCTAACTTTTACTGCATCTTTTTTTTCCAAACTATAAATTATGGTTCCACTTTCTAATTCTATTTTTTACAAAAGCTTCTATCTGTTTCCAAATTCTGTTTATCCCTGCCTCTAACTAAGTTCCTTCTAACTGCCTCTGCTATGACTCTCTGTACTACTACTACTACTATTACTCTGTTTGTAGCGAAGCTTGCACAGTTGCCCACTCTTTATTGAAGGTTTTCTTTGGAATAATAAAACTCTGACCAATAGCTCTAGCCACTGTGTCCTGTCCTTTGGGTTGTCCTTTTCTAGTCTTCTCAATGTTGAGGCTTTGACAATTACCACAAACAAAATGGCCAACCAGATATTTGACTAGTATTTTGGATTGGATAGTACATGATACTACTATTGTTGTAGTGATTCTGCAGAGCCACATACAGAACTATGCACAACAAAATAGGATTTTGATGATGGGAGGTTGGACCTTACTGATCACACCTCAGTCCGAAGAACCCACGATCCCCTGACCGACTAGCTATAGTGTCTCACATTAGGGTCCCACTCCCGACCTCCCCACGAAGAAGATACACAATGTTGATGATGACTGAGACAGACAACCCAGAACATAATAACACCATTTTGCTCACTCACTTGTGTAAGTCCACCCCACGACACCAAATATCACAGAGTCTATGTGTAAGTTCACAAGGTTTATTTGAAACACGTAACAAACTCTGTACATCGTTAATATGAAATTTAATTTACTACAGCCATCGTCAATAAGCCAGCAAAAAGCCTAAGATTAAAACAGTAAACATTTACAAGTGCATGACAACAAGAACAAGAGACAAGATCTTTTGAATTCTGGAAGACCCCTCACGGTAGAACGTAGAAATACTGGTTACATCATGCATCATAACTTCATAAGCTCTGTAAATTTCCGGTTTGTAGAAGGGAATCTTCCGCCTATTATATGAGAAAAATGCTGCGCGTTAGCCGTTAGATAGTATACTGGTGAATGCAAGCATTTTGCAGTCATGGCAAAAAGTGTAACATCTATGTGATGGCTAAGCAATACGGACTAACCAAACTCAATAAGTGGGTTGTTTTTCGACCTCTTCACTTGTATGCAACAGTCAAGTGGCCTCAAAGGCGACTACTACTGCACATGTCAATAAGCTGGCAGGTATAATTAAATATGTGCCAAAAGAGTAGTAGTCGACATGATGAAACTAAAAGGGTTACACATGGCTCAGGCTAACTTTCAAAAGAGTAGAGTAGGACTATATGACCCTAGGAACCATATCACTACTAGTGTCCGTCTACTGACTGTACTTACTGTCTAGTGCTGATGTGTGTTGTATTAACTTTTTTTTCAATGTTCCAAGTGAACACTAATAAAATAGGGGGAGGTTTCCAGGCATCTAAAAATTTGTGATGTTTTTTTCTAGGCACACTACGATCCACCAGTGCTGGCGCGCCATTCCGGAGGGGGCAGTAGAACTGGCGGCACCTGCAGGAGAGACAGGGGGAAGCCAGCAGCAGTGGTGGTAAGTTATTTATATTCATTACTTCTTGACATTACTACTAGATGGAAGTGTATTCACTATTTCACTGTACTGTGCAACTTATAAAGTTGTAGTGAACATTATACAACGGTTGAAGAAGACACCCTTTACTTAGCATTAGCAGCGTGAGTTGAGTAACCAATGACCTCTTCTATTTGACTCCAAAATCAGCTGTGAAGGTTCTATGGACAAGACAAACTCAGATCAGATGACCTTGATGGATATGTTGAGCAAAGAGGGAAAGAAGGGTGGAAGGACGGGCGAGATAAATAATGTGACTGACTGGCAGAGAAGGATATGTTGTTGGAAGCATGCATAGGTGGCTGATAGTAGTCAGATCAGATGCATGGGTTGTTGAAGGATGGGTGGAAGGTGAAAGAGAATGCCTGCCTGGGTGGGCGACACAGTATGGGTGAATAGTGCTAGATAGCAAGAATCAGCGGTGTTTGGTTCAAACTCAAAGCCAAGGCAAGCAAGGAAGGAGCGGAAGCATGGGTGGTTGTTGGTGATACCAACTAAGTATGAGATATATAAAAAAGAAGGATAAACGTTTACTTTAATGGATGTATGGCTGGATTTACTATCATCAATAGACAGTATAGGTGGAAAGTGTCACTGGAGAGTCTTACTTTGAAGAAAATGTAAAAGAAACTGCACCACAGTAGCAAAGCGTAGGGGAATATAGGTAGTATTATCAGAATACAGTTGACTCGCAGTAGTTTGCAAGCACGTCATATATATATATATATATATATATATATATATATTACCTACTGGCGGTCGCCAGTAGGTAGTTATAGTTAGGACCACGTTTCCATAGGAAATCCGCAACATTCTATTTTGAATAACTTTGGCGCCGGTTGACGAATCCTCGCAAATTTTTCAAAATAGGTGGGGTGCTACGCTCCGCTCCTACCCTGAAAGTCTTGGGGGGATTCGTCAAGCGGGGGCTGAGATAAAAGGGGGGTCCCAAAACAGGTTTTTCCCATGCATTTTTCCATAGGACCTTTAGACACAGCTACAGCCCGAACGGCTGAACAGAATTACTTGAAATTTGGCAGTGAGGTAGTCCTCAGGTCAAGGAAGTGCCTTTTGTAGGTTTGGTGTAAATCTGTTCAGTAGATTCTGAGAAAATAGCCTTTAAATCAATATATATATCTGAGCCAGCTTACGGTGCGCTTACGGTGCGCTTACCGTACGCGTACGGTGGCGTGCGCGAGCGCAAATCTGATTGGCCCTTAGATCTTAGTAAACATTCGAATCGGTCGAAACCAGGAAGCGGCGGCCGCCATTTTCTCTCTCGCACTCTGAGGGGGGAGCTGATAAACAAATGCCAAAAACATATAAAGGGGCTGTTTAGACAGCGCCCATGCACATAACCATGTTAGTTGAGTCTTCAAAGATCCCCCAAGGCAAAAAACGGTAATTTTTTATTTTTCGAAAATTTCGCCGATTACGCTTACCGTACGCTTACCGTACGCGTACGGTAAATAATTATTAAAAAAAAAAAAAAAACACTCTCTCCACCCCGTGTGCAAATGGTGGCCGAAGGCCACTATTTTTGCATGGCATATAAGAGCACAGCATTTCCCAAAAAAATTTCAACAGATTACCTATCACAAGGAAGCACATAATATGTCCTCCATGTGCGCACGGTCCGCGAAGCGCATCGTGCGTACATGGCCCATCTAGCGTAACGTGGGCACGCAGTGTGCGTAGCGCACCGCATGCCCACCGTGCGTGCACGGCACTAACTTCGTAAAGTGGGCGCGCGGTGCGCGAAGCGCACCGTGCGCGCACGGAACGAACTGCGTTAAGTGGGCGCGCACGCCACGAATGGCGTAAAGTAACTTAGCATTTAAAAAAACGTACAAATTCACTGAAAAAACCATAGGTTTCACACACGTTATAGTTAGGAATTAGCATTTAAAAAACCTTGCAAATTCACTGAAAAAAACATAGGTTTCACACATGTTATAGTTAGCGGAAATTTTACTGATAAAAAACCAATGAAATTCCCCCGTTATAGTTAGTGCAGGAAACTATAACTCACGCGACCGCAATCTTCTGCTGATGACATATGTGTCTTTATGAAAAAAAAATATTTGTAATATATGTATAGCTAAAAATGTATGGAAGAAGACATGGGCAAATAAGTGTCTAAATACAGTATTAGCATCAGCAGAGGATTGCGGTCGCGTGAGTTATAGTTTCCTGCACTAACTATAACGGGGGAATTTCATTGGTTTTTTATCAGTAAAATTTCCGCTAACTATAACATGTGTGAAACCTATGGTTTTTTCAGTGAATATATATATATATATATATATATATATATATATATATATATATATATATGTGTGTGTATATGTATATATATATATATATGTTTTACACAGGATAAGATCCGAGTATTTCTCCGAAATAAATCCAGCGGCACACCAAGGACAACACAATACACCTTTATTGTGTCACAAAAACAGAACTACGCGTTTCGGCGAAGCCTTTGTCAAGTTGCTATTAGCTAGGTTTAGCATAGTAACAGAGACTATCTGTACCTATCTCTATTTTATTTTATCCTTATTATTATTAGTTTTCACTTAGTGTTTTTTCATTGGTTACTTGGTTCACTAGGGTCGCCCCTCACATTTCACTAACAGTATTTGACCTATATGCCCACTTTTAGATTCCCCCTGTATGACATGGAAGGTTATATGAGCTTGATTGACACCAAAATCATACATACGTGTCCTAACGTCTAATTATTTGGAGTTTGGCACAATATCCGAACTTTCGAAATAGCCCGGCGCATAATGATTGTTTTGATTGTCCGTAAATTGAATGGGTACACTACCCACAGCAATTTT
The DNA here is from genome assembly GCF_964204655.1 of Triturus cristatus. Classification (NCBI taxonomy): domain Eukaryota; kingdom Metazoa; phylum Chordata; class Amphibia; order Caudata; family Salamandridae; genus Triturus; species Triturus cristatus. The sequence continues at coordinate 684,669,020 of NC_140588.1, forward strand.
GATGCAATATGCAAAATATGGGCTGTTACATGACATAGGCACTTGTCTATCAGAAGTTAATATTGTGGGTACATTACCATTGCCTATATAATTATAATTATTTTTCGTTAGTATTTACGTACTTTACATGAATTCTAGGGTGCCATATATCAAGGTTCATCTCGAGTTATTCCTTGTAATTAATTAATTGGATTATGAAACCGTTCTGTTTTAAAAAAAATGTGCAACAATGGATGACATAGGCACTTGCCCTAAATACAATAACAATTTTGAGTTTATTATGTTAAACTGAAAAGAAATTGCAAATTATTTAGTTGTGATTCCTAATTGCACATATTTGGATGAAACATTATCATTGAAGAATGTAATTGTTATTTATTTCTTGTTTCGAACGGAGCGCCCGTAAAGTTTTTCTTCTATGTCGATGAACCTTGACCTGTATTTCTAGGGGAAGTTGGGCACAGGTCAGCAACTTGACAAAGGCTTCGCCGAAACGCGTAGTTCTGTTTTTGTGACACAATAAAGGTGTATTGTGTTGTCCTTGGTGTGCCGCTGGATTTATTTCGGAGAAATACTCGGATCTTATCCTGTGTAAAACATTTGAGGCGGAGTTGTGACCGTTGCTGGCACCGGCGTCGCGAGGGAGGAGAGCGGTGAACTCACAACGAACTTTTGGATACATTGGATTGAACTGCTCCCGCCGCTTCCATTACAGTGACATCGATATCTCGGGTAAGCGGGCGTGTTTCGGGAACAGGCGGGGAGGTGTCCTAAATTCACACCGGAGGGTGGGGTTTGAGGCAGTATCTCTGTCTGTATCTCGTTTCCGCCTACGCTATCGGTATTGTAACAATTGGGAAGCAGACGCAGCACCCTGGCACAGAATCTTGCACAGGGTGCCGTGGGACACGTTTGTGAATAGACTTTGGATATAAGTACATAACATGAATGAATGGGAAACCCAGAGAAGGAACGAAGCACTATCCTTATTTGAGGAAGGCTTGGATAATATAAGTGTCCCAACAACGACAAGTGTCAGTGGAAACACAGCGGAATCATCATTGAAACAGAAGTTGTTCCAACTTGAAAAGCTATCAAAATGAGAGATTAATAAATGGTGGGAGATAACATCGTTAACCAACTACATAGAGGTAAATCGAGTACCCAGAGGACTCAGGATTGCCATCATTCCGACCTACGAAAACCCAAACCCCGAATTACTGAAAGAATGGTCCTTATTTATGGCTAAAACCTGCAAAGGCATGTTAGAAATGTTAGTCAAATATGCCAAAATCGATCTAGAAACAACCAGGAAGGAACTATCAGAATTAAGACAAGAACTGGATAAATCCAAAACTGAAAAAATTGTTATCGATTTTCTGAAACAGTTGGAAAACAATTAAAAAACTTATGAAGATACTATCAAGGCCAAAAAACAGAGGAAATTCTTACGGGATAAGAAGGATTATGCTGAAGGCCGCATCTTAACATATGCTAAGCGTTTTGACTGGGCACAGAGAAATCTACATACCATCCAGAGACAGAGACAACAAGAACTAATATCAACTGGTTCTAGCTCTCAACTAAGCTCCGACACAGAGGCTCAAAGTGTCCCTTTAGGAGTACGACCATTAACCTTCCTACACGAGTTTCAGATTTTGAAACAGAGAAAGGACCAGGAGGAAAGACCACAATCCAAGAGAGGAAGGGGAAGAGGAAGGGGCGCAAAAAGAGGGAGAGGAGCAGGAACAAGAAAAGAATCAGATTAAGGAACAGACGTGGCGGCAGAACTAATTCAAGATTGCATATATCCATGACGGATGAACAGAACAACAAGTCAGTAATTAACCTATCCTCCAGGGTCTTAACATTGGAGGAAATATCACTATTGCAATTAGGACTCTCCTTTTGTCCCTCGATGGATATGGATTTTGTTAACACACGTATCGATTTATTCTTGTACATTCGTAAGCTGAAATTGATGAAGATCTTTAAAATGAACACTAAATCAAAAAAACCAAGAATAGATGGCGTACTGGGAGAAGACGACTACAACTTGAATATTGAAGATGCAAATCTGATCATGAATTTACATTACATGGAGCAAGATGTGACGGAAATGTCAATAAAAGAAAAAAGTGAAACATTGATGGACTTGGGATTCCGGACTGATGCAACTTGTTGTACAGGACTAAGACCTAAGTCCAAATTTAATCCAAATGTTCCGCATGATAACATCGAGACTTTTAATCAGACTATGATTTGGGAAATTAACAAACTAAAGGAACAGAAAACTAGAAAATACAAGGATAATCTAACTAAGACACAAAGGGAAGCACTAAGAGCATTAAGTAATGATACCAGCATAATCATTAAACCCTCTGATAAAGGAGGGAATGTAGTTGTCATGGATGTTTCCCAGTATAACCGGGAGGCTCTAAGACAACTACAGGATACTTCGTGTTATGAGGAGATAAGTTGGGAAAGCTACAGAGCCTCAATTACTAAGTATCATACACTGTTGGAAAGCTGGAGGGTGGATGGTTTATTATCTAAAGATGAATTCTTCTGGCTCAAGAATGAAAATCCACGGGTCCCCTGTTTCTATCTGCTCCCCAAGGTGCACAAACATCCCACTAGACCACCGGGGAGACCTATTGTGTCTTCCAACGGATGACTTCTAGAAAATACATCGATATTTTTAGATCTGTTTCTGGCACCTTTTGTCTCCAAACTAAGATCATTCTGCAAGGACAGTACCGACTTCTTGCGTAGAATCCATGACATCACATGGGAAAGTAACTATCTCATGATAGCACTAGACGTCTGTTCCCTCTACACCTGTATAGAACAACAAAAAGGTGTGGAGGCTTGTATGTATTTCCTGAAAGAAAGACACGTGTCATTATGGGAACATACCCAGATGTTAAAGAAGATGATGCTTTATTGCCTAGAGGAAAACATTTTTATTTTTGACAAAACACTGTATCGCCAAAAGTCCGGTACAGCAATGGGAACATCCTTTGCACCTAGCCTAGCCAACCTGTTCCTAGGATGGTGGGAGGAATGTGTAGTGTGGGTGGAGGAGAACGAAAGATTTATACAACACATCCCAATCTGGATCAGGTATATTGATGACCTGTTCCTGATTTGGGATGGACCCCTAGATTTAGCACAAGAATTCATTAACATTCTGGGGAAGAATGATCTCAACCTCACATTCACACATTCCATTAGCAACTCTCACTGTGAATTCCTGGATATCTCCATTAACATAGAAAACAACCAAATAGTGACCACCCTCTTTCGTAAGGAGACCTCGGGGAATACGTTGCTACACGCAACTAGTAATCACCCTACACCCTTACTTAATAGCATTCCCTATGGGGAATTCCTACGAGCCCGTAGGAACTGCAATACTAAAAGAGGTTTCTTGAATGAAAAACGTGTCATGGAGAGGAGATTTGAACAGAGAGGCTATGCACCCAAGGTGATTGCCACTGCAAGTCAGAAAGTGGAAAACATCCCAAGAGCTGAAGCACTTTTTTCATCACACAAAAAAGAAGAGAAAAACAAAGGGACACCTAGATTAATTACTACATACAATCGTAGATCTAATACCCTAAGGTACTTGATGAAAAAACATTGGGGATTGCTGGAATCGGACCCCATAATAGGCTCAGACATAGGCACAACACCTGCGATAACATATAAAAAATCCAAATCATTGAGAGACCAACTGGTACATAGCTATCAAAATGTATCTAACAGCACAAGTTGGTTGGGAACAGCAAAGGGTTTCAAAAAATGTGGTTCCTGCAAGGCATGTAAACACAGCAATAATCGTGACAGCTACATTGCGGGCCAGAATACGACATTGAGAAAGCCTATCAGGAAATTCATCACCTGCACCAGTGACTATACGATTTATGTCCTGGAATGCCCTTGTGGGTTAAACTACGTGGGCAGTACCAAACTGCAGTTAAAAACCCGAATACTACAGCATATGAGGGCAGTAACAAATAAGGATCTCAATTATCCCGTAGCGAGGCATTATCAGGATAAACATCAGAGCAACGCCGACTTGATTAAATTCTTCGGCATTGATAGAATCCTACCCCTTCCTAGAGGAGGGGACCGGGAGAAATTCTTGAGAATCACCGAGTCAAAGTACATCATCGAACTTAATACAAAAATTCCCAATGGGATGAATTATGGGGAAGAACTCGCAACCCATATAGGTTAATTGATTTAGCATGGTGCTATTCTGTTTCTCTCTGCATTACCATACTGAGTGTTCTTTTTAAACATCACACTATTTTTAACATGACATTATAGAGTAAACAGATTTATGATTGCATGGGAAAAGTGTTTGATCAATTGAATATTTTCATTATCTCTAGACTATTAGCTAGGTTTAGCATAGTAACAGAGACTATCTGTACCTATCTCTATTTTATTTTATCCTTATTATTATTAGTTTTCACTTAGTGTTGTTTCATTGGTTACTTGGTTCACTAGGGTCGCCCCTCACATTTCACTAACAGTATTTGACCTATATGCCCACTTTTAGATTCCCCCTGTATGACATGGAAGGTTATATGAGCTTGATTGACACCAAAATCATACATACGTGTCCTAACGTCTAATTATTTGGAGTTTGGCACAATATCCGAACTTTCGAAATAGCCCGGCGCATAATGATTGTTTTGATTGTCCGTAAATTGAATGGGTACACTACCCACAGCAATTTTGATGCAATATGCAAAATATGGGCTGTTACATGACATAGGCACTTGTCTATCAGAAGTTAATATTGTGGGTACATTACCATTGCCTATATAATTATAAGTATTTTTCGTTAGTATTTACGTACTTTACATGAATTCTAGGGTGCCATATATCAAGGTTCATCTCGAGTTATTCCTTGTAATTAATTAATTGGATTATGAAACCGTTCTGTTTTTAAAAAAATGTGCAACAATGGATGACATAGGCACTTGCCCTAAATACAATAACAATTTTGAGTTTATTATGTTAAACTGAAAAGAAATTGCAAATTATTTAGTTGTGATTTCTAATTGCACATATTTGGATGAAACATTATCATTGAAGAATGTAATTGTTATTTATTTCTTGTTTCGAACGGAGCGCCCGTAAAGTTTTTCTTCTATGTCGATGAACCTTGACCTGTATTTCTAGGGGAAGTTGGGCACAGGTCAGCAACTTGACAAAGGCTTCGCCGAAACGCGTAGTTCTGTTTTTGTGACACAATAAAGGTGTATTGTGTTGTCCTTGGTGTGCCGCTGGATTTATTTCGGAGAAATACTCGGATCTTATCCTGTGTAAAACATTTGAGGCGGAGTTGTGACCGTTGCTGGCACCGGCGTCGCGAGGGAGGAGAGCGGTGAACTCACAACGAACTTTTGGATATATATATATATATATATATATATATATATATATATATATATATATATATATATATATATATATATACATTATCAAGCAGAAGCCCCTTCCTCCAACTCTGGGGACCACTCCCTACCTATTAATGTATTTTCAATTGGGTCAGCCAGCCCGCAAAGGGTGGCCTATCTGTTGTTTATGGTTACACAATCAATGAAAGCAAAGTACCCTCCGCAGTAGCGGTTGGTGGTGGGAGTGCTGGGGGGCGGTGACATGGGGAGGGGCAGGGTGGGTGGCACTGGCAATTAAACTATGTATTACGGCCAAATACAGGTAATCAACATAAAACTAAATAAAATTATTTTCATTGTGCGCACTGCACCGCCGAATGCGATGCAGTGCGTGCAACATTTTTTTTTTTAATGTATTGTTTAATTACCTGTGATTGTCCTTAATCCATAGTTCACTATCCCCACCCTGCACCTTCCCACATCACCGCCCGGCAGCACTCCCACCACCGACTGCTACTGACCTGTTGTCGTATTACCATCTATAATATGAATATAAGCAATGATCATTGGATCAGATAAATAATCAGCGTTTTTGTAGTACCCAGGGCAGGGTGTAAGTGAAATTGTTCATTTGCCCTTATGTAACAAACAGAGTATGGCCAGTGCCACCGGCCGTAAGGCGTCATACAAAAATATGAGCTTCCCCACCTGCAGACAGTAGTAGTAAATAAAACTAACGTGAGTCTGCATCATGTGGCTCATATCTGTTTCTCTTGGGTGCAAGCTTAGCTGACTGAGCTGGCATGCTGGCTACAACAAGGTTATGTAATTGCGCTAAACTAGAGATAAGAACAACACGACTGGTGTACCGGAGTACATAGTACGATTATAATATCGGAAACTCCCACAAATGTTAGAGTCCAAGGAAGTAGGAGTAGAGATACTTACCACCAAATCACAAATTTTATGAACTGTGCTTGCTTGTGATACTGTGACACTATGTGTTGAATGATTTTAGTGTTTCTGTTTTGCTAAGAGTATTGGCTACAACATGTTCTTTTTCTTTCTTGATATAGATACTCCTTCCACATTCACACCAAAGCCATCAAGGAAGGAGGTGGCCACCAGGGCCCGGCGCCACAAACTGATGGCCATTTGCGAAGAATATCGCCGGCTGGTGGCACAGGCGGAGGAGGAGGAGGAGGCGGCTGCAGCTGCAGCCTCCTCCAATGCCCCGGGCACCAGTCAGGCCCTGCCTCCAGTTTCACAGCGCCGTTGTCCGGCAGCCGCCCGCCGCCGTGCCTCCATCTCAACTACTTCTGCCCCCCACCCTGCATGTAACTGCAGGGCATTTTGCCGCCAGCTGCTCCGCCGGATGGCTCGCTTAGAGGAGAACCTAGAGGAGCGGGTAAAAATCCTGGTGGATAAACAACTGAAGGCCCGCTGACTATAGAGGACCTTGTCATTTGCCCCTTTTTTAATTCCTTTTGTTGGTGGGTGGGTTTTTGGGCATTGGGGATTCATTCGAACATTGGGACTTGGACTTTCGTTTCGTTGTGGACATTGGTTGGGGTTAGGGAGGGGGGTGGGTTAGGTCAGAGTGGGATAGTTTATTTTCGTTAGGGGATATTAAATGTTATACTATTTACTTATACGATGTTAATGTTTTGTGGTGGGTTACTGTTTTCCAAATTCAATCTAAGTTACATTGTTTGTTACTTTGTTTCCGTGCTGCTGCATGCCCACAGCCAGTGTTTGATTTAAAAGATCTGCCGATTTTGTAACCCACAAACCGATAGATGCAGTACCCCTCACTGAGTTATTTTTAATTGTCATAATAGTACTGTCAGTCTCTCCTCCTAGTCCATACCTCCCACCAATCGTATCTTACCTGTGATTGATGATGAAGTTCGGCACACTGATGGCTGCATGGTTGGTTTTCACAAATGAACAGAGAAGATGCCATTATTGTGGTGGTAGTAGTAGACACTGGCAATAGCATTTGAAAAAAGAAAGAGAAAGTCACTTGACTGAGAGACTGTGGGGGGAGTAGTAGAACAAAGTAAACTAAAGCATGGGTGGGCAAGCAGAAGAAGATCCTTGCCCTGCCTTAGTTGAAATTCAATTAGTGTTGCTTTCACCACATCTGCCCCAGCAAGCGTGTGATCAATTGTTGGTGTACATTTAATGTAGTCACATCACACCTCAATATAAATCACACAGCCCGGGGGAAGAGGGTTAGGGATTGATGAATGAATGGGAAGTGGTGTTTTGGGAAAGGTTTGAGAAAGAAAAACAGACAGTATGCATGGACACAACAAAAGTAAAGCACAATCTTGTAAGACGACCATGATCCATTATCAAAGAAATCAAAGTATAAAGTGAGAAAAAGGAAATGCATGCATGCTGAGGAAGAGAACTTGATGGTTAATGATAATGAGTTGTACTTATTAACTTCTACTACCCAATGAGACAGTACAGGTAAGAAATTATTCATATGAAATTTGCCTTGCCTGTCTGCCTCCCTCAGAGCTCAGACCGAAACCAAATGACATGCTGTACCGGGCATACTTTTATTTTTCAAGCTAGCAAAGGAAATGAAAAAATAGTTGTAGGGATCAATTACCAAACAAACCACAACACACAGTAGTAATGATTGAAGAGAAAAAAGGAATCAAATAAATGTAAAGACGAATGATGAATGATACTAAAGTTACTGTATTATCCTGGTCCAAATGTGGAGTTGCATCATTCTCGTCATTCCTCTTGGTCCTCCATTCCATGGACACTCCGCACATCAATCTTGGGTACCACTGCCTGCCTGATGCGGATTGGTAAGGTAAGTGTGAGTTGTTTCTCCCACTATAGCACAGGTAAAAGGCCGGCCTGTAAGTGTAGATGAAAAAACAAACGGGGTATTGAAAAATTACTGCATTTAAAACAATAAACTCAATTACAGTGGAGTGCAAGAAGAGAAGATAAGACACTGGAGAGAACACTTTCAGACTGAAGCAGCTTGGATAGGATACATAGTGTCTACTCTACAGCATTAAGCTACAACAACAACGGGACAGGACTCAGGAGCCAGCACAGCCACAGAACAGGAGAACCGCGGCACAGGCCAGGCACCCTACCCCTTACTTACATTTTGACCGAGCCAGACAAATGGCATATGCACTGCAGCAACCGAGCATTTTCCAAATGAAGTTTCTAAATCAATGTGCCACTGTCCCTCATACCACTACACTCTACTCCAGTCCACACCACTACACGGACATCTAGCCTAGGTCTGCTGTGGTTCTTGTTCAAACTGTTTAACTTTTAAGTCAGTCATTGAAACGCAGTTATTCCATCAATTATCTCCGATCCAACTGACTGACTGTGTGCAAAGATAGTATGCTCAGCAGCATCATGATGCCCGTGTGGTACGTGTTCTCCAACACCAACTCAGTCTGTAGTGACTGATTAAGTTCATAATATATTCCATATTACAAAATTGCAATGGATATTGGCCGGCACCTGCAGTGGTAGGAGTACCATGTGGTTATTAAACAACAAGGAAACATTAACTGTCACCTGACCTGAGTCACTTTTACTTTGTCGATAAACTAGTATAGTTCTACTTCATGCACATTCATTCGTAGTCAGCAAGCATCCAATGCAATGCATGCCATCATCCACAATAATCACTCATTACCTGTCTTGCTGTTCTGTTTGGCTGTCAGATCTGATGCCTGCCTAGCCTTCTGACAGTCAGTGATGAGTTTCTTTCGGCTTGGAAACAAAATGGAATATAGCTAGAGTCACGTTTCACTTCTTATGGAGGGACTGTTAAAGGCAACATGTATTGTACTATTCTCCATCGCCATCCAATGTCTGGCTTGCTTGATATGTATTTAGGGAGAGTAAGGAAGATGGAGCAGGACCCTGAGGAGTGGAGTGGACAGTTATGCACAGACGTGCAACCCCAATAGGGAAATAAAAAGAGGAGACTGTTGATGGATTTGTTGTGATTAGATTTTGAACCAGAAAAACAGATACACGGTCACACACAAATAAAGGAAGGAAGAACAATTTGAAAGCCTAGTTGTCAGGGAAGAGGAGCTTGTCCTCAGACTCTGGTGGTTCGGACAGAAGTACGTCTAACAACCCACTACTTATGTCATCAAAGTCGCTCTCCTCTTCCTGCTGTGATTCACGTATTTTGTACTCCGGTGGTATAAAGTGTTGATTCATTTTGATCATGGTTAACCTCTCCACGCTTTTGGGCGAGAGACTGGTCCTTTTCACGGTAACAATGGCACTGGCAGCACTGAAAACACGCTCTGAAGAGACACTTGCAACAGGGCAAGCCACATACTTTATCGCCAGCCTGCTGAGCACTGGCCATTGGCTTCTTTTCCCATACCAATACACCAATGGGCTTTGCTCCATGAAGACCTCTGTTGTGTCATCTAGATAGGCCTGAACCATCCGCTCAATGTTCAGGGGTGCTCCGATTTTCTTGGCCTCTTTTGCCTTTGCATCAGTCATGGACGTACAAAACCCTTTCCATAGAAACCAATCACCTGCCGTTTTTTAAAATGTGGCTGATGATCCTGTTGGTGCTGTTGATGTTATTGCTGGCAGTGTTGTTGACTGCTGGGAGGCAAACGCACTGCGCTCGGCCTCTGAAGTAGAACTTGACTCTGGGTGCCCTGCAGTACTTTTTCTGCCCTGGGATGGCGGGCCTCTAATTAAGATCCGTTCGTTTTCAAAGTCAGTGGCTTCCTCAGCTATCAAAGTTTTGTACTTGGCAACATCCACTTCTGAAAAAGGAATTACTTCATTACCGCGCAGCAATAATTTTTAACGTGGATCCAAAATTGAGGCAGTAATGTAATGTGGAAGTGACACAATGTTATTTTGAATACTTGTATTGTCAGATAAGCGAGCGACTAAGGTGTCTGTCAAATAATATACGTCTACTTTGTCATCCACACCTGCGTACATTTATGACACCTCCTTCAGCTCTTGTTCTAGCATGAACAACAATGGGATAGCTTGGCCCATAGTACAGTCCTCCCTGCTCACTTCATGTGTGAAGACCTCAAAAAGAAGTAGCATCTCTGTCAGGCATTTGACGAGGTCCCATTGGGCCATCTCAACGGTCATGTCTTTCACAGTAGGATCTCCTGACCTTTTCATGACGTAAGCATTAAGTGGTATGTACTGCTCAAACAGACGCTCAAGCATGTAATACGTTGAGTTCCAACGTGTTGGCACCTCCTGGATGAGTGCTTTGACTGGCATTTTATGCTCACGTTGAATGACCCTCAGCTCCTTCCGGGCTTTAAAAGAATGGTTGAAATGTGTGCATATTCTTCTGCAGGTGGTCAGTAAGCTGCTGACTTTGCTTTCATTTTTCAGAAAGTGTTGAAAAACAATGTTAATGCAGTGTGCCAAACATGGGACCCTGAAATAGCCACCATCTTTCATGGCCCTAATTAGATTACTGCCATTGTCCATGGCAACAAAACCAATGGTAAGCCCTCTTGGTCGCAGCCACTCAAACACCTTGCTGTTAAACTCATCCAAAATGTTTGAAGCAGTATGAGATTTCTCCATAGCAAACATGGCTACAGTTGCATGTTTGCGAGTGTCTTTAAAAATCTCAGCGGTGTCAACAACACCATCAGATATCTTATCATTAACACCCAAAAAAGAGACCCAGTGTGCAGTGATGCACATGTATTCAGTGGCTTGGCAACTAGTCCACATGTCTGTTGTCAGGTGTATACTCTGAACAGCACTCTGTTTTAAAGATTTTCCAAGCAGTTCCAGCACGTCGTGATGTAGTGCTGGAACAGCAACTCTTGCGAAATAGTAGCAGCTGGAAACTTTCCATTTTGGGCAGATGGTGGTCACATATTCAAGAAAACCCACCCCTTCAAAAAAAGAAAAAGGGAGAAGGTCCAGAGCTAACATTTTAGCCAGCTTCGCATTGTACAAACTTGCTATTGGGTGGTTGCGTTCGTACTGCCCCTCCGGCCTAGTAAACATGCTAAGAATGGTAGGCTGCATGGTATTCCTTCCTGTGCTCAACGTCGCACTTTTTTGGCAAGCAGTACTCCTCTGTGTCTCAGGCTGACTCTTACTCTTGTGCCAATGAGATGTTGATGAGGATGTGGGCGTTACCACTGCAGTGCTGGGGACAGAGCTACTTTGTGTACCACTACCTTTCTACTCGTTTATACCCAACAGAAATGGTTCCAGTTTTTATACAACTAAGGTGCTCCTCCCACTGGATTGCGTGGTGTTTTTTCAGATGGGTCATTTGGCCTCCGGTACCATAGTTTGTACCAAGCTTTCCACGACTAACAGAGGTATGACAAACGGAGCATATAGCAATATTCTCCTCCTTTCTGCTAACCGTAAAGAAGTCCCACACTGGGGAGCTTAACTTTTGTCTCCTGCTGGAGGTGCCACTTCCAATGCCGGATGAACTGGAGGGTGTGTGTTGAATTTGACTTGGTGCAGTACCACCACCTACTTCTGCTGAGGTGGTGCTTGTGCTGGATGTAGGACGCTGCCGGCCCTTTGCTAATGTAAATATGGAAGCTGGAGGTCGTGTTGGTGTTACCTGTGTTGGAGGTATGCGTGCTACATCCCTCGCAGCCATTTTGGATAGTGTAAAAATGTTGGTCGCCATCTCCTCAGGCCCGGGAGTGATGTTCATGATGACTGGCTCATCTTCATCATCATCATCATCCTGCCCTTCTACATCAACCTCCATAAGTGTAAGGCTTTCTGGAACCTTCCTTTTCCCATGCCTGCTCTTGTGACGTGTTTCCCTCTCAGACTCAGGTTGTGGCTTCCAAGTGGCATCTAGATCATCAGAAGGGGGGCTTGGTGAAGAACTTGATGTACTAACCCTCCTTTTCCTTGCTGGGGATTTGGAAGCCAATGCAACTTCTAAAGGAGTGACTTCCTCTTCTTCCTCTACATGAGGCTCAATTTCCTGAACTGCCCCTACTTCGGGAGGAACTACAGCTACTATTGCGGGCGGTGGTTGCGGCTGTTTACCACTTATCTGCTGTGTTCCCTCCTGCGTTGATTGTGTACTACTTTGAGATAGCGATAAGTTTAGTTGAGGCTCAGCATCACTGCTTTCCACCATAAGGCTGGCTACCTCTTCAACACTCATCTGCTTGGACCTGGGTTGGTGGGTTGGGCCCACTGGTGTGGAGGTGCTGCCCCCAGCTTGGCCCCCGACACCGCTGCTGCAGGCGTCATTTTTGATGTCCCCAAAAAAGTTTTGGGAGGCAAACCAGACTTAAGTGACACTTACTTCTTCTTCTGTTCCTTCTTCTCCATGGCAACTTTCTTGGTACCGGAGGACCTGCAACCTGCTTTCTTTGGGGGCATCTTCTTCAGATGTCAAAACAGCACTATGTTGCACAAGTTGCAGAGATGCATGGTCAGGTCACTCAAACATCACGTCGTGTACAGCAGCAGGACGTCGGTCTGGCACCACAACGGTCGATGATGATGACACACCTCCTCCGTCTTTTGTGCACCTAAAAGCAAAAAAGCCAGAAGAACACCAGTCAAAAGATCAGTAATACAATATATAACTTCTTGGTGTCTGGTGGGTGGTCACAATTATTAAATTTTATGAAGTCAGTGAACAACAACAGTATAGCCATTTATGAGACTGACAAGGCCAGGGCTCCTTGTGTACTTGTACTGTGTACTCTCAGGAAGAAGAATAGCAAAGAACAAAAACATAAATGTAGTGTGGCCTGTTTGCCCTAAATAAAAATTGTGCATCTTATGGGATGGATGCAGCATCAGGGAGCGACAACAACGAACATATACACATAAAAACTAAAGGCATATTTTTACAACACCCAAAAAGTGAAATGTACCCCCGAAAAAAGTTAAGCCCACATTTTACAATTCAATCCAAAGCCATACATGATGTTGAAATTTAACGCACAACACAAAAACAGTTGTTTAAATTCCATGCACCCTTGATGATTGATGAGTAGTATCCCTAGGCCTACTGTACGACTGGGCCACAAGCTTGGAGGCCTATGAAAAAAGCACATGGCCAGGCCACTCACAAAAACAAGAAAAGGTCAGGAATACAAGACAGACAATGCAGGCCTATTGCAAAAGCACAATGTTTGCCTCCACAAAATGGCCGCCACACATGCTCAGGCCACCCACCACAATAATAACAAAAAAGTGATTACAAAGGACAGGAACAGGAAGTTGTAGTCTCTGTGGGACTTACATCCTCTCCCAAAAATATTTTTTTTTTTAAATTAAAGTGACTCCGTGCTCCAAAACTACAACAGAATGACAACTTGAGGAGTTTTTTTAGCAAAATGCACAAAATCAGCGTTTTCGAGAAGGATTTATGTTGCTCGCGAGATATTGTTTGCCAGATTGCAAATGCTGCGTGTTCGGGATAGCGAACTGTACAAAAAGGCTTTATCGCGTGCGCGAACACGCATATTGAGAGTGCGAACATGACAAAAACTGTAAGTCCGCGTTGTCGCGCTGTGCAGAGTTACCGAAAGTACGCGAGCTGAATCCCTAGGGTTACCTACTGGCTGAAAAGCCCTATTTATTTAACACACACCCAAAAACTGCTATTCCATCCCAAAAAACCCTTTTGCAATTCAATCCAAAGCCATCCATGGTGTAAAAAAAAATTCAACAGACAACACAAACTGTAAATTTCAATAATGCACCAAAGATTTGAGGATGATTACCTCTGGGCCTACTGGCAGACTAGGCCACAAGCTTGGAACAGAATGGCAAAAGCAAGCACACTCCTTGGATGGCTCCACAAAATGGCCGCTACACACCCACAACAACAAGAAATGGAAGACAGTCAATGTAAGCCTAGGGCAAAAAAGCCTAGGGCAAAAGCAAAATGCCTGCCTTCACAAAATGGCCGCCACACACATGGCCAGGACACAAACGAACAAGCATAAGCCAAGGGGGACAAAGAAATGAAATGCAGGCCTTTAAGGAAAAACTCGAGAAAAGACAATATCCAAAAAGAATCATATAAAAGGCCTACAAAAAAGCACGAAACAACTGCAGGGAAAGCCTTCTTGAACCCACCAATCCAAAACCTGATGAAAAAAGACCATTCTGTATCACAACATACAATACCAATTCCAATCGGGTCACCAAGATCATCAATAAACATTGGCGCATCTTGAACAGTGCAGATCTGAATCTACCGAAACCAGTTTTCTCACATAGAAGAGGAAAGAGCATTCGAGATATGATCATACACACAAGACCCCGTAAAATCGAGTATACACACCAATCAACAGCAATGGCAAACATACATGGACATCATCCATGTGGGAAATGCAAAGTGTGCCCACTCACCAAAAAAAGTAAAGAAATCATTTTCCAAAATGGAATGAAATGGGAACAGAGAAAATTCACTTCATGCAATAGCAGCAACGTAGTGTACCTCATTTCCTGTCCATGTCTGCTTGAATACATAGGCATGACGACTAGACCGGTAAAAATAAGGATTGGTGAACACAAGAGCAACATCAAATGCAAGAAAGGAACCACGAAAATGGCATCACATTCTCTTGAACTAGGCCACAAACCAGATGACATAACCTGGACAGTGATTGAACAAATACCAAATGAAAAATATCTTCTTGAAAAGGAACAAAGACGGGTGTTCCGTCTTAAAACAAATATTAAAGGATTGAATGACGACATTCCTTTGTGCCAATTGTAAAAAGAACTCAATGTCAGCGCGACTTCTAAGGCCTAGAAATGACCCTTCCAATATGAAAACTATCCATTCTACACCATGAATAATCTGATAGTTTCATACAATTGTGCTGGAAATTAAATCTTTGAAAAAACGATTTAAGCTTGGGGAAGATTACCTTTCCTATTTTTTCACAAACTACCTCGTGAAAATTGATTGGTCTCTTTTACATTACGTTTTTTGTCCCATGAAAACCATGCGCTTTCTCCCCCCCCCCTTTTGCTTATCCAGCCAACCAACAGAGACAATCCATTTTGAAAAAACACGTACTATTGTAAAAAAACACGTAGACCCCTTTTTTGCCAATATACAACTCGAATAAACTTTATCGTTTTAAAATCTTAAACATTTTTCAGCTTCTTTCCCTAAATGCGAGTAAAGCAACATCCTAAACATTTGGTAGAGATCTCTTAGCTTCATTTGATAAATTCAGTCCCGTTTTACCGATTTTTTTAACATTGGTATGAAGAACAGAGACATTCCAGGAAGTGAGTATATTTTAGGAAAAACACTCCTGAGATCGACAAAACAAGTAGCCATCTTGAAAAAGAACGCGCACCAGCTCATTTTTGTTTTTGACACGCCGCTTCCGGCAACACGCTTGTGAAAACCTCAGTACCAAGCGGGTGCTTAACAGAGCAGCACGGCGGTAGGCTGAGGTGAGGAGAAACTTTCCAAAATGTAAGTACGACCAGCCTAAGTCTTTAAAGAAGGCACCGAATGAGACGCCCCCTTCCTTTTCAACGAACGTAACAATAACATGAGGTTATCGGCAATCACTTATTTCTAAATGTTTTCCACCTCACCCACAGTGATTGGTATAAGGCCTCCCCCTTCCCCGATGCGAACTTAAGAAGTCGGATAATCATTCCAAACGAAGTATGTATTCAATTCCTGTTACGTAAATATACCACACGTAATAAGTTGGTTTTCTTTAATATATCACATAACCACAGGTTTTTGTAGTATAGCAAAGGTGTTGGCAGGTCCATATACCCTTCGTATATGCTACCACATTGCAAAATGACCGTACCTTTACAAAGCGGTCAATTCAGATGGCGATTATCATGCGCATACAATAACGATGAGCTCCCAAGAAAGTATGTGTATGAATGTGTGTGTTGGCAATTTTAAATTGAAAAGCGAGTATATTTTGCACATTGTGAACTGGTCTTTCACAAATTTGTTGGCCTAATAACACCCAGCATTCAGTTACAGAAAAATATATCACGGTCTTCTCCAAAGGAATAAGTAGGAATGCAAATGTGTGAGCGCATGTGCTGGTCAATCAATAAGCCAGTAAATTCTGTGGAATGCGGACTATTTGATTATAGCAACAGAAAAATATATCACCTTTTTTCCAGCTAGTACAATTCCACAGCATGGAGATGTGTTTACATGAACAACTCTCGGGTTGTTTTATTTTCATTTATGCTTTTATCTTTTCAGATACCAAAGAAGCGCTATTTCTAACTAATAAAGGTCAATGTACCTTTAATCACCTTCCACTATTCTTGGAGGTCTTGAATTCAAGCAAATAGGCATACAATTCAATTAAATTTCGAGTGTAGTAGGGACATATTTAGGTACTGATGAGTAAAGCAGTGGGGACTGCTTACGAAACATGTTGACCCAGTAGGGAGTATTTAATTGATATACACCCCCTATGTAACCCCATTTTTTAACATTCTCAGCTAGGGAATTGAATAAAGTTTGTTTTTTCCACTAGCCAGAGGATTTTTTATTTTTGTATTCACTCACTAACCCTACCACTCTCACTATCACTTAACAAATAGTCTACACATAGTCAATTCCTTCACCTAACAACAGTGCTCCCATATACTTATTGGTCGTAGCACGCCCCGCCCCGTAGAGGGACGGGAAGACCCCTATGATGAAGCATGACACCATGGAATTCATAGTGTGTGAGGGGTATTTTAAAAACACTTTGTGCCTTGACATCTCATGAGGCACTGCTTTATTATTCACTATTCAAAAAGCAACAAAATGTATAAAAATAATTTTCCATATCACTATTGGGTGGAACCACATTGTTTATAAATAGCTTGACAGGAGGAAGGTTCTACCGAGAATCCTCTTTACTCCCTCTCTTTGTTAATTTTCTGCCCTTGTGTCTAGTCAGGTTAAGGGACTACACTCCTAAAATAACCCCTGCTCACCCCCTTGGTAGCTTGGCACAAGCAGACAGGCTTATCTTAGATGCAGTGTGTAAAGCATTTGTGAACACATACGGCAACCCAGTGACAACACTACAGATGGACACCACATAAGTTGTGATATAAAATAAGTATTCTTTATATAGTTTTAACACAAGACCATAAATGACAAAAATCTACAATTCTGTACTTAAAATTGTAGAATTAGCCTAGTTCTCTTTAGATGTTAAAATGCGACACTTTGAGTTCAATGTACCTTTGGATGCGTAACGCTATACAGCAAAAGTGTTGCAGGAAAGGTGGTGCGTTGGTTACTTACACACAGAAATGGTGAAGCGTCGGTTTCTTACTGCGCTTCCATGACGATGCGACCCGCAACGACATGATGCGATGAAGATCCGGTGCAATGAAACAAAGATAGCGGCTTCTTCTTGATTCGACGCGATGCTTGCACGCCCGATGGCCGTGCAGCGACTCAACGATTCTTCTGAGCCGCGACTGGCCCTGCGATGCGCTTCTCCGGTGATGCGGGATGCTTCGGTGATGCAATGCGACAGCTGTAGTGGTGACACCCTTGTTCAGTGATTCGACAACAGCGGCTGCGGAGGCGACACTCTTCTCTGGTGAAGCAAGATGATTCTGCGATGCGATGCGACAGCTGCTGTGGTGATACCCTTCTTCAGTGATGCAATGACAGTGGCCGCGGCGGCAAGACGCTTCTCCGGTGGTGTGACACCCTTGTTCAGTGATTCGACAACAGCGGCTGCGGAGGCGACACTCTTCTCTGGTGAAGCAAGATGATTCTGCGATGCGATGCGACAGCTGCAGCAGCGACACCCTTCTTCAGTGATGCGACAAAGGTGGCTGCGGTGGTGACACGCTTCTTCGGTGATGCGAGATGCTTCTGCGATGTGATGTGACACCTGCAGCGGCGACACCCTTCTTCAGTGATGCGGCAACAGCGGCGGCGGCGGCAACACGCTTCTTCTTCATGAGTCAGGCTTCCGGCTCCTTGCGACACGCATTCCCTCAGAAAGCCCAACACAAATGCAGGCACTTTCAAAGAACTCTTGGGGAGCTAGTGGTTGAAGTATGTTGTCCCTGAGACTTCAGCAGGAGGCAAGCTCTTTCTCAAGCTCTTGGAAATCCTTCACAAGTTGAATAAAGTACACACACATTTCCTTTCTCCTCTCTTTGGCAGTCAGGCAACCACTGCAGACTAATACCTCAAGCTTAAGGATAGTCTCTCCGGTTAATCTCCTCAGCAAAGGTTTCCTCTTGTTTCCCAAAAGTGATCTAAAGTTCTGGGGTCTGGGTCCCCCTTTTTATACACAGTTTCTCTTTGTTCTCTGAAGGCAGAGAGGTTTTTGCCTAGTCCAAACCAGTTCTGGTCAGTTCTGGAGCACTTTGCTGACAAGACTCCTTCTTTCCTTTCACAGTAAAGGGCAGGGACATCAGACGCACCACAGGAGGTGCAACTCCTCCCACCCATCTACATGCAGATCTCTCTATTCAGCCCTGTGCTGACTCAACCTGCCTCCTGGAATCCCCCAGCCCCTGTCACTCAAACTCCAGACAAATAATACACAACCTAGCAGAGGCAGGCTTGGATAGTTAGGCAAGAAAATACCTACTTTCTAAAAGTGGTATTTTCAAACACAGAATGTTAAAACCAACTTCACTAAAAGATGTATTTTATCATTCTGAGTTCAGGCATGCTAAACTCAAATTTCTACCTAGTTGTAATAATCAAACAGCCCATTCTGGCCTATGGGGAACAGGTAGCCTTGCAATAGTGAAAAACGAAAATGGCTGTAATTTACTATTAAGACGTGCCACACACACCAGGCCATATCCTACCGTATACTTACAATGTACACTGCCCTTGGGCATACCATATGCGGTGACCAATATGCAGAAAAGGGAAGGTTTAGGGACTGGCAAGTGGGTGCACTTGCCAAGTCAGCATGGAAGTACCAGACTGCAAACAGGCTCTGCAATGGCAGACCTGAGACACACTTTTACAGGCTGCTTCTGTGGGTGGCACAACCAGCGCTGCAAGCCCAAGAGCAGCATCTGGTATACAAGCCCTGGGCACCCGTGGTCCACTGTACTAGGGTCTGACAGGTAAACCAAACTAGCCAATCATTGAATCACTAATCCATACATCAATTTACCATAGGGAGCACTTGCACTGTGGCACTGGACAGCAGTGGCACAGTGCCCAAAGCATATATAACCATCAAAAACACATGAGGCAATAGCAAACAAATGGAAGGGAGACCCACGCCAAGGTGCCAGGTCTAACAATATATATAGATATATTTTACATAAAGTTTGAGTCTAGCTGTTTAGTCACATATTGGTTTAACTTTATTTTCGTTATACATTTGTCAAAAAGAACAGTTTAAAAAAACGATTTTCAGTTTCTGCAGTGACACTGGAAGTTGTGGCGACATCAATAATTGCGAATAGCACGTGACTACCAAATAAAGATATGTAATTGGTTTACACAGTTTCCTTATTAAACTTTTCAGATAAGGGTTAGCTTATCATAGGAGCTGTCTCAAACTGATTTTGAAGATTATACTTTTTTTTTGCTTTTTTGCCTATTTTTACAAAAATAAAATGACATCAGATGAACCAGAAGAAAAACTAAAACTGATTGAACTTGTTGAAGAACAGGAGGACTCAGCCGCAAATGAACAGTCTTCTGATGAAGAACCACCATTGAAGAAACAAAGTTTAGCTTGGGATTTTTTCACTATTCCATCTGGTGAATCGGAGACCACAGATAGTGAGGTGCAGCATAAGTGAGAAGACAATAACTCGGGGCACAGCTAAACAATATTCATGTAGTACAACAGGCATGTTGTAATACTAGAAAACATACCACAAGAAATAACTTAAAATTGTACAGAGAACAATAAGGAGAGGGATCATCATCCACCAGACCTCCAGCCTCTGCTCCTGGTGACAAAGCTCCAGCTGAATATGAGAGAAGATGCATTAAAATGTCACCAGAACTAAGGCGTTTTGGAACCTTCTGCATGGACTGCAACATTATCATAACAGCCGAGGAGCAGTCTGTTGTTGTACTTTTGCAGAATGTTTAAAACCATAATTGTTAAGGATTTTCCTTTCTTATTGCAGAAGTTTAACAACTGTGAAAAAATATAAACAAAGAAAAATGTATTAGGATTTCATTTTTAACATTAGGCGAACAAAACAAAATACAATATTTTTTCTCTAAAACTTTAATACAACATAGTAAAATGTTTTCAGCTTTTATACTTTTTCACTTTCAACAGTGGTTTGTATGAAGAATCATCATTAAATAGTGGGGAAAAAACAATCAATGGAATGTAAGAAAAAAACACATGTGCCCAGTACATCATTACAAATATGTAATACTATGCTTTACACTCACTGGAAGTTTGTCAATAGTGGCTTGCTTATAATGTACTACCTTAATGAAAGCAACTATATGTTAAAACTGCTTCTGATATTTTTATATCTGGCACAAAATGTCCAACAATTATCAAGCAGGCTTCATTTTCAGATATCCTGTTGTAAACAGCATCCCTGGTAGGCCAACAGATGTCTAAAATGTTCTTTGTCCATGTACGAAAAATAGAACACACAATACTACATAGAAGTTTTGCTTCTGGTTACACGGGGGGAGAATGATTGCCATGTCTGTGGCTGATTCTGACGCTCGACCTCGACCCCTCGAACCTCCCCCTCTATTTCCTCTCTGGGTTTGGACTAAAAAAGAACACAGTAAACCTCCCAAATCCTGATTTGACTGCACCTGGGGGTTGAATCTTACCCTCCCTTGTTCAGAAGCCTGTGCCCTCTCTTCCTCCTCGCTGGAAGTATTGTCAAACGTCCAGTTTTGAGGAGTACGTCTAGCTTGTAAGAGAGCTGGTATGTGGGCCCGTGGCTCTCATTAGGTAATTTATATTGATGACCTTGTGGTTGTCACTTTTATGCCAGAATATATGTCTCTGAAGTTTGAAGTGGGGTACAGGTGTTATCTTTCATGAACTTACCAACCTTGTGTGTTTTTTATGTTTTCTGCATATATGCAGTTACTCTATAAAGCAATTGGAATTATATACGTGAGCCAGACCTAATTTTATCTGCAAGACTTCACGGGTCTTTCTTTTTTGGTGTTGGGCTGCTTATAAAACCCCACTGTTCTCTCTTTCTTTAACTGGGACACATAATCATTTATATGAGAAAGATATTGATGATGATAAAATCGTGAGCAAACTGGTGAGAACCTGCCAGCAGCTCCTCTGGTGTTGCGCACGTGAGATACTTTCTCATTTTTCCACACCTTTTCTCTTTCTTTTCACATGGTTGGTTGTTTTTTCACTTTTGGGAATTTATAAATACTAAGTTTTATGGCACCAGGGATTTAACAATAGATCATGACAAGAACTACTGTTGATGGCGTAATAGTTGTTTACATTACCCTCCTAGTAATCCTATGTAATTAAAAGAAATGCCTTGATATTACCAGGTCTGTTTTTGGTATTATTGAATGAGTGGAGGGTGGCCTGGTATATTTTCCCTCTTCAACTCCCCTTTATGAATATTGACTTTTAATGCTTGCCTGCTTGTTCGAATCCGTTTTTTGTTCCAGAGTGGTTTTTACTAATAGCCTACGATCTTTGTCTAAACCCTTAGAGCTACACAGTA
This sequence comes from Triturus cristatus, assembly GCF_964204655.1. NCBI lineage: Eukaryota > Metazoa > Chordata > Amphibia > Caudata > Salamandridae > Triturus > Triturus cristatus. The sequence goes on from NC_140588.1 coordinate 684,691,132, forward strand.
TATGGAAGATGTCCTCTTTACAATCACCACAGATTTTGCAGTTCATTATTGTTTCTGGACGTTCCCAAGGTGGAAGGTGCTGATTTACTGGTAAGACTTCCATCCTCAATTTCAAGCAGGATTCCTTCACTTTCCTTGAGACCCTGTTCCCAAGTAAGCTTGTGGCGAAGATCTTGTATAACTCTGGATTATGAACCACCCGTGAGCCCCCTTAGTCAATGTAGCCTTATCTTCTTCCAGAGATAGCAACTTTACTGATTTATTGACAAGCTTCTTAAAAAGTTTATGAGGCCAATTAATTTTCCAAAGGTCTTGTAGGGCAAGAGAGCGTATTGCCATTTGGAGGTAGACCATTGCAGAGCTGTCCTTGCACCTTTCCAGCTCTTTAAAATAGTTATGAGTTCAGAGAACCTGGCTCTGCTCCCTTTATTTTATGCCAGCATTTGGTGTAGGCGTCCTTGCGTGCTACTTGCTGTTTTTGGAGGCCAAACTCTATCCTTAATTGTGCTGGCGAGGTGTTCTGTGGGAGGTTATATATTATTCGCATTGTTTTTGACACCACTTTATCCAAGATTGTCTCGTCTTTCCCTCTCATATTTTCGCTGCCATAAGTGATAGTTGGTAGCAGTATTGCTCAAAGCACTTCTAGTAGAGGCGTTAGATTTAGACCCGTTATTTTTTAGTTGATGTTTTTAGTGCAACTGCCAGTGTGATCCCTCTTGTTCTAATCAGTGCTTTTTGTTGCCCAAATTACCCCTTTTTATCGAATATTATGCCCAGGTATTTGTATTCATTAACCACCTCCAGCTATTGACCTCACAGTTCCCATCGAAGTTGGTGTTTTTTATCCTTTTTCTAAGTTTATCGATAACCCATTATTATCCGAGAAACTGCTTGCGCCGCTTCTAAGATGTTGCAAGCCAACTGGGGTTCTGCTAATGAGTAATACATTGTCCATATATAGTAGATTTAAGAGAGTTGGACCTCACAAATTGGGGGTGTGATGGCTGCAGTTGTCAAGCTCTGCTGAAAGATCTGGGAGAAAGAGTTTGAACTGGGTCGGGGCAAGAACACGTCCCTGTATCAGCCTATTATAGTCGTTATTTTCCTTGATAGACAGTTGCCTGATCCTAGTTTTAATTGAACCTATGTCTCGGAATGAAGTAAAATTAGCTGATTCGAGAGTTTTGGATCTATATCCCAGTTGGATACTTTGGCCCAAAGTTTCCCCCTGTCTATGCTATTGAAGGCGGACATATAATCGATAAAACAAACAAATAGTGGCTTTTTGATTTTTATAGTAGCGTCTATTAACAATGAAAGAGCAAGGATGTTTGTCGCTGTACTCATGCTTTTTTGGAAGCCGGTCTGATTGATGGCAATTAAGCCTCTCGCTGATGCCCATTCATTGAGTTTGTCCAATAAGAGACGCGCAAAGTATTTAGCGTCTATATCAATTAGTGCTATAAGCCTGTAGTCCTTTGCTTAATTTCTGCTACCTTTTTTATAAACAGGAAAAATAATGGATTCCTTCCAGGAATCTGGAATTTTTTCTACTCTCAGGATAATTTTAAAGAGGGGCCTTAGTTGCTCTGCCCAGTAATTCGGATCCTGCTTATATACAATTGGTGGTATTCTGTTGGTCCCTGGGGCCCCCTCTTTTCTAAATTTCATGATTCGCTTCTTAATCTGTTTTGTAGTGCATGGAAAATGGGTCTCCACAACTGGGTGCTTTTTGGCCTGTAGACTTTGCTGGGGGACCTCGATGTCTTGGGTAATTTTGTTGGTTTTGTTAAAGTGATGCGACAACTACTTTGCCCAGGTTTCCTCTGTTATATACAAGTTAATTTCGTAAGCCCTTGGATTGTCTGAATTATTCACTGTGTGCCAGAATCTGGCGCTGTTGTTAGATTTAGTGTTCTATAATAATTTGGCCCATATCTTGTCTACAGATTCCTTGTTTTGCTTGCCAAATGATTTTATTCTTACTGCGCTTTAGCTTCCTCAGTTCTATCTGTATGCTAATGTCCGGGCCCTACTAGCGCAGTTAGCGAATTGTTCTGTTAATGTCCCTTTTTATTTGCGTTAATTTGTGGCATTGGCTTGTTGAAAAATATAATCTTTGGTTGCTTTTATGCCCGCTAGATATGTCTTGCCCACCCTTAATGATACTTGTTACTTTTGTTGGGCTTGATTTAGAGTACGAAAAACAATGGTCCTGGACCATGAATCAAGGTAGGACCTAGTTCCTAACTTAGTGATATCATTCACATATTTTGTACTACCTATAATCTATTTTGGTAGCTCATAGTATCCAATACAATATTATTCATATAGTCAACCATGCAATAGACCAATATCAATAAATAAATCAAGCATTTTATTTTTTAAATTTCCATTATCAATTTTTCGAGGTTGTTCCAAGGGGAACGTGCAAATAGTAAAGGTGCTTTAAGTAAGGAAGAGTGAAAAAAAGGGAGAAGAAGATATTTTGGAGGTTGTGACATAGAAAACTTAGACAAGTTGAGCAATGGATTGGTTATCATTCACCATCCAAATGCATAGACCTGGTCACGTGTAACAGTTTATGCGATAAATAAATCAGGCAGATGTACATTCATTAGAAGTCAATTCTTAATAGGCACGTGGGTAGGTAAACGTATCCCAGGTTCATATATGGGGGTGTCGACGTTTCGATCCGTCTTAATGGCCTAATGCGGAAGTTTGAACCTTGGCCGTGCGGATCTTCATCAGGACTGGGGAACAACCTGGAGATGGTTAAGGGCCTGGTAGATTGCCCGCTGCGATGTATGAAGCAAGTTCCTGCTTATGAATATTCAGTGGTGTACATCATATGGCTGGCCTCCGTATGTGGGGTGCCACACAGTAGTACTGGTGGGGGCTCAATAACGTGGTGCCACCCACTTGCGATCCGAATCTTTGTCCAGTGGAGTCAATCCAAATCTTGTGCCGCTCAAAATCCGGCGTCCATCCGTAACGCGAGTGTTTGTTTTCCCAGGCATTAATGCCATTGCCGTCTTGCAGTCTTCCCAGCAAACTTTTGCCTCTGCCAAAAGCTTTTCCGGATCGCTCGTTTTGCATCTAATTCTCTTAAAATTTGATGTTACTGTTAATTTTTGTGCTTCTGTTGGGGAGGTTAATTCTGTTCCCTGAGCAATAAGTGTGAGCTCTTGTGGCAGATGGTCCCTGCACTCTAGCATTACGATCTTAAAATCATTGACTGATTGACTCACCGTTGAGTTGTGATAAGTACCTGATTGGGGGCGATCACCTGGAAATCTACTGTTTGATGCTATTAAACCCAGACTTGTTAGTTCCACCAGTAAATCTTTAGATGCCTTGGTTTGCTTGCCCCACTTGCTTTCTTCCTGGGTGAGATCCCCCATTCGTGTAGTAGATCTTCCGCCACCTGGTCGTTGCCAGCATTCCCTGAAAGGAACAAGTTGACGTCTCCTGAGACAATGTAGTTCGATGTTGCCTCTTCAGTAATAAGCCTCGTCAGTTCTGACACTAGAGATTTTGCACCAGTTTTTTTCCCGCTTGGGTGTTGATAAATGTTTACCAGTATTAACTGTTGTTTGTTTTTCCGGAGCCTACTATCTCCATCTGTATTGCATTGATTCCATTGTTTGATATGTTCTTCATAGATAATTCTTTGGCTGTGGGGTGACGGTTTTTATTGAGGCATATGTGGTAAGGCCTCCTTTCAGGTGTCCGAAATTCGAGCTTCTGCTGGCTGGAAGATGATATGACTTATAGCCTTATAGATGGAACGGCTCTGCCAGCCAAGTTTCTTGAAGTAGGATTAAATCAAACTGCTGGATGTACATCAGTAAGTCTATGTTCATGGTTTTAGATCCTAGGCCTTTTATGTTTCTGGAGCAAAGTTTTAGCCGTGAAACCTTATTTTGTTGTTACGGGATCTGTCATGGGCCTGGGTGTCTTTTGTTGATGGCTTTAGCTACCCGGAACCAGTTTTTTGTTTTATCCTTCTCACAATTGTCCCAAACACTCGGGTTGTCTCTGTCCATGGCTTCTACAATGATGCTTCATGCACCTTTTAGCACAGATTTTTTAGGCCCACCAGACCTTATTCTTCTTGAAAAGTTTTTGTTGTGTTCTTGGTGATTTCGAAGTAATGGCTCCGGGTAGCCAACGTTGTGAAGGAGTTTTATACGGATCCCCCATGCTTCTAGTTGGTGATCCTTCTTTAAAATTTTCTCCACTATTTCCCATGTGGTCCAATTAGTTTTTGTTTTTTCTTGCTCCGACAGGTGTTTAAATCGTTCAAATTCTATGGATTCCAGATCTTGCATAACAATGCCGGCTAGGTTATTGATGGAGGTGAGCAATCAAAGAATTTTGCTTCTACTTAAAATGTCTCCCTGACCTTTAGATTTGAACTCTGGGATAAATAAGATAGTTTTTTAGTCCTTCCACCGAATGATGGTTTAATTCTTAACTCTATTTCACTCTGCAGATTTCCAGGAGGTTGGGTGTCCATGCCCTCCTGATTTGCTAAGTCCTCTTCAAGGTTGATATCTGCTACTTCTGCCAGCATTTTTTACGCTTCTACTGCTGCGGGTCCTGGGTGTCAGTTTTCCTGGTTACTGACTTTTCCATGCACTCTGCAGCTTGGGCTATTGGGCCTTTGATTGTTGAGAGTTTGTTTTCTGTCAAGGTTTTCTTCCCGGCGTCTCCGTTGGAGGTGGTTTCCCCCGTTTTTCTCTTTTCTGCTATGCTTAAGTTGGATGCAATTGGGTCTTTGGCCTGTGGGGTCTCGCTTTTTATCGCAGATCTGTCTTATCTTCACACAAGGATGACTTCCCTACATCTTTGTACATCTTTGTATCCCCTTGGGCAAGGTTCGTTACTGGTCGTCAGCTTTCCTTGCAGACTTGATCATTGATTTCTCTTTGTTCTGTTAGGGTCCCCGGTAGGCTTTTACTCGATAGTTGGAAGGAGGACTTTATGGAGGTGGTTTTCTTCCTCCCTTTTCTCCTCATTTTGCGTTGTTGTTTCAACGATTGCCTTTTGTAAAACTGTGTGTCCCCTACATCATGATTACTGAATTGTTCAGCTGGGCTGCCCGGATGCTGCTCTTCTTGTTTGGATTTGCCGAGGAGCCCTTTTTGGTCGTACTCCTTAAACGTCCACCCCCTAAAGCTGCCTTGATCCAGAGATGATTCTTGTTGTGCAGGCCCATAATTTACTCCTAGTCCAGTTTTCGATTCTTTACTTTCTTTGGTAGATGGTTTAGTCACTTCTTTTCTTTCCATTTTTGGGGTGGGTTGATGCCTCATCGGTTAGGTTGCAGTGAGGTTCCCTTTCTGGTGGGCTACCTTCTCCTTCTCTTTTGCCCTCTGCTTTTTGAGTTCCGTCGATTTTGGTGTTATTTGCTTTCTTTATATTGGTTAGCAGATCTCCCATTACTACCGGTAATGTGGCATGTTTGTCGATAATTGAATAGCAAGCACAGCTTGGAGGGCTCATAGCTGTTTCAGATTGGACTATCTTAATCAGATTGTTCAATTCCGAGAGTTTATTGTCGATACTTGTGACATGCGTGGCTAAACAGTTGAGAAGAGTTAACTGGATATCCATCTTGTCTGAGTGATATTCCATAGCTTTTGTTGATAGTTGCATGGTGTTTTATAGGGACTCCCATAACTTGTTCTCTTCTGTTGGTGAGTCCTCGGTCTCTTCCTTAGGGACAAGCCCTGCGTCTTGGTATTTCTTGTCAACTTTTTCCAAGGAATACGTGGTGATCAGTTTTTCCCAATCTTCTGTTGTGAGAAAAGATGCATTGCTTCCTTGGAGAATAGGAATCTCTTCTTGTTCCACACTGATCTTCTCTGTTCTGCAGTTGGAAGTCTTAGGTGTGTAGATAGATTGATGTACTTCCGACTCTTGGACAGTGAGAATAGTGTTCGTTAAGTCTTTTTCCGGATCCCGGTTGTTCTGTATTCTCATATCCCGTCTGATATAGACAGGAGGTATTCGTCTGGGCTTTTTTGTGGGTCCCTTAAATTCTCAGTTTTTGTCGATAATTCAAGTATCGTTGTAGTTTCCTTCTTACATTCTGAAAGCGGATCAAAGATGGAAGCTGTCGCTGTTACTATTACATCGGGGTTTATCTCATCTGCTTCTTTCTTTGCATGAAGAGCGGTCCGGATTGTAATGGCTGGTTCCAATGGGAAACTCGGTGTTTCCGGGAAATTAGTAATGAGTGATTTTCCTGGTATTTGCCTGGCATCCTTGTTCCCTTTTGCAAATGTTCTGATGATAGAGTCCTCCTTCTAAACCTAACAGGCTTTGTTGTCGTTTACTTGTTTCCGATCTCGATCTTGGGCTTGATCATGGCTAGATATACCTCCTCCTCCTCCTTCAGTTTTTAATTCATGGCACTGCTGTCTTCCATTGCCGTTTCTCTGTGTGAGCTCGGGTGACAGGCCTGTTGTGGTTGTTATGGCTGTTGTTGGTGCTGTTCCCCCTGTTCCTTTTAGAGTGATTTTTTCTGGGTTTAAGGGGAAGGGGAGTCCCCTCTGTGTTTTGCTGGCGAAGTTTAGCACTGCCCATGCGTCTTTTATGAAAGAGAATTTGGAGTAGATTTTGGGTTAGTAGCACATTTTTGGTGCTTTCACAAGTGATGATGCAGCTCCATTTATTTCACTATTCAATTCTACTAGTATTGCGTGTTCCATGTGCCCATTGAATCTGTGACTCCCGCTTTTTCCTGGCCACTGGTAGTTACGCTGGGAGGTGCTTTGAGAATCTTATTTTTCTTTTTTCTACTGTTTATAACTCTTGTAATGCTCTGCCTTTCTTTTCCCGACCTCATTTTTGTCTGGTTGTCTCTGTTTCTGTTTTGCAACTAGATCAAGCTGTTTAGAGCTGTTTGGAGTTTTGCTTTTTTTAGATTGGAGACTTTCAATGTCTCGGTGGATTGGAGCGTTAGTCGGTCGGTGGCACCTCAGCTTAGCTTAGCTGAATTTGACTTAATTTGAATAGTTGTGAAGGGTATATGGCAGTAGGTGGTGTTTTTTTGTTGTTGTTGTTTAACCCCTAGCTGGAGTAAACGTTTGGTTGTCGGTAGCGCTGGGACTCCTAAAGAGGCACTGTGGCTTGTGAGTCCCTTTGAGTCCAGGAAATTGTGTCGTTAGATAAGATCTGGGACAAAATATCTTGTCAGGGTGTCAGATTGAGTCAAGATTGAGCCCAAATTGTGTCCAGATTGAGTTGAAGTTGAGTTAGAGTTGGAGTCAGAGTCAGGTCAAGTTGAGTCAAAGACCGGTTGGTGCACAGCCAAGAGGTTGCTAGTTGCCAGCCGTGCGCTACCTTCCTGCCCTCCCCTCCTTAGACACACTCTGTCTGGCACACTCTTTTGGGCTTTTCTTGGGCCTCTCTTGGGCTGTTTGGCCACTTGGATTCTTGAGTTCTTAGGTGAGCAGGGCTCACAGATAGCCCGCAAGCAGCACCCAACCTAGTCGGGCTGTCGCGTTTTCTATTGAATATCGGTTGGTTCCTGTTAATTTTTGTTTGTTTCTTCTGTTTATGCTGTTTGAGCTTTAGTTTGTTTTGTGTTCTTTTGGTGGGTTCTGGTGGTTGTGGCTTTTTTTTTATGGTTGTTCTTTGGCTGTTTTGGCTGTTTGGCTGTATTGGCTGTATTGGCTGTTTCCACCCGGAGGTCCTCCTGGTGGTCTCCAGGCGATCGCTGGCAATCACTGGCTGGCTGGGCTGGCTGGGCTATGGGTTAGTCACTGCTGCTGGGGGAGGAGGGGGAGCGCAGTGCTGACCGTGGCTGCTACTGCCGGTAGCTCGACTTAGCTCACCTCCGCCTCCTTGTCTGCTTGCACCTGCTGTTTGGACCCGGTTCGCTCTGCTCTCCTCATGCCTTCTCATGTCCTCGCTGCTATCCACAGCCACGGTGGGACGATGCGGCAGAATGTACTGATTATGGCCTGAAGCCTCAGTCCTCGGAACCGGCTTGTCCACAACCAGCCCTCCTACCGCCTTCCTCTGCTCTCCTCTTCAGTCACTGCTTACTAGGCTGCCTGGCTTCCTGAAAGCTACCTGACTTCCTGCTCCTGCTCCCAACTTCCATGATCTATATATAAAATGTTTATCTCTGGGTGAACATTGCTCCGTCAGCGAGGGATCAGGGGGCCGAAGTGAAGCAGCCAAGGCCTTTGAGCTCAGTAATCCAGGAATTATCTCAGCCGACGGGCATGCAGCGCTCTCTCATGAATGAAAAGCCAAATAGAGGATTTGATCCGAACTGATTTCAGTGCTAGAGGTGAATTCACAATGTTCACAGTTATGGTTCCATTTAAAAGTTAAACCAAATAATTCATTGATATTCACATCCCCTTCCTCAAATAGTCCTAGCATTACCATTAAACATAATTGAGTATCCTGTTGAACATTTCTAGAAAACACTACTAATCCAGTACACTACTCTACCTTTTAGACCTTTCTGCAGTTCCTGTTGTTGGTAATTTGCCTGTCTTCGGCTCCATTAAGACTACAGCCTAAAATGGATGTATACATTTGATAAGAATTAACTCATAAACATTCAAACCTTGAAGTGGCTCTGGAATGGTGACCAGTTCTAACTAGTTATGCAGAGATCTAGCGTGCATTTTATTTTCCTCTAATTTATTGTAACAGTACTTACATATAACTTGCCATGTGAACAAGTCAAAGCATTCCTCTAGAAACAAGTACACAGCAAACTTTTTCCAATTATTAATATTTTCTTTTTCACTTTTTAAATAAATAGTTAACAGGCTGTATTTGAATCTTGTAGTTAGTGCGGCAACAACATATTCAAACATACTCTGGTTTTTCGGAGCACGCTATGTTAAATTTTGCAATCTTATCTTCAAAACTATCAATTAAAATACCTCTGTACTGTTCTGCAACAACTCCTGTCATCAACTACTTATTTTGTGTTTTAAACTTTCCCTTGGTAAGATACGTAGAAATGTACTTAATATATCAATGGATTGCTGTTGAATACTACAAACACTATTGCAATTCTATTTGTATACAGGGCCTGACTGCACCTTCCCTGTACTTCTTCTGCAATAACTTGTTATACATTTCTAGGTACCATAATTTCTTTTGCTATAGGAGTGTCAATCTTTATTTCATAATATTGTCCTCTTTCATCAATAGCATTAACTAATGTGTTATCTTGGAAATAACTTTCTTCATTAAAGAAAGGCTCTGTACTAGAAGTAGTTATCCATTCTTCACTATAAACTGTAAAAAAGTCACTTCTATCCAATAATATTTTCTTCTGGTTTTGTCTCACCATGTTCGACACCATTTTGTAAAGAGTCTTCATTCTATTTATAATCCAAATGAAAAGCTTTCTCTTCAAAGTAGAGGCCTTATCAACTACCCCCTCAACTCATTCTTTTGGTTTGAGTGCCTCTCTTCTTCTAGACTTTTTCATAGTTCTCAGTAGATTTACAACCACTCTACTAGGAAGCATCCTGGCTCTGATGTCCTTATACTGCTTCTGTCTCCTGATTAATGTGTCTCCATCTTTGTTACATGCTTCCCTGTTCTTGTAATGTTAGATTTTCCCTACTCTTATTCTTTCTCATAGATTGGTTTTTATTTTTATTATTTTTGTAATCTTTGCAAGTGTCCACATATATTTTTAAGAAATTACTTTGTTCTCTTACCAGTAGCTCTTTTTTCTTTCACCACTTTTTCTGCATTTTGCCCCTTTTGTGTCTCCGTTCTGTATATATACTATAGCTGCTCCTGTTGCTTTTTCCTCAAAGTGCTTGTAGGCATTCTAATTATCTGTAGTTATGTAGATATTGTTTTGTAATAAAAGTATATTTTAATGTTTACTCTAGCCAACGTACCAACTTCTTTACTACTGACATAACATAATACAAAACTAGGTGTTATATTATGTTGCAGTTTTAAATCTACAGCTGAACCTAGATATATGATGCACTTACTTCAATATACCAAAGCCAAAGCAAAACACAAAACGTTATTTATTAGTTACCTTTTAACATTATAACACCCTCTCCTACAACACAGCTGCACCATATCTCAGTTCTCACATATACATGGGTAAAAGAGCAGGTCATCCCTTTTGTACTAAATTCTAAATGAACATGAACCAAAGTGTGAAAGTACATATAGTACAGTGTCTCAATACTATAAAACTGAAAACACAACTTAAGAGCTATTTGTCTGCCTCTCTACCACTGTTTCACTAGTGGATTTAGTGTCTCGGTATTTTTTTACTTAGACGTATCAGATTAAAATTTTGGGAAAAGGTGCATATACAAATCTGCATAATAATCTAACACAACACATAGCGCAATAAATCTTCTGAGTACATGCAAAGGATGTGTGACAGGTTGCATATATAATTTACCAGATGGTTCTAAAAGATTATATATTCCTTACTAAGGTTTGTAAATACATGTGTTTGTGGTTGAGTATATCAATACTCTCTGAATGATTGGATGAGTACATAGGTCGTATCTGGGTGATTCCCTGAAGATATAGGTAATGCCTAGGTAATTCAATGTGGGAACTCTGTGGGTCTTTCAATATCTGCATAGTTGCTGCCTGTATGTTTGCATGAGTAGATCACCACTATCTGGGTGTTTAGTTGAGTGTATTATTAGTACCTGAATGATTAGATAAGTGCATGATTAATGCATCAATAATTCAATAAATGCATAGTTAGTGGTTGGATGATTAAGTGTGTGCAACCCTAGTGCCCAGAGGATGGCACGAGTACATGGAGGGCATGAATAGTGTGTACATGATTGTTTAAGTGCATGCATAACACTTGGCAGATTGGATGAGTATGTGAATATTGGTTCAGTGATTAGATGAGTACATGGCTGCTGTCCATGTTTTTTGTTGAGTGAATAGGTAGTGCCTGGGTGATTAGATAAGTACAGGGGTAGTGCATGGATAATTGAATGAGTGCATCGGTAGTGCCTGGCTGATTACATGAGTGCATGTCTTGTGTCAGAGTGAATGCATGAGTCCATTTTTCAAGCTCGAGTGATTGGATGAAAGCAAGTGTCCTGCTGGGGTGATTGTAGAAGTGCAGGAGTATTGTCTCAGTAATTGAATGAGTGCATAGGTCCTGGATGGGTGACATGTTCAGTGTAGTGCTACTCCCTGCATAATTGGATGAGTGCATGAGTAGTGTCTGAGTGTTTGGATGAGTGCATGGGTTGTGCCTCAGCATTTCGATAAGTGCATGGGTTGTAATTGGGTGTTTGGATGAGTGCATCGGTTATGCCTGGGTTTTTGAATGACTGCATAGGTATAGACTTGGTGATTGTATAATTGAATGGTTAGTACATGGGTGATTGGATGAATGCATGAGTAGTGCCTGCCTAGTTCAATAAGTACATAATTAGTTTCTGGGTGATTGGAACAGTGCATGTATAGTGCCTGGGTGATTAAATAAGTGCATGGGTAGTGTGTGAGTGATTCGATGAACGCCTGAGTAGTGGCTGAGTGATTGGATGATTGTAGGAATAGTGCCTAGGTGACTGTGAAAGTAAATCTAATGCTGGTAGATATATAACAGTTGTGACTATATCTGTGACTCCTTGTGTAAGTCCTTCTGTCAGTATCAAACTACCAGTTTTAGTGTATCTATCCTTTTCTACTGAGATATGTGTGTGTAAAGTCTAGATATCACACTTGCTATATAATTGGATACATGTCTTGCTAGGAGCATACATTGCTCTGTTACTCAGCGTGCACATGCGTCAGGAGGTTTCTAAAACTGAAAACAACAATTCTCACTTTTTCAAAGCACAAAACATTTTCTTAATGGCACACCTACATAATTTCTCAATTATTTCTTGTGTTTAGAACATGTATTCAGTATTTCTCAAAGAAAAGTTACACGCCAAGTGAAGCTAGCACTAGAACTCTCAAGAGACATTCTGCACTTGTGACCAGCCTCATTTATTTAAAGAGAGCATGTTTAAAGAAATACACAATCATCACCATATACATGACGTTTTCAACAGCCTTAAAGAACATAGATCTCCCTGTAAACATATCTGTGATTTCATAATAGATATACACCTTCAGGCCATCTTTCCAAAAATATATAATTTTCTGCATCTTTAAGTAAACTCAAGATTCTCATCGCACATATAACTATCTGCAACCACAAACACTATATCTCGCCATCTAAGAATATGTAACCTGGTCATATATGTTAAAAACCACACTGATAAATACTTCCTAATACATACCTAACAAGTATTACTACTTTATGATTCATATACAGGTACAGCATATTTTCATATCTTTTATTTGCAACTACACTATTCCTGTTTAATGTGACTAAAAGAACTACAACTCCCAGAATGCAAACAAAGTAGATGTATCTATTCTGCACATGATACTTAGACATTTAAAACATTCTTAGTTTTAAATACATGCCTCATTATAACTTTCAATAATACTATATTGTTGTTTTTCTGTCACTATAGAATAAAGGGGAACTATTACTTCATAAAAAACATGTGGTACTAACATCTTAAGCACATACCCTCTTCCAGATACACTTCATCTGATACATTTTTTTATATCACTGTGATGCACTTTTTTTTAATCAAACTCCCATCTACATCTCATTTCTAATGTAATTGTTTTAAATTGATATAAAAATATGTACATAACAGTGAATCAAGTTTGCAGATTATATTGTTGTTTTAGCTGTTTTTGGATAGTTTCACATGGTTAGGACTTGTAAAAACTAAGCACAGGAATCGTGTCAGTGTCTAATTGGGAGTGTGAGTTGGTGGATCAGTGTTTGAATCAATATGTTAGTGGGTATGTTAGTGTCTGAATGGGTCTGTCACTGGGAGCATCAGTGCCAGAGTACATCTTTCACTGGATGTGTCAGTCTCTGAGAGTGGACTGCATTTTAAGACATTAACATCAAAAGTACTCACTTGACTTTTTTTGTCACTGATACACACAACGTCATCACAAAGATGATTGCAACATCATTGTGAATATTGCGAGTGTGTTTCCAAAGTGTATCTTAGTCTCATAATTATTCTGTTTAATACACTTCACTGTTCGTTATTGGATCAGGGTACCACTACCCTCAACCCTTACTGCTATTTCCCTTTTTTATAGTATGGCTCACAACCATGTATCGGTCAAGGAAATGACGGCAGCAATATTCTGGAGAGATTGCAGGCAGCCGATCACAGCATTTTGCATGCTGCGTGCCTTCGCGAATACTTGCTGAGTCACTGTGAAATAACAATGAGCAGTGATATCACTATATTTTTGGCCTTATGTTTCTCCAAAACTCCTGGAAAGATGTACACCAAATAAGCAAATGGTACTTCCTTGTACCAAAATCTATCCCCCTGCCCAATTTGGTGTAAGTCCGTGGTTCGGGCTGTAGATGCAGCTAAAGGTTCCTATGTGAATCAACATTACAAATGCATCCTTGTTTCACACCCGTATTTCTTGGTCCCCACTGCATGGATCATCCCCAGAGACACACAACCTATCTTGAGACTTCAATAGCCACCACCACATTCAAAATGTGTAACTATATCATTGATTAGAACCACATTAGATACATCCCTATCTAAATAACTCTATAAAAACATTTATCAGTCTCTCAATATCTCTGTAACAGTGTGCATTACCTATTCACTAGGTTATGTGAGTGGGTGTTAAAGTCTCAGAGTGGGTCTCTGACTGGGTGTTTAAGACAGTGAGGGGTATGTGAGTATACTCATGAGTCTTTGAGTAATTATGTGATCGGGTGTATGATTTTTTGAGTGGGTATGTGAATTGGTGTATAATTGTCTGAATGGGCATGTCAGTGAGTAAATGAGTGTGTGAATGGATCTATGACTGTGTGCATAAGTGTCTCAGTGGGTCAGTGAGTGGGTGTACGAGTCTTTGACTGGGTCTGACAGTGGGTGCATAAGTCTGAGTTGGTGTTTGAATGGATACATGAGTTTTGAGTAGGTCTGTGAGTGGCTGTGATAGTCTCTGAGTGTGTTTGTAGCTGGATGCATAAGTCTCTGAGTGAGCATGTAAGTTGGTGCCTCACTGTCAGAGTGGATTTATGAGTGAGTGCGCAAGTCTATGTATGTATATACGAGTGGGTGCATGATTCTCTGAGTGGGTATGTTAGTGGACACATGAGTTTCTGAGTGAGTTTCTCACTCGGTGTATAAGTCTTCTAGTGGGCATATGTGTAGGCACATGAGTCTTTTAATAAGTCTATGAGTGGGTGCAACTGTGTCTGAGTGGGTACGTGAGTGGGATTATGAGTGTCAGAGCAGGTATGTGAGTAAATGTATGAGTCTATAAGTGGGTTTATGAGTAGGCACACAAGTTTTTGTGTAGGTCTCCGAGTGGGTGTATGAGTCTCGGAGTGCATATGTGAGTAGGTAGATAAGTTTCTCAGTGAGTTTCAGACTGGCTGCAAAAGTGTCTTCATGGGTCTGTGAGTGGGTGTATGAGTGTTTGAGTGAATATGTGAGTAGGTACATGAGTCTGTGACTGTGTTTATATAGATATAGATCCTTTTTGTTTTATATTTCCATCAATGTTCATAAGGATGTTGCAATATTCGGGACGCCGCCACAAATGTACATAGGAGTCCATGTTGGCAGTTGCAGTATAGTCGCTAATATCGCACTCGATTAATAAAATCAATTTTGAACACATAACTTGTGTTACTAACACCCTCATTTCTCCAACATGAGGCCAGAGTACCTCCACCCTGACCTCCTATGTTAGCTTTCACAGAAATGTTCAGCCCCAGGAACGGTTCCCGATAGATAAAATGGCAGATGTAACTTTCTTTTCAGGTTGCGTCACAGCATTCCGTTGGGAGTGCGCATTCACGATTAGTTGCTAAATTGCCGCAAAATATCTGCCTCCAGAGATATCACTATAATTTTCGAATAGCATTTGTCAAAAACTCCTAAAAAGGTTTGCATCAAAGAACAGAAAGAACAATAGGAGTAATAACACCAACTTTCTGGCAAATTTTGTGTAGTTATGGCAATTAACATTATAAACGCACCCTTTTTTCAACCCCATTTTTCTCAGCCACTGCACCACGAACCCCCCCCAAAACTTTCTATGTGCAACAAGAATCACTTTTGTGGGTACATTTTGTGAAGATTTGTCAAATGGGTCTAAGTTAGTTAGCCTTTTATTTTGGGTCAGGCCTGACACTGTGAGCTCTGTGTCTGTAATGAACATGGTTGAGAAATACATGTTATCCTCTAACCCAATCCACATAACTCTCTGCAAAGTTACACTGCAAGTAGGCCGTAGATAGTAATGCATTTGCTTGAACTGAAAACCTATTTTGTCAAGTTTGGTTGTGTGACTGCTACTATGTCTCAGGTATACATCTACTTCCACATGTAGTCTGACTCGTGTGGTACAGCTGATGACCAGAACATAACAACGGTATGGTCTATCTTAGCCCTGGGCAACTATTGTCAGAGTTATTTCACCTTTGCGTGCCAGAAGCATAGATCTTTTGATTAGGCAGTTGTCTCAAAAGTATTTGAACACCGGGCTGCCTGTATAATAAATAGAAAGTGATCCATGTACAAAATGATTGGGTATACCAACTTATACAACCTTTCAGGCGGAATGATGATGGATTCAACACAGATCTCTGACTGGGGTGAGTGTCTGAAAAGTTTCACCGCTCCGTCCATCATCTCCTTGTGTTTGCTTTGTTCACCCTAAGTTGGCAGGGTATGCCCAGACGTGGGTCCCTTGCTCACTTTGCCACTTGATTCAAGCTAGCCTGCATGATGAGAGCTGTTAGCCCGAAACTGGTCCCAGGATGCTAGTTTCTGGTCCAGGGAAGACATGGCTTGGCAATTTTGGCTGGACTGTTCCCATGAGGCAAAGGGTCAAGACTGATTTGCATATAGCTGTGCTGAACTGGGATAGCAAAGTGAGCTAAAGAATGATGATGGATTCAACCCAGATCTGTGACTGGGGGTGAGTGTCTGAAAAGCTTCACCGCTCTGTCTATCATCTCCTTGTGTGTGGACTTACAAACATTAACCTTTTCTAATGTGCATAGTTAGAAATCCAATGTATCTATCGTTAATAGAGACAATGGCAGTCTAATTTAAACAAATGGTTAGTGATTGTCATTAATAATTAAATGTGAATAATCTAAAATTATTTAATTTATTAAACATACTATTAAAAATGCTCTTTCTTTTTAGATATTTATTTTACTTAATACAAAACAGTTAAAAATGGCAAGAAAACATGAAATGAGAGGAGCACAAAAAAACAGTACTACTTTAATAAGACTGAAAAGAAGAAATTTGATGATGCACACAGTATTATAGAGGGAAAGAATATTCTGATAGAGAACTAAGCAGTTTTTTAAAACAGTATTAAGAAGATAGAAAACTGTGGAAAATGTTGAAAAAAACTTTAACGAGTAAGGAAACAAAAAGGGATTACTCACATTGAAAGAACTTCAAATTGTAAATAAACAACTCATCTGACAAGAAGGCAGAAAGAGTAGAAAGATATAAGAGGAAGAATGTTTAGAAGTAGAGTAATTCAAAATGTATTACAGAATTTAAATCAATATAAGAGAAGATCAACAGCTAATAAGCAAAAACAGGAGAATGAAAGTGTAGTAGATAGAGCTTTTGAGTTGAAATGAAAATTATGTATATTAATATTGAACAGATTGAAAACACTGGATAAAACAGTGATGTTTATGAAGAAAAAAAGTAAGAACAAATATCTGCTTAATAGAACTAACTTTTGTAAAACTTTCACTGGTGAATGGAATCACACTTACAGCACTGAGCCTTTCTTCAATGAAGAAAGCTAGTTTCAAGAGAACACAATAGTACATGCAGTTGATACCAGTGGTTGGTGTTATGAGGGGAAAGATGGTTCTCCCATTCCAAAGGAGGCAATGGTTCCTATGAATGTAGAAGAAGTAATGGCTGAAAAAGTTCAAGGAAGGCATACACAGGCTCCTATATATAAGTGGAATTGTAGAAGTATCTGTAGTATTCAACAGGACTCTATTGATATAGTATGAATTGTGTTAATGAACATGCAAATACAAATGTTAAACAGAAGATTGACATGTTGCAAGGACTAGATCAATGTAAAATAAAAAAATACAACAAGTTACAAGGACATTCTTTAGCTTGTCTTTCAAGGATAGTGTGCCAAAGCACTTTTCATCATTTAAGAATGTTAGTTGAGCACCACTCTGAAATGAGGATGCTAGTTAGGAGACTTTACTATGTAAAAACTCTTGCAGTATATTTAAATGAAATGAATACAGCTCTTTTGCAAGGTACAGAAGCAAACGTACAGAAGGTTGTTGATGATGTACTGTTTTGTTTTCTTGCTCCTGTAGAGCAGTGTAGGGAAAGTGAGGACTTTACATCTGGAGGTGTAGTAGAACAGGACAGAGAGATTAGTATTGGTGATTTTACAGAAGAAATTACAAAGTTTAACACTGTTTCCTCTGAAAAATCAAACTGTGTTTGTATTCATTGCAGACGCACTCACTACAAAAGTCAAACTCAGAATGTTGATTCATATTTAAAATGTGAAAAAGAAAACAATGATAATAGGCAACAATTTACTGTTTATTTATTTGTAGAATGATCTGACTTGTCCAATTTCTATGTAAGAACTGTTACAATATATTAGAAAAAAACAAAATGCCAGCTACAACACTACATAACAATTTAGAGTTGGTACCTATTACTCAGGAATTGGCAGATTTAAATGTATATGAGTCTATTCTTATCCAATCTGTACACCCATTCCAGGCCATAGTTCATATGGATCCTTAGACAGGTAAGCTGGCAACAACAGATTTAGAAACAGGTCTCAAAGGAAGGGTTGTGTACTTACCTTTAGATTTAAAGAAAAATATTAAATCTATTGGTGTAGACAGAAGGAAAATGAGCCTCTAGTAATTTTAGTAAATCGTTTACCAAGAGAGAGTAAAATAATCTGGCAAGAGTTAGTAGATATAAGTAAAGTACGAAATGCAATATTATACCTGTTACAAGATAATATTTATTATAAGAATATTAATGTTGATGAAGAATCAAGATACATTCAAGATGAAGCAACAGTTTCAACTGGCCAAAATTAAAAAGAGGACAAATCCAGAAGTAAAGAGATTCATGAACATTATACAAAACATTCTCTCCCTTGAAAAGAAATCATTGAAAACACTATTGAAATATTTTAAATGAAAGAAGCAAAAAGGGCTCCCATGAGTATATGGGAAAAAGGTTTAGAAGCTCATTGTTTTTCACAGCTGGTCCCTGGTGGAGATGGTGGATGATTTGATGATCGGCCTGTACGGATTCCAGCTTCTGAATATCTATCATGACGATTATACTGTGAATGTCCAAGATTTTGGCAAAGCATTGCCTAACTAGTTCATCTTCTCTTTGAGAGTGATTTTTCTGGACTTTTATATGCAGTGAACCAAATTTTAAAAACAGGAATTAATCTATAAAATCTTTCTGCAAGACAACTAACTAAGAAAGTTGAACAAGGGGATGCAAATTTGATTTGTCACCTACTAAATGTAATGGCGTGCCAATGTGGAACCAACGAATATTGGTATCATCGCCATGATGAACTAAATTGCATGTTGAGAAACCTAGGTCCCCCTACTTGGTTTGTAATACTTAGTTGTGCTGTATATGCATGGGAGGAATTACTTGAGTTCTTATGAGAAGCAAATTCAAATATAAAAAGCATGGAAGTGAAGACAGCTGGAGAACTTTGTTCTTTGGATCCAGCAAATGTCTGCAGATATTTTAACTATAGGTTTTAAGCTATGATGTCATTTATCTGCAATAAAAGAATTCCACCTCTTGTAAATGTAACTGATTTATTTTGGTAAAAAGAGTACCAAGCAACATATGCCCCTCATATTCACATACTATTATGGATAAAGGATGTATCAAAATTTTGAACTGATAGTGATGAGGCGGTTTTGTCTTTCATCAAACAGTATGTTACATGTGCCAACCCAAGAGTAGGAGGAGAAAACAGATTGAGACAACAAGTTTTACGCTTTCAATGTCATAGATGTGGTAAATAGTGCTGACAGAAATACAAATGTAAATGAACATTCTATACCAAATGTCGTTTTGGATTCCCACATCCTATGATTTCTAAAGGACGAGTAAACAGCTTTTTGACAGAGGTAAGACATAAAATAAATCTCCCAAGAATACATACAACTTAAGAAGAATGGATGCTTCAAAGTATGTTAATGACTATAACCTAGTCATTTTGAAAATGTGGAATGCAAACATGGATATTCAGTTTGTTGCGGACAACTCAATTGTTATTGCTCGTTACATCAGATCGTATATTACAAGATATGAGAAGTGAGAGATTAAAGTAATGCGGGAAGAAATCCCTACAGAAAAGAGTCTCAGCAAGAAATTGTACCGCTTTAGCTTGAAGGTGCTTTCCCATAGAAAGATAGGATCTTATGAGTGTTCGGCTCACTTGAGCTCAGCCAGTTTGTATTTAAGGTCAAGAGGAATCATTTCAGTACGCCTGGCCTTAGCTTCCACATGGAATAGAGCATTAGAATCTTTTTCAGAAATGCAATACATAGCAGAGTATGAGCCAGCAAGCAATGATATTTTCAAAACTAGAATGTCGGATAGATACTATCAAAAAATGAGTGCGCATCTTGATAATGTATGTCTGTATGAAATACTTCAAGACTGCAGATTTAAAAAGAATGATACAGAAAATATAAAAGAAGAAGAGTATGCAGCAATTGGATGTGATGAATGTCAAACTCCGAAAAAGAAATAATTTCTCTATTTGCACTTCTGCAACTGGTGAAGCCTTGGCATATTGAAACAGAATTCTTTGGAGATTTAGAATGGTATGAAGATTCTTTCAATGCAATAAAATATACTATTCCGTTTACGGTATTTCCCAATTTAAAAAAAGATTAATGATGAGATTGAACAGGAAGGAACTATTGTAGCTGAAATAGCTTGAAAAAGTTCACAAAGTATTCAAAATTCCGGTCCGTTGACTCAAGATCCACTTGTACAACCAATTATTGAAAAAGAAGCAGCAATAGCCATGAATGAGGTAGAAACTGCAATGGAGCATACACAACAGGATATTAGTAACTTTGAACAGTTAGACAAACAGCAGAACATTGAAAAAAAAGAAATATATCTGCAAGTGAAACAACAAATAGAACATGGCTTCCTCCACAAAAAAAAGAATGTCAATGTTCCTCATTTCAATCTATTCTATTATACATTAGAGGTCAAGCTGGAACAGGAAACAGTTTCTTAAATTAAAGTTCTGACAAGTTATCTACACAGGACTACAGAATCACATTTGTTAGGAATCAGGGATCGTCTGCAGTAATCAAAGACTACCTGTCCCAGAATGCCAAGCAATTAGAGGCGGGTTGTGTGCTGACCCATACAACACTGGGAATGATCAGCTGATGTGGGAGGGTATTTAACTCCCTGAAATCTTTCCTCCCGTGCTTGGCTTTGCTCGAGTTTCCATGCCTTGGTGCCTTTTTTGATTCCTGTTTCTCGAATCCCTTTGCGGGGGTGTTGAATCGTGTCCTGCCGAGCGTTTTCAGAGTATTGTAAGAAACGCTAGGAAGTGCTGTGTTTGACCGTGTATTTTTGCCTACCTGCTCTGATATCTCGGATTACCGTCAGAAACCTTCAGCTGAAGAATCTTCAACAACGCGAAGGTGCTCTACGCTGAACGGCTCACTTTCATTTCTGGCTCCGCCCCCCACCCCCTGCACACAGCGTTGAAGTCGCTGCAGCTGCCCGGAGACGCTCCTGGATTACTCTTTGTGGCTTTTTCATCAACGCTCTCGCTGCAGTGAACTGTGAGTCGACGTTGCTTACTGCTCATCTCCCCCACTGAGATTCCTACAGCCCCCAAATTCCCTTTTTCCGAATCATCAGTTCTGACGAACTGGGACGCTTTAATTAGCGCACGCTTCAGGTTCAACTTCGGACTGGCTGCAATAGTCTCTCCTCTTCCTTCTGGCTCTGTTGAGAGAAAGCGCCTACACAGGAATTAAAGTCAGTAAGGATCTTGTTTTTTCTTCTTTGTTCTGAGAGGAGACGAGACTACAAAGTATTGCGTTTTTGAATCTTTTGACACCAGTGTACTATTGTGATTGTGGATAATACTATACAACTCTCCAATACGGGAGCTGTCTGCGGCTTAAGAATTATTAAGCTTCCAGTTCTTTTTCATAATTCATTTTGCTGGTGAATACAGAAGAGACGGACTTGTGTCTCAGGGTCCAATATCATATATTACTATATTTCTCTGTAAGGAGAACAGGTGGGTATGAAACAGCACACAACCTAAAGGGGTATATAGGGAAGTGGAGGTAGTTTAATTAGAGTGTATATGTCCCTGATTTCTTGTCCCCTTGCAGACGAACTGCTGTTCCCTCTGGTGTTTGGACCCATCCTGCTGGTGACCTTGTGAGACTGGTAGTTGCTCCTCTATGGTCTCTTCATTTTTTGAGAGTACTTGCCTTCCTTGAGTGTGTTTTCTAGCAACACTGGGAAGGAGGTATTCTAGAAAAAGGGAGAGGTGTTTTCTGCGCTCCTGGGGAAAGGTCATTTCTGCTTGGGAAGCCAACTGAACCCGACAACATTTTTCTTGTGTTTTAACAGTGCCAACTGGATTAGCAGCACACAACATTAAAGGAACTACTTTACATCGATTACTTATGCTACCTGTTGAACATGATAAAAAACTAGAAAATCAGAAGCTATCTGGAAGAGCTTGTTATGAAGTTTCAAGAGTACTGAAGAAACTGTAACTTTTAATAAATGATGAGATGAGCATTATCTCAAAGTTAATGCTTGCCTTTGTACGCTTGAGAATGAAACCGATTTTAAAAACAGAGTATGATGTACTGTTCGGAGGAAAATATTTAATTGTATTTGGAGATCTACTACAACTTACTCCTATTAAAGGGCAACCTGTTTTTAAAACACTTCTCTGTGTTGAGACAAGGAAATTATTAGGAAGCATTAAATATTCGGTTAAACTTTCAATATAAGCAACTTGTTGAAAATATGTGACAAGCAGCTCATGAGGAATATGGCAATATCCTTAAAGACATAAGAGCTGGTGTGTTGACAGAACATGGTAAAGAAGATTTGGAATGTCGGCTAATAAGGAATGTGTTTACATCGAAACAAACAACATTAGAACTAATGTGTAATATGCTTGTGAAAAACAATTCCATAGCTTGTTTAATGCCTACACTACAAGAGTGTTCTAACTTTAATGAACAACTACTAAATCTGGAAAAACAACACATTTTAGAAATTAAAGCTCTTGGTGAAATTGAACACCATTGAGTAACAATTCTACTAACTGAAAACTATAGGCTAAATTGGATTCTTTTGCATCATCTGTATCTAAGCCCTCAGGATTAGAAAAGTGTTTACATGTCTGTAAAAATGTTCGAGTAATTTTGCATCAGAATATAAATGTAGACAAAGGTAAATGGTGCTATAGTAAAAGTTGTTGATTTTGTATTTTTTCAAATAGAGATGAAATAGAATTTGTAGTTGTGAATTTTGATCAGATTATGAAGAAAAACACATTGGACAATGTTTTGTACATTTTCTACTTGTAAAGGACTTGTATGTTCGACCACAGCAGTTTTCTGTGTCACTAGCATAGGCTGTACCTATTCACAAATCTCGAGGTTTAAGCAAAGACAGAGCTTTTGTAAATATTGAAAGTACTGTGTTTGACTGAGGAATGGAATAAGTTGCAATGTCTCGAGTAAGAACATTGTCTGGTTTTTATTTGATTGAATTTGATGTCAAAAAGTTTAGTGCTTATGGAAGTTGTGTAAGAGGTCTCTATGCTACTCATTTGGGTGAATATCCAATATATGAGAAACTTATACTATGTCCAAAACAGAAATATATATTAAATATATTAAAACTCAACTGAAATTCAAGATAAGAAAAGCAATCAAGACAAAGTTGAAGGCATAAAGAAGAAAAAAGTGGATAACAACAGTGATATAGTAGGGTACCAGTTAGAACACACTTTAGGGATCAACTATTATGCTAATGTGATTCTCAATGCAGTCTTTCATTTACCACATCTTCTTAATGAACTCATTGGAAAACCGTAAAAAAAGATTATGTTCTGCACTACATTATTTACTTCAACAGTTGCTTAGTGACAGAACTAAAATACATACTGCTTCTGGAATTCGACATCTTTTGGATCAGTGACATTTACTCTCAATATACAACAAGATGCACAAGAATTTCTAATGGTTTTGCTTGGAGTGTTGGAAGGCAAAGAAGTAAATATTGATAACCTATCTGGACTAAGTTACAAATGGGAGCATAGCTGTGAAGATTGTTTATTTACCTCTACTACTGAAGTATGTGGAGAGCGATTCCTATACTTAACAATACCAGATTGCAAAACAGCATCTTCTAACAAATTGAAGAAAACACAAATCAAAATATGACGTGCCTATATTGTAGAGCAGACATGTTGTCTATACTGCACATACAAAGATTTGCAAAATATCTAATTTGAATGCTACACCATTGAAGAGCAGGTGGAACAAATTACAAACAGAAATGTCAAACTTCAAACCAAGCCAAATATCTATTTCAGGAAGAACTTATACAACACTGGCTATTATTTTTCATGAAGGAGCTACTATAACATGTAGACACTATACTGTGTTTTTAAAATGTAACAGCGGATGGACACATTACAATAATACCAACCTGAAATTCAATGTTAGATTGCCTTCTCTACTAGCTAATTCTTATAGTTTATTTCTGCAGCCAAAGTTCTAAGAACTTCATTCGGCCTCATGGGGGTGATTTTGTTAAAAAACAAATGGATTTGATTTTTCTAGATTCATAATTAGTGTTTTCATTTTGCAGACTGACTTTAAAAAGCAAGCAGAATATATATATTTGTTTTCAGTACTGTACCAGGTATAATAGTAATAGTTAATGTTTTAAAATCTATTTCTGTTAAGTAGTAAAGAAAGAGAGATGAAACAAGTGATTAATAAATTATAGTGAGTGTAAAGCATAGTTACACATATTTATAATGATGTACATGCACTTTTGCTTTTTTGTTATACAATCCATTTGATTGTTTTTTTCCACCACTATTAAATGAGGATGCTACATTTTAACCACCATGTATGGTGAAGTTATATGAAATCTGAGAACATTAAAAAAGGGAAACTGATACTGGTATCTAATTAAAATACAATTTGGTTTTTTTTACCAAAACATGTAATACTAATGTTTTCTTAACATAATGCACTTAGATATTTGTTTTTCTTCTAAATAAGAGTTATACTTCAGGACCGAAAACTACTTTAGTATTGTTTATAACAATACTACTCCAAAAATATCTTTACTATATTATCTATCTAAATTACTTGAAAGGTAAGAATATAGGATCTAATGTTGGGGATGAACTGTATATTTATTACAAATATGTTACTCATCTACTGAGCAAACTTTCAACATGTACACACATTTCATCAGAGTGAAAGAAAGACACTCTAGTACCTAAGAGCTACTTTATATTTGTCATCTCACCCCTCAAAGGCACTGACACACTCATTGAGGTTTTTAGAAAGATGCTGACACTAATAGGAGTAATACATTAGAAGATGGCCTTTAATTTTGTGTTATGTCTCCTACTGCTAGCTCAACCTCTTTTATGAAACTGGAAGAGAAATGTGAGTTTTCAAACACATCAGTAAGTCTGTTTACCTAAATCCTAGTCCATATAGCTCTTTGAAATGGTACACTGCACATGGGCCACAGATAGTGATGTATGTGCTTAAACATTAAAATGTATTTAGTCAAGTTTGAATATCTGATTGGTAACATGTGCCAAATATATGTGTACTTATATGAATAATTTAACACGTGTGGTATCGCTGATGACCATAACCTAACAACTACGGGGTCTATCATACCCCTAGACAAATATTGTCAGAGCTACTTAATCTTTCACTCTCAAAAGTACTAATCCCTTTGCTAAGAAGGCTTCATGGAAGCACTTGAACATACAGGTTAATTCCCCAATGCCATGTATAGTAAACAGAAAGTGATCCATACAGGCGCTTCTACATACATTTACAAACCATACGGTCTGATACAAAGATAGTATAGTGCCTAAAAGCTACTTTACATCTCTCCTCTCACCTCTAAAAGACACTAACACATTCATTGAGGTTTCTGGAAAGATGTGGACACTAATAAGAGTATCGTTAGAAAAGACAACCTTTCATTTTGCTTCGGTCTGGCATTGTGAGCTCTATCACTGTTAAGAAACTGATAGAGAAATACGATATTTTTTAAAGCATGTTCCCAATTATATTAATTTCTATCAAGTAGGCTGCAGATAGTGATATATGTCTTTGAGACTAAAAGAATATTCTGTGAAATTTTTATATCTAGCTGCTACCATGTCTCAGAAATATCTGTACTTCTACAATGTAGTCTGACATGTATGGTGCAGCTGATGACCCTAACTTAAAAACTATACATTTAATCATATCATTGGAGAAATATAGTCAGTTACTGCACCATTCACTCCCAAAAACACATATGTTTTAGCTAGGCATGTGTCATCGAAGAACTTGAACACACAGCTTAATTCCTGGCTAATGAAGTATGTACAAGCTATTTTACATGTGTCATCTCACCCAAAAAAGTCACTGACACAGTCATTAAGGTTTTTGAAAAGATGCTGTCACCAATAACAGTGACATGATACACTTTGGGTTAGGCCTGGAACTGCGAGCTCTGTCTCACTTATCAAACTGGTAGGCAAATGTCAGATGATGATCCTAACTTAAAAACTAAAAGGTCTATTATGCCCTGAGCAAATATTGACAGAGCTACTTCACCTTTCAGTCCCAGAACCACTCATCTCTTTTCTAAGCAGGCCTCATGAACACAAAGCCTCATACCTCGCTGCCCTGTATAATAAGCAGAAAGTCATTCATGTAGCTTCTTCTACATATATTACAGAGCATGCGGTATGAAAGTGTAATTCCTATGGCCTATTTAACTTGTGCCATCGCCCACCTAAAAGACCCTGACATACTCATTGAGATCTCTGGAGAGATGCTGACACTAATAGGAGGGGCATGACAGGAGTCTGCCTTTCATTTAGAGTTATGCCTGGCACCTCTGTCTCGCTAATCAAATTGGCTGAGAAATGTGAGGTCTAAAACATGTTCCCACTTGAACTAACCACTATCCTAGTCCATATAACTCTCTACAAAGGTACATTGCAAGTAGGCCGTTGATACTGATGTCTGTGCTTGAAACATGAAAGTGTACTCTGACAACTTTGAATGTCTGACCGCTTCCATGCCTCAGCCAAGTTTATGTTTATGTGTAGGGTATTTATAAAGTGCATGGCTGCCCAAGGGCCTCCCAGCGCTAGCGGAGCTACCAATAATGAGGCCATGGAGGTTAATAGTATTGAGACAAGTCTTAACCTTTTTCCTGAATAGAATTCCATAGCTTGGGTGCCAGGTGTGTAAAAGATTTGCCTCCCCATCTGGCTCTTTTGATTCTGGTTACTTTTAGCAACTGGTCAGTCCTAGAGTGAAGGCTTCTGTCCGGGGCATATAGGTGGACCAGATCTCTAATTTTGGCCCAGGCCCTTGCCGTGTATAGCCTTGTGCATTAGGCAAAGGGTCTTAAATTTGACTCTCACCTCATTCGACAACCAGTGTAGTGCTTTTAAGTGCCTCCTCACGGATTCCTAGATGGGGGCTTTATACAGCAGTCTGACTGCGGCATTCTGTACCACCTGAAGTTTTTTTATTATGTATTTTGGCGCCCCCAGATAGAGTGAGTTACCATAGTCCAAACATGATGTAACTAGTGCATGGATTACTGTTTTCCTGAGCTGCGGGGGGGGGGGGTGCACTCCAGAATTTTACAGAGCATTCTAAGCAGCCCAAAACAGGTTCCTGCAAGCATTTTCACTTGGGTTTCCATTGTTAGCTCCTCGTCGAGCCAGAAGCCGAGATTTTTGATAATCAGGATAGGGATTGTTGGATTACCTTGGCACATAAGCAAGCTAATCATAGGCCTGGGGACTGCCCTATTTCTGAGCACCATATGCTCGGTTGTATCCCTGTTCAGCTTCAAGAAACTGTTTGTCATTCATTCCACCACTTGTTCCAGGCAAGGCACAATCGAGTCTGCATATCCCTTGTTCTTGGGGGCGAGACTGACCATCAATTGTGTGTCATCTGTATGCGATATCATGGAGATACCGAAATCATGGACGATGTGTGCCAATGGCCCCACATAAACATTAAACAGTGTGGGGCTGAGTGAGGAGTCCCGTGGCAATCCTCGGGCCAGTTGCAAAGATTGGAAAAGAGGTTAACTTCCATGACTTGAAAGGCTCTGCCCTCCATAAAGGAGGACAGCCACTCCAGCTCTCTGTCTCAGATGCCCCATTTCCACAGCCTCTTTAGTAGGATTGAGTGGTCCATGGTGTCAAATGCCATGCTAAGATCGAGGAGCAATATACTGGCTGAGCTCTCTTGATCCAAAGTCATTTTTAGTTATTCCACTGCAACCAGCAAGGCTGATTCCATGCTGTGTTGAGCCCGAAACCCCATTTTAGTGGGGTGGAAACAGTGATTAGTTTCCAGTAATTCTATTAATGCTCCGTTAACATGTTTCTCTGTTATTTTGCCCATTAGTGGGAGGAGTGAGATTGGCCAGTAGTTTCCTAATTGGGACAGGTCCAGTTGTCTTTTTTAGTGGTCTAATCATTGCATGTTTCCAGGCTTTTGGGACTTTACCTTCCTTTAATGAGAGATTAATAATTTCGACCAAAGAGGGGAGCAAGGTCTCCATGACCTTTCTCAGCAGATGTGGTGGAGATGTGTGTGGTCCAGATGAGAGCCTGATTTAATCCTCTCCATCAGTGATATGACCCCATCTATGTTGGTAGATGGGAGGCAGGTGAGAACCGACTGGGTGGGGCTCCATCCCTAATTGCCTTCCAGGCAGATAGCAGTTTCATTCTCAACCTGACGTGAGCTCGTACCATTCCCAGCATGAAAGGAACTTTATATGTCAATGAATTTTTTGGCAAAAAATGACGCTAAGTCCTTACATTTTCCTTCTGAGGCCTGCAGGGAATAAATATTCTGTTATGGAGGTTAGAGATTTGCCAACCTTGAAAATTTCCTTAGATGAGTTCTGCGCTTGACTGATCTTTAGCTCAAAAATGTTGCTTGGGCATCTTTAATGATATTATGGTAGATCCTGATGTCTGCCTTATAGGAAACTTTGAATAAGGGGTCGTAATTTTTCCTCCATTCTCTTTCCAGTTTTTTCCAGTTTTTCTTTAATAATGCCAGTTGTGCATTGAACCAAGGTGCCGCATTAACTGAGGTTTTAGGTTTGAGGGTTGTTTTTGGGGCCACCCTATCCAATAAGCGATTAACCCAGTTTTCTTAACCGGAAGAAGCTTCTTCGACCTTGCCTTGTATCTGTTCCACGCCTCTTGATTAAGCTTTGCCCAGTTCCTCACCTGGGAGACCCTTGCTGGTTGGGCATTTATCTTTCCATCTTCCCTCAAGCTGAGAGAGAAAGGAATGAAGAAGTGGTCTTACCACGGCATGGGTATTGGCACAGCTGCAGTAACTTTGGGGTAGTTGGAAATTACTGCATCCAATGTGTGCTCCTTAATGTGGGTGGTGTATGATACCACTTCGGTCAGTTGTACCCCTTCCAGATCATGCAGCAGCCTCCTAACTTCGGGAGATTCTGATCCTCAAGATGAAAATGTAGGTCTTCGAGGATGGTTAAGGGTGTTTTCTTCACCAGCAGGCTGGCCAGGGTGTCTTGTAGATTATCTAAGAACTCCTCATAGGGACCCAGTGGACTGTAAATTAAAACCCCTAAGAAAGTCTGTGTAGAAGAGAGGGCGATAGAGAATAGGCAGCTTTCACAATCCAGGATGGGCAGGGGGGTGATGGTACATTTAAATTCCTTTCTTTGTAGGATGGATAGCCATGTCTGTACTTGTACATGTAGTCTGAGATGTATGGTGTAGATGATAATCCTAACTTGCAATCACACAGGCACTACTCAGTCCCTGATGGAATCACTGTAGCACTACCGATGCACTCATCTAATCACCAAGGTAGTTCTGTTCCACTCATCCAATTACCCAGGCACTACTCACACACTCATCTATTCACCCAGACACTACTCATGTATTTATACAATCAACTATTTCCTACTTATGCAATTGCATAGCACTACTTAAACACTAATCCAATCAGTATCCATTCACTCATCCAACCACACAGGCACTACTAATATACTCATCTAATCTATCAGACACTACTCACTCACTCATCCAGTAGATCGGACAGTACTCATGCACTCATTTAATCACCTAGGTACTACTCATATAGTCATCTTATCACCAAGCACTAACCATGCACTCATCTATTCATACAGGGACTACATATGCACTCACCCAACCATCCAGGCAGTGCTCATACACTCACCCAAGATTGTACATACTACTCAAGCAATCACCAAGTACTACTCAGGCACTTATCCAATCTCCCATGCACTACTCAGGCCCTCAATAATCACTCAGGCACTACCCATTCACTCATAAAATCACAGCCAGCATCAAGAGGAATCTCATATAGAAAACATAATACAACAGGAGCCAACCACAGTCCTAAAGCAATAGCACAATGCACATTGTAATGATAGAATAGTACCCAAGCATGCCACAGGAAGGCAACAAAAAATACTTGCATGATTGAGGACCCAAGGATCTGAGTTCCCAAATCTACATCTACAATTGGGTCAACAAAACTCAACATAGTGGAAGCAGAACCTGAAAGAGCACCACAAATCATCAAACTAACCACTTGGAAACCACATGAAGAGTAATCCCGATCTACAGAGTTACAAAAAAAAAAAAAAAACATGCCACCAAAGAAATCATCTTGTGGGGGAAAAGAAAAAGGACAACTGAAACTCTGGAAATGGTAACCTGAACCCATGGTGTCTTGTGAGGTAGTGTAATTAGTTTTCACAAATCAAAGGAGACATCTCAATGTAAGCATATGGTTGAGGGTAATGTTGCAACATGGGAATTGCAGTTCGCACGTAGAATAGTGTGAATAAGGTGATTAATTCGCTTTACACCAATCACAGGAGACATTCTAGTAGGTTGAGGGTTTAAATCAGAAACGGTTATACGGGATGGGAAACATCGTCGGGTGAACTTGAAATAAGGATGTAACTGGAAACGCGCATTTTGCAGGTACGCATTCAAGATAGTTGGGCACGATAGGAGAAAGCGTGATTTGAATGTTTCAAGTGTAAGGTGGGAAAGGTGAAGTAATAGGGTGGTTTAGGAAATATTTTTGTATTTTTATAATTTCATGGGGCAGAAGAGTGTTTGGATTTAAGTTGGAATGCAGGGAATTTAGCACAAAAAAATAATTGTTGCTTGTTTGAATACATTTGTATCTAATTGGCTGTCATATAATTCAGATGATGTTATTAACAATGCTTGTGTATATACATAAGGTAATGGTGACTCTTTATATTAATATTTTCAGTGAACCCTGAAGAAGGGCTTGTGACAAGCCCGAAATGCATTGGGTATCAATAAAGAACTGCTGCTATGAACGTACAGAGCGTTTCGATCGTGTTTTGGATAGAGGCTTGGATGGGCACATCTTTAACATGTGAAGCAATCGAAAAGCAGGATTCAAGTACTTGTGGATTTTATAGATGAGTTTAACAATGGATTAAAGTTGGTTAAACATATGGAATAAATTAGGTTGATTTTGATAAAGATTGTTTCAAGGTAGTTGGTAAATCCACTTCCTGCTGTGCGGCTGGGTATGGCTCAGAAGAGACAGAAACCCAGAGCATCAAGTGACTGAGTTGGGATATTGCTTGCCCAAAATGGCAGAGAAGATACCTCAAGAAAGGCTACATGCAGATAGAAGGAGATACCTCACTAAAGAGCCAGCTCACCATAGAAATTCCACACAGCAGCTGGAGTACTCGCCAATGACTATGCCATACATGGAGCTTAGAGTAGCACATTTTGATTCTTCTGCGTATAACCATAAACTCAACATTCTTAACCTGCATTCACTTCACTATGCTCTAATGCTACGTCATAGTTCTACAGAGCCCATCAGGAGTAACAAGCATGCCATCTTTGCAAACTCACACAACACTACATCTCCCCTCTGCTAAATAAAGAAATTATTTGTTTTTCAAAATATATACATAATCTCTTCAATGAGTCTTGGAGCGGAAACTAGGGATAAACATAATAGTGTCTATGACCGGTGTTGGTGATGTAGAAACAGCAGCAGTCAGGGGGGTCTTCATGTGTCCTTTCAGATCCAGTGTCTACATTGACATCAGTGCCTGAACTGCGATGACCCACATGTCACCAATGAGAGGAATCTTGCGTAATGAATAGATTTCCCAGGAGATTAGACAGTCATCTTGTGCCCTTTGCTGGTTCAGCATCGAACAGAGCATCAGACTTTCATTTTCTATACTGACAATCAAGCACTTGACCTCCTCTAGTGAATATTAGGCCTGGGCGTAAAATTCCGTTCCGTTCGCGGAATTTGCGGAATTTGGGTAATTTCGCGTTCCGCGGAGAACGCGAAATTGCCCAAAAATCTGCGTTCCGCGATTTCGCGAAATTTTTTGCTTGTTCGCGTTCTCAATATGCGTGTTCGCGAGATATTTCACCCCGAGCACGCAAACAGCGATCGCGAACAGGAAAAAAGTATCGCGAACAAGCAATTCCGCGTGTTCGCGGAATTTCTGCGTGTTCGCGGAGATTTTTTACCGTTTCGCGGAGATTTGCGTAACGCGATTACGCGAATTCCGCCCACCCCTAGTGAATATAACGTATTTTGCATGTCGACACTTGTCTGCATAGGCCTTCATTTTCCTTTCATGTTGGTTTCTTCCTCAGTATTTCTATTGAGGTAACTTGTTCAACATGGGTCTCCTGAACATCAAAGTTGCAGGGCTTTCGCCTCTGGTCCAGTGGAAGAGCTAAAGGTAAGCTAGAAGAGTCAAATTTAAGACAGATTTAAGGTCAAGCTTTTCTAGTGCAGCACACTGGACAGCTTTCTTAAGAGTACTTATGAAACATTCAATAATGCCATTGGCCCTGGGACCAAAGAAGTGTGCTCTTCTGATGCTTCATATTAGGATAAATGAGTAAGTCTCTAACAGCCTCATGCATCAAGCCAAAATCCAGTCGGTAAAATACCGAATCGTTATTAGCTCCCGGTAGCGAGTCCCAAATACCCAATCCCAATGCATCAACCCAAAACGTGAGCAAATAACGAATCGCTAAATAAATATCCGCTAACATACCGAATCGCTAATACCCAAAATGCTAAGTTACCGAATCGCTATATACCGAATTAGCAGTTACCGAAATCACTATTAGCTCCCGGAAAGTGCCAATAGCAAATAACGAATCGCACCCCAATGCAACAAAACTCGCTAATAACGAAAATCCCAAAAATCGCTATTTTGCAAGAGCTAAATAAGGGGAATCAAAACCTGGAGGTAAAGTCAAAAAAAAAAAAAAAAGATAATGCAAAAAAAAATTCTACATGTGCAAATGATTGAGGCAATCACTAAACCCTTAAATGTGGCCCAGGAGACCCTGTTGGCTCCCACAAAATGGCTGCCCTCTACGTGCTTGCTAGGAGGATGCGGATCAATGCAGCAGGACAGCGCAGGAGAAGGGTCCAGGAGCGAGTTTTCAGACTGCGCATAACCTTGCTCGGGCAGAATGAGGACGAGGTGTACCAGAAGTATCGCCTCAATCGTGCTATGATCATGCGCCTGATTGCAGACCTGGAACCATTACTGCAGCACCAGACACACCGGACAAATGCAATCCCTGCGCACGTTCAGGTCCTATGCAGCCTGCACCTACTGGCCTCAGGGAGTTTCCAGGGGGTAATTGCGGTGGCCGGAGGTGTTTCGCAAAGCGCACTGTCACGCTTCTTCAAGAAATTCCTAGATGCCATGCTGACAATGCTCCACACACACATCAGCTTCCCCACAACCCCACAGCAGTTGGACCGCACCAAACAGGCTTTCTACCAGGTGGCACAATTCCGACATGTGATTGGATGCATCGACTGCACGCATATCCCCATATGTCCTCCCGCAGCAAATGAGTATATATTCCAGAACCGCAAGTCATACCACTCGATCAACGTGCAGGTTGTGTGCGATGCCAATAACATCATAACGGACCTAGTGGCACAATTCCCAGGGAGCACACACGACTCCTACATCTTCCGCAACAGTGGAATGCACAGGCGACTAATCAACGGAGAATTTGGAGAGGGACTCCTGCTAGGTACGTAGAAATACACTTCCCCACACCAACACCACACATGTATGTACATCACCAATGCTAAGTCTATGCTTCTATCTTCTAGGTGACAGTGCCTACGCCCTGCGTGAATACATACTCACCCCATACTTAAATCCAGCAACCCCGCAGGAACATCGCTACAATGCTGCACACATCAGCACGAGGAATGTGATAGAGAGGACTTTTGGGATTCTCAAGAGCCGCTTCCGAATCCTCCACAAGACTGGCGGCGCCATGCTATACCAACCTGAAACATGCTGTCGGATAATTGCTGTATGTGCAATGCTGCACAACATTGCCACCAGAAGGGGGATACCCATAGAGGTGGACAGGGATGACGACCACCGGGCTGACCAACCACCCGCCCAACAACGACAGGCACACATCCCAAACACAGCAGAGGGCCATAGGAGGAGGACATACATAATGCAAAATCATTTTTGAAACATGGGAAAATGAGACATTACAAGTTAGTTTGGGGTGCAACTGTTTAATGCACAGTAGCACTTAGGATTGTGCAACAAAACTAGCATTGTAAATCATGCTCCTATTGCATTATTGTAAATAAAAGGTGCCTTAAAGTCACGCCTGTGCATACACAGTGATTGGATGGCCATGGTTGCCCCACCATGGTCCTGCATGCATGTCCAACTGTCTAGTGGCGCTTCCCATGTACCCCAAGCCTCCGCTCAGGTGTATCCAATGCCTCACCACGGCCTGGCCCTGCGGAGGCACGCGAACTGCGGCGCCTGGTGCTGGCCTCTGCCAGTGACACGCTGCTGACACTGGAGGCAGCCTCACTTGTGTCATCCCCTCCCAATGCAGCAGCAATGCATGTGCTGCTCTGAAGGTGTTCCACAGCAGTGGTGATGTGTCCTAGTGACTTCGCGACATCCCCGCAGAAGTGCCCAAGGTCCACCTGCAGGGCGACTGAGCGGCGTGCCAACACTGCGGTGCTGTTGCTGTGCCGTGTGATGGCCTTGGTAGCGGCGGCGGAACGCAACATTTGCTGCCGGTGACTCCTCTTATGGCACTCATGGCCCTCCCTCGTGGCACGGATGAGCTCATGTACCTCCTCCCTGAGCTGTGCATTGCCCTCTGCAACCGCAGGGGTCATGTCCCTGACCGCCGTGCTCATGTCCGTGACTGCTGCAGTCATGGCGCGCATCTCCCTAGCAAGGCGCACGATATTGCAGCTAATGTTAGCCACATGTCGCCCCTGCATGCGCTGTGTACGCAGCATCCTCTCCTCGATTGCAGAGGTTGTTGGGACATCCTGTTCGGCTGAGGAGACGGAACTGCGACGAGCCCTGTGCCACCGTGCGTGTCTTGCACCTCCAGGTGGTGCATCAGGTGGTGTGTATGTGCGCTGCCTGGGTGCCAATTGCGAGGTGGGTGTTTCCATCTCCTGCAAGGGCGCAACTTGGGACCTGCGCCTCTGCGCTATTGTGGCTGTAGTAGCTGCAGCCTGTTTGGCTGGTGCCGTTGCTTGTGGCGCTGGTGCTGGTGCTGGTGCCGTAGCTTGTGGCGCTGGTGCTGGTGCCGTAGTTTGTGGCGCTGGTGGAGGTGCCGTAGCTTGTGGCGCTGGTGGAGGTGGTGCTGTTGGGGTGGCAGGTGTTGGCGATGCATGCGCGTCCTGCGCTGTCTCCTGGTCTGACTCGACGGGTGTTTCCGAGATGGTCAGCTGGCTGCTGTCGTCCGAATCCCCAGGTGATGCATCTGTGTGTGAAACAGTGCATGGTTAGTGGGATAATTACAACTACATAGTGTTGTACACATGAATGTCCCTCTGTGGTCCACTAAATGAACAGTCTCCATCCATGTTCAACTGATGTGGTGAATGGTCATTGGATTTACGCCTGTACATGCACACTGGGCTGACTAGACTACAACTCCCAAGATGCACTAGTGTCATGTGTAAAGCTGTCTGTGCCAGAGCTGCAGACACACTGAGATCGGGCTGGGGGCATGGAAATGGATTTACGCTATGCTGGGTGTGGGCACAGGCATGCATCTTACCTTGGGCACTTGTGGCTGCGCCGGACGTGTCCATCTGGGTCACCCCCACGACGGCTTCCCGCTCTATCGTCCCTTCCACAAGGTCCTTCAGGGCTGTGTTGGCTGGTGCTGTGGATGGTCCGCCTCCAGTCCTGCTCGCCTCCCGCAGCCTCTCCGCAATCCTCTCTTTGGCACGCTTCCGCAGGTCGTACCACCTTTTTTTGAGGTCGTCGATGCTGCGGGTTGTGACGCCAACTGCATTCACCCTCTCACGGATGCGCAGCCATATGCGCCGCTTCTCCTGCTCAGGCACCTTGAGGGACAGCTTGCCAAAAAGGCGGTCGTGTTTGCTGGAGACTCCCTCGATAAGGTACTCGAGCTCCCTGTCAGAAAATTTCCGCTTTCGCTTGCGTGCTGACTCAGCGCTGGATGGCACTTCCTGCGCCATGATGTGTGTGTCTTTGGATTTGCAGAGTCGGTGTGGCCTCACTCTGCACAGGCAGTCTTGCTTCCCAGCTCCTGGTTGGTGATGTCATCTGCACGTTCCCGGAGCGACGCGGCAAATTGCGATTTCGCTATTACCGATTCGGTAATAGCTAACTCGGTATTACCGAACTCGCTATTAGCTAATTCGGTATTACCGAACTCGCAATTTGCTAATGGGAGTTTGCATGCCCCGCTATAGAGAAATCGGTAAATTTAGCGATTTTTAAGGAATCGCTAAATTTTACCGAATCTGTTGATGCATGCCATATACCGATTCCTTAATGGCGATTCCTTATTTTTCGCTATTAAGGAATCGGTATTCGTTTGGTTGATGCATATGCCCCTAAATACTTTCCTGTTGAAAGGTGGGCAGTTGTCATATTTTAAGATTACAGGGACACCCCATGTCACAAAGATCCTGTCTAATCTCTCAATGACTCTCTCTTGACTGATAGATGAGAGATCTTCTGTAAATGAAAAAAGGCAGTATTCATCAACGATCACCATCATGTAGTTTCATCAGCTCCAGCATTTTCTTTATGGCTTCTTTTACACTTTCACCATCAAGATTCTTAAGGTACTTCATAATCTTGTTATCTACTTCTTCTATCACATCAAAGAAATCATCAAAGGTTTCTTTCCAGGCATTCCATCTGTTGCCAATATTCAGATTTTTGGTGGTATCAAATGGTGGTGTTGGTTTCAAGAAGGCGGCTGCATTTTAAACATTTCCAAGAATGGCTGACACTGAGTGGCCTATTACGATGTTGGGTGGACTCGCGTCCACATGACACTGACACGGAACTCGGACTCCCTGATTAGGATGCGACCGAACAGTGTTCATTCGCATTCCGACATTTCACTATGGGATCATGTATTACGGTCGTAAAGAGGCCATAGTACATGCTCCCATAGGGAAATGGGAGGTTGTGTCAATCCGTGCACTCCATGGCAGGCACTTCGTGGTACCATAGGGTGCAGGGATTAACAGAGGGGCACCATAGGTGCCCCCTCAGCCACCAAGTAGAGGTTGTGCATACAAGTGAGCCTTAAAAAGACCCCAAAACATGCTTTCCAACAGGGTTTCCATGTCAGAAAGGCTGGCATGTAAACCTTGCCAGAAACCGCGCATCATAATCACAAGGGTGGAAAAACAGCCCTTTGGGATTACAGGCTGGTGGCCTACTGGCCGCCGGGCTCCTTGAGCCCATCGAAGGCCAGCCGGAATGACCAGTCAAAATGCAGACATTCGGAAAGTAAACCGAGATGCTTTGGTTGGAGCGTTTCCGGTTCGAGCTGTAATGGTCTCCTGAGGGTGGTGTTCTCTCCGCCACCATCTGCTGTTCGCTGGGACCTGCTTCATTCATACCATCTCTAAGGCCCTGCACTGTGCTGGCCTCTGGGTCATCTTGAATACAGAAGACAACAGTAGTTTAGCAGTCGCACATTCCTATCCTTTAAAAATTGCAATATAGAAAAACAGCAGTGCTCTAAACACAATTAACACATCTGTCACCACAAAGTGTACCAGCCAGACCAACAAACAAAATTGCACATAGCCCAAACAACAGGTCAACAATGAAAAAGTAAAGCACTCCTAATGTATTTACATCCTATACTCTACTTCAGCCCCCTACCAGCATGTTGCTGTATATTCTAAAGCTCCCATCAGAATTCATGAGAAACATCACTACTGGGGGCTGGAGACAGAAGGTTGCTAGGGCAAAGAAGATCAAAATCATAATTACTGTAGCACCACTTGACCTGCCTCATCACAGCTAATCCACCACTATAGGGCAGACTGTGGTCTTATTCAATGCAATGTCATGGCATCCTGAACAAGTGAGTGATAGCATGAAAACGTAGAGGGAAAAAAACAAGTAACATAGAAGAATAAATAAACAGAACTTAAATGTTTACCTCAGAACACAAAGGGAAGAGGTGTGGCGCTGCGGCCAAGGTGACTGACACCGGACGCTGGGGCTCACGGTTCGATCCTTGGCACCGGCGGCAGGTCAGCCCAGCACCATGTGACTCTGGGCCATAACTTGCTTAATCTTCCCGATGGCCACCAGCGCCGGGATGCCTCCGGGTAGCTGTGCGCTTTACAAATACTGGATTTACATTTCAGAGTACAGGATCATCAGGAGAAAAGATACAGGACGTGCCTTTGGTGAATTGAGGTTTTGTGGGCATTAGGGAAAGACCAAAGTGATAGATAGCTGGTTAATATCATAGTTAATATAGTTGATCAATCAATTGATATATAATTAATTGATATATGGCTAATTCCACTGGATGGAGAAGGGAAAACAGCCTTCTTTCTAAATATAATAAAAAGCGTTATCTGCCTCAGGGTAAGAACACACCTCACAAAATGTAAGGACAAGGAAGACAAACGCTGGGGTAATGTGCAGTATACCTGAAAAACTTTGAAACATTTTGAGGACTATGCTTTGCTTTTGTTAGACATTCCACTCAAATTCCATATCTTCCTTTCTTCCACTACTTCTCTCCTTTTGTGTAGTGTTTCCCCATTTTCATGCTGGTTTCGAATATTTTTCTGCAAATCGTTGCTGTCAATCTGGACCTTCTCATGCTGGATTGGCATCTCTTTCCTACCATAGCAGCCTTTTTAGCCAAGAATCAGACAACCTGTGTTGGTCTTGAAGATCCTTGGCTGAACTAGACCTCATGATTAATTCTCTAAAGAATCGCACTTAAGTTATGTTTTCATAAATGTAGCTTATAATGCCGAAGACGAATTTCAGAAATGCTTTAAAAAATATCTAAAATGTTTACGCAAATGTTTTTTAATACATTCTTTGGGCCATCAGAATCAGTTCTATTTTGCATTTAAACAATAAAGTAGTACATCCTTTTTTTTTCAGGTTCAACTAGATTTTATGTTTAAAAAAAACAACGAATCAGTGCAACAATTTCTTCAGTATACGACGATGAACGGAAAATCGTTTAATTTTCAAGTTAGGATATATTTATAATCCCTCAACAATGGCTTTTGATATCGATAAATACATAAAGGGTTATCATATTGCTATCTCGTATGGAGAGAAGAAGATAGAATGGATTCTTTTTTTTCTTTTCTATTTTTGACTCACATTGCATTAGAGAGGAAATTTTATCTCTGGATGTTTGCTTTTTAATATTCCATTCTTTACTTCCAGAAAATGAGAAGCTTTTCAAACCCCCTTTGACTTCTCATTAAGGAGATGGGCTTAATAGGGAAATTGATTCAAATTACCTCCTTACAGTTTAAGTGACTTAATTTAATGAAAAGGAAAACTTTTGCTGAAGTAATGCAGTTGCATATCTCTTCAGATTCTCAACAAAATAATTATGCCTTTATTATTAAATGCTCGCTTTACAACTTAGCTAACAGTTGACATTTCCAGTTTAGCCAGCATTTCATTGGCAGTAAAAGACATAAGCCTTCTTCCAGTGCTCAATTTCTAAAAGACATTTTCATTATAATAATTTCTTTACATGGTTACATTTTCAAAGGAAAAACTATGGGGCATATTATCAAGACAGGCAATAAAATTATCGCCGCTTTAGCGGCCGAACACTGCCGCTAAAACGGCGATAATGGGCTTGATAATATGCTCTATGGAATTCCAATTTAAGCTCAGGTTAGATGTCCGTCACATCAAACATGGGCTTCAATTGGAATTCCATGGAGCATATTATCAAGCCCATTATCGACGTTTTAGCTGCAGATTTCTGCCGCTAAAGCGGCGATAATTTTATCACCTGTCTTGATAATATGCCCCAGTCATTGTCTTGTGCACTTACATGCAACCTGATGGATGTATAAATATTCTTATTTAGCCATCACTTTTTTCAAATACATATTAATTACTTAAAAAAATTCAACTTTTACCAAGTTTAGGCCTACTTAAAAAATGTACAATGAGATTCAACTTGTGAAAAAAGGATTGGCAAAACCAATAGATATCTATTTAACTTGCTAACGAATACAAATGAAATTATCCACAAATGCATTTTGGAAGAAGGGAGAACAGAACGACATTGGACGAAAAAGCTGCATAAAAAAATCCAAGAATTTAGGGACATATCATCAACAACCGGCGATAATTATCGCTAAGCGATCTTAGCGCTAGGATAATTATCGCCGGCTAGCGTGGATTTTTATCACTGAGATAGCGTGCTATTAGCAGCGCTTATCTCAAAAGCGATAAAAATCCTAGCGCTATCTGCCTAACGTGAGATTATCGCTGGAAACCCAGCGATAATCTCATGAAATGTGGCGTTAGCTTGTTGATAGGGACTCACAAACTTAGCCATGATATCCCCCTTCCAGAGAATATCATGGCTAAGTCAGTCCTGAAGCAGGTGTAAGGAAAGTAGCGTTAACAGGGGTTATCGCTACTTTTCCTGCCGCTATGCTTCATAGCGTGGGGCTTGATGATAGGAGAAATGTCACTTAGCAACATTTCTCCTGTCATGTCAGGTCAGGAACGCCCACTTTGCCTCTCATTAGAGATGCAAAGCTGGGTGTTAAGAATAGGTGCGCTAATGCAAGGGTTCACGCGTTAGCGTGACCTTGCTAATTAGACAATAAAATTATCGCCGCTTTTCGGCTGAAAACGGGCGCAATAGCGGCGATCATTTCCTAGCGCCGCCTTGTAAATATGCCCCCAAGATATAGCGTTGCCACTTGGAGTCCCCCTCTGGAACCTGAAGAACAGCTGCCCGCACCTGCAGGTGCTGATTAGAAGCTATGGGGAGGGATTTACAAGGCCCCCACGGACATATGCAAATTCACCAGCATGGAGAACCAGAACTGGATGAATTTAAAATTATGCTGATGTAATTCACTAACTTGGGGAATTTCAAAGTAACCTTACTTATGTTAAATGCTATGTTAAAATGCTTCCCAGCGCTTTTAGCAATTGAAAAAAACTATTCTGGCTCAGGTGATTCACTTATTATGTCGTTATGTCACTTCTTGTAATTACTCACCATTCATGGTAAAAATATACCAGGAATGCACCATTCTCACATAAACAATGAAACTCAAGTGATGATTGTTTGCTGATCTTTTTAATTTTTTTAATTCGAAATGTGTAGTTTCATTATTTTAAATCATTTTCCTGGGATTTCACGTAATTCTGTGAATGTTGAACCCTCCTAGGCAGGACACTACACTACCAAACCTGATTTAGTCACATACATGAACAGTATCTGACCCAGCAAGTTAAAAGTCACTGTCAATTGTTCTGAATACAGTTGTATTTGATTTAACTGCACCTGTGTCTACTGTCACTCAGATTGTACTTTGGTGACGAGGCATGTCCACACTTATCTCTGCCAGTCCGATGACACTCTTGGGGGCATATCATCAAGGGCTTTATCTC
Source organism: Triturus cristatus (assembly GCF_964204655.1). Taxonomy (NCBI): domain Eukaryota; kingdom Metazoa; phylum Chordata; class Amphibia; order Caudata; family Salamandridae; genus Triturus; species Triturus cristatus. The sequence continues at coordinate 684,732,630 of NC_140588.1, forward strand.
CGCTTTTCTGGCTTTAAAAGCCAGAAAAGCGGAGATAAAACCAACGCCCTATCAGCAAGAGGGTGCTAACATGCGTATTCGCATGTTAGCACCCTTTTACACTACGCCTACCTGTGTATCTCTAATGAGATGCAAAGTGGGCGTTCCTGACATACACTACATGTCAGGAGAGCAATAACGTGTCTTTGCGCTATCAGCAAGGATGCCATTGCATTTTAGCAGACGTTAGTTTTTGGAGAAAACTGCAGTTTTCTCCAAAAACTAACGTCTGCTAAAATCCTGACTAAGCCACCCCTAACATTGGGGGTGGATTATGCTGATACGACCACAGGGTCGTATCAGCAAGGTTATCGATCTTTTGCAGGGAACATCGCTGGAAAACCAGCGATGTTCCCTGCAAAACGGCGATAACATCGCTATCTTAGGAATTTTTATCGCCCTGGAGCAGCGCGTTGATGATAACACGCTACCAGGGCGATAAAAAGCAGAGATAGCCTGCGATAAGAAAATTATCGCTAAGCACGGCCAGCGATAATTATCGCTGCCCGTTGCTGATATGGCCCCATTGTGTAACTTTTTTCATGACTTACCAAGCTCCAGGGCTGATGAGGCAATGATTAACCCTGGATGAGATCCCCTGGATAGCAATGAGCGGCAAAGGTGATTCAGCAGGAGATACAAACACACAAATCGAGAACCCAGCTAGATTCTAGCTGAGAATTAAGAGAACTAAAAGGGAAGGACAACAACAAAGTGAAGAAATGGTTAGTTGGGTGATAAATTAAACAGTGAGTGTGGCAGCTATAAACAATCTTTGGCAGGCAGCTTTTATACTGAGATGAGGGATTTAAATACTAGCGCTGCCAACCTAAAGTGAATAGACAACCCAGAATGGTTAGTGGTCCATTTTACTTTCTTCCTATACCCGCTGCACAGTCTTGTTTCAAAAGCTTTTCTTTGCTAAACGTAAGTGTGTATGTGTGTGTGTGTGTGTGTGTGTGTTTGTGTGACGTGCGTGCATGTGTGTGTGTATTGTGTGAGAGCGAGAGAGAAACTGAGAGAGTAGGTAAGGAGAGTGTAAAATAATCTGCTTCTTGTTTTGCACCCTGATAAAACCCCCTATCCAAATCAGCCCGATTTAAGAAGCTGGTAGAAATGATTTGCTAATTTTGGTATTGAACATATACAACCATGGCTAATCTGGGAGCATGAACAAAAGGCACACATTCACCAGAATACTCTGAAATATCATGCTCCTTCCATGCAATCACATTTTGTATGTGTCTATGATGGATTCTGTGGTCTAGGATAGCTTCTACCTGGGACACCATCAACCAAAGTGGGAGGAGGATGATTCCACGCATCACCCTAGTAGGTGTAACATGTGAGAAGTGTACTGCTGGGTGGATTCTCCACTTATCAGGAAACTGGAGCCAAACTGCTGCTGCCACTAAGAATCATAAGATCTGGAACGAACCCACAAACATGGAAGAAAACATAGAATGAGAACTCCCCTGTGGGAAGATGCCACATGGAAAGCAATTTGCTTGTGTCATGTAATGGAGTGTAGTCTGATGATGACATCAGATGATCTCTTATATTCTGTCTTGGCCTTCAGTATTGAGAATTTGAGCATGTTATAGTTGTGATAAAATGTTAATGTTTGAAGTCTAATGGTAAATAAGAAGGGACAATTCTAGAGGGCAACATAAGGTGGTGGAATACAAAGGTGCAGTAGTGTGGCAGTAGCCATGTAACTTATTAGAGGTCAAGAATTGTTATGAACAAATTCTGACAGATCTAGCCATTCACTTCACCATGCAGGGTGAGTCATGAGGAAGCATTCTTGATATTGTTCTAGAAGCTGATTCAATTGCTCAGTTCATTGATCTTCTTAGTAATTGGACTATGGAAGCCATAGAAATCATAATCATGGCTGTTGTGGGATGGAAGTATTTGAATCAATCCTGTTAATCAAGAATAGGAGATCTTAGCTTGAGTACAAGTAGCAGGCTGATTAATATAGTTTTTAACAGATTGACTGAACTTTTGCCATCAAAACAGTAAGTCCTTTATCTTTCTATTTCTGAATCCATTCGAGGCATAGCAAGGGCCAAAAAGCTATGTATGTCTCTAAGGCTAGTCTGGGATCTGTCCTGAGGTCCTCCCAGCAAGCAGCAGTAGTGAGCTCACCGCCAGGCTGTTAGCGTTGTCAACCCCTTTTCAGCCTATAGCTCTGATCGGACAGCGATCAAAGAAATTCAGGGCGCAGACTCAGTTCTAGTCCGCAGTTCACTTAAAGGGTTCTGGGTAATCTATCCAGGTAGTAGCTCCTGTGTCTTGCATCAATACGAAGACCTCAGTCTCAGGTATGCATCTGTTCTTTGCTTCGATGGGCTGCTCCCATCAATAGGGCCTGTACCCTTATAGTGAATAAGCATATTAGATTTTGTCACCTGGCTTCGCTTTTTCAGTAATTGGAGGGTCAATATCTACCTCCAGGAGCCGCCGATGTCTGCGACGGCAGAGTGTTGCAATTTATGTAGGATTATGATGAATTATTGGCCAGGTTGATCGGAGCCTCGTTGCTATGTTGCCATTTTGGAGTCAGGCAAGCTCCGCCCCCCCTGTCTAATATAATTTTTGCCTCAGAAACTAGTATTTCTACACTGCAAATCTAACTAAAAGACAGCAGAGACCCGTACATCTGATCTAAGGCAAGCATAAAGTCAAAGAGGAACACTAAGGGAAGCTGGGTAATGCATAGTTAATGCATTGAGATGTAGTGTTCTTCAAAGAGGTGAGTCTTCAGCTCCTTCATAAATTGGAGAAATGTTGGGGTAGTAGTGATGGTTATGGGGCTGTTTTTCCAGATCATGGGTTCATAGATGGAAAATGAATGTTTTTTTTTTTTTTCGACACCTCCTAGCCAGCAGTCAGATGATGTTCTAGCTACTGGGCTGCTGAGACGAGCTTGTCTGCAAGGATGCTGGTTGTGATTGCTTTGCAAATGCTGCAGCTGGTTTTGAAGATTGTGTGGGCCAGCAAGGGGAGCTACTGGAGTTCCATTAAAATGGGGTTAATGCAATCATATTTCTGATGGGTGCCAGTGTGGAGTCTGAGAAGCCTTGGAGTAGGGCATTACCACAACCCAACCAGAAGTTGTTTGACTTTCTTTAGAAGAGGGAGCTGGTGCCAGGCAGTCTTTCTTTTCTGACAATTTATTCCTTGAGTGTGAGTTTGCTGTCCAAGTTGAATCCAATTGACTTGGCAGTAGGGGTGGGTGGAATGTTACATTCTGCTCACAAAATTGGTGGAAACTTGGTCACTCTGTGTTACTCTTTAATGTGGATTTCTGAACAAATTCCAGATATGCCGCCACTGTAACTGACACAAACCACACACAAACCACCTGAAACATCCTCTCCACCCAGGATACCACCTCCCCATGAAATCTATCCAATCGGGAGCTCCCACAGGCCCATCCTGTACCACATCTTCAATATTGGAAACCAAAGGATTGTCCAGGAGCTCACCACCCTACTCAATACCTCTGTCACTACTGTAACATTTCCAGACACCTGGAAAAACATCAAAGTCGGACCACTACTCACAAAATCTCCGCTGACCCCAGAAAACTCAAAAACTACTAGTCCCTGCTTTTATTCCCAGCAAAGGTACTGGGAAAAATCAACAACTAACAACTTATGACACACCTGGAGCAGAACCAGCTGCTTGATACTTCCTAATCCGGCTCCTGCAGCAATCACAGCACTGAAACCGCCCAGATCACAGCTGATGTACCGATGACATCCAAACCCTCCTCAACGGAAAAGAAGCAACAGCTTTGATCCTCCTTGACCTCTTGGCAGCCTTCGACACGTATCCCACCACACACTGATCGAAAGATACCACCACATAAGCATGCAAGGGGACGTGCTCAGATGGACCCCGCTGACCTACATCGTCAGATCCCACAGTCTCAACATAATTTCCTATGCAAACTACACCCAATTCATCCTCTCACTCATAGATGTCTCCACCACCAGAGCCAACTTCCACAGATGCATGACCAACATTGCCAACTGCATGAAGAACAACTGCCTGCAGCTGCAAACAGAGAAGATGGAAGTACGGTTCTTTGGTAACTGCAGCAAAACATGGGAGGATTCCTGGGGGCCATCAGAAGTAGGACCCGCAATCTCTCTCTCCAACCATGCCAGAAACCTTGGAATCATCATTGACAACAAGCTCACCAACAAATGACAGATTAACTTTGTGTCCTCGGGCTGCTTCCTCACACTGCGCATGCTACGTCAGATCTTCAAGAGGCTACACACGAGATGCACTGTGACACAAGCCCTCATCACCAGCTGACTGGACTAAGGCATGTCCTCTATGTAGGAGTAGCAGCACAGCTTCTACAGAGACTACAGATCATACTGAACACCACAACGAGACTCATCCTCAGCAAACCCACATCACACCCCACTCAGGAAACTTCACTGGTTCCCTGTACAGAAGAGATGCCAATTCAAGCTGCTGACCCATGCACACAAGGCTTTACACAACCAAGGACCCACCTACATTAACCACCACCTGAACTTCCACCAAAGATCGAGAAGAGTACACTCCACCTCCATTTAATTTGCCCATACTCCCCGCATCTATTGAAGCAGGAGTGGAGGATTCTCCTTCTATCAAATCTCAACAAAGACCATGAGCAGCCTCCCCAGTCACTCCTGGACCATCACCTCACTTCTGGAATTCCGAATAGCCCTCAAGACCCGCCTGTTCAAATAAACCTCTGAGGCCTGCAAGTGCCTGCATACCCTTTTGAGTGATTAGCCACACTCTATAAATCCTGATTGATTGATTCCACCAATCATCATGTGGAGGACTTTTTCTCCCACATGGTTACATAAAATGGGAGCTAGCAAGTAAGTGTTTGTGTCCCCTAGCACGATTTTCTAAAACAAGCGGTCTTGGGTAGTAGTGGACCCAGAGCTTCCCCTCCAGTAGATGTTTGGAGCTCAAGTAGATTTTCTACTCTAGTAGCAAAAAAATCAACTTGAATATTTGTGCGCTCTTTGCACAGCACATGGTACTGTTCATACTGATTATTCTACGCTGTTCTTGCTACCAGCGCTAAATTGCAGTACAAGCAGCACAAGCTGCATATTTTTCGTCTTTGGTAGAACTCCACAGAATAGTACAGAGCTGTTATGTAACTCTTTAGAATTCTGTAGAGTGAAACTCCACGAGTTTCGCCAACCCTACTTGGCAGTTGGTGAAAGATGGGGTTTGAAGCCATCAGGGTTCATACCTTTGAGCCATGTTTGCACTGTGTCCTGTTTGTTGTTCTTGGCGAATAACAGTAATTATGTCTTGGTTGGTTTGAGCTTGAGGTAGGAGCTGCACACCCAGGCCTAGATGATATGCAGGCAGAGTTTAAGTTGTTGGATCTATGAAGAAGAGGAGACTTGTATATCATTGGCATATTAGTCAATCATGATGCTGTTATCTGTGTGAAGACCACCAAGGGGCTCCATTTACAGTATGAGGATGACAGGAGACAGTGTGGAAAACCTGGTGGACTACACAGGTGGTAGGGAGGGTTTGTAACCCAGAGGTGTCCAATGTGAACAACCTGGTGTTGGTTGGAAAGGTAGGAAAAGAAACAGTTACTGACCATTCTGTCTATCCCATTGAGAATCCAGGGTGCATATGAGGGTGTGAGTTTCAACTGTGTGAAAAACAGCTGAGGGGTCCAGCAACATCAGAAAGAAGGGGCCATCTTAATCTGATCTTCAATGTGTAAGATGGCAGACTCCTTCCAGCAGTGTGATCTGAAGTCCGACAAGTAGTCATTGCAGGAGATGATTATCACTGGTGGATCAAACTTGGAGTTGAACATAGGCTACTTTTTCATTGATCTTATCAATGAAAGGTACGTGATTGGTGAGCTTGTAGTTGGAGAGGCCATCAGGTTGTAGGATAGGATTGAAAGGATCGTGCCTGTCTTGAAAGCTTCTGGGAAGATGTCTTGAGTAAGGGAGGCATTGACAATAGGAAGTAAAGGCAGAAGAACATACCCAGAGAGCTTTAATGAAAGACAATGGTAAGATGTAATCTTAATAAGAAGAGGATTTGAGGTAGTTGAGTATGTCAGCAAAGATTTGCAAGTGCTAGGCCTTTGGAGGCCAATCATTGCAAACTATTGGAAGGGTTGAGTGCAAGAGATTCCTCAGGCTAGGTATTGTTGATGCACTGTTGGAACTTCTATATTTTTTAATTGAGGAAGATGTTACTGCAATTGCACAAATCTGTGGAGTAAGGAAATCATGAGTCCAGCAGGGGAATGAGGCAGTGCTTGTCTGTATTGAACAGCTTTCAGCTTCTGTTTGTGGCTTCACATGAAGGAGTTGATATAGTTATTTTCTTTGGCTGATATGATGAGCTGTCTGCATGTTGTGCATACGGACTTCAGTATCAGAGGTCCTCTGGCGTTCTGTATTTACCATGCATTGATTTTATATATAAAAACAATGTGTTTGTGAGGGTTATCCCAAATTACCTTAAGTGCGGGTAAAGGTATCTGTTGCAAAAACATACATGTGGCAAAATCATACGTGCTAAAAATGTGTGGTAAAGGCACAACATGGTGAAAACCTTGTTGTATAGGCTGTTTGCCCATTTTCCCCTTGGAAACATACCACAATCATATATTTATAACCTATAATCATCTAAAGTGTCTATCATTGGTGAAACAGACCTCCCTTACCTTAACTGACTGATCGTGAGAATATGCTGAATATGATGTTTGTCAGATCTTTAGCATTTTTCCCAAGAACATGGTGATTTCCTTATGCAATTACATAGCCCTCCCAAGGCATAATCTGTGTTCCTCAAGGTCTTGTGGGGTCATAAAAATGGGATGCCTAGGGATCTACGTACTAGACACCAGGGAACAGGGGACACTTTTGATGGGGCATATTCCAGATGGATGTTTCAGCAATTTAAGCAAAAGGTTGACTTGCACCAAGGGGAATCTAGCAACTAACAGAAGAAGTGAATATACAGTTACCCAGAATATATACACCCAACATGATTAATTACCTATTAATTATTTATTACATTACTTATTCCAGCTGTGCTGGGGGTGAATAGGACCACAGGTGAGCCAAAGCACATTTTGCATATATATATGTGCAATCCTTTCCTTGTAACGCTGCACTTTTTGGGGAGACGGAAGTGCCATTAGCCAGAGAAAGGCAGCCAGGTCTTCTTTGTCATCCATCGCTCCTTCTTTTCTTACCATGTGGTTACCATCATTTTGTGGAGCCAGTGTCTGTGTCATAAGCAGCATTTTTGTCTTCATTCTCCATGTCTCCTTCAAAGCTTACCATATAGTCGGCCAACATTTTGTGGAAACAGTGTAAGTGTTTGATCATTTATAATCTTATGTCCCTTAAAATACTTTGGTTGGAGCATTGATTGTTGAGTTCCTTTTACACCCCTGTTGGGTTTTTTTTCCATTTTTTTATACATGCTCACTGAAAAAAAAATGTTAAAGTAAAATTATAGTTAGGTATTGTAATAGTTAGGTTTTAAAAAGCAATGCTTAAATATCCCCAAAAAAACGAAATGAGATGACACAATACACCAGTTATACTTCATTGAACTCAGTATATCTTTTATTGTCATAAATACAGAATGTTAGCACTGTAGTTGCTCATAGGTAGCCAGATAAAGTCACCCCGGACATGAGCCCAGGGAGCACAGAGGTAGACATAGATAGGAAGGTCTGAATGCTGTAAGTGGGAGTTCAAATTCGGAGGTTCCACCAGTGATTTATGAATTAAACTTTTTATGCAATAGTCAGGAAGTGGAAACTAAGAGCAAGAAGCAATCAGATAAAAAAATCAAAAGGAGGAGGTGTAGGAGAAGGAGAAGGTTCAGAAAAAAGACATTGTAACTTTGCTCGAGCGTAATTGGGTACAAATGAAGTAACTGATCCGGAAGCTGTAATCAATTTAAGTGACCTAAGGCTTAACAAAGCAGATAAATAAATACTAGCATTATGCCTCACTTTTTGTCCTGAAACATCATTGAACTATTGTCAGGTGCAAGTGGATGTGTATAAGAACTCGTAAACTGTTGTCATTTTAGAATATGAAACCTGAAAAAATACAGATAACAATACAACCTAAAGAGTTTGATGGAACTGCAAATCAAAGCATTTCAGATCTTTAAAAGTTTAAAAACTCTCCCAGCGCTTGAGAATAATAGCAGTGGAATACCATAGATGTTCACAAAAGAGGATCAAAGACTTGGATCTTGATATATATGGCAGTGCCCCTACAAAATACAGACCTAAATCTACTTTCTACTCCATACTAACTAGAGACAATATTGATTTGTTTTCTGTTTTAGTTACTCAAGACATCAAGAAACTATACTACAGGTGGGAAAACATGGTGGCCAGCTAGTGAGACTGGTCGGGAGTGCCAGGAGGGTGGCGTGCCGGTCGTGAGATTCGAACGGTGAGCGGCGTTTGTGGGGGACAACCGTGGAGCACCCAACTTTTCCGCGCGGTTACTCTGTATCGCAGTTGTTGATTTTCGGTGAAATCAGAGGATTTAGTGGTGGTGTATGGCGAACGTTACGGCGGAGGAAACCTTACCTCAGAAGCCTGTCGCTGCAGGGGCGGGGCTTCCAGAGAAGCCGACGGAGGAGCTCACCACAGCGGCAAGAGGAGCAGCAGGGTCCGGGTGTTGGAGCCCCGCTGCTGTCGAGCGAGGTAGAGGGAGGCGGGCGGCTTCCAGAATTCAGTTCAGCGCGGGTGGGGCAGTGGGAAGGGGAACTGCTAACAAGCAAGAAGTTAATTCTACCTCTCTCACCATATTCCAAACTGTCCCGCAGGCTTCTAGGGGCATTTCTAATATCTCTAATATTTCTAGCAGTAGTTTAGAGGCAAAAGATAGGGAGGTAGATACTCGCCCCAAATTGAAAACAAAACCATTTCAAAAAACAAATAAAGGTTATGCGCTTAGAAGTGTAAGTAAGGTAGAGGGGGAAGAAAGTGGGGCTATACAACTGGCTAGCAAAACCCGTAGTAATTTAAAAAAACATATCAGGCAACCTCACAAGTCGGGGTTACTAGGAAAGAAAATTACTTTTAATCCTTCCCTAAATGCCTATTTCAAACCGGTCCCTAAGACGCTTGTACTCTCGAGAGGTAGGAGCTCAGTAGATTCAGTTTGTGCTGAAACAGTTGAAACTGAATTAGACCTAGCAGATCCTAAAGGCAGCTTGGGGGATTGGGTTGACTATCTGACTCCCAACAGATATAAATCTCTAGAGATGGAAGCAGAAAATCAGGTGTTGGGAGTAGATGGAGAACTGGGTGGTCTAGTAGATAGTGCGGGACAGGCCGACCCCCCCGTCATGGCTGAGACATTAAACTTTAATGCTGGTTTACAGTGTAATGTTACGGGGACTGAAGGTATGTTGGGTGAGGCTCATACAGACACTGTTGTTATTGCCTTGTTAAAGAAGCTTGACTTAGATATGCATAGGGGATTCGAGGAATCTAAGGCAAAACAGGATGGAAACAGGGAGGCAGTCGGGTTGTTGGAAGCTAAATTTGATGAGTTAAACTTGCGTACAGCTTCTCTTGAGACGGAGGTTAAGGTGATTCATGGCAAGCTTGATGAGAATTGCAAGGAGCTAGAGCAGGTTAAATCTAGGGAAAAGGCCTATGAGGAGCGTTTGGAAAGATTGGAAAATATGCAGCGAAGGAATAATTTAAAAATGTTGAGGCTTCCAGAAGGGAAGGAAGGGATTGATCTAAGGGGCTTTATTGTCCATTTGTTAAAAACAGAGTTACAGTTGAAGGAAACTGAGGACGAGATTTCGCTGGATATTCATAGGGTACATCGTGACCCTTTCAGACTGAATCCAAATCGCTCGAACCCTAGGAGGATTTTGATACATTTTTTAACGTACGGGCTAAAAGAGAAAGTTTTAGCGGCTGCGTTGAAGAAGGGCCTTTTAACTGCTGGTGAGGCAAGAATCGAGGTTAGGTCGGACCTCTCTGTGGTAACTGCAAACAGACAGTGGGAGTTGGGTAAGAGAATTGAACCTTTGAGAAGGTTGGGCGCCACGGTTCAGTTGAAATTTCCGGCGTTTTTAAAAGTTATGTGGAATAATAAGATGCATACTTTTAGAGCGGTGGAAGATGTTGATAGTTTTCTGGAATATTGTCAGGCTGGAGATCAGTCCGGAGGTTCATAATGCAGTTAACGCCGTCACAGGTTATTGAGGGCAATAAAAAAATGTTGGTGGTAGATTCAGCACGTCCACTAGAACCGGCACTCGGTAGGCCTAGGTTGGGCCTCATGTCATTGGTTGGGTTTTCCCGGGTGGGGGGTGTGGGGTTGGGGGGTAGGAAGTGGGGGGGGCTAGGGTTGGGGTTTTTGGTTGTGGGGGAGGGTGAGGGGGGAATAATAATCACTAAAACAGTTCTCATGAGCTACTTTTTCATCTGGGTGGTAGGGAGAGCAAATTGGGGTAACGATGACCGAGGGTAGGATAGACCCAGTTCCTTGGATGTCATGGAATGTAAACGGCCTAAGGGTTAAAGCCAGGAGAGATAGGATTATGAGGTATTTGAAAGATCTTCCAGCAAACATCATCATTCTTCAAGAGTCTCATTTAACAGAGGGGGAGAGTAAGAAATGTATTGGTTCGCTTCGGTGGTTAGATCATGTTTTTTATACGCCACAGACTTTGGTAACAAAAGGTATTATTTTGTTGGTTAGGAAGGGATTAGATTGTCAGATTGAGGGGAAAAAGGCAGATATTAAGGGCAGGTGGTTGATAGTAAACATGAAGATTGCTGGCCTCTTATGTAATGTTATTGGATATTATGGCCCAAATCAAGATGATGTCGGCCCATTGGACGAGCTAGCTAAAGAGATGATGGGTCTCACGGGTTTTATAGTTTTTGCTGGAGACTTTAATACAGTATTAGACCCCAGGTTAGACCGGTCGGCGAGCAGTAGAGCCCATGTAAATAGTAAAATGGCATCTAGATTAAGAGGTTTGATGGAGCAATTTGGATTGTGTGATGTATGGCGACAGAGGGCAGGCCAGAATGTTGGGTATACTTTTTACAATAAAAAATACCGCCATAAGTCTAGAATTGATTACTTCTTAATTGATGCAAGATTATTGGGTAAAGTAAAAAAAAGTATGCATGTTGGGGTACACTTATCTGACCATTCGGCGGTTATTTTAGAACTTGTGATCGGGATTCGCGATTTGGATTCAGTATGGAGGTTGGATCGCACAGTTTTATATGACCAGGAGGCAATGCAGTCTCTTCAGCAGGAACTCGAAATTTTTATTGAACATAATTTGGGTACGACTAGATTAGATATTGTGTGGGAGACGACTAAGGCTTTTTTGCGAGGTAGATTAGGTGCTATTGGGGCCAGCAGAAGAAGAAAGTACTTCTCCGAAGTAGAATGTTTGGAATTGGCAATTAGGCAGGGTGAAGCAGCTATTGTAAATAGGGGGAGAGTACAGAAGGAAGAGACTATTCAAAAATTGGCAGAGCTGAAAGAGAAACTAGCCTCTGTAGTCAATAATCGGGTAAAGGAAAAATGGGAGGCTAGTAGACTAGCTCATTTTGAATATGGGGAGGGTACAAGTAAACTACTCGCCTGGAAAGCTAGGACAGACAGGATCAGGAACATGATTAAAGAAGTGAAAGTAGGAGAAACAGGAGACACAGCTACAGAAACTAAGGATATTGTGGAAGCCTTCTTTAAATATTTTGCAGAGGTATATAGGGAAGATTTGGTCCCGGATATGAAGTTGATAGAGGACTGGTTAAAAGTTTTACAACCCTTGACTGAGGATTTACAAAATATGTTGGATCAAGAGATTTCTCAGGGGGAATTAGATGTGGCCATCAGACAAGCTAAGATAGGCAAAGCACCTGGCCCAGATGGCCTCCCGGTACAGGTGTATAAAACTCTATCCGGGAGTTTGTCGTCGTTACTATTTAAGGTATTTAATGGGGTCTTTTTTGGCAACGTAGAGCTTCGGAATCAGGCCAATTTAATTGTTATCCCTAAACCTGGGAAATCGTCAAGATATATGGACTCATATAGACCTATCTCACTTTTGAATAGTGATTATAAACTTTATGCAAAGATTTTGGCAGATAGGTTGGCTAAGGTGATCCCCGGTATAGTTCATGAATATCAAAAGGGGTTTATTAAGGGCAGGTATCTCAAAGAACTAACATTTTCCCTAATAGCGAGTATTGATGTTGCTACTGATCAGAAGCTCCCTTTGGCGATTGTTGCTCTTGATGCCGCTAAGGCTTTTGATCGTGTCAATTGGACCTTTTTGAAGGCTTTAGTTATGCACCTGCGACTGGGGAAAAATTTTGGCCAATCTCTAGTATCCCTTTATCAATCTCCCACTTCATGAGTACTAGTTAATGGAGTTCTAACCAAACCTATAAAGGTAATGAGGGGCACGAGGCAGGGTTGTCCTCTATCCCCTCTTTTGTTCGACCTTTATATTGAACCGTTGGCTTGTAAAATTAGGGAGACAGACAGTATTCCTCCCTTTAGATTCCAGGGTTGGACTAGGAAGATTGGCCTTTATGCTGATGATATAGTTATTTTAACATCAGATTTGAATCAAACACTGGCTACGATAGAAATAATCACGAACAATTTTGGTGTAGTTTCAGGGTATCATTTGAACGCTGACAAAACGGAAATCATGTCTTGGAATCTGGCAACAGAGACTATAATTCCCAAAAGACAGATTAGATATTTGGGGGTCCAAATAACTCAGGATATTTCGCAAATTGCTACAACTAACCTGGCTAAAATTAGGAAGGATATTTCTAGCCTAATGAAGGGTTGGAATCATCTTCCACTAACCGTCTTTGGTCGAGTTAATTTGATCAAGATGATAGTGTTGCCGAAGTTAACTTTTTTATTTGACTCTATCCCGTTTATGTTTGAGAAAAATGGGTTGGCAAAATTGCAAAGCGAGATTGGGTCATTTATTTGGTCTTCTAAGGGGTCTAGACTATCCTGGAAAAAGATTAGGAGGAAGTATATTAAGGGGGGATTGGCAGCCCCGGATTTTCAGATTTATTCCTGGGCTTTTTTGCTCAAAAATTTTAGAATGCTTTTGGGCAGTCCAGGGAATTCAGTTAAAGGAGAACTATTTTCTGCTTTGCTGAACATTGAGGGGGTCAAACAGGCCGGCTTCATGTACAAATTTTCGGACCCAAAATATTTCAAAAAAGTGAGATTGAAGATTCTGAGAGATTCGGCTATGGTTTGGTACCGGGTCGGAAGGGCCACAAACATTCCTTACTTTAGTGCTGCTGCACCAATCTGGGAAACTCCGGGTGCCCCAAGCTGGACGGCTGATGCATTGGCAAAGACTTTAAAATCAGAAGGACCCCAGAAATGGGGTGATTTATTTGTCGACGGCAGTTTGCTGCCATGGTCTGACTGCGATATATGTTGGGGTGCTAAGTTTTCCAAATTTAAATATCTTCAGATTCAAAGCTGGGCTATTGGGAAAAACCATCTTATTGGACGTCACAATGACTTTGAGGAAAAGCTGGTATCGGATGTCTGTATTAAAAAAGAGGTGGCGACGTGGTACTGGGCTATTATTGAGTTGGAAGATGGCCCTTTTCTATTGCCGGAATTTCTCTGGGGAGAGTGCTTGCCGAGGATTGCGACAGAAGAACAATGGCAAGTAACTATGTTGATACTATATAAGTTGGTAAAACCTGCGAATTTAAGAAGAAATCACTTGTTCACTCTCCACAGGGCATACTGTACTCCAAAGCGGCTGGCTAAATTTAAAGATGGTGGTAATGTAAGATGCCCTAAATGCAACAGCCTAAATGAGGATGACATTCATATGTTTGAAACATGTCCGGCGATCAAGATTTTTTGGGATGCTGTAAGTAACTGTTTGTCAGTTATTCTAAAGCAAAGAATAGAGGTAAGCCCTGAAACCATCATTACAGGCAGATTGTATTTACAAGGTAAGGGCTTGGATGATAAAACAAAATTGGTGTTTTATGCTATATTGTTGGCCCGTAGGGAAATCTGTAGACTTTGGGTTTCTCCTGATCCCCCGACTGATTTGACTTGGATCAGAGCCATGAGAACTATAGGCAAACTGGATATGGTAGCTCCCCAGAAAAACAAGTATAGATTTTGGACTTTATTTTTTGAACACTATGGGTGATGGGGTGGGCTAAAAGATCTTTAAACCTTGGACTATTGTAAAGATGGAAAAGTCTGGTCCTATGATTAAGTTGCTTTTAATCTTTTGGTGGATATTTGCTTTGGAAGGCTCGGGTTAAGATGTTGCATCTTTCCTCCTTTTTGCCTTCTAGTTAGCAATGTCCTCCATATATGAGATGATCAACACCCTAGGACGCCACAAAGAGAGAAAGGGTGGAAAGCGGCACATGAGGACAAAAAACAAAAAACAAAAAAAAAAGAAACTATACTACAAAGTAGGACATGTGACACCTCAAAAGTATGGGCAAAGAAATACTGTTAATCCCATACATTCTGAATATAAATGACATAGTTGTGAGAAGAGCAGATAAAGGAGACAATACTGTTTTATGGCCTGTAAAAATGTACAATCAAGAAGCCTGTAGACAACTTATCGATGTAAAATGCTACAGAAGGCGTTCACGTCATGCAGGTGGTCAAATTGAAATATACAAAGGCAACTCAAAAGAACAAGATTTGTTAAGCCAAGAGGAATATTTCTTCTTTTTTTTTTAAATTCATATTTTACTTTATTGGTCACAGACACAAATAGAAATAATACATGACATTGTGTTTTCAATTACACTAAAAACAATTGTAGTAAATACAGATGGATATAAGCACTAAACACAAAAACAAATATCATAACAAATAATAATACAAAGTTTCAACAGAAATATTATTTAGCCCCACTGGAGGCTAGACCAAAGCCTTCCAAATTTAACCAAGGATCTCAATCCCCTTGCTTTTGCCAGTGCCAATTCCATTTCATAAACCCCCCTTAATAACAACCAAAATTCAATAATAGTAGGACTAGATTTTTCTATCCATACCCTGGCTATAGTCAAACGAGCACAAGCCATAAAAATTTACACTAAAGAGTTTGAAACATTACCTGTGTCAGATACTAACCCTAATAAAATTTCTTTCTATGATAGTACCGTAGTTTTAACAATTAACTTACTCAGCTCCTGAGCAACCTTATGCCAGAAATCAGCAAGCTTGGGACATTTGACAAACATATCTGCAGCAAATTCATTACACTTGGGGCAATAGGACTTAATAGAGTTATATGACACGGCCCATTTAGAGATAACTTTTGGGGTATAGTACAACGTAAATAAAATACGGTGCTGTCGCAGTTTTAAATTAATTGAAGTAACAGAGGAGTCGATTCTGACCAATGCTTCTGAGACCTCATCGGGAGTCACCCCTGTATCAAACATAATATTCACTTTGGCTGTAGCCTGTAAAACATCATCATCAAATGCCTCAATAAAGCAGCGATAGGCCCTCCCTATGAGACCTTGATTACCATTCTTAAAAATTAACCGAAGAACCTCTGTTGTAGGGGAAAGAGCCAACAAACCTTCCCCCTGCATAAAAAAATTCCTAATTTGTAAATATTTAAAGAATGAGTTATGCGTAACCCCATACTCTGTTGACAATGATTGAAAAGACTTAAAGCCATGTTTATCATAAAGATGCCCCAACAATGTAATTTCCTGTTGTTGCCAAGCTCGCACAACTGAATCTGAAAAAATATCAGGAAGCCTCGGGTTATCCCAAAGATAGGTAAATTCATGCCAATCTGAAAGTTTAAACTTT
This sequence comes from Triturus cristatus, assembly GCF_964204655.1. NCBI lineage: Eukaryota > Metazoa > Chordata > Amphibia > Caudata > Salamandridae > Triturus > Triturus cristatus. Next base: position 684,748,589 of record NC_140588.1, read on the forward strand.
TTACATATATCTTGCCAAATATTAAAAATATGCCGAATAGTCTTAAATCGGACTCTTTTGTAGTAATTTGGGTCTGACAGGTGATGTAGTAAGAATCCAGTATTTAAACCATATGCCAACTGATATGAAAGCCAGGGTTTCCCCGCAACGGGTCCTTTAATTAAAGACTGAATCCGACTAATAAAGGCGGCCCAAAAATAGGTTCTGAAATCCGGAAGTTTAAAACCTCCTTGCCTAAAGGACAGCTTAATGTATTTAAGCGCCCTTCTCGCCCTCCGAAAATTCCAACTAAAGCTTCCAACAACACTATCCAAACGTTTAAAAAAGGTCGCTGGAATTCTTAAAGGGATAGCACGAAAAAATTATAAAAATGTGATTAGTATACTCATCTTGACTATATTGCTTCTCCTGATAATAGTCAGTGGAAGCCTATGCCAGCTACGAAAATCATTAGTAACCTTTTTCAACAACGGTGTATAGTTTAAATCAAATATATCATCAATATGAGCGCTGAGACACACCCCCAGATACATAGCTGAGGCCGTAATACCTAATGAAGATGGAGCTGTAGTCGGTGTAAAATTAAGAATAGACTGAGTCTTATTCAAATTAAGTTTGTATCCGGAAAAAGACCCAAACCGCTGCGCCTCTTGAGTTATCACTGGAAAGGCTTCCACTAGCTCCATAGAAAAAACAGCAATATTTACCAATATTTACCATTAAAAATAACCGGTGAAATGAACGTATTGTTAAGTAAGTGTTTAATGAAAGGCTTAATATACAACGCAAATAATAAAGGAGAAAGCGGACATCCTTGCCGCGTACCACGAGAGATGCTAAAAGCTAATGAAGTAAGACCATTGTACTTAATCATGGCAGTGGGTTTACAATAAAGTTTCTGAACAGCCGAGACAAACCTCCGACCGAGGCCAAAAGAGGCCATCGTACACCACAAGTAGCCCCAGGCCACTCGGTCGAAGGCCTTCTCGGCATCCAACATAAGCATCCCAATTCGCTGATCCAACTGGTCAGCGATGTCGAATGCGGCAATAGCAGTATTAATATGTGCAGCGGTGTCCCTACCAGGAATAAAGCCATGTTGTTCCTCAGAAACTAATAAGTGCATCAGAGGGGCTAAACGAGAAGCCAAAAGTTTAGAAAACATTTTTGCATCTGAATTAATTAAAGAAATCGGTCTGTATGAGCCAAGATTTTCAGGTGGCTTGTCTTTTTTGGGGAAGACAATAATATTTGTTTTGTTCCAAGAGGGAGGAGAATCACCTCCCATAAGTATCTCATTAACCAATTCAAGAAGAATTGGAGTTAAGAGATCCCTGAATGTTTTATAAAATTCAAGTGGTATGATATCTTCCCCCAATGCCTTACCCGTGGGTAACGCCCCAATTGCAAGATTAAGCTCTGCTAGATCGACATTTCTCTCCAAACTTAAAGTCTGAAGCGAATCCAATACAGGCAGCCCACTCTCTTGTAAATAAGTAATAGCTAATTGTGTACTAAAGCCACTCGCTTCATTGTACAGTTCCATATAGAATAACCTAAAGTGCTCCACAATTTCTTGTGGCTTTGAAAAAACATCCCCATTTACCCCATTAATTTTTTTGATATAAACCTTAGCTCTTTGATCAGCTAACTGATAGGCCAACATTCGTCCAACCGGCTCGCCATACTCGTACTGCCGAGTTTTATATTTAAGAAAATTGCTAGCAATTTTATCTTTAAGTCTTCTACCAATCTTCGCTCTAATGTCAATAATCTGTAAATATATTCGATGTTCCTCAGTATCTTTTAAAACAATAGATTGGGCGTGTTTCTGCTCTAGCTCCATATATTTCATATGGTCACTATCCAACTGATTAAAATAAGTCCGGTTTTGTTTAACAATATACTGAAATGTAACCCCCCTTACATATGCCTTTAAACAGTCCCAAACCAATGCGAGGGATGTAGAATATAAATTATTAGCTAGATATTCCTTATATGCGTATGTGTAATGTAATCTAAGTTATTAAGAAAGTGCTTTGGAAACGAGAAATCCCTAGTCCCTAGTTTGAGTGTCTTCATCAGAACTAATAGCTAACGTAAGCATAACTGGATTATGATCCGAGGTGATCTTAGGACACACCACCATATTAGAGTTCTCCAATAGATTGTATTTAACAAAGATCATATCTAAACGAGAATACTGTTTATGCGGGTGGGAAAAAAAAGTAAAGCCTGGAAGTGAGGGATGTAACACTCTCCAAGCATCCTCCAATTGATGAAGTAAAAGCAAATCTTGAATTGCTGCCCTCACCTGAACCATTCTGCTTCTCGCTTTTGAATTTGTAGTATCAATTTTCTTATCTAATATGCAATTCAGATCGCCCATCACTATAAGATCCCCAGACCAATCTAACAACTCAGAACCAAGATAGGAAAAAATGTCAGGAAAGTTGTTATTCGGACCATAAATCGTACATATTATCATATTGTGACTACGTATAGAGAGCTGAGCTATCACCCATCTTCCTTTAGAATCAGCCAAAGTACGTAAGATTTTAACCACAGAGTGTTTAGCCTTCAGCAATGCTACCCCCCGAATGGATACCGGCTGTGACGTACAGATAATTAACTCATAGCCTAACTGTTTCAAGTAACTTCTATCTTTAAAGGCCACATGTGTTTCCACGAGACCCACTATGTCTGGCTTAAAGACCTTCAGCTCGTCCGCAACAACACATCTTTTATTAGCTTGGTTCAGCCCACAGACATTCCAACTCATAAGTTTATTGCTCGACATAAAGTAAGTTCATCTTAAGTCTACGAGTACCAATTCCATCTGTAAATAACCTAAAATAAAAAATTTGCAAAAAAAGCTTCATAGCATTTCCAAGTGTGACGTGACCCTTTAACCCCATCCTCCCCCCCCAAAACCTCCTAGCACTTTCCACCCCTACCAAGACCAACCCCCACCCAGTATCCATGGAAGGGAATCAACCCCCTACTTAGCTGTCCTAAAATGACAGCAAAAAGAGAACACCTCTCCACCACCTCCCGACTAGGGCCCACCACTCCCGCCACGCCCCCATCCGCCCGAACCAACCCAAAAACAGTGTGTTTGCGAACAAGACTAAATTCCATCCATCAATTACCGTAGTGGAATAATGCAATAGTCAACAGAAAACAGCGAAGAAAAAGATCCCCCAGCGAACCAAGACATATTATCACAAAAAAGCAAAAAATATGGATCAACCTTTTGCTACGGGTTGCCATTTACAAAGAGCTTCTCTTGCTTCCTGCCCATTAAATAGGTACGGCCATCTTTAATAATTTTCAGGCGGGAAGGTTCCTGTAGCATAACCTGAAAACACACAGCTTTAAGAGGATCCATAAGCTGCCGAAGAAGCCACCGCCTATCCATAGTAGGCTTTGAAAAATCAGAACACACAAATATTGAGAAAGTGCCCACTTTAACAGGAGCTGTAGGACGGGCTTTAAAAAAAAATGGCCTGTCGTAGAAAAAAGTTACCCAAAAAGACCAGTATAGGCCTGGCAAAATTTCTTTTAGATTGAGTGTCCCGTGAAAGGAAAGACGGTAGCCTATGTGCTCTTTGGACTTGAGTATCCATATCCCAATCGTCCAAGTCCGGAAATGCCTTTTGAAGAAGGCCAACAATGAAGGCCCGAGGGTCAGTTCCTTCGCTACCTTCGGGAACACCAAAAATTCTCAAGTTCAAGCGCCTCTGTCGATTTTCAAGATCTTCAATTTTTAGTTGGACGCTGGATAACTATGACTCATGTGTGCTAACCTGTTTCATGGTTAAAGAATTATCCTCCTCTACTGTAGCCACCCTGTTTTGAAGATCAGAAACCTCTGAAATAAGGTGAGACACCTTAATAGTAACTTCAGCCAATGATTTTTTAATTTCTGTGCTATTAGCCCTAGCTTGCTTGTCTTTATTTTAAGTGCTTGCATAATTTCGGACGTAGATGGCTCGTCCTCCTGGTCTTTATCCTGGCAGTGCTGTACGGGACAGCTCTCAGCCCCTGAGGCCCTATGCATGATAGATCTTTAGATGTGAATGGAGAATCAGAAACCGTAAATTGGCTGGTCACTACTGTTAAGGCAGATCCAGCCTCGTGTGTGGGCTCTAATCCCGATTCCCGAAGTTGATTCTGGGACCCATTCCGGGGACAAGCCGGTACCACCACACCATCTGTAGACGCACTAGTTGAATCAGTAACCAGCGGACAGTTGGACACATCAGTAAGCGAGCTAGCAGCGGCAGAGTCTAACTGATCATTTGGAATAGGAGTTACTGTGGCAGCTAGATCGGAGGAGCCAGATCTTCCTGAGTTAGAGAGTCTGGAGACAATTGATCTAACTTCTCCCTTTGTAGAGACCCACTTCCGGAGAGGACTCAGCTCCAAACTCGATTTTGTGATATTTGCTGCCCCCTTCAATCGCTCCAATGCCTCTGATAAGTGAGCCTTAGTACTGGCCCCACCCCCGCCCCCTCGTCCTCTGCTGCCTTTCCCAGTCCTGCCTTGTTTATAAGTTTTACCCTTATGGGTCTTCCAACTCTCTGGGGTATTTTTAGTAATTGTCGTATGTTGTCCCCAGATTATCCATTTGTTGAGTAGAGCTCGAAGAGACCCGAATCAGAGCAACACTGTGAGATGCAGGTTCAGGTTCAGGTTCCAACTCCTTGATAATACCCCCGCTGACGTCCTCCTTACCACAAGCAGCATCCTCACTCAGGCTACTCACATCGACCCCACATGGGGCTCTATCAAGTGGTATCGCGGAGCTCTCACCCTCAGACCCTGACCGCTGCTGCAGCTGGACGAACTCAGCGCTATCCTGTACAGGTAAAGTAGACATATTTCCACGGGTTGCGTTGAGGGGGGACATTACTATATATTCTTGAGAGTGTGCTTCATGAGCTTCGTGAGGTGGGGTTTGCAGACCCTTATCGGCCATTGTAGAAGTTTCCAAATTGAAAATGGAAATGCTACTATCGTTAATGTTTTCTTCAGAAGAGACAGTAGGTATTGTTGTCGGCCCTTCAAGTTCGCCCCAGCCCTCATTAACTGCGGCATTTAGGACATCTGCCATTTGGTCGATGGGAGCTACCGAGTCCGAACCACAGGAGTGGAGCAGGGCCGTTACTTTACCGGAGCGTAAAAGCTTCAGCATGGGCTTACCCACCTGGGGGTTAGGAAGTACAGCATCTCTTTGTGCATCATTATTTACACAAGTCCCCTCAGGCGTAACCCCACAGTCAGCTCCCAGACAAGGAAGTAGCCCATCTGACCTGACCGTATTCGCCCCTCCTGCTGGACTGGACACATTTGCAGCTGTCTTTGCTGCCGTCTTTAACGGAAACCCCGCCTGTCCGTGGCGGGCCGGCCTCGGGGGCGCCACTGCTCTCAGATGCGGACACACACAGTATCCAAACAAGCTCCTGTGTTGGCACCCACACTCCTCCCGATCGCGCACACATCCACTAAACACTCTAAAGGTGCGTCGGGGAGAGGATATCCACGAAGCTGCGGACGGTGCTCCAAATGCGAACCAGCTCGCTGCGCGGACTCCAAACACCGCGCAGCTGATCTCTGTTACTCGGCACATCAACGAGGAGGGCTAACAACGGGGATAGTGGGAAGCTTAACGAGGCGGCAGCCCAAACCTTAATTAAGCTCTTTTTTGGTCATTTTCATCTGCTTAAACAAAAGTTTTTCGTTTTTTAGTCCTTAACATTCATTAAATCTTCAGCCGGGTGTCAGGGGAAGCGAGCAGGAGCAATTCGGGTGAGCTCTCAGCCAGGAGCGGGAGGAGGCATCCTCAGCGGCGGAAGCAATCCGCCATCTTTCCTTCCCCAGGAATATTTCTTCTTAAAGAAAAACTTTCCAAAGACACCAAAATTGTATTTGATTCCAAAAATACATAAAAACAAAAACAGAATCCCGTACATTAAATATTATTAGTCATTGATGGGATATTTGAGAACACGTCACAAAATGATGACCATTTCTTGCAAGATTAAGTGAAGGCATTTCCATCTTTTGCTAAAGATATTGGTGACTTTTTAAGGAAAATCTGTGTCATGACATGGGACAATGAATATATCTTAAGACATTAGATGCATAATCATTTTATATGAGTATCCATCACAAGGATGGCTTAAATGGCATCGAGTATGTTCTAGGTGTAAGCCCGATGTGTTTGTTGAAGCAGACAAGAATGTTGTTTGAGATGACAAATTTGTGTCTTACAATCAATTTATTTTTGTTTAACTAGGAGATTTTAGAACTGATTACCTGAAAAGACACAGGCTCCTATTTCATCGCCAGCTATGCTAATTTGCATATGGACTGGTGGGTGGGGGCAGGTGCTCCATCAAAGGTTTGAAGGAGAACTGTTTGAGAATGTTATTTTATGGCTTTGTTTTATTGACAATTTGTTTATCATTTTAAAGAGGAACAGTGGAAAGTACTGAGACCTTTGTCAGGGATCTGAATGATAATGACCTCAATATAAGGTTAATAAACTCTATAAACAAAAGGGAGATACATTTTTTAGACCTGACCATATATGTCAAAGATGGGAGGCTACATAGTAAGATCTTCTGTAAACCGACAGTGGACAATACTGTACTTCATGCCACTAGCTTTCACTCAGTCGTTTAAAAATAAGTATTCCATATGGAAAGAACCTTAAAATCAAGGGAAATTGTACTGATAAAGAAGAAATCATCCAAGCACAAAGTGAGTTAGATATTAGATTTGAACAAAGGGGATATTCTGAATCCACACTATTAGCAGCGAAAAGGTGCACACATACAGTAAAGAGGGACAAGCTCATTTTTGGGAGTAGGAAGATGAGCAAAAGAAACAAACTGCTCAAATGAGGAGATTCATAACCAACTACAGTGCAGAATAGCAAAAAGTTAGAGGAAGTATGTTAAAATATTAGCATTTGGTAAATAGTGACCCCATATTTGGTGAAAAGGTGTAAAAAAACTAGTTAATCACCTATAGAAAAAGGAAATCCCTGAGAGATACCCTTGTCAAAACTAACTCTGAACGTAGTGAAAAGAACTATTGGTTAACCAAGAGGAGGGGATTCAGAAGATGTACACAGTGTACACTCTTGGTGTCTGAGTGCTTGTATGGCTGAGCGAGTGGCTCTGTTGTGCAGCTGTATGGGTGAGTGAGTGGGTGTGTAAGAGGCTGTTTAGGTGAATACGTGGGAGTTGAGTAGCTCTATGGGTGAGTGTGTAGTTGTATAGATAAGGTACTGGTTGTATGAGTAGCTGTACTTGTGAGTGAGTAGTTGTGTGTGTGCCTGTATGAGTGAGTGAGTGGGTGTGTGTCCTGGCTCAATGGAGGAGTGAGTAGTCAACTCAATATCCAAAGGTATCCGATACAAATTACTTTTAGGTCTGGGAGAAGGGGAAACAAACAAAACAATATAACAAAACCTTCCACAAGCCCTATATCGCTTTTGTATCAGCTGAAAAAAGCCCTCCGGGGCCATCCACCAATCAAACTTCAATTTCTGTCCTTTTGGCATTTTTTGTATTTAGAAATTATTCCATGATTTGTTTCTTTTTTCATTTACATGCAAAAAAGATAAAAGATAGACATATTTTTTAATAAAAATATTTTTTACATGACTTTTCTTTTCTCAACAATTTCCTCTATTGTGACAAATTGACATGTACATTCTTTTTTCATCATAAACAATGATTTCATTATTTCCTCATCATCAGCATATATCCCCTAAATCATGACCACACTTTCATACCAAACTTACATACTATCAAGTGCTCTCACTCTCTCATCATGCATATTCAATACCCAACCAGCTCACATAACCAACAAAATCACTGTAGGGACAGATTGAAAACAGTTTCTGTGGCTGTGTTGTCAGTTGGGTGTCAGATATCTAGGTCAACGTATGTTTCGGTCACTCATAATTGTTTTAACGCCATCTTACACAGGACCACCAATTTTTTAGTATAAAGGTGGGTTGACAGGGAATAAACTCTGCATCAAGTTAGTTCCATCTCAGTCCAAGGCAATGGTTTTCCTACAATGAATTCACACTGCAGTTTCACAGTTTAGAAGCCTGGTGCCTGCTAGGTCCTCTCTGATGATATATTATTCCATGTGATCCTCAATCAATGATTAACGGCACAGTACTTGGATAATATTTGGATAGCTGGCAGGAAGTCCCTTGTAGTCTGTACTTAAAAAGGTTCTTTCCATCTAATTAACATTTCCTTCTGGGTCTCGGCTTCAAAGTGGCTGCTCATACACCCACTCACATATCTACACAACCAATCACATACCTATTTACAGACCCATACAAGTACTCACGCAACTACTTGCTCGTCCATAAAGCAATGCACACACCCACTCACTCACTCATCTCAAATGACATCACTGATGACATCTCAAACTACATCCCTTATGACACCATTGATGATATCATCAAATGTTTGAGTATTTCGAACAGTTACTGAGTGCTAAATATATATTCTGAGGTAAATGACTGTGGGAGTGCCTATGAGGGTGAGAGAGAGGGTGTGCGTATGGTATATAGCAGAGTGAGTGGGTATGTGAGTGACTGTATACATGAGTGAGTGGGTGTGTTTTTGCATGGTTAAGGGAGTGGGTGTGCCAGTGGGTGTATGAGTAAGTTGCTGACTGTGTGAGTATCTGTATGGGTGATTGAATGGGTATGAATGTGGCTGTAATGGTGAATGAATGCCTGTATGGGTGAGTGTGCGGGTAGGTCAGTGGCTGTAAATGTTGGATGAGAAGGTGCATGAGTGGCTGAATAAATGGCTAAGCAGGTACATAAGTGTATATATGGGTGTGGGACTGGGTGTGTAAATGTGTGCATGGGTGAGTAATTAACTGGGTATATGTGTGGCTGTATGGGTGAGTGAAAGGGTGTGTGAATGGCTGTAAGAATGAGTAACTGACTATGACAGGTTGTATGGGGGAGTATCTGCTTGTCTCAGCAACTGTATAGGTCAGTGAGTATGTTTTAGTATATTTATGAGTAAGTAGATGCATGAGTAACTGTACTGGTGAGTGAGTGGCTTTGTGTGTGACTGTGTGGGTGAGTAAGTAGGTGTCTCAGTAGCTGTATGGATGACTGGTTCAGTGTGTCAGTTGCTGTATGGGTATATGAGTGGGTATGTATGTCTGTATGATTGGATGTGTGAGCGGCTGTATTGGTCAGTGTATAGATGCATGAGTGGCTGTACATATGAGAAAGTGGTTGCATTAGTGTCTGTATGGGTAAGTTGATGAGTGAGAGGCTGTATGGATCAGCAAATAGGTGTGTGAGTGTTTGCATGGGTCTGTGAATGGGTGTGTCAGTGGTTATGTCGGAGTGGGTATGTGAGATGTATTAGGGTGTTTGATTGGTTCTGTGGATGAGGTGATCAGTGATGTAATTTGAGATGTGATCAGTGATGTTTTTGAGATGTCATCAGTGATGCCATTGACGATGTCATGAGTAATGTAATATGTGAGGTCATAAGCAGTGCATTGCGGTGGCATAAGCTAGAGTTAGCACAGCTAACTATAACTGATGAATTTCTCTGGTTTTGTATGTGCAAAATCTTAGCCTAACCATAACGTCCCTGCAACCTTCATTTTTTTCAGGGATCTTCAACAGTTTTTTTAATTTTTAATTATCCCATTATAACATGTTTTTTACACATTTTTTTACAATATTTTGTGATTTGTTTAATTTTGATGTACTATTTGAGAAATAGTTGTTTCAAGATTCCTTCAATATTTTTAAAGCAGTTTTTTAACAACTGTGTTTTTCTCCGAATACTTCTATAGTTAAAGGCTTAGTTGTAAAAATATATATAATATGATTTGTAGTTTATTTCATATAAATTGGACAAAAATTTGTTTCATTTATTATATATTTTTTTAAATTAATAGAATTTTCTTTATATTTTATAATACCGTTTTTGTAATTTGTTTTGTTACTGAAAATCTGTCAATGTAATTTTTTGTTTGATTCCACAGTACTGTGAGAGACGCTAATCAGCGAAAACTCCATGGTTTTGTATGCCGATCATGTGATGGCAACAGAACTGCAGCGCTGAAACCGCAGATTTGGCAAACATTTATAAAATGAACTTCTTTTATATACAACACTATTTCAGATGTTGTTAGTAGGGTTAACATATTGCAGGTGTACAATGTAGGATATTATATTTATTTTAAAATAATTTGCTCGAGTTGCTATTTTATGGCACCACAAATCTACTGATCAGCACCACAGATTCACTTGGCAACCCAGCAAAATCTCCTCATTTGATTGGACCAATAGGAATCGCACCTTTTTTCCCCAGTATACCCTACACAAGCTATCAAACTTACCAAATAATAAAAAAATAGCTCTGTACTTTGTATCATTTATTCATTGTAATATGGTGTATAAGTGTGTGTATGGGTGTATTAGTATATGTATCACTTAGTGTTAGCGTGTGTTCCTGTGTGTATGAGTAAGTGTCTTAGAAACTCAGTGAGTTTATTAGTGTGTTACTAAGTTACTAAGAGATACTAAGACACTCGCGGTCTGTAGATGTGTATAAGTGTAGAAGCGAATGCATTAATGAATCGATGGGTGCATCAGTGTATGTATTAGTTAATCCTAGAGGGTGTCAGGTTGTGCATCGGTAACTATTTGAATGTGTTGGTGAATGGATTGGGTTTGTCCATGGGTGCATTAGTGTATGTACCCGTTAGTCCCAGGGTATCTAAGTGTATGTATGAGTGAGTCAGTGATTTTCTCACACAATGCCTCAGTGTGTTTGTGTATGTACTAGTGAGATGTAGGGTGTATGAGAGTACAAATAACTGAGCTAGTGAGTATGTCAGTTAATAAGTCAGTCAGTCAACTGGTGTGTCAGTGTATCCACTATTGAGTTGTAGAGTGTGGCACTGTGTGTATGACTAAGTGAGTGAATGTCAGTTAATGCATCAGTGTGTTCATGGGTGTGTCAGTATATTTATTAGGGAGTATTAGGTTATCTCAGGGTGTGTAGAAGTAAGTGTGTAAGTGTGTTAGTGAATGCAAGGGTGAATCCATGGGTGTGTTGGTATTTGTAGTAGTTAGTCAAAGAGTGTGTCAAGGTGTTTCGGAGGAATTGCTTGAATGTGTTAGTGAATAGATTGATGTGTCCTTGGAAGTGTCAGTGTATGTATGTGTTAGGTCCAGGGTGTCTCAGTGTGTACATCAGTGAGATGCAGATTTTGTCAAAGAATGCATCAGTCTGTGCATCAGTGTCTTAGTGTATGTATTAGTGAGAGCTAGGTTGTGTCAGAGTCTGTATGACTCAGTCAGTGAGTATGTTACTGAATACATTAGTCTGTTTATGTGTGTGTCACAGTGTACGTATTAGTGAGTTGTAGAGTATGTCACTGTGTGTCTGACTGAGTGAGTGAATGTTAGTTAATGCATCAATGTGTCGAGGGGTGTGTACCTGTATGTATTAGTGAGAGCTAGGGTGTGTCAGAGTCTGTATGACTAAGTCAGTGAGTATGTTACTTAATACAATAGTCTGTTTATGTGTGTGTCAGTGTATGTATTAGTGACTTATAGAGTGTGTCACATATGTATTACTGAGTGAGTGAATGTAAGTTAATGTATCAGTGTTTCCATGGGAGTATCAGTGTATCTATTATTGAAATCTAGAGTGTGTCAGTGTGTATGACTGAGTGTGTGAGTATGTCAGTTAATGCATAAGTGTGTTCATGGGTATGTCAGTGTAAGATTTAGGGAGAGCTACGGTATGTCAGAGTTTGTATGACTGAGTCAGTGAGTAAATTACTTGATTCATCAGTGTTGGACCTGGCATCTTTTGGTGTGTTTCCCCTGGATGTTTGCTTTCTGACCTTCTGTTTTTGAAGGTATGCTGGATTTTGTTTTTGCTGATTTAAAGTATCTGTGCACATTTTCACTGCTATTCAGTACTAAAGTGCAAGTACTATTACTAAAAATTGTGCTATGATTGTTTTTCATGATTGGTGTATTTGATTTGTGTGTAAGTCCCTAGTACAGTGCACTGTGTGTGCCCAGGGCCTGTAAATTGAATGCTACTTGTGGGACTGCAGGACTGGTTGTGCCTCCCACCCAAGTAGCCTTTCAAAGGTTTCTCAGAACTGTCACTACAGGGCCTGTGCACAGTTTTTACTGCCAGGTTGACCTGGCAAGTGCACCCACTTGCCAGGTTGTAACCTTCTCTCTTACTACATGTACGGCACCCCTAAGGTAGGCTTAAGATACCTACATGGGCAGCGTGCAGTGTATGTGAAAGGTAGGACATGTAGTAGTATGTTTTACATATCCTGATAGTGAAATACTGTGCATTTCATTTTTCACTCTAGCAAGAACTAGCTCTCCCACAGACTAACATTGGAGCTGCCTAGTAACATTTTGCAAGTGTAACTTTCAATTGGGAACAACTAGAACCTTGCAGTTTGGGATCTCTGAACTCAGAATTTAATAACACACCTTTTAGTAAAGGTGAATTTTAAATTGAGTGTTTGCAAACACCACTTTTAGAAATTGAGCATTTTCTTGCTTAACTATACTGTGTGCCTCTGCCTGTTTGTGGATTCACCATCTGGATTTAGACTGACAGGGGATGGTTTATGCATTAACTCCAGCCGCTCACACAAAGGGAGCTGAGGTGTGCCCTGCATATGCTGATAAGTCATCCCGGGCTAGAGTGGCGGGATGAGTTAGCACTAGCACCTGACAAGGCTGTGGCTGCCTTCACCTACTGTAGTGAAGCTGGATCAAGGAGGACAGAATGGGTTTTGACTGACCCAAGGAGACTTTCTGCTTAAGACTTCAAAGAGAAAAATATTGACCCCACAACATTAGAACACTTTTGGACTAAGAACAGTATAAGAAAAAGAGCTGGAAGATCTGCCAGGAGGAGTACTGCCCCTTTGCTGTTTGTTACTTTGTTGGGTTGGCCTGCAGTTGCTGCCTCTGTCTTGGGCAGTGAAAGGACTGCACTGAACTTAATTGAATCCTGCTGTTAAAGTTTATGAAAGGGCTTGAAGTAGAGTTTGCCTCCTATTGAAAGTCTCAGACACACCAAAGACTTCACCATCCTCTGAGTACCCACATCTGGAACTGCGTGTTTCAGCTGCCACAGAGGAGAAAGCAAACCCAACGGCATCAATGATGTCACTACTGGCTCCATGACCTGTTGGCACAGCATCGAGCACCTCCACACTTAGCACCACAACCCTGGTCTTACGAACGCCATCCGACGCAATCATCGATGCCACGCCTCCAGAGCTCATCGCAAGGTAAACGACGCCCAGCATTTCCAAGGAACTGCTTGCAGGTATTCCCAACACCGTAGCTGGCCCGCGACCTTGCAGTCAGCCTGAACTGTTAGATGTGTTTGTTCAATACACCGTGCAAGCCTCAGACAGAGCAATCAACTTCAAGGAGCTGTATTTTAGGTTGATTCTTGCAATATTCATACCCATGTTACTGCATGTTGCATTTTTACCATTTTGGTCTAGCTTTACACAGATAAATATTGGCTATTTTTTCTAGAAACTGGAGTGGTGTTATATTGTAGTGTTTTCACTGTATTACTGAGTGCTATGTGCAAATGCTTTAGTCATTGCTTCTGAAACACGCCTGGCTGCTCATTCCAAACTACCAAGGAAGTGAGCAGGGGTTATTTTAGAAGTGTAATCACCTTACCCTGACCAAAAGAAAGGGTCCCTACTTAGACAGGGTATAAACCTGCCAACCAGAGACCCCTATTGTAAACAATCAGTCTGCTTATGTGTTTGTCAGGGTACGTAGTAGTGACGTCTATAGTGTGTAACTGTGTATAACTGGGTGAGTGAATCTCAGTTAATGCATGAGTGTGTTAGTGTATGTTTTAGTGAGTCCCAGAGTATGTCTGAGTGTGTATAATTGATTTGGTGAGTATGTAAGTGCATGCATTAGTGTTTGCAAGGGTATGATACGGTATGCACCAGTGAGTTCTAGGGTGTCTGTTATTATAGCTATTTATATATTTTAGAACAATTATATACAGATTTGTACCAAAACATCTCCAACAATTGAATCCTTTGATCTGTCATAAAAGAGAGAATACAGAAATGCATTAAGACACATTTAAAAGTTTCACTGTAAAGTTCAAATTGCTGAAAAATAAACATTTATGTTAATATACAAGCAGTAAACAACTGCAACACTGTAAAACACATATTTATTTAACATAAAATGTTCTGTTTTTTACTGTTCTCACCTTTTATATTTGTACATTATATACAATGTACTATATCAATAATGATCATTGAACAGAACTGCACAGTATTAAACTACAAATAAGTCATCCCATGCATCACACTATAAACACGTAACAAGTTATTCAGGCTAAAGGTACTCAACTAATTTAATTGAATACATATAAAAAAATGATATGATACTGAAATAGTCAGTTACTCAAAAAAGATATAACACACGTTCATATTTAAGACTCCATTTTGAATAAATCAACCCTGCTAGGACGTATTATGTCTTACACATTGATCATCCATAAAAAAAAACACACCGTACACTGCTCTTTAAATGCTAATCTTCCTTAAAAGCTTTGGTTGAAGAAAGCAGAGATATGAATTTGGAAGTTTGAAAGGTAGTTTTTGTTTGAATGTAAGTTTGCTGCCATTGCATTCTGTCCATCCAGTTGAATTTTTTAAATACACAGTGTAGTGTCCTGAAGTTGCACGAAGTACTTCATGAAAGATAAGGGCCGTTGTTGTGTACGTTCTTCCAGAAATTGAAATTTGTCCTGCTTTGAAGTTTTTAATTTCAGTTTCTATTTTTGATCCGTCAGCTCTGCATCAATGTAGCATCATTTCTAATGTATTTTCCACTTCTCTGTATCTGCAAGGTAGACATGCAATCTGATCTACAATTTGAGCAGGCCTTTTGTATGACATTTTGAAAGACCTGAACTGATAGCTTGGTGTCCAAACCGCTTCCGGATACCCCAAAAGAATATGTCAGTTGTTAGACCAGCTATCTCTACAGTGCCACTACCACCCCCTCTATCTTACAGTAGTGTAAGAAGTTTCTGGCAACCACTGAACATGACAACCCTGATTCCTCAGGGATCATGGAAAACAGCACAGTACTTTTTTTCACAGTCACTCAGACTCACTTATTTTCAGAAAACACACAGGATGGCGATTGGGACGTTTCAATAAATAATTATTGGTCCAGCATCAGTCTTGTGTAAAACATATTTGCTACTACAATCAGAAGACAGAAGCATATGAAAGAGATTGCAAGTACCAATATAGTAAATAGTAGATACATTTCTACCATAGCGCTAATAAGATGAACATTGACAGTTCAGATAAAAACACTAGCACTTGCATCTCCCTAAAATGCGCACCCTAAGTAATTTGCCTAAATGTACCTAGCCTAGATTTGTATGTAAAACTTGTATATGCATATATGTAGCCAAGAATCCCCTAGCAAAGACCCATACTCCTCACCTGATGGTACAGAACAAAGGACCCCGTCTCTGCTTCGAGGATGACACATGAATAATTATGCCGTGCCCGAAGACATGTTTATGTACGTCGGGGATTATGTTAAAATACTAAGAGCCTGGTGTCAAAGAGACAGGAGCAAGCTACTAGGTAAAAGGTCACCTGTTCATAACCGTTATTGTTTTGTGGATGGAACAATGTATGGAAATAGGGGTATACATGACAGGACTAGCCTAAGGGACATGACACTTACTCCTCATCAAAAAGTCAACAGAGTCAGCTAGATAATAATGAAGCTAAGACCATAAAAAAGCCTAAAAAATCCTTTATAATGAAAATACTACAAGCACTGTAAAAAGCCTGAAAAAATGTCCATAAAAGAAAAGTCATTTTTTTCCCTAACAGTGTTCATAAGGTCCTCTAAACTTATATATGTGGCTATTATTACCCCAAGCACCTTGAGATCCATTACTCTCTGTTAGAGCAGAGTTGGAGAAAAATAAAACAAACTCAGTTACGACCTTCAATTTTGTAAATGTTCAAATAGTTCCCAGCACAGGAAAGGCCAGATTGTTTATGAATCCTGTACTGAAACTCAACATCGTTGAACATTGCATCCACAGGTGGCAATCCCTCCAGCACTTTCAATATAATGTTGAGTGAGCAAAGATGGGGAAGAATTAGATGCCTGCACTCCTGGAACCGATGCTTGTACCTCTGGAGCAGAGCCGATTTTCCTTCCAACAGGAGCGGAAGCATCCTTTGGAGGCTCTAGAAATGCCGTCATCAACAGCGGAATATGCTGTGGACAACTGTACATGTGGGCCTTCAGAAGCTCCCAGAGCACGTCTCTGTCCGGTGGCGCAACCGAAGGAAGTGTCAGACATAGATCCCACATGCATCCGAATCCACAGAAAAGGCTGTGGAACACAGGCAGGACACAGTTTATCCAGACTGGTCTTAAAGATAGGAACCAATGTTCATTGAGCTCTCGAAGCCAAGGCATAGTCAGGTAGAACACCATACGCTTACGACAACATCATTCCAGCAGTGTTCTCTATCTGTTTTAAGGGATTGAGATGTCCATTGCAAATCAATAGGATTAAAATCAGGATGCCTGTCACTGATAGCAGGACCGAAGGAAGCCCTCCAAAAAGGCTTCCAGGTACGGAGTGTAGGAAAGATGGAATTACTCCGAAGATGGTCTGAAAGTTGGTTAAGAGTCCTGTTCCAAGATTCTTAAATAAGTGTACTATCCACTTGTATCAGACGTGTTATTTATACGATGAACCATTTCTCCAAAGTGGATCAGGAAGTTCGTATAAACCAGGGCCTGTATCTCTGCTGAAGATCTTGCAACCTAAAGATCAAAAATGTTTCTTGGGCTGAAGTTATGACCATATTTTGTTGAAAAAATCAAAAATAAGGGGAAGAAGAGGGTAAAATCTAGGTCCACCCTCCTGATGCAGTAGTAGACCAACAAAAGAGAATTACCGGATAAGGACCTAGTTGGGAAAGAAGATTTTTAACTCGATTTGAGTTGAAGAATCAGTCGGAAAGGAAGGCTTTCCTTTCTTGAGTCCCCTCACTCACCAGGGTTTAACTCACTCCACTCTACTGCACTACACATAGTTCCTCACCTTAGAGTGCTCCTACGTCTCATCGCAAGTCGTAGCACGCCGCAACCCGCAGCGGGTTAAGATGGCCCCAATGATGGAGCATGTCCTTTGAATTTGCCATGGTGTCATACGCCTATGACACCCAAATCATAGTATCCATCTCAGAAGATTCCCGCAACACAAGTCACAATTTCCATGCCTTTATAGGACAGGTGAGTAGATGGATGTCAGAGAATTGTCTCAAACTAAACTGCAATAAGACGGAGGCCCTTCTTTTTGGCAGAGAAGTTTCCAGTTGGTCCACGGACTGGTAGCCTACGGAACTTGGTTCCCTTCCCACTCCAGTCCCTAAGGCAAGGAACATGGGAGTCATCTTTGACACTACCCTATCCTTTTCTCACCATGTTAAGGCTATGACCTCAGCCATCTGCTACACCTTAAAAATCCTGAGGAAAATGTTACCCTACATTCCATCTGACCTGCAGAAAACAGTGGTTTTGGCTCTAATTCTGTCAAGGCCGGACTATTGTAACGGTCTGTTGGTCAGAATTAATAAAGCCCTCCTTGCCAAACTCCAGAATTCCGCTGCCCATCTGCTTTTTAGACTACCCAAATTTGCCTCTGCAAAGCCCGCTCTTAATACTCTTAATTGGCTTCTGGTGGAAAAACGGATCAGCTTTAAAGCACCGTGCATAGTCTTTAGGGCTCTGCACAACCAAGTCCCTGCATATTTGATAGACCAATTCCGCTGGTATGCACCTACCAGAATGCTGAGATTCACTTCAAACCGGCTGGTGGAAGTTTCCAAAGCATGACTCTCCAACTGGGGTGGCAAAAGCTTTGCCTACATTACTACTAAACTGTGGAAACAATTGCCTCTCTCATTGAAAAACACACCTGACCTTTTATCTTTTAGGAAGGGTTTGAAGACTTGGCTGTTTAAAGCCTAGTCTCGACCACATTTCCCTTCCTATCTTTTCTTTTCTGTCTCTGTTCCTCACATCTGGCTGGAGATTGGATTTAAAGCACCTAGACGCTTCTGGGTATTAGTTGCGCTATATAAATATATAAATCAATCAATAAATAAATAGTCTTATTTTTCTAGAGGCAATATTTAATTCGGGAGAAGGTAATCTTGTTCGTACTGCAGGAACGCTTGTGTTTACAGTGTAATTAGTCCATTATATCCATTGCAGATGCAGTGCTTTCACATTTGAAATGCTCGCTTTGGTATCAGCTTTTAAAGTTGGTACTGAGGTAACAACTATTATGCCTTTCCCTTGTGCTAGTGCTCTTTCTCTCACTAAGCAATCTGTACTGCTGTCAGTGTTTTTTCTGTGGCCGCAAATCGCATTTGT
Source organism: Triturus cristatus (assembly GCF_964204655.1). Taxonomy (NCBI): domain Eukaryota; kingdom Metazoa; phylum Chordata; class Amphibia; order Caudata; family Salamandridae; genus Triturus; species Triturus cristatus. The sequence goes on from NC_140588.1 coordinate 684,767,157, forward strand.
GTATAAATGTGATTTGTATGCAATTGGGACTGTCTCACCTTCATTGAAAGTGATGTATATATACCCTGATAAACCTGGGACTACCCGGATCACTGAGTTGGTAGAATTCACACGTGTGTTCAAGTGTTTTGATTCTATCAGGTCAACCTGAACTGAACATAGTACATCTGTATGTTCCTGTATCCACTGATGTGCTGTGAAATCAGGTCTTATTAAGTCAAAGAAAGCTGTAACTCTTTCTGCATAATCTAGAATGTATTTTCTGCCAAAATTTAGAAATTCTAATATGGATTATAAACCCTTCAGAGTCTTTGGAGGTTGGAGCAGTGCATACTTTTAAAAATATTGGCTGCCAATCTTTTGCCTTCACTTGATAGCTCATATCCCAAAAATAGGACATTAGGATGGGCAATTTTTGAATTCTTGAAATTAAATTTATAGCCCAAGTTGGCAAAATCCACAATTATGTTATTCACCCTGTTCAAGTGTTCAAGTAATTCATCGTCCATCAGATAGATGTAATCTATATAAGACACTGCCTCCTCGTTGCATGTTTGTAATAATTCTGAAACTCCTGGCAAGAATCCATGCTCCATGCTGTTCTTATACCCTTGGGGCAAATGACAAAAATTTCGCTGAGTGCCTAGGGCAGAGAAATTGCTGTAAATATCTGCTTTCTGGAGCTATATTTTAGAAGAAGAATCCATCTGAGATATCTAATATAATTTTGTATTTCTTCCGCACAATGTTATTCATTAATGTTATGTTATGTTATGTTATTTTTCATTTATAAGGCGCACAGATGCCACAGCCAAGCGGCGTCCTGGCGCTACAAAGGACAAGCAACACAACCATCAGATGTAACATGCTAACCAAGATCGCTAGACCAAAGGAAACAAGAATGTTTTCACCGCTTTCCTAAAAGGAAGCAAGTCCGGAATGGATCGAACACTGAACGGCAATGTGTTCCAAAGGCTGGCCGCCAGGACACCAAATGAGCGTCCGCCCATTCTGGCTTTTTTAAAGCGAGGGACTGTGGCCAAAAATTGACCGGTTGAGCGAAGTGTTCTAGCCGGTGTGTGGCACTATGTGCGTTTTGGACTGCAAACTTTCATGTGCATGTGTTTAAGTGTTGATAATCCAAAAGTAAATGATATAAGTTACCAGGTTTCATTAGAGGAAAAAAAGGATTGTTCATTGGGGAGGTGCAAGTCTCAATCACACTTTGGTATTCAAGTTGTTCTAAGATATCTTTGACCTGTCTTTTTGCATCGTTTTTGTTTGGGTACAGTCTCTATGGATCTGGAGTAGATTTTAATGGGATTTTGTGGTTAGTAGGCTCCATGTCCCACCCTACATGGTCGCGATATATTGTTGGAGCTAGCATCCACTCCTGCAAGTATGAATGTTTTAGAGATTCTGGAATGAGGTTGGAGAAAGCAGTCAAAATTATGCTTTAGCCTTTTGGGCTATCCATCACAAATTCTGGTGGCCAATTTTTCTCTGCTAAAAGTATATCATATCCATATGTTAAGTGCTCTCAAAAGAGACATTTAACTTTTCTTGAGATGTTCCCCTTTATTTGGAGTGCAATTTTGTGTACTCTATGTGTACTCTATGTGAGACACTAACTCTCGTATCAGGTGTTTCTATCGTGATGTGCCCATTCAATACTGCTGTCACAAGAAAATACTTCAGTTTCCGGTGAGCCATTGTTACTTCTACCTTACTGTCTAGCATCGTCAGAGCTCGTTCCCAGTTCAGAAGCTGTGTCCTCAGTAACATGGGCATGTCTAATTTTCAAGCAAGGTACTTTCTTCTTTTTGAATTGAGGTTTTGCTTCAGGCTGCTCTTCCTGTTTGATAATATAATCTGAATTGCAATGTGTTTTCCTTTTTGTCTTTGGTCGATCTTCTTGCTTTTGTTCTGATCGCCCATCCCTCTCTGAGTTTTTGGATGAACCCTGAAAGGAATCAAAGGAAGATGTATCAGTGTCCTGATACCTGTCCGGTTTCTTAATGTTATCAAGATTCCTAAGGTTATACCTTTTTTCAGAGGACTACCGTTGGGGAGACCCACCCCTTGATCATGAATTCTTTTCTGTATTGTTGTTTTTAGATTGTTTGTTATCCCATTTCTTTTTAGAAGAAGTGGTTTGGCTCCCAAACTATCTCTACCTACTGCAGCATGGGTTTCTTCAATCATTTTTGGAAATTCACGCTCTTTATTTATAGGATCTAATTCGCTTAGGCGGTGGATTACAGCCACTGCTGCTGCCTCCCCTTTTATGTTGCTCAGCATGATTGCAGGGACTTGGGCAAAATTACCTATCAGTTTCATTCCCAAGTCCAGGCAGGTCCTGCCCCGTATTCCTTCTGTATATGTGTAAATACCTCTGGAAAGACTGCTATGGAAGGGGTACCATGTATTCTGATATACGGCAGCAAATATTGTACCCCAGGAGGTACATTCTTCAATCGAGGGAACCTTTCCCAGGGGAATGCAAATGGTTAGCATTCTATGTTCCTCCTACAGACCTGTATGGGGAAATACTGTTTCTAGTTGTGCTATTTTTTGTGCTATCCTGAACGGAATTTGCTCTTGTTTGGATGGAATTGTCCCCATCTCTGATTTTAGTGTCTGGGGGTTAATGCTTGGTGTGGTCTGATGTGAACCAACTGGAGCATTTCTCGCAGGTTGAACTCTTAATGCTCGTTTGATGAACTGGACAATGTGTCTCTATAGCCGCACTATGTCTTTTATATATTTTACGGACTTCATCCACTGGTAGTGCATCTATCTCTGGATGTGGAGTGTATGTCGCTAAGACCAGCCAGGTTGCTCCTTCTATGCACAGCGAACCGAGTCTTAAGACAGATTTTTGTGTGTGGGAGCGCACCTTTAAACCAGTTTCTGTGTTGCTACTAAGTTAACGAGACTTCAATGTCTTCGTGTGGGATGTATTCTTCCAGTGGTTCAACTGTAATGTATGTGTGGAACAATTTAGTCAGGTGGGAACTGAACCCAAGAATAGAATACCTCTGATCAAACACTTCGTGTTCCTCAATCACAGAGGTAACACAGCTACCTGTTGAAGGTACAGTATGTTCTATAAACTGAATAATTACTGCATTTCTACAGTTCTGTGTAATGTTGAGAGCATTAGCAAATTCTTCTCCCCCGTACCTGAACCACCCCTCATGGACTCAGTAATTCTCAAAAAGGAGAAAAATAGAGGTTTTATACTTTTGGGAACCTTCTTCCTTACAAGCTTGTTAAGCCTTCAGCCAATACAGAGGATATGTCTGCTCAGCTGAGGCCGATTTCCCTTCCCATTTCATATGTCTCTGAAAAGTGTGAGTAGGGCTTTCTGAGAAAGCATGACTGAACTACTCAGATTTTAAAAGTTATTATAAGAACTAAACCAACGTTTGCAGCTCCATGTAGTATAGTTCCTAGGAATCCCTAGGACCTGTACGTTTTGGATGGTCTAAACTGAGGGCTTGGTGTCCAAACCGCTTCCAGACAGCCCCAACTGATATGTCTGCCATTAGACCAGCTAGCTCTACAGTGCCACTATCACCCCCTGTATCTTACAGTGGTGTAGGTAGTTTCTGGAAACCACTGAACATGAGAACCCTGATTCCTCAGGGATAATGGAAAACAGTACAGTATTTTTCACTCAGTCACTCCTGCTCACTTATTCTCAGAAAACACACAGGATGGCGATTAGGACTTTTCAAGAAATATTTATTGGTCCTGAATCAGTCTTGCCAGTACCATTATAGTAAATAGTAGATACATTTCTACCATAGTGCTAATAAGATAAACATAAGCAGTTCAGATAAAAAACAGTAGCACTTGCATATTCCTAAAATGCGCGCCCTAAGTAATTTGCCTAAATGTACATAGCCTAGATCTGTATGTGTAGCATGTATATATGTAACCAATAATCCCCTTAGGAAGAACCATCCCCCTCACCTGATTGTAGAGAACAAAGGACACCGTCTCTGCTTCGCGGATGACACCTTGCAAGGGATGTCAGACCACTGTGTGTCGAAGATTCTGCATGTAGTACCCTGTTTCAGCTTGGAAGGAATTCTCTATTATGCCAGGAGCAATCAGGGTCTTATATACTAGAGTGGTAACTCCAGGGTTTCTTCTAGAATCGATATGTTTTGAAAAACAATCAAAAATGTTTTGTAAACAAATCATAAATGTTTTTCCAAACAAATAGAATCATGCACAGCGGGCTGTTGGCCAAGGATGAAAAAAGTGGTGACTCTTATACAGAATAATTATGCTGTGCCTGAGGACATGTTTATTTATGTCAGGTACAGGATTATAATAGCATACTAAGAGCCCAGTGTCAAAGAGACAGGAGCAACCTACTAGGTAAAAGGTCACCTGTTCGGAACAATTATTGTCGTGTGGATGGGACAATGTTTGTAAATGGGGCTATACATGACAGGACTAGCCTAAAGGACATGTCACTCCTTTTGCTTGTTTTATTTGAAGCATCACCAATGATTTCTTTACAATGCAGGGGATGGATGCTGTAGTGCTCATACATTTGTTCAGGTATGGATTGAAACACATTTTCAATCTGTCCACTTGATGCAATCTAATTTCCTTGGACCATATTAATATCTACTAACTCTTGCCATAATGTTCTACTCTTTGTTTGAACACTATAGTTTCTATATTCTGTTTAAAACCTAAAATTGAATACACAACTCTGCCTTTTAGTCCTTTTTGGATCTCAGTTGGAAGTAATTGTCCTGTCTTCGCCTCTATACGAACTATGGCCTGGAATGGATGTATACACTGTATTAGAATTGATTTATTACTTTAAGCTCTTCTGGAACAGACACCAATTCTAACTTATTATATATGGCTCTAGCTGGCATTTTATTATTCTGTAACTTATCAAAGAAGTACTTACATATGATCTGCTGTGTGAACAAATCAAATCTTTCCTCAACAAATAAATATGCAGCAAATTATTGCCTTTTAGCATTGTTCTCTTTTTCAGCGTTTTGTGTTTTGTATTGAGTGTATTGACAACAAATACAAACGCAGTTTGGTTTCTCTGAGCAAACTGTGTTAAACTTTGCAATCTGCTGTGCAAAGTTTTCAGTACTAATTTCTGTATCCTGTTCTCCTACACCTCCAGTATTCAACTCTTCAAAAACTTTGTCTACCTCTGATAGTGTACCATACAATAAAACTCTACTCATCTCTTCTTAACATAAGGCAGGTGTTTTTGCACAGTAAAGTCTTCTAGCTAAAGTTTGTATTATGTAGTGGTGAACAGCTAACATCCTTGAATGATGAAAGCTGATTCTGCAAACTTTCCGTGAAAGACATGCCAATGAATGTCCCTGTTAAAGTGCATATTTTCTCACTTTGCATGGACCTAATCCTTGCAAAATTATATATTTTTTTATTTCTGGATGGAAGTCACTTATAAAATGTTTTAACAAATCAATTAACTCCTGACGAAAACTGCAAATAGTACTACAGCTCCTTTTGTATACTGGGGCATCTGTACACCTACCTTGCACCTCTTTAGCTACCACTTCCTCCACATTACTAGGAACCATCTCGTCTCTTGCAAGAGAAATATCATCTTTTACTTCATAACAATGACCAGTATATCAACTGCATGCACTAGTGTGTTCTATTGGAAATAGCTTTCATTGAAATAAGCTTCTTTACTAGACGTATGGTTCCACTAACTTTTACAAGACATTAACGTCTACAACATATCACTTTAATACTAATTTACTGACTAAATGGTTATACTTTAGTCTTGAGGTAATAATCACTTATACAAGACTTGTGTTCCTTTTATTTTTACTCTGGTTTGCACAGTACACATATATACCTCTGTATGCATTAACCTCTCTTGGATACATGTATTATAGATATGCTAACTGTAACTGAGTGTGCCAGTAAGGCAGTGACTGCATTAATTTGTCCTTGTGTACATCACTGTATGCATTACTCTGTCCCAGGATGTCTCACTTATCAGAGAGCATGTGAGTAAGTCATTCTCTGCATCAGTGTATCCTCAGATATCTCAGTATATGTATCAGTGTGTCACGAAACGTCTCACTATCTGTATAAGTAGTATATCATTGTCTCACTGTATCTATCAGTTTCTTATGGAGTGAATGTATAAGAGACTATTTCAATATTTTGTGCAATACATCAGTGTGTTTATGAGTGTATTGCTCTGTGTATTAGTGTCTACAATGTGTCTGAGAGTATGTATCAGTGAGCACATGAATAAGTCAGATAATGCTTCAGGGTATGTATGGCTATTCTTGTGTATATAAAAAAATACCCAGGATATCCTACTCTGTGAATAAGTGACTGTGTGAGAGTATCAGTGAATGCAAATCTGTGTGTGTGACTGTATCAGTGTATGTTTCCAACTGTCCAAGAGGGTGTAATTGTATGTATATGTTAGTGTATACATTATTCTAGTGAGTGCATTACTGATGTGCCTCAGTATATTTAATAGTGTGTTCCAGGGTGTTTGAGTGTCTATATAACTATCTTAGTCAGTCACTGAGTGTATCATTGTGTCCATGAGTGTGTAACTGTATGCATCAATGTCTCCCAGTCTGTTTGCCTATATGCATAAGTGAATGTCTTAGTGTATTACTGAACCCATCACTGTGTCCATGGCTTTCCTATAGTTCTACTCTCCAGTTTGTAAACACTTATGCAAAAAATACTCTCCATTTATTCTTTCCTCTGCTTTGTACAATTTACACTTATAACTGTGTATCCATCGACCTCTCTTATAAATCGTTATTCCAGATACACTGAAAGTATTGTTCTAGGTAATCCATGTGTGTACATGTGTATAGCAACATATATTACTGTGCACTTACTCTATTACTGGGTGTCTCACTGTATTTCTTGTCCTCTAAATACCACTATTTTCTGTTGCTGGGTATGTTTCTAAAAACATTGCTGTTGGTCAGAATTAATAAAGCCCTCCTTGCCAAACTCCAGAATTCCGCTGCCCGTCTGCTTTTTAGACTACCCAAATTTGCCTCTGCAAAGCCCGCTCTTAATACTCTTAATTGGCTTCTGGTGGAAAAACGGATCAGCTTTAAAGCACTGTGCATAGTCTTTAGGGCTCTGCACAACCAAGTCCCTGCATATTTGATAGACCAATTCCGCTGGTATACACCTACCAGAATGCTGAGATTCACTTCACACCGGCTGGTGGAAGTTTCCAAACCACGACTCTCCAACTGGGGTGGCAAAAGCTTTGCCTACATTACTACTAAACTGTGGAATCAATTGCCTCTCTCATTGAAAAACACACCTGACCTTTTATCTTTTAGGAAGGGTTTGAAGACTTGGCTGTTTAAAGCCTAGTCTCGACCACATTTCCCTTCCTATCTTTTCTTTTCTGTCTCTGTTCCTCACATCTGGCTGGAGATAGGATTTAAAGCACCTAGACGCTTCTGGGTATTAGTTGCGCTATATAAATATATAAATCAATCAATAAATAAATAGTCTTATTTTTCCAGAGGCAATATTTAATTCGGGAGAAGGTAATCTTGTTCGTACTGCAGGAACGCTTGTGTTTACAGTGTAATTAGTCCAGTATATCCATTGCAGATGCAGTGCTTTCACATTTGAAATGCTCGCTTTGGTATCAGCTTTTAAAGTTGGTACTGGGGTAACAACTATTATGCCTTTCCCTTGTGCTAGTGCTCTTTCTCTCACTAAGCAATCTGTACTGCTGTCAGTGTTTTTTCTGTGGCCGCAAATCGCATTTGTTTATAAATGTGATTTGTATGCAATTGGGACTGTCTCACCTTCATTGAAAGTGATGTATATATATCCTGATAAACCTGGGACTACCCGGATCACTAAGTTGGTAGAATTCACACGTGTGTTCAAGTGTTTTGATTCTATCAGGTCAACCTGAACTGAACATAGTACATCTGTATGTTCCTGTATCCACTGATGTGCTGTGAAATCAGGTCTTATTAAGTCGAAGAAAGCTGTAACTCTTTCTGCATAATCTAGAATGTATTTTCTGCCAAAATTTAGAAATTCTAATATGGATTATAAACCCTTCAGAGTCTTTGGAGGTTGGAGCAGTGCATACTTTTAAAAATATTGGCTGCCAATCTTTTGCCTTCACTTGATAGCTCATATCCCAAAAATAGGACATTAGGATGGGCAATTTTTGAATTCTTGAAATTAAATGTATAGCCCAAGTTGGCAAAATCCACAATTATGTTATTCTCCCTGTTCAAGTGTTCAAGTAATTCATCGTCCATCAGATAGATGTAATCTACATAAGACACTGCCTCCTCGTTGCATGTTTGTAATAATTCTGAAACTCCTGGCAAGAATCCATGCTCCATGCTGTTCTTATACCCTTGGGGCAAATGACAAAAATTTCGCTGAGTGCCTAGGGCAGAGAATGCTGTAAATATCTGCTTTCTGGAGCTATAATTTAGAAGAAGAATCCATCTGAGATATCTAATATCATTTTGTATTTCTTCCGCACAATGTTATTCATTAATGTGGCACTATGTGCGTTTTGGACTGCAAACTTTCATGTGCATGTGTTTAAGTGTTGATAATCCAAAAGTAAATGATATAAGTTACCAGGTTTCATTAGAGGAAAAAAAGGATTGTTCATTGGGGAGGTGCAAGTCTCAATCACACTTTGGTATTCAAGTTATTCTAAGATATCTTTGACCTGTCTATTTGCATCGTTTTTGTTTGGGTACAGTCTCTATGGATCTGGAGTAGATTTTAATGGGATTTTGTGGTTAGTAGAGTCCATGTCCCACCCTACATGGTCGCGATATATTGTTGGAGCTAGCATCCACTCCTGCAAGTATGAATGTTTTAGAGATTCTGGAATGAGGTTGGAGAAAGCAGTCAAAATTATGCTTTAGCCTTTTGGGCTATTCATCACAAATTCTGGTGGCCAATATTTCTCTGCTAAAAGTATATCATATCCATATGTTAAGTGCTCTCAAAAGAGACATTTAACTTTTATTGAGATGTTCCCCTTTATTTGGTGTGCAATTTTGTGTACTCTATGTGAGACACTAACTCTCGTATCAGGTGTTTCTATCGTGATGTGCTCATTCAATACTGCTGTCACAAGAAAATACTTCAGTTTCCGGTGAGCCATTGTTACTTCTACCTTACTGTCTAGCATCGTCAGAGCTCGTTCCCAGTTCAGAAGCTGTGTCCTCAGTAACATGGGCATGTCTAATTTTCAAGCAAGGTACTTTCTTCTTTATGAATTGAGGTTTTGCTTCAGGCTGCTCTTCCTGTTTGATAATATAATCTGAATTGCAATGTGTTTTCCTTTTTGTCTTTGGTCGATCTTCTTGCTTTTGTTCTGATCGCCCATCCCTCTCTGAGTTTTTGGATGAACCCTGAAAGGAATCAAAGGAAGATGTATCAGTGTCCTGATACCTGTCCGGTTTCTTAATGTTATCAAGATTCCTAAGGTTGTACCTTTTTTCAGAGGACTACCGTTGGGGAGACCCACCCCTTGATCGTGAATTCTTTTCTGTATTGTTGTTTTTAGATTGTTTGTTATCCCATTTCTTTTTAGAAGAAGTGGGTGCTTGATTTGAGTTGTCCTTGTCGAGACTATCTGCCATTTGTGGTGTCCCTGGTTTGGCTCCCAAACTATCTCTACCTACTGCAGCATAGGTTTCTTCAATCATTTTTGGAAATTCACGCTCTTTATTTATAGGATCTAATTCGCTTAGGCGGTGGATTACAGCCACTGCTGCTGCCTCCCCTTTTATGTTGCTCAGCATGATTGCAGGGACTTGGGCAAAATTACCTATCAGTTTCATTCCCAAGTCCAGGCAGGTCCTGCCCCGTATTCCTTCTGTATCTGTGTAAATACCTCTGGAAAGACTGCTATGGAAGGGGTACCATGTATTCTGATATACGGCAGCAAATATTGTACCCCAGGAGGTACATTCTTCAATCGAGGGAACCATTTCCCAGGGGCATGCAAATGGTTAGCATTCTATGTTCCTCCTACAGACCTGTATGGGGAAATACTGTTTCTAGTTGTGCTATTTTTTGTGCTATCCTGAACGGAATTTGCTCTTCTTTGGATGGAATTGTCCCCATCTCTGATTTTAGTGTCTGGGGGTTAATGCTTGGTGTGGTCTGATGTGAACCAACTGGAGCATTTCTCGCAGGTTGAACTCTTAATGCTTGTTTGATGAACTGGACAATGTGTCTCTATAGCCGCACTATGTCTTTTATATATTTTACGGACTTCATCCACTGGTAGTGCATCTATCTCTGGATGTGGAGTGTATGTCGCTAAGACCAGCCAGGTTGCTCCTTCTATGCACAGCAAACCGAGTCTTAAGACAGATTTTTGTGTGTAGGAGCGCACCTTTAAACCAGTTTCTGTGTTGCTACTAAGTTAACGAGACTTCAATGTCTTCTTGTGGGATGTATTCTTCCAGTGGTTCAACTGTAATGTATGTGTGGAACAATTTAGTCAGGTGGGAACTGAACCCAAGAATAGAATACCTCTGATCAAACACTTCGTGTTCCTCAATCACAGAGGTAACACAGCTACCTGTTGAAGGTACAGTATGTTCCATAAACTGAATAATTACTGCATTTCTACAGTTCTGTGTAATGTTGAGAGCATTAGCAAATTCTTCTCCCCCGTAACTGAACCACCCCTCATGGACTCAGTAATTCTCAAATAGGAGAAAAATAGAGGTTTTATACTTTTGGGAACCTTCTTCCTTACAAGCTTGTTAAGCCTTCAGCCAATACAGAGGATATGTCTGCTCAGCTGAGGCCGATTTCCCTTCCCACTTCATATGTCTCTGAAAAGTGTGAGTAGGGTTTTCTGAGAAAGCATGACTGAACTACTCAGATTTTAAAAGTTATTATAAGAACTAAACCAACGTTTGCAGCTCCATGTAGTATAGTTCCTAGGAATCCCTAGGACCTGTACGTTTTGGATGGTCTAAACTGAGGGCTTGGTGTCCAAACCGCTTCCAGACAGCCCCAACTGATATGTCTGCCATTAGACCAGCTAGCTCTACAGTGCCACTATCACCCCCTGTATCTTACAGTGGTGTAGGTAGTTTCTGGAAACCACTGAACATGAGAACCCTGATTCCTCAGGGATAATGGAAAACAGTACAGTATTTTTCACTCAATCACTCGTGCTCACTTATTCTCAGAAAACACACAGGATGGCGATTAGGACTTTTCAAGAAATATTTATTGGTCCTGAATCAGTCTTGCCAGTACCATTATAGTAAATAGTAGATACATTTCTACCATAGTGCTAATAAGATAAACATAAGCAGTTCAGATAAAAAACAGTAGCACTTGCATATTCCTAAAATGCGCGCCCTAAGTAATTTGCCTAAATGTACATAGCCTAGATCTGTATGTGTAGCATGTATATATGTAACCAATAATCCCCTAAGGAAGAACCATCCCCCTCACCTGATTGTAGAGAACAAAGGACACTGTCTCTGCTTCGCGGATGACACCTTGCAAGGGATGTCAGACCACTGTGTGTCGAAGATTCTGCATGTAGTACCCTGTTTCAGCTTGGAAGGAATTCTCTATTGTGCAGGGGGCAATCAGGGTCTTATATACTAGAGTGGTCACTCCAGGGTTTCTTCTAGAATCGATATGTTTTGAAAAACAATCAAAAATGTTTTGTAAACAAATCATAAATGTTTTTCCAAACAAATAGAATCATGCACAGCGGGCTGTTTGCCAAGGATGAAAAAAGTGGTGACTCTTATACAGAATAATTATGCTGTGCCTGAGGACATGTTTATTTATGTCAGGTACAGGGATTATAATAGCATACTAAGAGCCTGGTGTCAAAGAGACAGGAGCAACCTACTAGGTAAAAGGTCACCTGTTCGGAACAATTATTGTCGTGTGGATGGGACAATGTTTGTAAATGGGGCTATACATGACAGGACTAGCCTAAAGGACATGTCACTCCTTTTGCTTGTTTCATTTGAAGCATCACCAATGATTTCTTTACAATGCAGGGGATGGATGCTGTAGTGCTCATACATTTGTTCAGGTATGGATTGAAACACATTTTCAATCTGTCCACTTGATGCAATCTAATTTCCTTGGACCATATTAATATCTACTAACTCTTGCCATAATTTTCTACTCTTTGTTTGAACACTATAGTTTCTATATTCTTTTTAAAACCTAAAATTGAATACACAACTCTGCCTTTTAGTCCTTTTTGGATCTCAGTTGGAAGTAATTTTCCTGTCTTCGCCTCTATACGAACTATGGCCTGGAATGGATGTATACACTGTATTGGAATTGATTTATTACTTTAAGCTCTTCTGGAACAGACACCAATTCTAACTTATTATATATGGCTCTAGCTGGCATTTTATTATTCTGTAACTTATCAAAGAAGTACTTACATATGATCTGCTGTGTGAACAAATCAAATCTTTCCTCAACAAATAAATATGCAGCAAATTATTGCCTTTTAGCATTGTTCTCTTTTTCAGCGTTTTGTGTTTTGTATTGAGTGTATTGACAACAAATACAAACACAGTTTGGTTTCTCTGAGCAAACTGTGTTAAACTTTGCAATCTGCTGTGCAAAGTTTTCAGTACTAATTTCTGTATCCTGTTCTCCTACACCTCCAGTATTCAACTCTGCAATATCTTCAAAAACTTTTTCTACCTCTGATAGTGTACCATACAATAAAACTCTACTCATCTCTTCTTAACATAAGGCAGGTGTTTTTGCACAGTAAAGTCTTCTAGCCAAAGTTTGTATTATGTAGTGGTGAACATCTAACATCCTTAAATGATGAAAGCTGATTCTGCAAACTTTCCGTGAAAGACATGCCAATGAATGTCCCTGTTAAAGTGCATATTTTCTCACTTTGCATGGACCTAATCCTTGCAAAATTATATATTTTTTTATTTCTGGATGGAAGTCACTTATAAAATGTTTTAACAAATCAATTAACTCCTGACGAAAACTGCAAATAGTACTACAGCTCCTTTTGTATACTGGGGCATCTGTACACCTACCTTGCACCTCTTTAGCTACCACTTCCTCCACATTACTAGGAACCATCTCGTCTCTTGCAAGAGAAATATCATCTTTTACTTCATAACAATGACCAGTATATCAACTGCATGCACTAGTGTGTTCTATTGGAAATAGCTTTCATTGAAATAAGCTTCTTTACTAGATGTATGGTTCCACTAACTTTTACAAGACATTAACGTCTACAACATATCACTTTAATACTAATTTACTGACTAAATGGTTATACTTTAGTCTTGAGGTAATAATCACTTATACAAGACTTGTGTTCCTTTTATTTTTACTCTGGTTTGCACAGTACACATATATACCTCTGTATGCATTAATCTCTCTTGGATACATGTATCATAGATATGCTGACTGTAACTGAGTGTGCCAGTAAGGCAGTGACTGCATTAATTTGTCCTTGTGTACATCACTGTATGTATTACTCTGTCCCAGGATGTCTCACTTATCAGAGAGCATGTGAGTAAGTCATTCTCTGCATCAGTGTATCCTCAGATATCTTAGTATATGTATCAGTGTGTCACGAAATATCTCACTATCTGTATAAGTAGTATATCATTGTCTCACTGTATCTATCAGTTTCTCACGGAGTGAATGTATAAGAGACTATTTCAATATTTTGTGCAATACATTAGTGTGTTTATGAGTGTATTGCTCTGTGTATTAGTGTCTACAATGTGTCTGAGAGTATGTATCAGTGAGCACATGAATAAGTCAGAGAATGCTTCAGGGTATGTATGGCTATTCTTGTGTATATAAAAAAATACCCAGGATATCCTACTCTGTGAATAAGTGACTGTGTGAGAGTATCAGTGAATGCAAATCTGTGTGTGTGACTGTATCAGTGTATGTTTCCAACTGTCCAAGAGGGTGTAATTGTATGTATATGTTAGTGTATACATTATTCTAGTGAGTGCATTACTGATGTGCCTCAGTATATTTAATAGTGTGTTCCAGGGTGTTTGAGTGTCTATATAACTATCTTAGTCAGTCACTGAGTGTATCATTGTGTCCATGAGTGTGTAACTGTATGCATCAATGTCTCCCAGTCTGTTTACCTATATGCATAAGTGAATGTCTTAGTGTATTACTGAACCCATCACTGTGTCCATGGCTTTCCTATAGTTCTACTCTCCAGTTTGTAAACACTTATGCAAAAAATACTCTCCATTTATTCTTTCCTCTGCTTTGTACAATTTACACTTATAACTGTGTATCCATCGACCTCTCTTATAAATCGTTATTCCAGATACACTGAAAGTATTGTTCTAGGTAATCCATGTGTGCACATGTGTATAGCAACATATATTACTGTGCAATTACTCTATTATTGGGTGTCTCACTGTATTTCTTGTCCTCTAAATACCACTATTTTCTGTTGCTGGGTATGTTTCTAAAAACATTGCTATCTACTTTATAGTGGTTGGCCCTACATTACAATGTATGCTTAAGATCTCTCAGTACTTATCTGCATGGCATACCTGTATTACAACATCTATCACTTTGAGCCTCTGTCTATTAGTGTTGTACTCCATATTTCATTGTGTAGTTTAATCTCTCACTATATCTTCCACTATCTCTACATAGCCTCCCATATACTTCAATTTCTCTCTGGGTATTAGCCAAAAAGAGGGGCTATTAATTCACACTGGAGTGACGGCGCCTGCCAAATAATGTAATGTAGACAAATAGATATAATTATTATGGTGCAACAGGTGAGGGAAAAACCCTAAACCCTCCAAGTTGGGACCCAAGGGTCCTAAACTCAATAAAGTGTAAAGTGAAAGTTCACGCTTTCGTGTAAAGTGAAAGTTCATCAAATGTAGGTAAGAAAGCAAGTAATGTCTCTTGACGTGTTTCCTTAATCTTTATTCAAGAGAACACCACAGAGTCCAGCCAACACCTGTTTCGTCGTTAGGGTATTAACCCTCAACTTCTTCAGGGCTGGAAACAACAGAAAACGGAACTCATATCATTATTAGTGTAATGCATTTACAGGAAAGGAAGTGTTAAACAAAACTTCTCGTAGTCTTAAGGTGTGGCTAAGATCCCACAATGTGAAGATCTGTTAACCTATTGATTAAGGTGGAAAAGTCATCACCTCAAACAGTGGGAATCTTACAAAACCGTACATCAATAGATTGCACGTTCACAAATTAAAATATCAAAATATTCAGTGACTCACTCACACCGTCAGAGAAAAATTATGGCCACGCCATTGTGAAGGGAAGAAATCCCAAGAGTGTATAATCCTGAATAGTGTGTCCACGTGGGTAGTGAGTGAGTGTGCAATACTTATCTCTATAAATTACAGTCCATAAGCCAGTGCATGCCAGCAGTGGACGGAATCATGTACAATGAGAAATGTCTCAAAAAGCACACAAAGGCACGTAAATCGGCCTACCTGTATCGTTACGAAGAAGGAATTAATGCCTACAATTTGGATATGAAGGTATCTCAGTCAAAGGGAAGCCCACAATTAAAGGCAGCCAATATGTACAAAACATAACACTCATAGTAGAGTCTCACCTAATCACCGGTTATACTTCCAACCCGGTTTGTCATTTATAATTCCAGTGTCACAATCCAATGTATTCTGTTCTGTTAAGCTACATGAGTAACAACTTGTATTAGTGCTAATCGTCAAACGTTAGATTTTTAAAACCATTTTTAAACACTTAACGTTTTCCAGAAATCACAGGCTCCTTACCATTAAAATTATAGTTCCCAAAATGATATCTTTCCTAATTCAAATTTGTGCCAATGTATGATAGGACAAGGAAATGGAAATAAGGCCGATGTGAGCCAAGAGATCTGTCAAGGTAACAGAGTAAACTTAATCAATATTGCTCGACTGGTGGAAGACAAAAAACACAATTTGCATAAATCTGCGCAGAAGGTTAATATTCATCGTTGAAATTTTACCTGCAGCGAGTACGCTGTCCTCTCCAACACTGCCAGGAACTCGGTCTGAACCGGAGGAAGCGGTAGCTAGGAGTGATATTAAGTCATACGTAATTTATCAAAACGGGTGTGAATGAGTCAAGAAATCAAAAAAAAATAAAGCAAACAACAGACAAGATAAATCAAGACAAGTTCACATAAACTGGAGAAATTGCTAAAAAGGGAATTGATTGGAGGCAGAAAATACAGGTTCAGATGGTAATAAGTAGCAACTGGTACTTCAAATGTTACAGACGGCAGTTGGTGGAAAAAAGGTACATACTGTCATGTGTAGTTAAACCTTGAGACATCATTAGGTTCGAAAGGATCTATACCATGGACAATATATAGAACAGCCACTAAATAATAGTTTTTTCATGCAATCCCTAAATGGGTTTTGTAAATTTCTCTCTGGGTAACTCAGCTTACATTTTACTATTTAGCTACCTATCTAACTTCATACATCAATATCTCTCTGAGTGACTTAGTGCACACATCAGCTTCCTTTTGTCTCCATAAATTTATGCATCACTATGCCCTTTGCTCTGTTAATGTATGCATAGTTATATCATTATCTATAAAGGTAAATGTATTTTACTATACCTTACTGTCTTAGCTAAAACACCAGTGTAAACCAGCTCACCTTAATCTATATATCTGTGTACATGTCCTTGCATAACTGTATACATAATAAAATGCCTTAATATGCCACTGCATATATTAGCATTTCAATCCTTGTGTCACTCCCTACATCGTTGTTGACCTCCATTTTATTTTTCTGCACCAGTTTTTATTCATGGATCTTGACCTGTACACATTACTTTATTTTCATCTTCTACTCTCCTTCAACATTTTCTTTCAGTTTTCTCAAGCATCCTGCTCAGATTCGTCCACCATACTGACACTCAGTCCTTCTCTATCAACTATTTTTTACATACTACAGCTTAATTTATAAACCTGTTAAATGTGATTGTTGGTGACAATTATCCCTCTCAGTATTAGCTTCTCAAACTTTTCTCAAGAAAGCACACAGAAACCTAGCAGAGTAATGGTAAACAACTCTTTTACAGGGCAACCATTAATGACTCCCTATTCAACTTTACTTTCAAGGTTACAGAGGCTGCAAACAAATAGAAACAATGCTTTCATTTAATTTCATATCCTTACTAATCATATATAACTCGTGAGTGGCCATGTTTCTTAAGCCTTTGTTTGACTCTTCTAAGAGAGCCCAGTTTGGTAGGGCTTGCAGGCGGTACTCGTGGATCCAACAAGAAATCTGCAGTGCTCAGCGCGGCCCCCGTGTAACCTCGTAGTGGATGCCTGGATTTACTCTGTAAACCAATATCTTTTTTACAAACTATTTCTAAACACTACCACTTATACACCACTGCCCACATATCCCTAAGGTTAGCCCCAAACAATATTTCATTAGTATTTCTTTTAACAATGTTTCCTCACATTGACATTCTAGGCTTTTTTGTACCCTTCCCCCATACTCCTGTGGCTCTGTTTCCATGGTGTAGGAAAGTGACCCTTTTTGCATGGTGGCCCCCATGTTTTGCCTAATGTTGATATACACTGACTGAGTGTAACCTGGGTTCCTGCCAACAAGACCAGATACACAGGGCCCATGTTCTTTCCCCAAACTGTGCTGTTGCAAAACCAAATTGGCAGCTCTCTGGCCACATGTAAGTCCCTTGTAAAAGGTACCATAGGCACCGTAGGCACTGTGGCTAGGGAAGGTCCCTAAAGGCTGCAGTACTTATTGAGCCACCATTAGAGGCCTGGTACCTTTACACACACATACACACAGCCATTGCAGGATATGTGTTATAGTGCAGAACAAAGTGAAGAGTTGACATGGCACACATTCCTATGTGCCATGCCTACAACCCACCACCCTGGCATAGGTAAGCCACCTCTCTAGGTGGGTGCACTATACTAGTAGTGAGGGTAAAGGTGCATGAGCCCTGTACCCCTGCAGTGTCTAAGTCAATTCTTAGACATTTGAAGTGCATTAATGCCATAAAGAATATATTGTTTGGAAGTTTCTCATTATGAACTACACAGCACTATAATGGCTTTGCTGAAAACTGGGAAGCTTGATATCAAACTTCTTAGCACATTAAACCCACACTGATGCCGGTGTGGGATCCAATGAAAATTGCACTCAGAGGGCATCTTAGAGATACCCCTGTGTTAGAACTGGCACCATTGGCATTGGTCTCCCTTCCGTTTTTGCCTTTACCTCCTGTGTTTTCCTGTGTGTTGGTCTCCATTTTTGCCGGTCTAGATGCCTTAGGCACTGTGCCACTGCTGTTCAGTGCCAAACTGCAAGGGCCCCCCTTTGTAAATTATTGCTATGGATTAGTGATTCCATGATTGGCCTATTTGATTTACTTGTCAGACCTTAGTACAATGCACTATTTGTGCCCAGGGCCTCTAACTCAAATGCTGCTGATGGATATGCAGCACTGATTGTGCCAACCACAGAAGCAGCTTGTAAAATGTGACTCAGGCCAGCCATTGAAGAGCCTGGGTGCAGACTGGGACTGCCATGTCAACTTGGCAGGTGCACACACTTGCCAGTCCCTAAACCTTCCCTTTTCTTCATATTAGTCACCCCTAAGTTAAGCCAAGGTACCCCTGTGGGCAGGGTGCAATGTATGTGAAAGGTAGGACTTGCCCTGATGTGTGTGGCATGTCCTGATAGTGAAATACTGCCAATTTCGTTTTCACTATTGAAAGGCCATCTGTTCCCATATGACAGAATGGGGAGTTTGTTTATAACATCTTATAAACATAACTGACCCTGGTAACGAGATAACAAGTAAAGTTTAGTATGCCTGAACTCAGAATGTTAAAGTACATCTGTTAGTGAGGGTGATTTTTACATTCTATTTTTGAAAATACCACTTTTAGAAAGTGGGTATTTTCTTGCCTAATCATCCAGTGTGCCTCTCCTAGATTTGTGTAATGCATGTCTTGCTTTTGGATGACAGGGGCTGGATAGGAGCAGTGGCTCCAGAAGTCTGAAGAGTCAGGGCTGGGCTGATTAGACCTGGGCTGCATTTAGATTAGGGGGAAGAGATTTCCTTTTCACCTGAATTGGCCTGGTCTGCCTTCAACAATACTGTCTCCATCTCCTACCAGGAAGCTGCACCAGTGAAGGCAGAACTGGTTTTGGCTGGGTACAGACACTCTCTGCCTTCAGAGAACAAAGGATTTTGCGATAAAAATATTAGGGCCCAGACCCCAGAACTTTAGATCACTTCTGGGAAATCAAGAGGAACCTTTACCAAGGAGAAGAGCCAGATAAGCTGAGGAGGAATACTGCCCCTGTGCTGTTTGCTGTCTGGGGTTGGCCTGCAGTGGCTGCCTGCTGCCAAGGAAAGGAGAAAAAGGACTTTGCTGTTTGCTATGTCACCTGCTTGAAGAAAAGATGTCCAAGGGCTGGAAACTGAGCCTGCCTCCTGTTATGAAGTCTCAGGGACAGAAAGACTTCATCCCTTCTGTCTCTCTGCATCTGGAACTGCTGCGGGCACCGCTCGTGATGAGCACGCCGCACTGCCTCGACCTGCACCGTAGGCTCGACGCCTGCCAACGTGGTGCCGAATCAACTCTGAAGCCATCATTGAGGTCGCTGCCTGCACCGGAGCCAAGGACAGTGCTTGTGATGTCCACGATGCACTGCCCCGACTCGCACTGCAGCCCCGACTTCACCAATGCGGTGCTTCATCAACCCGGAACCGATCCTCGACGTAGGTGACTCTCGAATCCATCGACATCACACCGTCGTAAGGAACCGACGACTCGCTGCCATCCATGACGTCACCTCCCCGACACAGTATGGAACCTACATCTCACCTCCCCTGCGCTGCAGTAAGGAACAGAGGCATCATCTCCCCTGGGGTTGTAAGGAACCGACACCGCAGGCGCTAACGAAGCATCACCTCCCTGATGCCGTGCACCGTCTTTGCTTTCATCAATTCCAAGGTACTGTTCTTTGTGGGTCTGCTTGACTCTGGGCCAGACGCCACACACCTACCGGTCAGCGCCGTTCTTTGGGATTTTCATCTGTCACGACGTCGTGATAACTCCAGGTGGAGTTATTTGTTGCTAGAAACTTTATTTGAGTTAATAACCTATTTTTAAAGATATTTTGATACTCTATTTTGGATTTTTGTCATTTGGTCTTGTCTTGGTTTAGATAAAGATTACTTATTTTTCTAAACTGGTATGGTGTCCATTTGCAGTGTTTTCACTGTGTTACGGTATGTGTTTACAAATGATTTGCACACTGCCTCTGAGATATGCCTGTCTGCTTGTGCCAAACTACCAAGGAGGAGGTGAGCAAGGTATATTGTAGGAGTGTATCCTTCTTACCCTGACTAGAAGCAAGGGTCCCTATTTGGACAAAGTTACCTACCTCTGCCAACTAGAGACCCCCCGTTTCTAACATTGGTGGTCAGCGGTGGAATCCTGGAATTTATATACAGTGATTGGTGTACACTCCTAGTGAGTGCAGACCATTATGTAAACCACATACATTTATGTAGAGTTTTTCCTTGGAATTTTTTGCATCTTGAGAACTGCCAATTTTCACCATGAGTAAAACAGCATCACTGTGGATATTGAATTTGAAGAGGAGAGGGTTGATACCTACACTGTGCCACAACTTAAAGCCATCTGCAAAAAATGTAAAATCTCTGTGAGAGGCCTCACCAGAAAGGAGTAATTCCAAAATGTGCTGAGGGCCTGGTTTGAAGCAAGGTACACCAGTGGACAAACCGAGAGCCTATGGTGGAGGGGGATAATTTAGAAGGGCAACAGGATGGGCTAGTGGGCCTAACTGGAGAGGGGGGTGCCTCCCAGGGAAGGCAGCAGTGTGTCTTCAAGGGGTCTGTCTCCAGAGGAGATGGAGGACAGGGAGAATAGCAGAGTGCATGAAATGGAGCTTCCACAAGCTGGGGAGCCAGGGTGACTTAGAGATTAATGGGTTGGAGAGCAAGAAATTGGCCATGGAAGAGAAGAAGATGCCTTTAGAGCATGAAAGAGTATTGAGGGAGCTGGAGCTGAAAGCGAAGAGCCTAGAAATCACTCCCTCTGGTGGCAGCACACCATCAGTGCCTGGAGAAGAAAAAGTATACATTCCCAAAGATGTTATCAAAGATTTCATGAAGCATGAGGACATTGGGCAGTGGTTTAAGGCCTATGAGATAGCAGAGCTATGCCAGCAACTGACTGATAGCAAGCTGAGTGACTCTAGGAAGCTTGCTGTGGAGGCGGACCATTGGGTCAGTACCAGGGTCCACAAAGGTCCTGTGGGAGACTCCGCCAAGGGTGGACAGGGTCCCCAGCAGAAGAGTGGAGGGGACAAGGGTAAACAAAATGAGCTCCACAGTACTCCCCAAGGGAACCAAGATAAGGGTTCCCAGCCTCCCACTGAGGAGAAACCATGGGTCCCGATAGATAAGCCTGTTGAGAGGGGTTTCAAGACCTATTTTAGTTGTGGTCAGGTGAGCCACTTCTGGGGGGATCATAAGTGTGCCAAACCGGTTACCACCATGCCCACTGGTGCACCACCTTGGTAACTGGCTAGTGTAGCCTTGGGAGAAGAGTCGGGTGCCCAAGGTGGGTGTGGTCCCGCGAAGATGTCCCTGGTCTCTTTAGGAGACAGTGAGATGGTCCCAAGGACTCACCTGCCTGATAACACTAAAAAGTAGAAGCAGTGGATGACCATCAATGGCCGTAATGTGGAGGCTCTTAGAGACACCGGTGCCAGTGTGACAGCTGTCAGCTGATGTCTGAAGAGCATCTGGTTCCCAACACATTCTACCCAGCAATTGCTCCTGACAATTCAGAGTGCCGCTGCAAACGGGCACAGGCTCTCTTTGAGTGGGGTTGGTCTCAGGTACCTTGAGAGTAGCTGTGAAGCCAGCCATGCCAGTTTACTGTCTGCTAGGCAATGATTTGCAGAGCTCCGTTTAGGGGAAGGTGGAGCGGAGGTTTCATTTAGAGATGTTGGGTCTTCCTGAGTGGGCATGTGTGACCACTCAGTCAATGGCAGCCAGTAAGGGCATTCAAGAGGACCTGGAACCTGAAAGAGTGGCCCAGGTGCCTGCCAGGAAGAGAAGCGATAGGGGGTGCGGGAAACCGGCCCCTTAGGTTCCCACGGTCCAGGAGGAGGTAGACCCTGAGGGGGATGCCCTGGAGCCTACTGGGGAACAAGTGGCGGAACAGGGGGACCTGTCTGAGCTGACCTATTGGCAGCAAGAAGGAGGGCCCACCAGGCAGGAGTTCTGCAAGGAGCAGCAGACATGCCCTTCTCTTATTGGTTTATGGCAACAGGCTGCAAACCAGGTAGCAGCTGATCAGTTCAGGTCGCATTGGATATACTGGGAGAATCGTCTTCTGCATAGCGAGCCTAAGGTTGCTGAGCCTGGGTTAGCCTGTGTGCTGGTGGTACCCCAGCACGTAAGAGCCTTCCTACTGGGTCTGGTCCATGATGTACCTTTGGCAGGGCATTTAGGGCAAGACAAGACCTTTGAAAGGCATGTCATTCACTTTTACTGGCCCCAAATGCACAAGCATTCTGATGCTTACAGTAGGTCTTGCCAGACATACCCGGCAAGTGGCAAGAGTGGGAGGAAGTATAAGGCTCCTCTCCAACATTTCCGTGTGGTCAACACCCCCTTTGAGAGGTTGGGCATTGACATTGTGGGGCCTCTGGATCCCAAGACAGCCATGGGCAACAGGTTTATCCTGGTCTTGGTGGACAATGCCACCCGGTTACCGGAAGCCATCCCTCTCTGGGTTGTGACGGCCCCCGTGGTGGGTCGAGCATTGATGGGGATTTTCTCCCATGTGGGGTTCCCCAGAGAGGTGGTGTCCGACCGTGATACCAACTTCATATCTAAGTATATGAGGTCCCTGTGACAGCAGTGCGGTGTAACCTATAAATTCCCCACTCTTTACCACCCCCAAGGTAATGGGCTGGTTGAAAGATTCAACCGGACCCTAAAAGGCATGATTATGGGCCTTGGTGAGCCCATGAGGCATAAGTGGGACGTCCTCTTACCATGCCTTCTGTTTGCTTACATAGAGGTGCCCCAGAAGTCCTTAGGGTTCAGTCCCTTTGAGCTGCTGTATGGCCATCCTGTAAGAGGATCTCTGAGTCTGGTGAAAGAAGGCTGGGAGAAAGCTCCAAGTAAACCTCCCAAGGATGTATATAGCTACATGCTGGCCTTCAGAAACCAGACTAACCACTTCAGGCAACTGGCTCAGGCCAACCTGAAAGCCCGCCAGGAGGAAAGGAAACACTGGTATGATCAGAATGACACTCTGATCGAGTTTCAACCTGGACAGAAGGTTTGTGTCATGGCCCCAGTGGAGCCTTGTGCACTCCAGGATAAGTGGAGCTGACAATTTGAGGTGGTGGAGCGCAAGAGTGACGTCACCTACTTGGTGGACTTGCAGTCTCTCCCTTTGCGGGTCCTCCATGTTAACTGCCTGAAGCCCCACTTGGAGAGGTCCAAAGTGGGCATGCTCCTAGCAACAGATTCTGGGATGGAAGAGGAGACTGAGCCTCTTCCTGACCTCCTGTCTGCAAAGGAGCAAGATGGATCAGTGGACGGTGTGAACCTCTCTCCTGCCCTGACCCCTGAACAGCAGAGTGACTGCTGCCAACTGTTGGGGCAGTTTTCTGATCTGTTCTCCCTAAACCCCGGTGTCACTCACTGATGTGTCCATGATGTGTACACTGGGGACAGTCCTCCAGTAAAACATAAGATTTTCAGAGCTTGCAACAAGGAGGAGGTCTCCAAGATGTTAGCTTTAGGGGTGATTGAGCCCTCAAACAGCCCTTGGGCCACCCCAGTGGTCTTGGTCCCGAAGGCTGCCGCACCCAGTGCCACATCAGAACTCCGGTTCTGTGTGGACTACAGAGAGCTCAACTCAGTCACCAGGACTGACGTGCACCCCATCCCCAGAGCTGGTGAGCTCATCGATCGGTTGGGGGCTGCCCGGTACCTCAGTACGTTTGACCGAATGTCTGGGTACTGGCAGATCGTCTTAACTGATGGGGCAAGAGAGAGGTCAGCATTATCCACACCAGATGGGCACTACCAATTCCAGGTGATGCCCTTTGGGATGATGAATGCCCCTGCCACTTTTCAGAAGCCTACCTGGACGACATTACAGTGTTCAGTGCCACTTGGGAGGAACATCTGCAACACATTTGGGAAGTACTGAAGGTGCTGCAGATGGCAGCCCTTATGATCAAGGCAAGTAAGTGCTAGATTGAGCAGGGTTCAGTGGTGTACTTGGGACACCAGGTAGGGAGCGGCCAGGTGGCACCCCTACAGCCCAAGATTAATACCATTCTGGCTTGGGAACCCCCCAAGACTCAAACAGAGGTGAGATGCTTTTTAGGACTCACAGGATATTACAGGAGATTTGTCAAGGGGTATGGCACCATCATTGCCCCCTTGACAGAGCTGACTTCCAGGAAGCTGCCCAGGAAAGTGAGCTGAACTGACACCTGCCAGAAGACTTTTGATGCCCTGAAATCTGCCTTGTGCACAGTGTCCGTGCTTAAGGAACCCAACTTCTCAGAAGAATTCATTGTTCAGAGAGATGCTTGGAGCATGGGGTGGGAGCGGTGCTCACACAGCTGAATGAGGAGGGCCTACACCAACCTGTCGCCTTCATCAGTAGGAAGTTACTTCAACGGCAAACGATGTGGAGTGCAATTGAATGTGAGGCATTTGCTATGGTCTGAGTGCTGAAGAAGCTGAGACCATATTTGTTTGGGACTCACTTTCGGGTTCAGACAGACGACAGGCCCCTCAGATAATGGATGCAAATGAGGGGTGAGAATCCAAAGCTGTTGAAGTGGTCCATTTCCCTACAGAGGATGTACTTTATGGTACACCGCCCTGGTACAGAACAAGCCAATGCTGATGGTCTGTCCAGATTTTTCCGCCTTAGTGAAGAAAACTCCCAAGACAGTGAGTAGTTCTCCCCACATTTTAGCTGGAGGGGACACGTGTTAGACCTGGCAGCATTGGCGTGGGTCTCCTTTCCATTTTTTGCCTTTACCTCCTGTGTTATGCTGTGTGTTGGACTCCATTGTTGCTGGTCTAGATGCTTTAATCACTTTGCCACTGTTGTTCAGTGCCACAGTGCAAGGGTTCCCTTTGTAAATTATTGTTATGGATTAGTGATTCCATGATTAGCTTATTTGATTTACTTGTCTGACCTTAGTACAGTGCACTATTTGTACACAGGGCCTGTAAATCAAATGTAAATCAAATGCTGCTGGTGGGCTTGCAGCATGGATTGTGCCACCCACAGAAGCAGCTTGCAAAATGAGACTTGTGGAGAGGTGTGGCTCACTGGTTAGAGGCGGCAGATCCGTAAGCAGAGAATCGGCCAGGGACCAGGGTTCAATTCCTGACGCGGCAGGGGCGTGGACCAGGGTCAAAACGGACTCGATAATTCTCGCCTCGGTACCTACTCTAACCAGGAACACACTCGGCAACTCTGGGCATTAGCTTGCCTCATCTCCACAACGGCCCCCCACATTCGCCGGGGATGCCTGGTTTCACCTTGGAGATACCCTGGAGGGACCATCTCGCAGGGATAGCCAGGACGGGTTCCCCAGCGGTCTACAGCGCCAGGACGCCTCAGGGCAGCAGTGCGCTTTACAAGACACATACATTTACATTTACATTTACTCAGGCCTGCCATTGAAGAGCCTGACTGCAGTCTGGGACTGCCATATCGACTTGGCAAGTGCACACACTAGCCAGTCCCTAAACCTTTCCTTTTCTACATATTAGTAACCCTTAAGGTAGGCCCAAGGTACCCCTGTGGGCAGGGTGCATTGTATGTGAAAGGTAGGACATGCCCTGATTTGTGTGGCATGTCCTGAAAGTGAAATACTGCCAATTTAGTTTTTCACTATTGGAAGGCTATCTGTTCCCATTGGACAGAATGGGGAGTTTGTTTATAACATCTTGTAAGCATAACTGACCCTGGGAACAAGATAAAAAGTAAAGTTTAGTATGCCTGAACTCAGAATGATAAAGTGCATCTGTTAGTGAGAGTGATTTTTACATTCTGTGTTTGAAAATACCACTTTAAGAAAGTAGGTATTTTCTTGCCTAACCATCCAATGTGCCTCTGCTAGGTTTGTGTATTGCATTTCTGGCTTTTGGATGACAGGGGCTGGAGAGGGGCAGTAGCTCCAGAAGTCTGATGATTCAGGGCTGGGATGAATAGACCTATGCTGCATTTAGAGTAGGGGGATAAGATTTCCTTTTCACCTGAATTGACTTGATCTGCCTACAACAATGCTGTCTCCAGCTTCTGCCAGGAAGCTGCACCAGTGAAGACATAGCTGGTTTAGGCTGATTACAGACACTCTCTGCCTCCAAAGAACAAAGGATTTTGTGGTACAAATATTGAGGCCCAGACCCCAGAACTTTAGATCACTTCTGGGAAATCAAGAGGAACCTTTGCCAAGGAGAAGAGCCGGATAAGCTGAGGAGAAATACTGCCCCTGTGCTGTTTGCTGTCTGGGGTTGGCCTGCAGTGGCTCCTTGCTGACAAGGAAAGGAGAAAAAGGGCTTTGCTGTTTGCTTTGTCACCTTCTTGAAGAAATGATGTCCAAGGACTGTAAACTGAGCTTGCCTCCTTTTCTGAAGTCTCTCTACATTAGGAACTGCTGTTTCCTCTGCCACAGAAGGAAATTGCCACACCGTCGCTGGCGAGCGACGCCGTAAACTGTACTGAAGCCATGGGCACTGCTCGTGAAGAGCACGACGTACCGCTCTGACTTGCATCGTAGACCCGATGCCTGCTGACGCTGTGCCATATAGACTCTGAAGCCTTCATCGAGGCCGCTGCCTGCACCGGAGCCGAGGACAACACTTGTGACGTCCATGATGCACCGTCCCAACTCGCACCTCAGCCCCTATTTCACCTACACTGTGCTTTATCAACACGGAGCCGATCCTCAAAGTGGGTGACTCCCGAATCCATCGACATCGCACTGTCATGAGGAACTGACACCTCGCCGCCATCCGTGACGTCACCTCCCCAACACAGTAAGGAACCAACATCTCCCCTCTCCTGTGCTGCAGTAAGGTACAGAGGCATCACCTCCCCTGGAGTCGCAAGGAAACGACGCTGCAGGCGCCAACAAAGCATCACCTCCCCGACGCCATGCACCGTCTTTGCTTTCATCAAATCCAAGGTACTGTTCTTTTTGGGTTTGCTTGACTCCGGGCCTGTTAATGCCCACCTTGCGGTCGGTGCTGTTCTTTGGAATTTTCCTCGTTCACAACGTCGTGATAACTCCAGGTGCAGTCATTTGTTGCTAGAACCTTTATTTGAGTGAATATTTTTGATACTGTATTATGGATTTTTCTCGTTTGGTCTTGTTTTGGTTTAGATAATATTACTTATTTTTCTAAACTGGTGTGGTGTCCATTTGTAGTGTTTTCACTGTGTTACTGTATGTGTTCACAAATGCTTTACACACTCTGAGATAAGCATGTATGCTCGTGCCAAGCTACCAAGGGGGTGAGCAGGGGTTATTTTAGGAGTTTATCCCCTTACCCTGACTAGAAGCAAGGGTCCATATTTGGAAAGAGGTACCTACCTCTGCCAACTAGAGACCCCTATTTCTAACACCCCCTGAAAAATGACCTAACTCTAGGGTCCTGGATGAGTGGCTGCTTTCCAGCTGATACCACCAGACATGTTTTTGGAAACCTGGTTCAAGAGCCTGCCACTCTCGGGGTCCTGAAACAAAGCACATCCAAGGACAAGGTGCCAAGCCCCTTCCCCCAAGATGGACTTGGTCCACGAAGGGGATGCTTCAAAGGTCTGCCGCCTTTGTGAGCTAACCCAGCCATTTGCTGCTCCCAGCAACTGGCCCCTACTGATTTTGACCCCCCACTTTGGGTGTGAGAATTGGCTGGAAAACCAAGTTAGGAGGAGATGTGTGCCCACCTTTTCCAATTCCACCCTGCAGGTAGGGGAGGTGAGGAGAAACGCAACTCTCAGTCCCTGCCATCTAAAAGATGGGGGGACCTAGCCAACTAGAGTGAGGCTTATGCCTCCTCCCACTGTCACTCTTGCTCCTAGATATGTAACTGCTAAATAGCTGAATTACTATGGGCCTCATTACGATGTTGGTCAGAAACTAAACCGCCTAACTCCTTGCCATATTCGGTTCCGACTAACTCGTGGTCGGTGGTTCCGCCCAATGAATTATGATGCTATGAAACACCATTCAGGACTCCCATTGACAATACAGTCTCCTATGGGGAAAATGGGTGTCTGTGAAAAACCGTACCTGCCACACCGTGCACGGTTTTACAGGGGGTCCCTTGGGTGCCCCCTCGACTACAAACCGGAGGACTCAGGATGAAGGCAGGCCTGCTAGGGGCCCCAAAGTCAGTTTCTGACAGCCTTTTCGCGTCAGACAGATTGAGTCGGAAAGGCTGTTGGAATCCAACATCGTAATCGGTAGGTCGGAAATGATGTCCATACAGCTGTACGGATCAGCTCCAACTGACTCGGATTCTCTGAATGCTGGTCAGAACCGATTCAGAATGACTAAATGGTTCCCCTACCGACTGCGAGCATTGTAATCGGTTTGTTGGAATTGTTTCCGACCGAGTCGGGTGGATGGGTTCAGACACAGTCTAGGGGAATCCAACTGTCGGTCGGTGGCTTTCCGACCAACATCGTAATCAGCCCTAAATGTGTAACTATGTCTGTCACTGCCTGACTGGGTGTTTGAGTGTCTGTATACGTTTTTAAAATAGGTATCTCAGTGAGTGCATATAAACATGAGTAGATGTTTAACTGGATATTCGGTCTGTAACTGTCTTTCTAACATACAGAGCTTTTGAACTACATGCTTTACCCTTAAAACACATACTTTCCTCCACTATTTGCTATGGACGGTTTATCTTCCCTGCAGGAAAGTTACTCTTTTTGCATGGTTATGGTATCCCCCACTTTTTGTCTGATGTGATCTCGAACTGAAAGTGCACTGAGTCCCTGCTAACCAGGTTCCCAGTGCCATATCTCTTTCCCAAACCCGGTACCACCTCTAGCACATCTCAGCTACCTCTATAACTCCCCTCATACCTAGGGCATGGATAGAGAAGAAGGACCTCTGGGGCTGCAGTACAGGTTGTGGCACCGCAGAGACCTTTAATAAAAGCTATGCACTCTGCCATTCCCGGCTGCATGTCTTAGTGCAGGGAAATCCAAAGACTTTACATGGCACATAGCCCTGTGTGCCATGCCATCCATACACTGCATAATATATAGTTAAGTCACACCTACTGCAGGCCTTTAGCCCTAAGGTAGGGTGCACTATATACTATGTGACGGCATTTCGGAAAGAACAAATGTGCCCCTACAAAGTCCAGTCTATTGTTAGATAATGTAAGTGCACATGGAACAGGATCCACTCTAGATCTACCAAGCACTGGCATTGACTTGTTTTGATCTGCCTGCAACCACTAAACATGCATCTGACCTCATTGGGTGAGAGCCACCTCCCTCAGAGGACAGTAACAAATCCATCTCACGCCTAGATAGTAACTCTATTACTATCTCTAGATACTATCTAGGCGTCATGGAAGGAAGGCTTGGCCGCTTATCAAGGTGGCAGTCTGTGTCATTTGGAGCACACACCTACTATGAGAAACAGCTTATTTGTTTAAAATTAACCTCATTGTTGAAACATAACCTCACGGTGCACTTGATTACCGATTTAACCCCTGATGAAGTTCCACAACTTTGTTTTTGAGGAACAAAATACATTGGCTGTTTTTATGAGCGATTATCAATGTTGAAATAAAGAAAGAATTGAAGAAATCATAAGGGACTAAAATGTGCTTTGTTTGGTGCACCTCCTTATGCTCATAATCTTTAAATAACCACTGGTTGTATGGACCATTGTTCGTCGAGAAAGAGAAATGAGAAGCAATCATCTACGTAAACAATGCATCGTTAAAGACTTATTATTGAATCAATAAAGAGAGATAATGTGAGTTAAAGTTTTATTTTCCAAATTTTCATCTATGGATTTATTTGACATTCATCTTAAATTTTAGCATTAAAAGTTATCTTATTTCATCAATCAATTTTTGATTATAAAATAGAATAGAATGTTTGTCTAGATAACAGTCAAAATAGTAATAATGTAACAAGTGTTTTTCATCATGGAAACTCTGTATTCTAAATGAACTGGGATCATAAGAGCAAAACGTGTCAGTTCAGACAGCCATAAAGAGTTCTGAGTAATAGAGAGAAATCAATGAACAAACGTAAATCTTTGGGCAAATCGGACTGTAAATCTTCTCTCAGTTATAATTGAGCGGACAGATAAAATTAGGCTAAATAACCTCTAATGTAGAGAAGTCTAGGCGATCAGAGACAAGTCTCTATTTAGAATGTCTGGGAAAAAGGAATCCCAGAGGTTCTACTCCTTGGGTTTTAAGTCTAAGGTCTGCTCTGCAAGCCAAGATCTGATCTACTCTAAGATCATGCAATATTATGAACACACACATTCACACACATTTATGAGGCAACATTCATCTACCAATAGAATTTCAGCAAACTCCTGTGAACAGATTCCTCCCCAGGTTCTCACCAGTGTATAATGAATGTATGACGTTACAACGCATACATTTACAATGCATGCCTTTACAACACAGTTTTTACATCGCAACATCCTTTACAACACATTCTTTTACATCACATGCCTTTACATCGCATTTTTAAAAACTATCTTTACAACGCATTCCATAACATCGCATTATACCATTACAACGCATACCATTACATCACAATTAAGGTAAGTGTTGGATAGTGTAGGGGTAATAATTACTATTCCAACTCCAGTGAGTGCAACAGTAGGGTAAGTGTTGGGTAGTGTAGGGGTAAACATTACTATTCTAACTCCAGTGAGTGAACAGTACTGTAAGTGTTGGCTAGTGTAAGGGTACTATGCGTTGTAATGGTATGCGTTGTAATGACTTGCAATGTAATGCCTGCGTTGTAGTGGCATGCTTTGTAATGACATATGTTGTGGGAACATGCGATGTAATGGCTGCTTTGTAATGACATGCAATGTAAAGGATGTTGCGATGTAATGACAACATTGTAAAGGTTGGTTCCCGTGTATAATAGACTTTCAGACCATAGTCCTAGGAAATGTTACAAAGTTATTTTCTTGAGGTCCAAACTTCTTCCCATGAATCATTCTTCCTGTCATTATTGTCTCTTACTGATGAGAACCTCACTATCAGTTGTCTAATACAAAAAAGTATCTATTCACTAACAGTTACTTGTAACATCTACAGTAAAGAGAAGAAAAGAACATCTAACACAAACAAGTATACATTTTTCTTTTAATATGACATTGACAAGTATGCTAACTCAGTGTTACAGGCAGGAATATGTCATTTACATAGACTAATCATTTAGCCCTAAAAGGTATCAATAAAGCACTTGGTTGTGGCATGAAATGTTTATTTCATTTAATTGTTTTTATGCTGCCAATTATGCCAGGCGTGAATATGCAAGGAGTGACCCAAATCACATTGAAGTACTCACATGCTATCAAAATTAATGACTTGTGTTTCAGAATTGCATTGAAACACTCATGTTGTATTAAAACTGATGACTCATTGAACGTTTTACTGCCGGCAGTCAACTGACAAATTAGATTCCTACCAGCAATTCGTAATACACGTGTAAACAGACAAAACTTGCACACGCGTGAAAAGAAACAAGTGGAGTGCGAGGGTATTCAATTTGCACCCGCTAGATGATCCTTGCTTAGCCTTGTATGTTCCTTGACTCTTACCTGACTCCAGTTGTGCTCCAATTCTTGATCTCGGCATCCCTGGAGATTCTTCTGGCATGCCCTTCCTGTCTTCACCTCAGCAAGTTCCGGTCTACAGTCTCGACGCTCTTCGATATTCTTCTGACACGTCCTTCCGTTTTCGGTCCTGCTGGATTCATGTAAAGCAAAGAACAGACAGCATTAGAAGGACGTTGCCTAGCAACACATCAAACTAGATGGTAAAATGCTTGCAAACTAAACAACGCTGTAAGCCTTGTTTTACCGATTATTTACAGACTTTAATAATACGGTGAACACGTTCAAAGTTCATCAGCCTTCAGGTAGAAGGAAGATTGTGTATTTGCCATAAACTTTTTGGTGGCAATAACGTTGAGCAGAGACTTACCAGAACAATTATGAACATATCTGAAAGAAGAAATGTTATATATGCTATGAATGAACATGTTGAAAGAAGCGCTAAAAGGTTGTGAAGGAACAGTCGTTCTATCGTGAATTGTGAACGAACCAGAAATTAATCCTTTCTATTGTTATAATGCGATTCTTGGTTTGCTTATTTGTTTATCGTTCCAGATAACCATTACTGGTATATGGCTATCTAAAAACCTGTGAGTTATGAAAATCGTTTGTTTTGTTTAAGAAGATAAGTTATAAAAATATAGTAAGTTCATAGGAGCAAATGGATAAACACATTTAATTTATGCTTGCAGAGAATTATTAATGCAGGAATGACTAGGTGATCCATCAAACTATGAATATGATGGACATCTTTCACGAAGGAATGTTCAATTTTAAATAAGTTCAGTAGGACACAGAATGGATTTAGAATTATATAGAATAGCTCATTTTTTTTTTGTCAATTGACTGTTTGTTTATTTCTTTTAGCTCATACCTACAATTTCTCAGAAGCCCTTTCCTGACTACATACTCCATTCCTGAGATTCCGAAAACCCCGCGAGGCAATCGATTCATGTACCAGAAGCTACTGGCTTGATTCCAGTCTCTCTCTCTCTTTTGTCTCTCAATCCAATCCCCCTTCCCCCAGGAAACTTGTGAATTAGCAATAGTGTTAAATACATTGCCGTCCACTTAGTCTCCTGTGGGATTGGAGAACAGTCAGTGCCAAGAAGGAATAACCTGGAGTTCAGGTGAGTGGCAAGGCAGAACGCAAGGCTAAGCCACAATAAATTATATATTCCTTTTTTGATGAAGGCTCATAATGGAGTTTGATCAATCCTCCTTGGATACTTCACAGTTAACTGACATAATTCGTTGATTAACAGATAAAATGCAACAATTAAGGCAGGAAAATCACGCTGTTAGACAGGAAGTTACCAGGAGTAAAGCAGAATTCACTTAGTGGAGAGATCCTAGGAGATCAGATACTCGTCCGATTCTGGCTCCACCCAAATTTGGTCCAACTACCTTTTCTCTTCCTAACACCTCTAGTCAATGTCCAGATCAAAATCTTCAGTTTACGGTAGTTACTCCGGACACAGTACCTTTAGCTCATCCAGAATGGTTTACTGGTGACAGTGGTCGTTTTGCGTCATTTAAGAGTCAATGTCAATTACATTTTTTATGCAAACCACAGATTTTTATCACTGATACTGCTAAAACCACTTTATTATTTCATATTTAGTTGGCATAGCAGCAAACTAGGCAATTCCATTAATTGACAATAATGATCATATGTAAAATAACTTTGTTGCATTTAAGGATGCTATTTCCCGTCTTATTGCTAGGCACGTGTTCATTCAGTCAAGTGATAATGAATTGTTAAACTTGACACAGGAGTCCAAAGATCTTTTAACTTATATGACCAATTTCAATAGATTAATTTCAGAAACACACTAGCCTGAAGAAAAACACACTTCCTTGTTTTATCGAGGGCTTAGGGATAAGCTAAAGGATTCATTAGCTCATATTGTCGATTTGCCTGATGATAATACTGAATTTATAGATCTTGTCGTCAAATTAGATCACAAGCTAGGAGAAAGGAGAAGCGAAAGACCAAGTGGAGAATCCAGGTTAGTTATTGTAAAACTGGAGAAAAAGGATACAGATGATAAAAAGAATAGTGCTAAACCAATGCAAATATGTGGAATAAAAGGTCCCCCAATGTTTGAAGAAAAAGAAAGGCGTTGAAAAGGAAATCTTTGTCGAAACAGTTGCAAGGCAGGGCATTTTGCCACTTTATTATTTCATATTTAGTTGGCATAGCAGCAAACTAGGCAATTCCATTAATTGACAATAATGATCATATGTAAAATAACTTTGTTGCATTTAAGGATGCTATTTCCCGTCTTATTGCTAGGCACGTGTTCATTCAGTCAAGTGATAATGAATTGTTAAACTTGACACAGGAGTCCAAAGATCTTTTAACTTATATGACCAATTTCAATAGATTAATTTCAGAAACACACTAGCCTGAAGAAAAACACACTTCCTTGTTTTATCGAGGGCTTAGGGATAAGCTAAAGGATTCATTAGCTCATATTGTCGATTTGCCTGATGATAATACTGAATTTATAGATCTTGTCGTCAAATTAGATCACAAGCTAGGAGAAAGGAGAAGCGAAAGACCAAGTGGAGAATCCAGGTTAGTTATTGTAAAACTGGAGAAAAAGGATACAGATGATAAAAAGAATAGTGCTAAACCAATGCAAATATGTGGAATAAAAGGTCCCCCAATGTTTGAAGAAAAAGAAAGGCGTTGAAAAGGAAATCTTTGTCGAAACAGTTGCAAGGCAAGGCATTTTGCCACGAAATGTCCCATGGAACCAAAAAAGAAGAAAATAATTGCAAATGTTGCAATGAATACTTTGGAATTGGAAAACTAATTCACTCGAAGAGTTTCGAGGTCGCCTCTTCGGGAGTAATAAAAACACAGATCGTGTTCCTAAACACATAACCGTTAGAATTACTTTTGCATTACAACACAACAGAGACATAGTCTTTCGGTCCTAATTGATTCTGGTGCTAGGGGTAATTTTCTTGATTTAGGTTTAGGTAAAAATGTGGGAATTCCTCAAGTACTAAAATCAGAACCTGAACCAGTTAGGGCAGTAGATGGATCAGCACTTTCATCAGGACTGATTTGATTCCACAAAGTTCAATTAACCTTAGTCAGTGAAAATGGCCATACAGAAAAAAATTTTTTCGACCTTATTGACACACCCACTTTTGGAGTTATACTTGGAGTATCTTGGTTAGAATTACATAACCCTAAAATAGATTGGGTTAAAGAACTATAACATTAGATTCATACTGTAAAACTCTTTGTTATCAAGAAGCACAAGACCCTATTATCCCATTACATTGTGCAAGTACTCAAAATATAGCCCCACCGCAAATGACACCTTCACCACAGTTACCCAAAAAATATGAAGATTTTGCTGATGTTTTTGATCCTGTTCAAGCCACGCAATTACCACCTCACAGGGTGTATGATTGCAGAATAGATTTAGTACCTAGTGCAGTTTTACCATTCGCTTACCGAACCAGAGACCCAGTATGTAAAAAAATACTTGGATGAATTATTGGAAATTGGAATCATTAGGCATTCAACATCCCCTTTTTCGTCACCACTTTTTTTTGTAGCAAAGAAGACTGGGGATCCTAGGGCTTGCAGAGACTACCACGCAATAAATAAGGCTACCATAAAAAATGCTATCCATTACCTCTTATTCCAGTCCTTCAAAACCAAATAAAAGGTTCTACCATATATACCAAGTTAGATCTTCGTGGTGTCTATCACCTTATTCATATTAAAGAAGGAGACGAATGGAAGACACCTTTTCACACAAAATTTGGTTTATTTGAGTACACTGTCCTGCCCTTTGAGCTGTGCTGTGCCCCTGCGGCATTTCAGTATTTCATAAATAAAGTCCTTCACGATTTTCGGGACATCTGTGTTATTGTCCATATAGATGATATTTTGATCTTTTCTAAAACAGAAGAAGAACACATCCATCATGTTCAGTCCAGTTTATAGGGGCTTAGAGAAATCTCCCTGTATGCAAAATTGGAAACATTTGTTTTTCATATTAAATCAGTAGAATTCCTTGAATACTGGCTCTCTCCAGAAGGTATTACCATGGACCCTAAAAAAGTTGAGGCCATTCTCAAGTGGCCTTCACCCACGTCTGTAAAAGATGTGCAGCGAGTTCTTGGATTCGCGGACTTTTATAGAAGGTTCATAGCTAATTTCTCTGAAATAGTTACACCCATCACATAACTATTACAACAAGGACAGGTTTTGTCATTGGACCACAGATGCTGAACAGGCTTTTCAGATTTCTTTCAAAATCATTTACTGCTGCCCCTATTCTGATTCATCCTGATCCATATCAACCATACTTTGTGGAAGTGGACGCTTCCCAAAGCGCCTTTGGAGGAGTTTAATTACAAAAAGATCCAAATACTGGTAATTTACACCCCGAGCTTACTATTGACGAAAACTATTGCAGGCATAGCTAAATTATACAGTGGCAGAACGTGAACTTTTAGCTATTAAGGCAGTATTTCTGGAGTGGAGACATCACCTGTTGGGAGCAACACACACCATTACTATATTCACAGACAAAAAAACGTGCAATTCTTTACATCAGTAAAAGCACTCACCCCAAGTCAAATGCGATGATTACATTTCTTCAGTGAATTTGATTTTATTATTACCTATCGTCCTGGACATAAACAGATCTTGTCAGATACTTTATATGGACTACAAGAAAATGACAATAAAGACAACCAACTACCACCTCAAAACATTATCCCACTGGAGATGGTAGTCGCAGTAACTCAAGCTGGTACCTTTTTATCAGACATTATAAAATTTATAAAAACATTAATCAACAACAATGGTTAC
This sequence comes from Triturus cristatus, assembly GCF_964204655.1. NCBI lineage: Eukaryota > Metazoa > Chordata > Amphibia > Caudata > Salamandridae > Triturus > Triturus cristatus. The sequence continues at coordinate 684,804,008 of NC_140588.1, forward strand.
ACGAAAAACAATACACAATCCAAGATGGATATTTATTTTATAACAACAAACTATTTATCCAACAAGATACTTTATGACAAGCTATAAAATGGAATCACAATTCCAGGACAGCAGGTCATCCCGGCATGAATAAGACTCTAGAATTATGCCTACAACATTTCTGGTGGGAAAATATCAGGAAGGATGTGCAGGACTATATTAAGATATGTCCAGTCTGTGCACGAAACAAATCACAACATATAGCCCCACCATGGCATACAATTAGTTTAGATTTCATTACAGATTTGCCAAAGTCAAACAATTATACAACCATATTAGTGGTAGTTGACATGCTGTCTGATATAAGTCATTTTATTCCTTTAAGGAAATTACACACAGCTTTGGAATTTAGTGACATTTTTCTACATCATATTGAAAAAAAAGGGTTTTCCAAGTAAAATAATTCCTGACCGTGGGCCTCAATTCAATACTAACTTTTCGAAAAACGTATGTTCTCAATTAGGTATAGAAGTAGAGTTATCATCAGCCTTCCATCCACACACTGACGGTCAGACTGAGAAGGTTAATCAATATCTAGAACAGAGTTTACACTGCTTAATATCCACTACAACTTCACAATGGGATCAAGCTCTACCATTAGCTGAATTCTCATATAATAATAGTGTACATACTGCATTAGGCTGTTCCCATTTTTTCTTTCTAACTGGTCACCATCCCCGTTCACTTCCCAACTTGCTTCCCTCGCAGTCCGAGGTCATGCCTTCAGTTTCCGAATGGTTAAAACTGTTGCACACTTTTCGGGATAAAGCCAGAACTAGGTTAGCTAAAAACAAAATCCGTACTAAAATTATCGCTGACAAACATAGAACACTAGAGCCATCCTACAAAATTGGAGATTTGGTTTGGCTGTCTACCCGTGATATTCAGCTTGGAGGCCCAAAGAAATTACAAACCAGGTTTATTGTTCCTTTCCCTATCCACAAAATCATAAATCCAGTTTCTGTTCAATTACAACTACCAGATGACTCTTCTATACATCCAGTATTCCATGTATCTCTCATTAAACCATACCATCTGTTAACAAGAAGAGATAATCCACCACCAACAGTGGTTGTGGGTGATCACCTAGAATACGAAGTGCAATGTATTCTAGATGCCAAAAAAATACACGGTCAATTACATTACCTAATAGATTGCAAAGGGTATGATGCCTCAAGATCTTGGGAACCAGCGAATCATGTAGATGCTCCTAGATTGGTCCAGCGCTTTCATGCCTTACATCCAGGGAAACCTCTCACCATTAGAAAAACTTTGTGGGGGACTGTTACAGGAAGGAATACGTCTTTTACTTAGACTAATCATTTAGCCCTAAAATGTATCCTTAAAGCACTTTGTTGTGACATATAATATTTATTGCATTTCATTGTTTTTATGGTGCTAAATATGCAAGGAGTGAATATGCAAGGAGTAACTAAAATCGCATTGAAGTGCTCACATTGTATTACAATGAATGACTTGTGTTTCAGAATTGCATTGAAACGCTCACGTTGTATTAAAACTGATGACTCATTGCATGTTTTACTGCCAGCTGTCAACTGACAAATTAGACTCCTACCGGCAATTTGTAATACATGTGTAAACAGACAAAACGTGCGCAGGTGTAAAAGAGGGGATTGGGGGGGTAGCCGACCACAGGGAGGTCTCCCCCCTGGGCAGTTTGGGAGGGACCGGGGGTGAGGGCTTCAAGTCAGCCATTTTGTTTTGGGTTGTGTAATTTTATAGCCCAATTGGAGCCCAATTATAAAGTCTTTGGGCTCCTGCCCCCGGCCACCATTTTAGGTTTGGTGACCTGGTGGCTGAGAGCTTTGGCGTAGTGTAGTTTTTTGGGGGTAGTTTTAGTGAGGTTTTAGTGAGCTTGTGTTAGGCAGGTTGGTTGTAGGGTAGTTTTACGAAGGTCTTCATTTAGGGCGATATTAAGGTTTGAGGCTCACTTACTTTGGCGATGTAGGATTATCGCGTCCTGGAGGCCCTCCGGTTGCTGAGTGAGGCAGGCAGGATGGATCTGGTTGTGGGCACAGGGCCGGCACGCCCTGCGCAGCAGGGCTCTGCAGGTGTAGCGGCGGCGTTGGCTGCCTGCACTTTGCCCAAACGACATCGCATATCTCCGGTGAGTCAACGGGGCCACTCACGTGGCAAGAAGGTGGCCCCGGCTTATGCTGGGCAGTCTGGGTACGGGGAGGTCTTTGGGTTGGTTAGTGGTATGAACCATGTGGAAGGGGAATCTGCGGCGAGGCAAGCGGAGCCGGCGGTGCATCCGCAGGAGACGTTACGGGCTTCGGGCATGTGGACAGGGCTAGCTTCACGCCCGCTGCAATTGGGAAGCGAGGCGCGGCAGCCAGCGGCGCGCGGCCTCTCTGTCGGCCGTGCGGGTTTTAGCTGTTGTGGGTGACGGCGGTCTGCATGTGGGTCCGTGTGCTGTTTGCGTGGCTTTGCGGGAGGTGGGTGGGGAACCGAGGGATTTCCCTACAGGAGTGACGAGAAGGAAGGGGCAGGGCAGCTGGGTGGGGGGCAGGAAGAGTCCAAGTTTACTCGCTCCTATCACCAATGTGGTGGAGATAGGAGGTTCCTATTCTCCTGAACGTGGCAATGGGAGAGAGCCTTTTTCTGTTGGGGATGTGGAGTTAGGCATTGAGGAGAATTTGGGTAGACCTCTCCTTTTTTCGCCGCCATTTTCGGTGAGGGCGGGGACTTGGTCTGTAGGGGGGAGTTCCAGGGGGAATGGCGAATGGGCCTGAGGGAGAGGGGCACCAAAGGGTGTTTTCAAGTCAGGGAGAAGTGTCTGCCAGTGTAGGTCCCCCATATAATCGGGGTGAGTCTGGTGCCTATAACTTGGGGGCTTGTGATTTGGCTTGGGGGATGGGACTGGGGGCAACGTTTTGGATCCGGATGCTGAAGTATCGGGCTTGCTGGATCCGGCAGGAGGGGCCCAGCTTGGGAGGGTTTGGACATTTTTCCTTCCTGGTCAGAAGGGGTGCGGTGTCACGGCAGTGGGGAGCAGCTGGACCTTCAGTTGCCTTGCAGGGGAGTGTTGGAGGCGCGTAGGCCGGCAGGTTTCCAGGCAGGAGGCGATGCCAGGGGAGGTGTCCGGGTGGGGATAGGAAGCGGGGGCCCGGCTTCTGCGGTGGTTGAGGCCATATTTGTAGACCAATCGCAATGGACTGCACTCCGCTAGCCCCTCCTCCGGGTCGCCCCTGGGGAAGCTGGTACATGGAGTTCTGGAGTGGTTCACCCCATTGGGTGCAAGTCAGTACTTGTTGAATTGATGATCTCTAGACCCGATACATGTCCCGGGTTTTAGAATATCACCCGAGACATGGCTCGGGTTTCGGGATAACTTCCCTCCTCAGTAGAGAAATAGTTAGGGGTGGAAAAGAGGGCCGCCAAACAACCGTCAAAGGCCTTGTTGCCCGCACAGGCACGCAGGTGTGTCGTCCAGGAGCTCATCAGCTCAAAGCTCGAGGGAGCCATATTTGTAGACCAATCGCAATGGACCGCACTCCGCTAGCCCCTCCTCCGGGTCGCCCCTGGAGAAGCTGGTACATGGAGTTCTGGAGTGGTTCACCCCATTGGGTGCAAGTCAGTACTTGTTGAATTGATGATCTCTAGACCCGATACATGTCCCGGGTTTTAGAATATCACCCGAGACATGGCTCGGGTTTTCGGGATAACTTCCCTCCTCAGTAGAGAAATAGTTAGGGGTGGAAAAGAGGGCCGCCAAACAACCGTAAAAGGCCTCGTTGCCCGCACAGGCACGCAGGTGCGTTGTCCAGGAGCTCGTCAGCTCAAAGCTCGAGGGAGCCATATTTGTAGACCAATCGCAATGGACCACACTCCGCTGGTGGTTGAGGCCATGTTGGAGTGGAGCGGGGTGGATGAAGGGGGGATTCCCCCCCTTGGTATGGGTCGGAAGGTCAGAGCAGACATGTCAAGATAGGGGGATGATGGCCGGGGCATTTTCCCTGGGCTTCCAGGGTGCAGGTAAAGCACTTTTCTTTACAGGGCACAGAGCGTCGCAGCGCAGTGGACTTGGTAGGGTGGGGAGCGGCCCAATTACAACGAGGTAAAGGGAGGGTGGAGCCTCGCGCAGCTCATTCTGTACCAGCGGCCAGCGCACGAAGGTCCAGCAAGACCTTGCTGGCCCCAACGACAGGTGGTCAGCCACACCAGCGAAGACTGATTTGCAGAAAGATCAATGCATGGGGAGTATCGGCATGTACAGTCTGCTCCCCCGCAAGGAATGCATGCTGGGTCTGGTAGGGCCCGTAGAGGGCATGCAGGGTCCGGTAGGGCCCCTGGTGTTGATTTTTCTAATGTTGAGCTCCAGGTTGGGGAGCCTATTTTGTTGGATTATGATGAAGACAGCCCCCAAGAAGGGGAATTGCGTGATGAGGAGGGGGGGCCCTCTCATGTGTTTTCTTTTATTTCGCAGGCACGGGCAGTGGCGCCGCACAGTAGGGCACTGGCGTTGGAGAGAGCACGTCCCCTCGGTGAGGGCTCTGCGGGCAGTTGATCTGACAGAGCCAGTGGCAAGACGGTTGGTGTCTACCCAGGCAGACTCCTTAGAGCCAGGTGAGAACAGTAGAGCACAGGCCAAACCTAAGATGGTGTCTGTGTGGACGGGGGAGGAGGGGGTTGGGTTTGAAATTGAGGGGATATTACACAAGGGAAAATATGTTAAGGATACGGGGGTAGGAACAGGGGACGGGGGAGTAGCACAGGACCCCAAAGTGGAGAGCGGGATGAACACAGAGGCAGCAGGGGGGTAAGGAGCCTTTGGAGAGTAAAAAGTTGAAATTTTAAAAACTGCCATATATGGGAGTGACAAAACACTTGGGTGCTCACTTGATGCTGGCAACCAAGGAGCGTATTTGGAAAGGGGAATACGTTGAATTGCTGAAGCTTCTACACAGAGAAGTTAGGTCCAAGGAGGGCTCTAAGGAGGAGGAATATGAGTTGGCCAAGAGGCCTACGGTGCCGTTGACGATAGAGAATTGGACGGAAGCATTTTTGATTTACGCCAACGTTTACTGCAAGAAGTTTACCGAGCACTGCGTAGCTATTTTTAAGTACATGGATGTAATTTGAAAGGCCCTGATCACGGGGGTGGCTACACTTGGGCACAATATGATGAGAAATTCCGGGGCCTTATGGCTTGGGACCCAGAAGCGAAGTGGGGGGAACTGGACACAGATTTGTGGCAGCACACAATGGGGGGTGCGAAAGGCGGTAAGACCATCTTTACAGCTAGCGGTTTGCCTTTGGTGTACCGGCCCTTTCAGGGGAAGCCCACCCAGGGAGGGGTGGGAGGCTCAGTCGCTACACAAACTGGGACAGGAGGTGCCTGCTGGGACTTTTAAAAAGGCCTGTGTATGAGAGAGTAATGTAGGTTTAAGCATGAGTGCTAAAAATGTAGCGGACACCATCCCTTTGTTAACTGTTGGGGCAGCAAGGCACAGGGAGGTCAGCAATGGCAGCAGCCAGGCGCAGGCACATCAGGACAATCTCAGCAATACCAGAACAATACAGGGGGCAAAGGACCTCAAGGTGCTGGGCCCAAAGGCTCCTATGCCAGTTAGGATAGTAAAGCTGGAAGAAGGCCTGCAGGGGTATGGGGATGTGAGGGCAAAGCAGGTGCTTCTGGAGGGGTTCAAATGAGGGTTTCATCTGGGTTACCAGGGGCCACATCAGAGGCTTTGGGCGGATAACCTAAAATCGGCATCGGAACACAAACAGGTAGTGCAAGACAAACTGAACAAAGAGGTGCGTGAAGGGTGAATTGCAGGCCCCTTTGATGATTGGCCAATGGAGAATTTGATTACCTCGCCAATTGGAGTTGTGCCAAAAAACGAGGAGGGGCAATACAGATTTTATTGATGAGGAGGCGGCCTCAGTTTCATATTCCTCAGTTGATTTGGCCATGTCACTAGTAGTGACCACGGGCGCAACTGCAGCGATGGCTAAATGTGACATAAAGTCAGCATTTCGGTTGCTTTCAGTCCATCCAGATGATTGAGATCTTCTGGGTATCCATTTTGAAGGTAAATGGTACGTGGACAAAGCTTTACCATTTGGTTGCTCTATGTCGTGTGCTTTATTTGAATGTTTTAGCACCTTCTTGCAGTGGTACTTCACGCAGCACACAGGTCACACATTGGTGATGCACTACTTGGACGATTTCTTCTTTGTCGGTTCACCGGGCTCCACAGAATGCCAGACAGCTCTGGACACTTTCCATGAGCTAATGGATGAACTAGGGGTGCTGTTGGCACCTGAGAAGACAATGGGACCCTGTACGGCTATGTCTTTTTTTGGGGATTGAAATTGATTCGGTGGCAATGCGGACTCGCTTGCCAGCCGACAAAAAAGTAAAAATGTTGGAGCTATTGGACAGAATGCTGTCAAGGCAAAAAGTGACAGTAAAGGACATACAGGTGCTACTCGGTCATCTCAACTTTGCGTGCAGGGTGGTCAGGGCAGGGTGGACCTTTTGAAGGCAGCTGGGGCGCGCACTGGCAGGACATAATTTACCTCACCACCATGTTCGACTGTCGGCAGGGGTGAAGAGGATTTGCGCATGTGGTCAGTTTTTCTACAATCTTTTAATGGAGTGCTATTGGCCAGGGAGGAGGATGCCAGTGGAATGTGCAGATCTTTTCTGATGCAGCAGGCAGCGAATGCTTTGGCCTATATTGGCAGGGCAGATGGTGTGCTGAGCAGTGGCCACAACAGTGGAAGGACGGTGGGAGGAGCATAGCTTTTCTGGAGCTTTTCCCGTTGCTGGTAGCACTAACGCTGTGGGGTGAGGTGTTGGAACACAAGAGAGTTTTGTTTTGTGTTGATAACATGGCAGTGGTGGAAATCATCAAGAGGCAGTCAGCGAGAGATGAGCAAATTCTGAAGTTGCTGCGGGTTTTTGTGCTAGGTAGCCTCAGACATGACATTGCTTTCAGGGCATTGCATATACCAGGTGTGGACAGGACAAGGACATAGCCGATTCTTTGTCTCGTTCGCAGTGGGGGAGATTCCGTGGGCTGGCCAAGGAGGTGGACAGGACACTGACCCCAAAGCCGGATCATCTTTGGTATGTAGGCAACGTAGGGTGCTACAACTGGTGGTAGGCTCTTTGTCGGCGTCTACATGGGCAGCATATAATCTGGCCTGGAGGGATTTCTTGGCATTTGGCGCCTGGAGGCGATCCGAGGTCTGGCGGCGGTCTGAAGATGTGATTCAGTTTATTCTGGACCTCATTGAGAAGGAGCTATCTAAAGTTACCATTGCCGGGAAATTGGCGGACATTGCTGTAATAGGGAAACTTCTGTGGGGTTACACCCCGTCAGCGGGGAAAGTGGGGAGGACGATGTTGGAAGGTTGGGCTAGGGAGAGGGGGGAGTATGGTGCATTCCCCCCTTTCATGGCAGACGCTTGCCAGGTTACTGGAGGCTTTACCAACAGTCTGTAGGGACGATTTTGAAGCTTGTTTGTTCTCAACCCTTATGGTTTGGATATTTTTTGGGGCGTTTAGAGATTCCGAGCTCTTAGGCAGGAAGGTCAAAATGGGTGTTCTTTGGAAAGATAAGTCCATCGAGGAAAGGTGGGATACATATTTGGCTGGCCAGTTCATGAATGGACCAGAGGGGAGTAGGAAAAGGGGTTAGGTTGGAAGCGGCTGTACCAAGTTCTACGTGCCCGCGTCATTGGGCCCAACGTTGGCAAGCGTTGTCAGGAGGTTCCGGGGAGGAGGTGGTTTTCAAGCCTTACAATGAGAGGAGGGTGATAGATTACCAGCTGCGCATGGTGTTACGGAAGGCTCTGCACAGTATTGGGATGGATGGGGCTAGTTATGGATTGGTGCAGCAACAAAGGCACACAACAGGGGCTATACGAGGGGGGACATAATGCGGTTGGGGTGCTGGTCTTCAGACTGTTTTCAACGCTATGGACGAAGGAATGCGGAGGAGGCACATGCGTCATCTTCCTGGTTGTGAGTCTCATTCTAATTTTTCTCATTACAGGTTTGGTTGCTGGGCTCCAATCGTAGGAATTGACGATATGGATCGTTGGGCACTCTTATCAAATGGACGCAGGTCCAGGCACGCCGGTGTTATTTTGGTGCAATGTTGGGCTTCAAATTGTCTGGTAAGGGTAAAGGATGTTGTGGAAAGAATTGATACCTTTCCTTAATAAATGAATGATAGGGGTTCAGTGCCCGGATGTGTTGTTAATTTATCTTGGCGAGAACGCTTTGTGCGGAGTGAAGGGTGTTGTCCTGATGAGAGCTATGAAGAGGGACTTGTCACTTTTAAGGGAGCAATGGTCTGGGTCACTTTTAAGGGAGCAATGGTCTGGGTGCCACTTGCCACGTTTTGTGGACTCAGTTGGTTCAGCGCAGAGTTTGGAAGGGCGCTTTGAACCCTAGGGCCATTGATAGGGCGCAGAGGAAGGTGAACTCTGAAATGTCTAGATTTTGCCGCCATCTTGGTTATGGAAGAGTGACCCACAAGGAGCTACGATTTGAGGCAGTGGCATTTTTGACAGAGTGCATCTATCGAGGCTTGGTATGGATCTTTATTTACTGGAGATCCGGGAGGTTTTGTCGAGATGTTTGAAAGTCCAGTCGCATTCCTCGTAGATGGACGGCAGCTAGCCTAATTGGGGAGGCAAAAAAGGGGGTAGTTTCTCTCCCCCACTTACTTTCTGGGTGGCGGGGGTTATTGGAAGTTTGCCAGGGTTGGCAGAGGTTTTTTTGTTATTGTTGGAGTTGGGTTATCGACAGGGAAAGGGTAGGCAGGTTAATTTATAGTTCAGTTACACATGTTCGGTGAGTGACAGTTGTAAAGAGGCAGGCAGGGGAGGTTGTTTAACGGATGGTTTGAATTGGTGGGGTTATACTTTGATGCATTGATTTGTATTGTTTGGAATGTTGTAATGTACAGGTGGAGGCGGGTTCAAGGAAATTTTAGGGGCGGGGCGGTATGAAGGGTCAGGTATCTGGTTGATTAGTGAGGTTTAGTTTTGTATGGCATTTTCCGAGGAATTATAATGTTATGTGCACCTGTTTTAATAAAGCGGCCTTTTACACACAATCCCTGAGTTTGTGGTCTGCTCCCCCTCACCCCTCCCTCCCAAAGAAATGAGCGGAGTGCGAGGGTATTCAAACCACACCAGCTAGATGTTCCTTTCTTAGCCTTGTATGTTCCTTGGCTCCTACCTGACTCCAATTGTGCTCCGATTCTTGATCTCGATGTCCCTGAAGATTCTTCCGGTGTGCCCTTTCTGTCTTCACCTCAGCAAGGTCCAATCTTCAGAGTCCTTCTGACGTGTCCTTCCAGTTTCGGTCCTGTTCGATTCCTGTAAAACAAAGACAAGACAGCATTAGAAGGACATTGCCTAGCAACACATTGAACTGGATAGGCAAAATGGTTCCAAACTCAACAATGCTGTAAGCCTTGTTTCACCAATTATTTACAGACTTTGATAATACGGTGAAAAAATTCAAAGTTCATCAACCTTCAGGTAGAAGGAACATTATTCATTTGCCATAAACTTTTTGGTGGCAATAATGTTGGGCAGAGACTTACCAAAACAATTATGATCATATTTGAAAGAAGATATTTTTTATATGCAATGAAGGAATATGTTGGAAGAAAACACTAAACAGTTGTGAAGGAACAGTCGTTCTATCATGAATTGTGTACGAACCAGGAATTAACCCTTTCGATTTTTGTGTTTAACCCTTTCTATTTTTATAATGGGATTCTTGGTTTGCCGATTTATTTATCGTTCCAGATAACCGTTACTGTTATATGGGAATCTCAAAACTTGTCAGGTATGAAAATCGTTTGTTTAAGAAGATAAGTTACAAAAATATAGTAAGTTCATAGGAGCAAATGTCAAAACACATTTAATTTATGCTTGCAGAGAATTATTAATGCAGGAATGACTAGGTGATACATCAAGCTATGAATATGAATGACATCTTCCACGAAGGAATGTATGCTTTTATATAAGCTCGGTAGGACACAGAATAGATTTATAATGATATAGAATAGCTTATTAGATTGTTTTTGTCAATTGACTTTGTTTATTTCTTTTAACTCGTACCTACAATTGCTCAGAAACCCTTTCATGACTACATACCCCATTCCTGAGATTCCGAAAACCCCGAGAAGCAACCGATCCATGTACCAGAAGCAACTGGCTCGATTCCAGTGTCTGTCTCTTTTGTCTCTCAATCCAATCCCCCTTCCCCCAGGAAACTTGTGGATTAGCAATTGTGTTAAATAAATTGCCATCCACTTAGTCTCCTGCGGGATTGGAGAACAATCAGAGTCAAAGAAGGAATAACCTGTAGTTCAGGTGAGTGGCAAGGCAGAACACTCAGTCCATCATTACCAACTACAAAGTATGCATTTAGCACATACTTTACGAAATATTGTGCAATTTATTGATATAAGTGTTTTAATGACAAATAAGATTTGTTGCAGCAAAATAAAATAAAAGTTAAATTAAGCTGGTGTTTGAGAGATGATCATTACTGGTGTCTGGTGATGCAGTGGAGTTTACCAGCTCTATACATACATACACACAACACTCATTTGGGCCCATAAACATTCAAACGTTCAATGAGCTAGTAAATATCCACTGGACACCAATTTTGATTTATCTTAGAGACCTTTTATACCAGTATTCTTACCAACCCTATCTCCTAAGTAAAGGGACCTGTTGAAAGATCTAGTAGTAGATTAGAATTGGGAGGAAACGATTACAGTAAGAAAAATACATTAACTTTATTCAAAGAACCACAGACTCAGTAGGAGTTTTAAAGGGTTTATCTGAATTAATAATTTTGTGAGTCAAATCAAGATACACGTAAACACATTAAGATTCTCCATTAGGAAAATTAGTTCAGTTAGTTTATAATTCAATTCACATTAACCCCTTCGACGCTCATGACGGAGCGGTTCCGTCATGAGCGTCGGTTGCGCTGTGCGCATGACGGAACCGCTCCGTCATGGCCCCACCCGCGCTCAGAACTTTCAGCACCGCGCGGAAATCCGCGCAGCGCTGAAGGGGTTAATCAATCTCATGTGATGACAGTACCTGAGGAGAGAAAGAACAGAGAGCAAATACGAAGCACAACCCCACAGAACTATATTTACCTAGAATGGTGTGAGGACCTAGACATCCATAGTATCAAGGATTCAGGACAGGTTCAGGACTGGGAAGGTGACCTCTTCAAGTTTTACGCCCGCGTTATACCCCTCTCCGGTGCTACTCTCTCCAGCTCAGGCTCGTCCGGACCCCTTCCTAGATGTGCCTCCTCGGTTGTTCCGCGATCTTTCCGTAGTGTTGGATTCTTCAATCAGATTGCAGCAAAATTGGGCAGGATCTCAGCATAGCATCGACATCAAGTGGGTCAAGTGTGTCTAACTAACTAGAACTTACCTCTGTTATACCAATTCGAATATATGATCCACCCCCAAATGTTTCATTTCCATGTACACCCCTCATTATGATTGGGCCAAGCAATGGGGTGAGGACATCACACCATACTAAGTGCAATACTCTTCTTTGGTTCTATTGTCTAATTCCCCACTCCTTAATTTTAATACCCACCAGCATTATTCCCACAAGCATTTCATATGTGGATCGATAAATCTGTAATACAATGTTTCGGGTTCTTCCTTTCGTAGGGTCAGGAGTTGATCTTCCCATGTTCTTGCCGAACACATGGATTGGCAGCCATTCAATAATTTCATCAGTTTTAGAACAAGGAGGTTGCACGCATGCATAGTTGACACAAAGGATAAGGACATCGGTCACCCTCCAAGACCCAAATGTGAGCTATTAATAAAGTCAGAGAAAAACATGTTAGAATACAAAATTAAATGAATTCACTGTATACCACTTACTTCTACTCTAACCCCATTTTCTTAATATTTCTTTTGCATTAATGGCTTTAGTAAAACTTGCATAGGTTAGTTTCAGCACAACATGTGCGTTAATGCGAGGTTTTCGAGTAGCCATGCTAAACGATATTGCGCAGCTGCAAAGATTTCCCACCAAGCTAGAGAAGACGTCATACTACGAAGATGTAGTAGACGCATGCACAGAAGAGTTCCCGGGTTTTTGGCGGCCATTTTAAGGACACTCGGGTTATTCATTAGTGAAGCACATAGAAAAGCTTCCCCTAGATACAATATGTAAAATGTAATGCAAAATTAGAACTCACAAACAGGTTGGTTATAATGTTACAGGTTAATCGAGAGGATTGCATACAAGCAGGTTTCTTTTTATACAAAACCTTGCTCCATCACTGAGAAACTAGCTTTTAAGATTAAAGTAAAATGTGATTGCTGTTCCAAACTGTTAGGTCTCTTAATCTGAATGATAGCACTGTCGTTTGAGGATGTCCAACCTGTCTAGCTCTGCTGGTAATGACCTGACTGAGATTGGCATCATGCTTTAAATTTTTCCGCAATAGCAATGTGATTCTCTTTAATGACTGACAACGTCCATGCAGCAGCGGGCGGCACTGGTAAACGGGGATGAGGTGGGTGGGGCAGGGCATCTTCGGGGTGGTGTGGGAGGGGGGAAGTCGACAGACAATGGAATAGGTGTAATTAAATAAATAAATGATACCTATTCTGTTGTCAGTCGGCTTCCCCCGTCCCTGCCTCACCCCACTGCGATTACCGGTGCAGGGCGACACTGCGTCCATGATTGTGACAGGATGAAAAATCTAAATAGAAATATTGAAGTGAAGAGAGATGGTTTGGAAAATGATAGACATGTGAATCTGTGTTTTTGGATCTCCCTCTATCACCTATGGTGATACTAAGAATTCAACCATTTTGATACCGTTATCTTCAGTTTTTTTCAACAGGTGGGTCATCAGCACCCATCGACAAACCCCTTCCAGGTGGTGAGTCAACCCTTCCACTTTCCTGCCCACCTCCCACCTAACTGCATTCCTGTAACTCCTTAAATCCCCACTGACAAGCGTGCTTTGGTGCCATAACAGGTCGCAGTTAATTTAACATCACATGTTTATACATTTCAACGTTCATGGTCATCGCCTCCAATTCTTTAGTGTCCATGCTATACATTTCCATTTCCTGGTCTTTGCCCTTGTTTTTGCTCGCAGTACGGACCATGCCTCCTCAATTTCCCGGGCCTATGATTTATGGGTCTAGGCTTCAACTTGCTACTGACTTGGAGGGTGTCCATCTGGACCTGCCCGGGCTGCAAGTGCCGTCTCACTCACCCTGTACCCTTTCGTGGGCCCTCCCTGCTCCCAGGGGTCCCTGCTGTGTGGTATTCCAAGGACCTTACTTGAGCATCTACTCTATCTTTCCTGAGACTGAGTCCCTGCATCTTTCTCCCTCAGTACCCCTGCCGTGAGGCATCCCAAGGGTCCTGCGGGAGCATCACATCTACTCTTTCTATGGCGGCACGCTGCTCCTTGGCTTCCTCAGTGCCCCTGCTGTTAGGGATCCCAAGGACCCTGCGAGAGCCTTCCATCTACCTTTTAGTAAGGCCTCTCTTTTTACTACCTTCCCTGTGTTTGTTCCGCTTCCCCTTTACCCTTGTGTCTGCGACACCCGCTTTCTTTGTGGGTGGGTGTTATTCTTCTGACTTCTCTGCTGCAAGGGTGCGTGGTTGTGTTTTTCCTGGGCCCTGTTGGCCCCTTTTATCCCCCCCTCCCCTTAACCTGCACGCCGCCTGATTGGGGGGGCCCATGCTTGCACTTGGGGGACCAATCCTGGTTCCCCCACCTAGCTGCGATGCTAATGAGTGGGGGTGCCCACGGACGACGTTTGTCCCGGGCCCCCATCGAGTGAGCCTTGCAAACGTTAATGACTGCCCCATGAGAACCTTTGGTAAATTAGCAAGCATATATACATCCAGTTCTTTATGGCTGGTTCTATGGGAAGTACCACCGTGGCAGAATTCAATGCTATTCTCTTGTGGCAATGTAATAAGGGTATTTACACCCCTTCCAAACATAACCTTTCGCAAACACATTGGCAGTACTGAAAAATTTCTCTATAATACCCCTGATTGGGTCAGCTCCACGCAAGATTTTGCTAAACTATGTTAGTAATATTTACATATTCAATTTCTGATTACACATTTTATGGTTTGTCGTGTTTACTCAAAGTATCACTTTACGTCTGAAATAAATACGTGCTTCGAATAAAAAATGTTCTCTAATGGATAAATTACTGATTATCGTTTTTTTTCTGCTTACCTGTTACATTTGACCTCGTACAAGAAGTTGATGTTAATAACATTGGGCAGAGGTGCGATTGCAATGCCTCACTATATTCAAATAAACACATTGACTGTCCATCAATCTAGCCCGAGCTAAAGAATTTTCACATTTCCAGGAAACGAATAACAAAATTATGGCTGAAGAAGCGACTCATTTTGCAACATTTATCCTTACAAATTATGAGATTCTGTAGCAGATACAGGAATCACTTTTCATAGCTTGCATTCTTGGTTCTGCTAGTCTGAGTGCATGGTAGCTTAGTCTAAACAATCAATGAATTGGGTGGGATGCTGTTTTGAATTTCATTCACAATGAGTTTAGATAATATATTCAAGTTGCAGCGATATAAAAGAACGTATCAACTGACAGTGAATTCTAAATCAGAAGAGGGGCCTTGGACAGAAGCTGCCTGTGTGTCGGCACGAGAGCCTGTCTCATAAAACACGTCTGAATAATTTATTTATTTCAATTGATAAATGCAATGTTTTTCATTGCTCAGATGCTTGATTTTCTATTTCAGCATCCACATACAGCTGTTTCTTTTCAATTCCTTTGCTTACATAACACAAAAACCTATCTAAGAACTGTTTTACTGAGTGACAATTGTAATTATATTGACAAGATGAGGTTGTCTTGGCTCTGCAGCAAGCCATGTTGATTTAGTCTGCCGCCTAGAACTAGCCAAGCTTGACGTGATAGAAAAACTTCCTAATCCGCTGAAACAGCTTAGATAACAGTCAAGCTAATGTTTCTTCACTGTGGCTTTATGGGCCATATTTACAAGGGGATAGTGCCACTAGAACGTCACTCGCTTTTAGCGACGGTTTGGTGTTGCTATGTCCTTCTCTATATTTAGAAAGCAGTGCAAAGCCACTTTTTGTGGCTTAACACGGCCATATAAATAATCGGCCATTTATATACAACACTTAGCATGAAAGGGGCGACCAAATGGGTGTTGCTGTGGGCGTTCCACAGCAACACCCATTGCTTTTTGATGCTGCCCCAGATTAACAAGGAAGGATGTGTACATCTGAGGCAGCAACAAAAACTAACGCCATGCAAGAGCAGGCGTTACAATGGCAAAACAAGGAGAAATGGTTTTATTTCTCTTCGTTAATTTCCATTAATGAGCAGATATCCCTTCCTGCATAAACACAATAAAACATGATGATTCGCTAATTCTAGGTGTGCTGCAGAATGCAGCACACATAGAACTAACAAATCACCATTATGGAGTGTGTGTGTGCAGTAAGGGACACCTTCCTGCACATTTACAATCATTCCCTGCAACGTAGGCACTCTTGTACTATGGCGCAAGTGTGCCTGCATTGGTGCTAATTTTAGTGCCAGAGTTAGGGACAACACAGGTGTGAGCTGTATTGTTGTAAATACAGTGAATCATTAGTTTTGGAAATGGAGTGCAGTGCTGCTAAATCTGGCACAGCTTCATGCTCCAAAATGTTATTGTAAACATGTTCCTATGTCTTTAGATTTTCTACGGTGCATCATGTCCTTTGGTGCATCGGCGGCGCAGAGTGCCTGCCCATATTTACAAGGCCACGTACAGTCACACTGCATGTATTTTCATTGCATTGTTAATATGAGCCCCTTTTACTCATTACTCTGCTTGAAAGGGTATTCTATGGGTGTTGCTGTGGGTGTTCCCACACAACATCCATGGAACCTAACACATTCCCAGATTTACAAAGTTTTGTAAAGCTGGGAATGCATCAGAATCCTACACCTCCCCAGGGGAGACGTAGGAGTGGCCCACTGAGGAGAAATGCTTTTATTTCTCTTTGTTTTTCCTCTTGCTATGCATGCTGCGGCATGCATAGAAAAAGAGGAAAATGCCATCAATTATTGTGTTTTTTTGCAGAAAGGTGTTCCTTCCTGCATCAAATCAATCAACCCGTCAACACAGGCGCCCTTGCAACATGACGAAAGGGTGCCTGTGTAGGTGCATGGCAGTCAATTTTGTGCCAGTGCAGGATAAAGCACACGGATGCATCATATTGCTAATGCAATGCATCCCTGTGCTTTTAAAATGCAGCTTGACACAGCAAAATGGCTTTCAGCACTGCATCATTTTTTTGTGAATGAGGCCCTCGATGTGTGTTTTTGGGGATACATTCCAAGTAGACCTGTTATGAGTTTAATAATGGAAAGCTCGACTAAAATATTATGTTTGACATTTTTATTAGAGCTTTATGAAAGATGCATTGCTCAGATCATGTTGAGTTGGAGTAGCAAAATTTATGTCGCCTTGTCTGGTCAATGTTTGGTGTACCTTTTTCCTCCCGGGGCCTCACAAATGTTCACTGTCCTTGCTACATCTTTTTGTAAGTAACAATTAACACTAGTTCAAAGATCTACCGTTTAGTGGGTTGGAAGAAATTTGGTTAATGGTTAAAGGAGGGTGAAACCCTACTCAAGCAGGAACCATAACCCCTTACCTTATATATTTTGATAATGCTTAAGAAATTGTATGTAAAAACATTAAAAGTATGCAGAAGAGGACACTATTTGAAAGACCACTACCACCACGCCCACCACCACACCCACAAAAACAACCACCCCACCACAAAATTACCCAAAAGGACACATCCAGCACAACTCACATTACATAACTCACCATAGAAATACCAACCAACAGACAAGCACCTAACATCAACAACACATACACCACAAAAGGACAAACCCACAGGCAAGCAAAGAACATTAGGAAATTAGCCCCACCCAAACACAAACCCACAGACAAGCACCCAATATCAGCAACACATACACCACAAAAGATCAAACCCACAAACAAGCAAACAGCATCAGTGTTAGACCAGGTACCTTTTGGCTTGTTTGCCCTGCCTTTTTGCTTTCTGACCTCCCTATTTTGACTCTGTTTTTGCTGGTTTGGTGTCTCTGCACACTTTCTCACTGCTGTTCAGTGTTAAAGTGCAAGTGCTCACATTGTAAATTGGATTATGGATTGGTGTTCCCATGATTGGCATATTTAGATTTACTGGTAAGTCCCTAATAAAGTGCACTCAGATTGCTGGGTAGTAAATCAAACTCTGCTAGTGGGCTTGCAGCACTGTTTGTGCCACCCACATGAGCTGGCGTTCCAAAAGGTTCTCAGACCTGCAACTGCAGTGTCAACACGTAGTTTTACTGCCATGCCCACTTGGCTACTGCACCCACTTGCCAAGCCATAACTTTCCCTTTTTTACATGTGAGTCACCCCCTTAAGCAGGCCCAAGGTACCCTTGTGGACAGGGTGCAGCTTATGTGAGAGGCAGGACAAGTACTGGTGTGTAACATGTCCTGATAGTGAAATAAGTGTAATTCGTTTTTCACTATTGAAAGGCTATCTGTCCCATAGGATAGAATGGGAATACTCTGTAATATTTTACAAGTATATCTTCCCATTGGTACAAGATGTAGAAACAGAGTTTAGTATGCCTGAACTCAGAATGTACAAACACATCTTTTAGTAAAGATGGTTTTTATGTTCTGTGTTTGAAAATGCTACTTTTAGAAAGTAGGTATTTCCTTGTTTAGTCATCCTGTGTGCCTCTGCTGGGTTGTGGATTGACTGTCTGACTTTGGAGTGACAGAGGCTGAGGAAGTGCATTCTCTTCAGTCAGCCATTGGGGGGTCGAGGTGTGTCCTGCCTTTCCTGGGTGAGTTAGGGCTGGGCTGAATAGACCTGGGCTGTATTTAGAGTAGCAGGAGGATATTTTCTTGCAACTGAATGGGTCTGGTCTACCTTGGACAATGCTGTCTCCACCTCCTGCCGAGAAGCTGGGCCAGAGACGACCAAACTGGTTTGGACTGAGCACAGACACTCTCTGCCCAAGAGAACAAAGAGAAACGCAGTATAAATATTGGTGCCTGGACCTCAGATTTTTAGATCTTGCTGGAATCAAGGAACCTGCCAAGAAGAAGAGCTGGAAGAACTGCTAGGAGGAGAACTGCCTCGTTGCTGTGTTGTTGCTCTATTGGGTTGGCCTGCAGTTTGCTGCTTCAGCCTTGGGCAGTAAAAGGATTGAACAGAACTTTCCTTTCTTGTGCTGAGTATCTCCAAGGGCTTAAAATAGAGCTTGCCTCTTGTTCTTGAAGTCTCAGTGACAGCAGAGACTTCACCTACCTCTGGGTACCTCCTCTAGAACTGCAGTTTCAGTTGCCACAGAGGGTGAAAGCATCCAACACTGTCACTGACACCACTGCTCGTTCCGTGTTTTGAAAGCACTGCAGAAGGAGCCGGCGCATTTCTCACCGCAACCTTGGTCTCTTTGACGACGACGACCGCAGCAGTCACCGAGCAGCTGCCTGCACCACGACCTGTGGGCACCGCACTCTGCACCACCTTGCTTCAGTCTGCTACCCTGTTCTCACTGATGACGTTGCTGCCTGCTGACTGCGACAGCCGTGACTGCACCGTGGTTTGGGGGCACCGCTCATAAGTTAAATGACACACCACCCCTTCGCACACTGCAGTCTGGGCTGACCGACACCAGCTCCCATCAACCGGCACTGTCGTTTGCACCGTGACCTGTCACTTGCACAGTGAACTGTCAGCACTGCAACAAGCACCACCTCACTCCGCACTGCAGCTCTGGTCTCACCGATGCTGTTGGACGATCGTCATCGTGCCGCTGCCTGCACCACGACTTAAAGGCACCGCACGCCACACCATTATGCTTCACGTCGCAACAGTGATGGTTGACACGACCAACCCTCACTGATGCAGTCGGGCGGAACCAAAGGCACTGTTTACAAGTCTGCTGGCACTAAAGCCGGTCCACACCAACGCGATCGGCTGAAACTGTTGGATTCTGTTGTTTTCAGCACAGCGGTAGGCAGGAAATGTTGGATTCTGTTGTTTTGAGCACCGTGGTAGCAGTGGACGAAGTTATCAACTTCAAGAAACTGCATTTTTTAATCACACTTGCAAAGTGCCTTTTTTTGATTACTGTATGTTGATCTTGCATCGTCTGGGTCTTGTTTGCACAGATAAATAGTGGTTATTTTTCAGAAACTGGTGTGGTGGCCTTTTGTAGTGTTTTTCACTGTATTACTGTTGGTTATGTGCAAAGTCTTTACAGAGAGCCTCTGAGATAAGCATGACTGCTCGTGCCTAGCTACAAAGGGAGTGAGCAGGGGTTTATTTTTGGAGAGTATCCTCCTTATCCTGACTAGAATTAAGGGCCCATACTTGGATGAAGGTGCAAACCATTGCCAACTAGAGACCCACATTTCTAACAATCAGCCAAACACACACCACAAAAGCACACAACCAAAGCAACAACATCCACTACACCAAGAGATTAGACATCACAAAGGTCACTTACACTGAAAGAAACAACACAATACAACCCAAACACCTAAATACACCTCCCCAGAGCACGCCAAACACACATTCACCTGCACAACACCCACCCATCACTATTGCAACTACTTCAATACCCTCTAATTTCCACACACCTCCTACAACGACCCCATCCCACATTTCAATGGCTTCCCCAACATCTCTACCACTCTCAAACCCTTGAAGAAAAGGCATATCCCTCCTCCCAATTGGTAATCAAAGGTCCCTGGATTCCATCCTGTTTATGAAGAAAGATACACCCCTTTTGCAGTAGGTCATTAGTGTTCCAGTGAGTCTGGAGGCAAGGTTCCTATGTAGGAACTAGTGAAAAGAGTTTGGTCTGAGACAAAGTTTTATTTTTCTATCACTTATCATTTGGATCTGTTATTCATTGAGAGAGAAATCTCATTTTGTGAGATATTTTATTTTCTGCTCCATTTGTATTTTCTTATGGTGTTCAAACATCGCAATTTTCAAACAAATATGTTTTATGTACATTAATAAGTAGGGTTCCATATTCACATTGTAAGTGTAAGGTGCCATGGGAGATTTAGGACTTTCAACGTTGTGCTATTTGCTTAGCCCCGTTATGTGATGACACATCTATGCTTACTTATTGATACCCTTGAATTTTATTATCATGGTGGCATATTATCAAGGACAGCGTTAACATTATCGCTGGTTTAGCGGCAGAAAACTGCAGCTAAAGCGGCAATAATGGGCTTGATAATATGATTTGATTTGATTTGATTTAAAGGTTTATATAGCGCACTGAATCACCCTCGGGAGGGTATCTCAGCGCTCTGGATTTGCAGAGAAACATTGGTCGTAGTGTTAGTCTGTAAACAGGGCAGTTTTCAGGATTTTCCTGAACTTCCAGTGGTCCGGGCATTGTCTTAAGGCGAGGGGGAGTTGATTCCAGATGAGAGGAGCCAGGTAGGAAAAGCTTTTTCCTCCCGTTCTTGTTTTTTTATCTTGGGAATAGTTAGAAGCGATTTGGAACTGGAGCGCAGAGTCTGGTGAGGGATGTAATGATGGAGTCTCACCGCCAGATAGGAGGGGCCAATGCCCCAGATTGCTTTGTGTGTAAGGCAACATATCTTGAAATTCACGCGTTGTCGAATGGGCAACCAGTGTAGTTGATGAAGGAGAGGTAGCGAGGCAGATCTGTAGGGCGCATTTAGGACCAGGCGAGCGGCGGTGTTCTGTATCATCTGTAAGCGGTCTAGTGAGGACTCATTGGCTGCGATCAGGAGGGCATTGCAGTAATTTAGCTTACTCAGTACCAGGTTCTGCGTCAGGGTCTTTCTAGTAGTGTCGGGGAGATAGGGGAATGCTTTCCTTAGAAGGCCCAGGATGTGGAAGCATGAGCCCACTGTGAGAGAGACATGTTTCTTCATAGAGAGAGTCTGTTCGAGATGAACTCAGAGGTTTTTGACAGAGGTTGCCGGGGTAGGGGGTACGCCTAATTCCATGGGCCACCATTGAGGAGTCCACAGGAGAGGGGCATCACCGAAGAGCAGAATTTCCATCTTTCCGGCATTCAGCTGGAGGAAATTACTTTCCATCCAGCGTGATGATGCCAGCATACCGGTGGAAAATGTGGATTGAGCTGTCTGAGAGGTTTTGTCAAAAGAGAAAGTGAGCTGAGTGTCGTCCGCGTAGGATATTGGGACGAATCTATGGTGTCTCAGTAAGGTGGCCAAGGGAGCTACGTAGATGTTGAACATAGTCGGGCTTAGGCATGAACCCTGAGGCACCCGCTTGGAGAGGTCTTGCAGTTTAGACCGGAAAGGGCCGAGGTTGATGGTCTGGGAACGCTTGGAGAGGCAGTTGGTCATCCATTTCAGGGCAGTCCCCCCGATTCCTGCCTCCCTAATTCTCCTGAGCAAAGTCTGGTGGTCGACCGTATCGAACGCCGCCGAAAGGTCTAATAGCACAAGAAGGGTGGACTGGTTCTGGTCTAAGGTACACCTAATGTTATCAGTGACGGCCACTAGGGCTGATTCCGTGCTGTATTTTGGACGAAAGCCCGATTGAGCCGGGTCCAAGTAGCCAGTTGCTTCGATATGGTCAGAGAGGTGTTTATTTACGTGTTTTTCCAGGACTTTGCTCAGGTAAGGGAGGAGGGAGATGGGGAGGAGTTTAGAGAGAATTTCCGTAGGGAGGTTTGTTTTTTTTTCCGGATGGGGATGATCTGAGCGGCCTTCCAGGAGGGAGGTAAGTGCCCATCCTCCAGTGATTGGTTAAGTATGGAACAGACTGAAGGGGAAAGATATTTAGCTAGAGATGCCATGATCTTGGCGGGTATGACATCCAAAGGGGAACCGGATTTTAAGTTTGTCATTATGGATTCAGTGTCCTCCTGTGTAAGAGGGGGGAAATTCTGTAGGATTGTTGAATGAGATGGGCAGTAGCAGGGGATGTCTGACACATTATCCGAGCCAGGGGACTGCTTAGAGGCGATGATATTATTGTAGATGTTGTCAATTTTGTGTATGAAATGGTTACTTATTTTATCGCACAGTGTTTGAGAGGGAGCTTCTTCTGTCTCGCAGGCTATGGGATGGGTGAAAGTTTTTAGAATCTGGTACATGGCTCTGGGGGTGTTTTTAGCTGAGCTAAGTTGAACTCCTAAACTGAGAAAAATCCTAATTTTAAGGCTTTCGGTATTCACTGAGGGCATTTAGGAGTCCTAAAGTTAGGAGTCCTAACTTTACTACTACTAAATTGAGAAAAATCCTAATTTTATTACTTTCGATATTCACAGAAGGCATTTAGGAGTCCTAAAGTTAGGAGTCCTAACTATACTACTACTAAATTGAGAAAAATCCTAATTTTAAGACTTTCGGTATTCACAGAAGGCATTTAGGTGTCCTAAAGTTAGGACTCCTAACTTCTGTGAATACCGAAGTGAGTAAGTGTCTTCTGTGAATACCAAAATGAGTAAGTGCCTCTTGTGAATACGAAAATGTGAGTAAGTTTAGGATTTTGTCTTAAGTTAGTTCTGTGAATCGGGCCCAAACTATGAACAGGGACCTCAAAAATAAAGATTACCTGAGATCCTCTGTATCTTGTTGTGGCCTGCATAATTGCCTCATAGCTTTGAAGGTAACATGAATTTCAGATGATACGATAGTTGTATCAGAGTAGATTGTGGAGTCCAGGATGTC
Source organism: Triturus cristatus (assembly GCF_964204655.1). Taxonomy (NCBI): domain Eukaryota; kingdom Metazoa; phylum Chordata; class Amphibia; order Caudata; family Salamandridae; genus Triturus; species Triturus cristatus. Next base: position 684,826,884 of record NC_140588.1, read on the forward strand.
ATGGTCTCTGGTGCAAGCAAGGAAAATGGCTTTTTGACTGCTGAATAGGTAGTAAACAAAGCAGTTATCATGGTTCATGGCTTTGGGCCCCAGTGCCGCTGCACCTGCTGCACCAATAGTATTTAAATCGCTGATTGTCACACACTGTTTCAGCTTAATTTAGCTATTCACTTAAAGTTAAATGCGCTAAATTATGATTGCTGTCATGCATTCACCTGGTCCCAACCACCGAGATGACATTGAGTAACAGGATTTGTCTTTTCTGATACCTTCTACGTTTGTGAGGGAGATGTTCACTGGACCAGAACCTCTGTCCCTAAGGATACACTCAGACCAAAGGTTGGAGTTACCCTAAGGATACACTCAGACCAAAGGTTGGAGTTACTTGCACTCCCGATGATAAACTTGGAGTAGAGGTTGGAGTTGCATGCAGTCCTAAGAATACAATTGGAACACAGGGTGGGGTATAAGGTTGATGCTTATATCAAAGCCTGAAGTGTTTTTTCTTGGCACTGCTGTTTATCAGAGAAACACAGAATGAAGGCCTTTTTTGCGCAGTGACAGTTCGAGCATCAAGACTGTAGGAAGGGTCCAGAGTATAAACACACAAGCGTAATTTACAAAATGGACAAGGAGAACAAGTCTATAGTCTTTACAGATGGGGGAACCCAGTCCAGTTTAGTATAGAGGTGGGCTATGAATTCTGCTCTGCCAGGGGAGTTTGCAGTGTTTTGCCTACTTCATGCTCTGCATATAGTGCAGAGTTCTGAAAAGCTCCATGAAGTGAACTGGATTTTCATCTCTCATACAAGTGTGATATAGGAAATCATATGCTATACCTCCTCCACTCGTTTTTTCTGTATTTCTGTGCCCTTTTTGCCTTCTGCGCCACTCGTTTTTTCCAACACCAACGACATCCCAACGTCGCAAACCCTGTGCGACTCCCTCACCACCTTCTTCCACCGCAACACAGACAGCAACACAACAGACCCTCCGCACACCATCGACCACGACCCCCTGCTAGCCTGGGCCAGCGTGAGCATTGATGACACCATCAAGACCATGAGCACAATCCACTCTGGCTCTCTGACAGACCCATTCCCGCACCACGTCTTCAACAAAGCAAGCAGCTCCATCGCACCCCACCTGCGCAATGTCATCAATCTCTCCCTCGAGACCGCGACCTTCCCAGAGAGCTGCAAACACGCCGAGATAAACGCCCTACTCAAAGAACCTAAAACAGACCCAAGAGACCTCGAGAACTTCCGGCACATCTCTCTGCTCCCCTTCCCAGCCAAGGTCATCGAGAAAATCGTCAACAGACAGCTAACCCGATACCTCAAAGAAAACAGAATTTTGGACCCTTCCCAGTCAGGGTTCCGCAGCAACCACAGCACCGAGACTGCCCATATCGCCGCCACCGACGACATCAGGACCCTGCTGGACAACGGTGAGACCACAGCACTCATCCTCCTAGACCTCTCCGCTGCCTTCGACACCGTCTGCCACCGCACACTATGCGAACGCCTCCACACCGCAGGGATATGAGAGAAGGCTCTGGAATGGGCCACCTCCTTCCTCTCCGGCAGAACTCAGAGCATCCGTCTCCCCCATTCCGTTCCAAAGCCTCCGAGATCATCTGCGGCATACCCCAGGGATCCTCCCTCAGCCCGACACTGTTCAACATTTACATGGCCCCGCTCGCACACGTCGCCTGACAGCAAGACCTCAACATAATCTCCTACGTGGATGACACTCAACTGATCCTCTCCCTCACCAAGGACCCCATCACCGCCAAAGCTAACCTCCACGAAGGAATGAAGGTCATAACCGACTGGATGAAGATCAGCCATCTGAAGCTGAACTCGGACAAGACTGAGGTCCTCATCCTCAGCTCCAACCCTTCAGCCTGGGATGACTCCTGGTTGCCGATCGACCACCCATGCAACCTGGGAATCATCCTCGACTCAACGCTTTCAATGATCAAGCAAGTCAATGCCGTCTCCTCCTCCTGCTTCTACACCTTCCGCATGCTCTGCAAGATCTACAGATGGATCCCGACAGATACAAGAAAGACAGTCACCCAGGCCCTCGTCAGTAGCAGACTCGACTACGGAAACGCCCTCCGCGCGGGAGCCCTGACCCAGCTCATTAAACAACTACAACTCATCCAAAACACCTCAGCACGACTGATCATCGACGTACCATGGCACGGCCACATCACGCCCCACTTGAAAAACCTGCACTGGCTCCCTGTCAACAAGAGGATATCCTTCAAGCTCCTCACCCACGCACAAAAAGTACTCCACAAGACCGGCCCAGCCTACCTCAACAGATGGCTCTCCTTCTACATCCCCGACCGCCAGATACGCTCTGCCGACCTCTTACTCGCCACCGACCCACGCACCCGAAGAACAACCACCGGTGGGAGATCCTTCTCCCACCTCACTGCCAAGACATGGAACACACTCCCACTGAGCCTACGACAGACCCAAGACCTGCTGACCTTTAGGAGGATACTCAAGACCTGGCTGTTTGATCAGTAGCGCCCCCCAGCACCTTGAGACCCTTGCGGGTATGTAGTGCGCTTTACAAATGATTGATTGATTGATTGATTGATTGTTAGTACACTGTCTTTGACCTTACAGAATGATCAGATGCAACTTGTTGATCGAAACCAAATGACAGGAAACTAATATATTGGTTTCCCTCAAACGTGCATAATAGGAAACAAAACCAAGGCCCCAGTAGAAGCAGAAGCAGGCCTTGTCATTGGCTCACAGGATATTGAGAAGGCTTGCAGGGATTCAGTGGAAAAACACACCAAGGCCTTATTAACAGCGAGAGCAGTTAATCTATTGGTTTAAGGGATTTGGGCAACTCTTGCAGGTATTCAAGAATAAAGGAATAAAGGGGCTGGGGAAGCACCGGTTATCGGGGTGCTGGGAAAGAATCAGTCATGAGGGTACTGGGGTAATATCAGTTATGAGGGTGCTTGGTAAGTATTAGTCATGAGGATGCTGGAGAAACATTAGTTATTTAGGGTGTTGGGGGAACATCAATCATGAGGTTGCTGGGGAAACATCAGTCATGATATCATAGTGTGCCGTAAATTGCCACAGAACTAAACCAACAAGAGCCCTGCATGCTCGACCACTACACAGGGGGAGTGAGAACAGGTCATGAAAGAAAGGGTGCAGGAGAAGTTCATGACAATTGCACTACTCATTTAAATTGGTGATTCAAAACATTGCAACCTCTATTATTTTGCTTTTTATGTCATCCTTGGAACAGAAATAATTTGTTGCATCTTTAAAATATGATTTATCAAACTTTGATATATCACAGGACAGCAAGACAACTTGCTGTGCTGTGTCAAATGTAGATGTCAAGCATGAGCCATATGTAACAAGATCTGGCACATTCCTGTTCTTGCCTTATGCTGGCACACTTAGTGCAACCTAATGCCAGTACAGGCACCCTTGTGACATGGTGCAAGTGTACCCGCATGCAGGACATCTTTCTGCGGAAAAACAATGCTTATAACGATATTTCTATATGTTGCACCTCTATCCAGAAGGCATACAGTTTGAAGCATTCCAAGGTTCACTTGTCTTTGTAAGTCTAGGAATGCACCAAAATACTTGGGTTGACGCATGGAAACACCCACTCATCACCCATGCAATGCATTCTCTGCACAGAGTAATGCAAGGCAGTGACTTGTGCTGCCTTGCGATCCTCCAAATTTACCAAGCAATGCACGGGCATACAACGTGGCCTTGCCTTGATGGTAAATGTGACTTAAGGATTGCGTTGTAACACGTGATGCAAGGGCAACTCAATCCATCGATAAATCTGGCCCATCGTGTATGTCTTCTAGAGAATGGAAGCCAGTCTTCGATTATAGTAGAAATGTAATGTAGACAGTTTTAGTTTACAATGTACAAAGCATAGAAGCAGTTATCAGCTTAAGCTGCTCCGAGAACAAAAACAGTTGGGACAGAGACTAGAAACTTTTGTTTTTACAAACAATTCTTCAGCTGTAAAACAACAATGTTTCTTCACAAAGTAATACCAAAAATAAGGTTCTACAGTGGGATGCATGCCAAAGGATAAAAAACCACCCAAGGCGCTGTTTAATCTCTGTCTAGTCCCAAGGCCCATGTCTGTCTTTGAGCGCATTACTAGTGCAGTGCTGATCTCCTGAGATGGACGAAGAGAAGCTGCAGAGCCAGGCTGAGACACAGGTTGCCACTGTGCCATGCTCGATGTTTCACTGCACTTGCTGCAAGCTTGCCAGTTTAGAGCACTTGCCTTAGTGTGCCCAACACTGATTTCAATGCAGTGACTGTGTACTGCATGAGCTGAGAATGCTCCCCACAGTCGTGGACCTGCTGTACATGTACATGAGTAGAAGAGAAGTGCATGCTGCAAGAGCTCACTGTTGTAACTTGATTATCAGCTCTCCTTTCTCTTGTGTATTTCTTCCCTACTGCTCAGCCAGGATGAGTTTTGGAATGAGTGGTGATGTCATGGAATGCTTGGATGCCTGGGTATGATTGAGTGTCAGTTGGTGAATGCAGGCTGAGCAGCAGGGAGGCTGCTCCTGGTGGGGCTATTTACCATCTTACTTACCATCCTATCCATAAACTATATTTTCTGTAACTGGATTAATAAACTACCTTCTTGGAACCTACTACCTGGCTATATCTGGACTTCTTTTACCTACAACATGCACCATGACAATATGTCCCATTTTCCAAATGTCGAACATAAACAGACTGTAAATGTTTAATCTAATGGCTAAAATGTCTAACTGCTGTGTATTGACAAACACTAAGCCAAGAGTTGCAAAGTGGCAGGGGCCACAGCAGGTGGCCCAGGGGTTTTCAATCCCTAATTGTCATACATGTAAATAGCTGCATAACATATGATCAGTTACACGTACATTTACAGACTATAGTAAAACAGTATGGTGGGGATGTTGCATATATATTTTCCATCGAAAGCAGGTTGTCAGGACATAAACTAAAGTTACAAGGAATTAATATCCTGGAACGGCAGTACCCCACTCCTTTGATCCATGGGAGCAAGAGGGATTATATTATAACCTGTATCTCTTGCAGCGTGTCATAAAGCTTTGGTTGTTACTTTGGCTCTCGGCAGCAACATCATTGTGCCCCATTGTGTCACAAAGACACGGCCATCTTGCTGCTGCTTTTGGGAGCCAAAATCATTACTGTAGAGGAAGTCTGAATGCTTTTTAAAGAAGATTACGCTGTTTATTATATAGGAACACAGGAGCAGGGCAAGGCGCAGCCTGCACAAGTCTTCTTTCTCAGGAACTGCCTTCCCAGAGCCCCTGCAAAGAATTTAGAGCTTTGCAAAGGAGCTCGAGGAAACCAGAAGGTTGGGAATTAAACAATTCTACAAGGAAGAAACATGACACATCTTCCTCCTTAAGGAAACAAAAAAATAGTGGAGACTAATGAACATAAGTTAACATACAAAATCCTCCAACCACTTGGGTTTAGAGCATACTCTTTTCTTAACAGAATTCTTATTAGCGACAAGTTCAATGGGTTCAACATTTTCAAATTCAACAGGTTCAACATATTCAACAGGTTCAACATTTTCAGATGTTACACCTTCACCAGGGTTCAACAATTTCAAGAGGATCAACATTTTCAGATGTTACATTTTCAGATGTTACACCACTACCTCGTTCTCCCTCAACAATATTGTAATCCACAATCTGTTCAAGATTAGGATTTGGAACATATTCTTTCTGAACATTAGACTCAGAAGTGTCTGAAGAAATGGCTTGACTGTCGATGTCATCACAAGTTTCAAAAGGCAATGAAAGTCTAGGAGTTACAAGATCATCCTTGCCTCTAAAAATGGCAATCCTCCTAATATTCCAAACCTTACCATCACTTAAAAGCACAGCATTACGTAAAACGTTCTTAACTAACAAGGGTACAGAAAATTGAGATTCACCTTTGCGAACTTTCCAAGGTTTGTTAACCTTGACCCACATTCCAGCTTTAATGTTAGCAAATCCTGAACCATATGTATCATCATGCGTTTGTATTGTGAATGTTTTTCGAGATATTGTTCTTGATGGAATTCATGCATATATCAAGACCAGAACTTTTGAGTAACCAATCAGGATTGCATTTGGTTCTGGCAGTGCGGCCTCTCATAATTTCAAAAGGGGACATTTTTAAAGCCTCATGAACATTGGTTCAATAAGTCCAAACAGCTTTGTACACTTGAAGTTCGCAATCAGCCCCTTTCATGGCAGCAATTTGAATGGCATTTTTTAACACTCTGTTAAACCTCTTGCACAGGCCATTTCCACTTGGATTATACAATGAAGTGGTCCTATGTTTAACACCTACTCTTTCAATTAGGTTTTGGCTAACCTGGATATGAATTGTACTCCAATATTGCTTATGATCTGGACTGGAAGACCTTCTTCAATGAAATTCTGTCAATAAATTTTAAAACAGAGGCAGAGTCAATTCTGGCCACAATTTCAATGGTTGACCATCTCGAAAAAATATCAATCATGGAGATTATATATTTGGAAGCAGTACCAATCAGACCCATGATATCTATAGCCAAAGTATGCCAAGGGCCGTCAGGTATGATGGTTTCACGCATATCAGGTTACAAAGTTTTAAGCGCCTTGTCAGAGTTAGCACAAATAACACAATCTCTTACAAGTCTTTCAGCACTAAGGTCAATTCCTGGCCACCAGTACCATTTTTTAACCCTCTGTTTGGTTTTCACTATACCACAATGATCTTTATGACATAATCTTAAAATGGAATCTCTTAATGACGTGGGTGGAATAAATTTGGGGCATATTAACAAGGGCTTTATCTCCGCTTTTTTGGCTTTAAAAGCCAAAGAAGCTGAGATAAAAATATCGCCCTATCAACAACAGGGTGCTAACATGCAAAATCGCATGTTAGCACCCTTTTTCACTACGCTTCCCTTTGCATCTCTAATGAGATGCAAAGTGGGCGTTCCAGAGCAAAATAATAGGAGAAATGTCGCTAAGCGACATTTCTCCTATTATTAAGCTTTACGCTAACCCTGTTAGAGACAAAAAAAGCAGCGCTAACCATGGTTAACGCTGCTTTTTTACGTCTGCTAATTTTAGCCATGTAATCCAATGGGAGGTGGATTACATGGCTAAGTCCACCATGGGCTATCAACAAGGATATCCCTATCATTGTAGTTTTATCGCTGCATTACCAGCGATAACCTCCCAAAATGCCGCTATCGCTGGATTTTTTATCTCCTAGGCGGTTAGCGTTGTTAATAACGCGATAACCGGGCGATATTATCCTGCGATAGCGGGCATTAAAAAACTTAATGCTAAGCGCCCTTAGCATTAACTTTCTCTGTTCCTCGTTAATATGCCCCTTAATCCCCACAGAAGATGGTTTTGTCATTAACAGATAACTTGTTTTTTACCTCCCATAATGGTTTAAGACTCGTAGACACTTTAGATTTTTTTGGCCATCCTTGGCAGATAATAGAAATAAGGGATATCGTATCAATTTCTTTCAAATATTCTTCTTCCCACTTTTTTTTTCTATACAAAAAGCATTCTCATCATGAATAATGGCAACATGTAATGAATCCCACTCATTCACCTTGCATTCATGTACGTCTAATAGCATGCGCGATAGATAATTTGCTAGAACATTGCTCTTACCGGTAACATATTCTACATTGTAAAGTAAATCTTATAGACACATTGACAACCTGGCAATCCTAGCTGAGGCTTTGAAAATCCTTCAGTAGTAAGAAGTTTCACTAAAGGCCTGTGATCAGATCGGACTATGCATTCTCTGTCCCAAACAAAACTACAAACATTTTCCAAAGCCCATAGACACGCTAAAGTTTCCTTTTCAATAAAAGAAAACTTATTTTCAGAAGAAGAGAATGCCCTAGACGTATATGCAACAATGGATTATTTTCCGTTTTCATCAGTTTGGGAGAGGACACCATCCAAACCCTTGTTGCTAGCATCCACGGTGACTATGCATTTGGAGTTTACATCAAAAGGACACAGCACAGGAGCATAAACAATGGCTTTTTTGATATCTTCAAATTCTTTCTTGCATAAATCAGATCATACCAATCTAATATTGCTTTTGAGTAACTGTCTGATGTTATAAACTTTACTGGAAAAACCTTCAACAAATTTAGCATAGAATTCTACCATCCCAAGGAAAGATCTTACTTCATCCTTGTTAGATGGTGGAGGAGCATTTTTGATTGCATCCACTAACTTAGGTTTAGTAGCAACACCTTCTGCACATAAAACGTGATCGAGGTAAGTCACAGACTTCACACAAAATTTACATTTTGAATGTTCAACAGTCATTCCTTTTTTTCTAAAGTACCGAATATATCTTCAAGTACAGCATCGTGTTCAACTTTATCCTTTCCGAAAATGAGTATATCATCTTGGAAACATCTCACCTTGGGAAGCTTACCAAAAAGATGATTCATAAGCCGTTGGGAAATTGCGGCGGCTGATGCCAATCCAAACGTCATTCTTTTGTATTGAAAGCATCCCATAGTTGTGATAAATGCAGTGAGATGTTTACTATCCTTGTCTAACATGATTTGGTGGTACGCTGCCGATAAATGTATTGTAGAAAATAACATGGCACCATTAACTAAGAACAGCATCTCTGAAATTTTGGGTAAAGGAAACTTATCAACTACTACGTTGTCATTAAGATGGCGTAAGTCAAAGCAGATGCAAATGGGGGAAATCCACTCTGAGGACTCTATTGGTTCTATGATGTCTTCTTTAACAAGTTTTTCTAATTCCTTTTCCACTTCACTACGTATCAAAATAGGAATCTCTCTAGCCTTGTGGATTTTAGAATTAGCATTATTCTTTAGAACTATACAGTGTTCAAACCGCTTAAAGCAGCCAATTTTGCCAATGAAAACTTTCGTAAATTTGGTTAACATAACGTTCCCAATTGCTCCACTTTCATCAACAACAAGTACAGGATCCGAACTATTAGGATCTAGAATGATGTTAAGATTACCTTTTATCCTTTCACCCAAGAACTTATGGTCCACGTTTGGCAACATATAATTTCCCTAAGGACTCTCTTCCCTTAAACCTGAAATTGAGAGATCTAAAACCAATCAAATCAATATTTTCTCCCAAATATCCTTCAGGAGAAATATCAGGGGCCTACAGTTTACTCCCAAAATGATGTAAAAATGTAGTATTCCAAACATCTTCACTAACAATTGTATAGGGGGAACCTGAATCAGCATAGATTTGAATATCAACTCCCCCAATCAACATGTTACGAATGTTTTCTTTTTTACTTCACTGGTTGTAGTTTCCTTTATGTTAAGGATGAAGTGTTTTTCCTTTTGTGTGTCACACGAATCATCCTTAACAGAACAATGCATAATATTCTTAATGACAGTTTCATCATCACTTGAAGCACTTTCATAAATACCTAACTTTTTGACCCTTTTTTCTTCTACAGGCTTTAGAGTAATGGCCTAGCAAACCACAATTAGAACATTTTTCTCTGATAGCTGGACATAGTTTGTTATTGGCTAAATGAGAGCTACGACCACATCGGTAACTTTTGAAGTCTTCTCTCTTTTTAAATTCAAAAGTTTTACATTGAGGTTGAAGTTTTTGTTAAAAATTCGGTTTGTTTTGAACTTGAGAGACTACTTTCTCATGCACAACTTTACTATCATTCTTAAGAGCTTTAGCACTTCTACTTGATAGTTCAGCCTTCCTAATTATGGCTAAAACATCCTTAAGATCAGCATCTCCATTAATACAGAGTCTATCTTGTATTGCCGGATCACGAGTGTGCATTACAACTTGGTCCCTGATAAATTGCTCTTGAAGATGATCAAACTTACAATCTTCGGCAATTTTTTTAATAGCAGCAACATATATATCTACAGTCTCACCTGGTTCTTGTTTCCTGTGAAAGAAATTATATCTTGTTATTCCAATACACACTTTAGGAGAAAAGTGATTATCAAAGTCCTTTAGAAAGTAAAAAAATACATTTGATTCACCCCCACCAGTTGTTTTCGTCATTTCATCATACATTTACAAACCACCAGCACCAATGGAATGCAAAAATAGTTTTTTCTTCCTTTCTGGCTTCATTTTACCGTCCTCATCTATAATATCAATAAAGTTAAAAAAATATGCTTTCCATTGCAACCACTTCATGCAAGGTTCACTTCCTGCTGGCCAAAAGGCTTGGGGAGGTTGAATAGAGAAATTGTGTGTAGCCATTTAAATGAAGCAGTTAACGTTGATAAGATGAACAGCACAAGCAATCCAAAACGTGAGTGAAAGAAAAAAAATGAAAATAAAATAAAAGATATACAGTACTCACAAATCTTGAATTAGAATAAATGTAGAAACGAAGAAAAAAAAGGCTCTTGTCTGAGAAATGCACTTGTTGAGGAGTAAAGATGTTTCAGCAAATCCCCGGAAACTAGAGCACAGCCAATTAAAAAAAAAATCCAACGTTGCGCGTATGATAAAAAAAATATGCGTTCCAATGAATGAAATGAAGAGGCGCTGGCAAAGTTTAACTTCCAAGATGGCGGCACGCACAAAACACGTCACACGTATACGTGAAATTCATGACCGACGTGAGATGAGGTGGGGTCATGCACTTGCGAACGAGAATGGAGAGAACGAGAATGGAGAGACAGAATATTCTCCGGTCAGAGTTCCTTCATGCGCACGGTAAGAGGCATTTTTTTAAATAGTAATGGTAATTCTTGAACTCCTCAAAAAAATAATGAAGGAGAAGTAAAACAGAGAAATATACCGATTTAAGGTATGCAGGCTGGTAGAAGGCACATCCACAAGCAGAAAGGAAAGGTAGAGCGCAGGGAAAGTTTTCAGCCTACGCAATCCTAACTGCAGCACAACAACCCATAAATATAAGAAAAAGAGTGAAGGATCTTTAACAAAAAGATCAACAGTACCTTAAGGAATCCTGGAACAGTAGTAATCACTGAAAAGTCCAGAATATATTCAGATTCTGACAAAGTTCAATCGGAGGTACTTCAAAGTAAAGGTAGAAAAGGTACCTTCCAGCAAGATCGTTGCCAAATTGTAAAGTAAGACTGGCTGCCCCAGTGACAGAGCATCCCAGCACTGATGCCAATTGACCAGACAAGGGAGGGGTCCAGGGCGGGTAGATTATGCCGGGAAGAGCCAGGTCTTTGCTGCCTTCCTGAATGCCCCGTTTTCCTGAATGCTCCTGATTGAACATGGAAGGGTGTTGAAGGAAGTGACCCGAATAGGGTCACTCGGGTTACTAAACCACCTCTCGGCCTTCCCTATTATAATGAAGAGTCAGTCAGCCAGAAGAGAATACCAACAAGCAGTTTATTATCTATACTCTGCAGAGGAGCCCAAATGCAGCCTGGAGCTTGCAATGCTTACAAGAGGACTGACTCGATATTGTGGCGCAGAATAGTATAATACACCAAACATGTCATAACCCCCAGAGTACGCCTACAAGGGAAAGTTACAGGTTTGGGATGCGTACTTTAGGGAGGCAGAGGGGCGTACATCACCAGCCCGGGATGGGCACACAGTATCTCTTAGTCAAGGTCAGCCAATTGCATCCCTACTCCCCCCAGCGTAGGAGAGGTGCTGCAAATAGAATATTGCTTACACACACTGAAAGGTCTATTCATAAGCAATGAAGCGCCCCTTATTGAGTAATGAGAACAAAACTGGGCGTATACCTGCTAGTTGAACAACAAGTGTCATGGCGCGGCTCTATCTTGGCCTACCTCGTTTGCAATTAGAGCTCATTGCGTGCTTATAAATAACAATAATATAAGATGGCGGCCAATTCACGAAATGGCTGCAGCCCATCCAAGACCAACCTATTCTGTAAAACATCTTTCTTATTATTAAAGCTCAGTGGGTTGCAAATATGGATAACTACTATTGTTACATTTAGCTAAATAAGGCTAATCTGAATAGCGTAACATAAGGGACATAGGCCAATGTTTATTTTGAAACCTAGAGTGTCCCAGGAGGCAGACCCTAAGACAGGGTACCGCCAACCTCCTGCCCATGCGCTTCTCACAAGGGGAATGCAAGCCAGATGTTGACCTGAAGAGCACAGCGGAGGCTAGGAACTTAGGGGATAAGAATATTGGCTAGAATGGGGGGAGCTTGAGCATATAGAGTTCTCTGTGAAATGCATAATGTCTCAAAATTGATTCTCTTCTCCACCGGAAACCAATGCAGATTACATATAGAGTTGGAGACTGAGCAGGATTTAGGGAGGGCGAATAAAGTCTGGTCCATGGCATTTTGTGCGGTCTGAAGATGATTTATCCCTGCTTTGTTGGCATCCACGTGCAGAGAATTGCAGTAATCCAGTCTAGAGAGTATAGTGGACTGGATAATGATCTGGCATATTTGGGTGCCTGAAAGGTCAGAGTGCAGTCAACGAGACACCCAGATTTTTCACGGTCTCCTTAGGTGATGGGGGTACCACAAACGCAATGGGTTTCTCTTCCCAGTAGGAGAATATCAGGTTTGTTAGCATTCAGCTGCAAGCAGTTGGCTGCCATCCAGTCCACGATGGCCATAACGTCATCCTCGAATGTGACCATGTTTTGGTCTGAGTTGTTTGACAGAGAGATTACAAGCTGACTATCATCAACATAAGAAACCAGGGAGAGGCCCCTACTTTTCGCACCCCCGCTAGGGCTTGTATTTATATATTAAATAACATAGGGCTCAGAGCTGGAACTTGCGGCACCCCAAGGCATAAAGTGTGAATCTGAGAGATGTAGGCGCAAGACCACTTGGAAGGATCTTTCTGATAGAAATGAAATTAGCCAAATTAGAGCGGCTCCTCGATCAACAACATCGACATACAAAACATACAAGTTTACTAAAACTTGGCATCTTAATATAAAATGGTTACAAAATACCCACTGCACAAGCGCAAGGCAAATCCACTTCTCCCTCCGAGAATCGTACACAAAAATTACACTCTAAAATCAGCACGAAATAACCTCTCAAGTTGTGCGATACAATAAAACACGGCCCAAACAGCCTTTCACTAAGCACCTCCTTAAAAATCTCTGTTGCGGGTTTGGATAGCCCAGTTTGATCCTTCTTGAGATTCAGCCCCAGCACTCTGCCACACAATACAGAAAAAACTGGCTATAAAAGCACAGCCCAAGCAGCTTGTCCCCAATACTTAAGGGAACAACTCAAGGTGCTGCCTCGTCAAAACGCGGCCCGGCTCTGCCCATGAAGTTTCGCCTCTAAGACTCATCTCAATCTGTGGTTCAAGACCACTGTGATAGCTCGATGGGTGTCCTCACACTACAGGGTGTCCTTCAATACCTATCTCCTGTAGCCATCGCACCAAAATCTTATGCGATACAGTGTTGAATGCGGTTCGAAGGCCGAGAAGGATAGAACCAAGGTATTGCCATCATCTAGGGAGCTCCGCAGGAGTTCAGTAACCACCAACGGGGCGGATTTGGTGCTGTGATCCGGTTTAAGTGGGTCAGCTGGTGATCCTGATTTAATTTTATTGTAAAGGGTACTCAATACTCCAAGGGATAGTGCCCGGAAAGAGAGTAATAAGGGGCTGGAGAGACAAGAAAGATTCTCAGGACCTTCATTGCTGATAGTGGGAGAGAAGGTTTTATAGATGCCCTCGACCTTCTTAACAAAAAAGGTCTCTAGAACCTCGCACTGAAAGTTCGAGGTAATGGTAGGTTCACTTGCCAAAGAGGGGTTTCTAAGATCTTTCAGTAGGGAGAAGATGATTTTTGCTAGGTTGCTATTGTTTTAAATTTTTTCTGTGAAGTAGTCAGCTCTCGATTTACAAATAGATTTATGATAGGCCTTAACCTCTTCAGCGCTGCGCGGATTCCCGCGCAGTGCTGAAAGATTTGAGCGCGGGCGGGGCCATGACGGAACGGTTCCGTCATAAGCACAGCCCAACCGGCGTGCATGACGGAACCGTTCCGTCATCGGCATCGAAGAGGTTAATAGCTGAGCGGTATTGTGTCTTGAGCGCGGAGTCATAAGAGCGTCTCCTAACACGTTCATGTACCTTGCAGTTTTTCCTCATCTGGATCAGAGTCTCATTGAACTAAGGACTGGTCTGCGTTCTACGGCTATAAGTATATTTGGCAGGAATACATTTGTTAAGAGTATGCAGAAGCTATTCATGTAGAAGACTGTTTGCTACTTCTATATCAGCAGGCAATTGAGGCATCTGAGTAAGTAGGAGATCACAAAAAATATTGGAGGCCCAGCTTCTGCCAATGGCGTTTCAGAATAGAATTGGGATGGCTGCACGTTGTGGGAAAGAAAATCATTACGAGAGGGTGTGCAAGGCACCTCAACACGACATATCACAACGAGAACTGAAGCCCAAGTCCAGTCATCATGCAAAGGCAGTGAGGGATCACAGTCAGCACTCCAGCAGCTCTTCAAGGTCAAGTGTAATATCGTAAGCCACCTCCAAATCAAATCACTCTCTCTCCGATGAGTGAAGGTCCCTCACATCCATATCTATAGACAGGGATAAATATGTCCTCATGGTAGCTGACCATGACAGGATAAAGAAATACCCAAAACTGCACCTATGCATGGGGTAACATCAGGTGAAATTTGCATTGGACAGTGGCACATACCTCAATTATATTGGCATCACAGAATACGAAAAAAATAATCTTAAGCCAAAACTGCAAAAGACTGCTGTGTGAATGTACTCTTGCATGGCTAAGGAGCCACTGCTCTGCCTAGGGCAGTATTGAACAATTTACATATACAAGGACATGGACCGGGAAGCCTACATCCATGTAATCGATGGACCCATGGCAGCAAACTGCTTATCAAGCTTGCCCACTATGGAGCAACTGAAACTGGTGGCTATCCTATACACTGGATGATAAGCCGACAATAATAAATAAGTATGCTAATCTATTCCTGGTATTAAAAAAGGTGGCCAATTTTTAAGTCTGACTGCATATTAATGAATAAGTGAAGCCTGTAGCTCACTACCACTGGAAAGTGCTATTTCACTTGCTGAACGCCATGGACGATGAATTGCAGGATCTACTCAGTGCTGACATCCTTGAAAATCATCTTGGCTGAGGCCCTGATTTCCCCCAGTAGTAATAGTACATAAACGGGTCAGCAAAGGACAGGTGCACCTATGCATGGACATGAGAGTTCCCAACACCATTGTTGAGTGGGAGAGACACCCAGGGCCTCATATCAGTAACATGATCATGCTGCAGAATGGGACCAAGATATTCTTGTTGATATTGATGTTCATGTATGCAAATGGAATTGAATCACTGTTGTCAAAAACTACCAAGATGACCTCTCCATTGAACCAGAGTCAGAAATAAGTGGTCTGGCAGGCCCTGTGCCCTAGGCCTGAGGCAACTGATTGATAGATCACAATTAGGGTGGCACATAAGACATAACCAGCAGAACAAATGTGCGAACACGAAAAACACAGATTAGTTACACAGATAGGCAGCAACACCACAATGGTCCAGGGAGATTGGCCCCAGTAAAATGCACATTGCCGAAGGGCGCGCATTCTTGAAACATCATAAAGCTAGATGCCACATGAAGTTAGGAACACCCAGACAATCATGACACAGCACACGCACGCACAGCACTTGCACTCCACATGCCGGACATCTGGACATGTTACTCACTGACCCTCATTGTGTCAGTGTCAAGACCCACCTGCATTTGTCAAAACGTGGGAGTAATTTAGGCTCCATGACTAGGCCCACATTCCTCTCCCTAAACAGGATCTATAAATTGTTAGATGATGCTCCAAGAAATGTATGTTGAGGCGCTCAAAACAATTGTACTTTGAGACAGTCCTCAGACCCGACTCGGTAACTGTGCTCCTAGCCAAAGTGATTGATTAAGCCAACTGTTCTTGTTTTTCCAAAGTCCTCTTGTTTTTGTTTTTTCAAACTAAGTTCATATTCGATCAATATCCTTCAAGTTGGATCTCAACAAGGGATATCACCCGCTTGATCTACATGAAAGCTCCTGATATATTCCCACTTTCACAACACACCACTAAATATTCAGATACAAGCACCTGAGCTTTGGTGTCTCACCAGCAGCAGAGATCTTTCATGAGACCATATGAATAGTCACTCATACAGTAACAACCACTCTCAACTATAGCAATGAATTTCTGTTAAGAGCCACATTGAAGGAACATGACAAAGCCCTGGATCACATGTGTCAGGTGCTTCTCAATGGCAATCTACCTCTCAACCAAGACAAATGTGAATTTCACAAATCAGCATTGAAGTTTTATGGATATATTTTTTCAGGGGATGCAATGAGAGCTGGCCCCAAGAATGCCATGGCCTTGAATGACAGACCCCAACTAAGGGATGCCAGAGATGTCTGGTCTTTACTAGGGGTGGCCTGTTACTTCGCTCTGTACACAAAGAATTATGCCACTCTGAGTTACCCACTCCAAGAGCTGATCAAGCAGGTGTGGCCAATCAAATGGGCATCGGCGTTTGACTGGGTGTTCAATGAGATCCCTGCAAAAAGAACCATTGATGGATTGAATCTTGAACAATGTCAAACCTTCACCCCCAGTACAGAGATCTAGACCTAAAGCAATGTTTTTTTTCCTCACCATGCCATTCCAGTTCCAGCAATATGCAAATAAGTCTTGAACCTGCCCCACATGGGAACAGTCCAGCCTGAACTGCCAAGTCCCAGGACCAGAAACCAGCATTCTGGGACACGTTTCGGGGCATAACCACTCGTCAGCCAGACTAGTTTGACTTCAGAGGCATGGCGAGCATGGGACCCACGTCTGGGAATACCCGTTCTACCCAGGGCAACAAATTTAAAAACGTAGCTTTGCGTGAGGGGTGGGGGTAGGGGATGAGTGGTAGCACCTTCCAAGTGCACAATGAATGCTTGGCTGGCCATCGCTGGCCATCCAAAACAGGTTTGCACACTTTGCATGTTCTCCATGCAGGTTGCACAACAGCCTGCATGGAGAACATGCCCAGGCTTCCAGTCAGAGTCTGAGCACTGAAACACTGGGCTCAGACCAATCACAACACTGCTAAGGCAGTGTCGTGATTGGCTGACTGGGAGCCTGGTGTGCTTCCTTTTGTTCAGGTCAGTGAGGGAGGACTACGGTGAAGAGATGCAGCGAGTAGGTGGCTAGAAGTTGCGTTTTTTATTTTATTGTTGGTGCCTCCTTCAACCACGTCCCCACTCCTTCCCTGCACCAGTACCTTACTGGTGGCCACTGTACAACTTCCTCCAAGTGGGAACTGTGCTCACGATTTCTCAATAGGATATTCTGATTTGGAAAAGCTGTTGTTGCTCAAAGCCCAGGTGTTACATAATGAGACCCCTCCTCTGCAGAGATTGGCAAGTTCGCTTTGGAGACAGTTTTTCGAAAGGACTCAATAGCCGCCTCACGCGAGGATGGCACCCACCTTACATGCACATAACGTAAGCTCGGAGAATGTAAATCACATTTAGGAACACCCCACAGTGAAAAAAATTGTGACTCATTCTAATTTATGGAGTGTCACAACGCACTGTTTATGTACATTTTTTCCCGGTAGTGTTAGCATTGATTAATAATAATAACTGTGATAACGATAATAAAATTATTGTTATCAGTAGTGTGAGTCTAGGAGACCGCATCTGTAATATTTGCTAGTTTTCTCGGTCTTTGACTAGTTAGTAGGCAGAAAATACAGATATTTCCGTTTTACATGTAATTTTGCACGTATTATCCTAGGTGAGGCCTCCTGGAGTGGAGAGTGAGACAGCACACTGGCTTCAAAAAGAAACTCGCAGCTCTTCATTTAAACGTGGAGATACTATTTCTTTATTTATGGAAGTTAATTTATGTCAAGGGGAGAGGATGTGGCATATCGCCAAGAGCTGCCTACTTTGTAATTAGGAAATCAGGTTTGAGTCTTGGCGTTGGCTCAACACCTTGTGATTCTGGGCAATTCACTTAATCCCCCATGCCTAAAAATCCAATAACAAAAATTCAATGTGTCCATGTGTAATCTAACTGGTTGGTGCTCGTGTAAAGTGCTCCAGTACCTTCGGGTCCAGTTTGCACTATATAAAAGTGCAAACAAATATTACTACTACTAATATTAACAAGATATCAGTAATTTATCAACAATAATACAAATAATAACTGTGTATATGGGACACTGTTGAAGCTGATCTATCACTAGATGTCTTGATAATACATACTGTTTCCAACACAATGGTGCTCCTTTACTTTAGCTGTATTAAATATTGAATCCGCCCTGCCGAGGCTGTGAGCAGCTGGTCCTCTTCTCAGCAAGGATGGCCTGTGAAACCTGATGAGAAAGTGTCTTGAAGTTAAATTAGGTCCCCGATGAAGATGAATAGTCCAGGGGGTTCCTCTCCCTCACACAGGCCACATGGACAATCAGAACCAGTCAGACAGGTATGAAAGGGCCAGAGACAATAATGGGGCGCTATCGCCCTTAGAGCCCAGTCAGTGAACTTGACATCTGATGTGTGTGGTGATAGGAGGGTGAATGCTCCCAGGTTCATGGTTAACGCTGCTTCTGCTGCATCTTGGAGCTTCGCTGTCGGTCCCCATCCCTCACAGAGGACACCGGCGGATGTAGAGTGCCTGACAGGGCCAATGGTTAACCTGGCTCTCCCCATGCCACCACAAGGGCCCGGAGGATGTACAGTGGCTGACAGGATGAATGGTTAACTTGTCTGTCTCCTCGTCTTCCCTCAAACCCCTCTGCAGCCAGGTGGCCATCACGGAGGCCACCAGAGGATGCACTGTTCCTGACAGGGTATATCATAGGTAATCTAATCAATCAGTCAAAGTTGGTTGTCTGCCCATACGCCCCCATCACTTTCAAATGTCACTAACCACCACAGACCCCTTGTACAGAGATCTGGGCCTAAATCCATCGTTGTTTTTCTCACCATGCCATTCTAGTTTGGACCCAGACATAAGCAAGTCGGTCTTGACCCTGCTCCTCATGGGAATAATCCAGCCCGAACTGCAGTACATTATTTGTTTGTGTAACATTTTCTGCCCTAAGTGGGATGGGTATTCCCAGGTGTGGGTCCCTTGCTCGCTGTGCCACTGGATTCGAGTATCCTGGCTGGTGAGGGGTGATACCCCAAGACCTGTCTTAGGATGCTTGTTTCTGGCAGATCCGCCTGGACTGTTCCCATGAGGAGCAGGGTCAACAATGATTTGCATATATCTGTATCTAAACCAGGGTGGCATGGTGAGGAAAAGAATGACGGATTTAACCAGGATCTCTTGACTGGGAGTGAGTGTTTGATTTGTTCAGCTTTCCGTCCATCATTTGTTTGCATGGCATTCATGGAGATCAAAGCAAGGGTTGGAGGTGTCACCAACATTTCTTACTTTAACCTCAAATGGCGGACAGAACTCACAGTGGAGGCCAGTTCTGGAGGGCTGGGAGCCATACTGGCACCACACCATAAGGAGAATGACCAACGAACCATTGTGGTCTATGTCAGCTAAAACTTAACGGACACAGAGACGGCCTATTCACACCCTGAGAAAGAGTAATTGCGGTAGTCTGGGCCTGTGAGGATTTCCACATATTCATTTATGGAAAGCACTTCACTACAATCACAGACCACAAAACCCTACTAACAATCTTTTGAAACCCTCGAGCGAAGATGTCACCCCAGATGGAGCGCTGTGGGATCCGTCTTCAAGAGTACACTACCACCATCATTCACAAGCCTGGAAAGGCTGAGAACCCTGTTGAATATGTGCCAAGACATGCTTTTGTGTCCTCCCAAACACAATCTTCACCGGCTGAGGAATATCTCCATTTTGTCATTGACCAGTCAAGTCCTCACGCAGGTCCCCTTGATGTCATCACAGTAGCCACTGCAAAAGACTCCGCTCTCCAGGAAGTCCTGTGCCAACCTCAGATGGATCGATGGAGGCATTTTTAAAAAGACAAGCAGGAAAAGGGAGTGGAAGTCAAAGAACTAGTCTCATTTCAACACGGTAAGAAATCATTAGCAGTAGCAGACAGTGGATTGCTGGTAATGGACAAGAGTATTGTCATACCAAAAAGACTACGTCAAGAGGTAATGAATGTGGCACACAAAGGACATCAGAGCATTATGACCACCAAATGGGCCTTGCAAGAACGAGTCTATTTTCCCGCCCTTAACAACAAGATGGTTGAAATCACGCTGAAGGACCGCTGCAAATGCCTGGTCATCAGCTCAGAGTAACCTCCTGCGACATTGCAAATGACAGAACTGCCAGAAGATGTGGGGTGCCATGTGGTAACTGAATTCTTTGGTCATCTGCCAACAGGTAAATAGATACTCTTCATGATGGATCATTATTCACGATTTACAATAGCTCAGCAAGTGCCTTCCACCAAAGCGACAATCCCAGTGCTAGACAAAGTGTTCACTGTGTGTAGCATTCTTAAAGTCATCAAGAATGACAATGTGCCCCCTTTCAATGGCTTCCCTGAAGAGAACTTGACAAGTCAAACTAGCCAGACGAGAATTCCAGATAGCACTTAATGAAGTACTGCAAGAATATTGGAACACCCCTCACAGCATTACAGGAAAATGTACAGCCACTCTTATGTTGGGTCGAGCAGTGTGCACCAGAACTCCCAACTGGGAGGACCTGGAAGACATCTCCTGCAGAGTTCGAGAGAGGAAAGAGGTGCTGGATCATGACAAGAGGAAAAAGGACAAAATAAAGAGTATGCTGACCGCCAGTGGAAAGCCAGGGAGTCAACTGTCAAGGAGGGTGACTGGGTCCTCGTTAAACAACAACAAAGAAGGATGAAAGATAGCAGAATCGATGACTGACCTCTACAAGTGACTGTCCGAAAGGGAACCATGATCACTGCCTCCTCTGAAGATGAGAGTAACTCAAAATATTTCTCACTTCAAGAAGTTCTCCAAAAGGAAACAAAGAGCGCGTGGAACCTGTGCACCTCCATCAGTTCTGAGGAAGACAGAGAGCGAGCCAGGACTGAAACCCCGGAATCACAGATCCCTCACCAGTGGCTGCTAAACCTGTTCCACTGAGAACATCACAAAAAATTCTCCTGAGACCTTCCTGACTCATTAAGGAGGTATAACTGTCAAGGCAGAGACATGAGAAACATCTTTGTAAATGTGGTGAAATGTAGTTGTGTGACCTGAACACATAAGTACTAGGATACCAGGACCCTGGTCGCCTGGAGACACTCTGTAAGGGTGGAGCTGGGTAATGGAAAGAAAGAAGTTCGGGGAGTACAGATAGAGTCCGCAGGAGGAGGACTGACCAGTTGTCTGACACACCAATAAGATATAAAGGAATACATAGTGTTGTTACATGTCATGTATGCTGTGTCTTGCAGGCCAGACTAGGAACTCAAAACAGCCCAGGCAATTTTCTCGGACCAGCCCCTACAGAAGCACTGCCTGGACCCAGGTGGCTGGAAACGCTTGCTTGCTGCTTTTGTTACTGTGGGCTGATATTGCAGCACAGCTGAGAAAACCAGCCCCCACCCTTCCAGCCTCCCGTGGAAACGCCCAATGTACAGTACGGCCGGTCTTTATTGTTGCCCTCTGCCTTATTCTCAAAATGTTTTCCGGCGTTTCAGGAAAATTAACACAGCAGACATGCCTCTGCTCTGTTTGCATTTGCTCCCATGAATCACATGGGCATAGTGACAGGGCCTGCTCATGCCAGTAGTTTCTCACATACATTCACATGTCACGTACATGACCAGAATTGTTCTCTGTCCTGCCTTCATCTCCCCTTCACTTGTGTTTGCCCTGCATCCTACCATGACTGATCTAAGGCAACCAAATGTGTGATAACTGGCATTCCAGTATATTTGTCTGTAATTTTCGGATTTTCGGATTGCTCGGAAATCTGCACCTGCCACACCCATGGCAATCGCCATGAGAGCTCCGTAATTGTGGTGGCTAATTCCTCTGTGATAAGCAATTTGTGCACAAACAGTATATTTTTCGCACTCAACAAGAATGAGACATGTTGCAACTGCGCAAAGGAATTTCCCTCCACAAATCTGAATGTGCAAAATGCACCTTTTCCCCTGATCTACGCTGGTAAAGATTGTGAAATAATGGTTTATGAAAAAAGTCCCTTGTAGGGTGTGCACATCAGATTTCACTCGCAAACAATTTAAAAAACAATTTTTGAGCCTTGAAGAATTTATGTTATATGGCCCTTTTCCGTCACTGTAGCGAAGTTACAATTGAATAAAACGTTTTTCTTTATAAGAATTATATGTTTTTTCAGTTCCATCTGCCTCATTATCATTTGTTTTCTGATTATCGACAGCGAGAGTCCTTTCATTTTTTCTGGTAAACATGTTTCCTTATGACATCAAAGGTTTCTTACATACATTAGAATGACTCCCAGCTGGGAGTCTGGCGCTGCTGATCACGTACATGCTATGCATCTCCTTATTGTTCACCACCAAGCGTGTTCTGTCATTGTTGTTATATCATTAGTCCCTCTGGAGAAAAAAGCAAATGCACATTGAGCTATAGAATGAGTCGTTAAGGGCAGTTCCCCAAGGAAATTCTACACCAACAATATGGGCTGCAATGAAAATATGGCTGTATTCTTTTGATCGGAACATCAGAGCTCTTTTATGTTAGTTTGAACATCAAATTTGTCAGCAAAAACGCTGAAAAAGCACACTTTAGAACTATCAGCAGACTGGGAATAGAAAAGTTCAGCAGAGTTCAGAGGGAGCAGCAGGTCTCGGCTAGCTGGCATCAGCTGAAATATTAAAGCAGCTTTTTAAATATTTTATTTTATAGCACCTGTGTCGTGTATCCGAGTATAAATCGCTATTCTTCAAACATATTATAAATATTTAATAAAGTGCTTTGACAAATTGGAAATTATAGAATTGCCAGGGCTGGATAGTAGATTATTTTTACATTTGGGATTGGATCAATGCAAGAATTTGGATTATTAATTGGGGCGGGTGACTGCCCACCTCAAGGAATAATCACAACCCTTGTCAGAGTGGACCCCTATAATCACTAATTTAACATGAGCTCAACTCCCTGGTAGCTAAGGCACAGAGCAGACAGGCTCAGTTTAGGAAAATTTGTAATTTATTTATGCAGTACCAAAACAGCGATAAAGTTGAAATGCAACAAAATAAAAATGCCAAACCAAATTAGAAAATACCGTAATGAAAATATGATAGGAATATGAGAAAAATCCAATAAGGAGAACCAGAGATATGATTTTTAAAGTTTTAATTAGGAGCAGGCGTCAAGAAGCGCAAAATACCAATGATAGCTGATGGTCGTGGTAGACTGGAACCAAGGCACAATTTGACACTGATCGCAATGGAGCGCCGTTCGGATATACCAACCAGGTTCGCCAAATTAAAAGATTTTACCTTCTGACTCTAGCCCTTTCGTCCCAATCTATCACAATCTATGCTCTTTTAAAGCATCCCAGGAACTTTGAGGAGGCACTTAGAGACTGTTAGGGTGTCAGGCAGAGGACATGTAGCCGGGTCCCATCCAGGTCTAGTTGCCACTGGCCAGCTGGATAATTTCAGTCAAAAGCCCCATGCCGGGTGTTATGTCCCTGTAGATTTAACAGGTCAGGCTTCCAGTCCTTGGAGTCCACTTGTTTTTGCTGGGTACAAGAGAGAGTGTTCCAGTCCTTTCAGGGCTCTTCTCAACTGGCAGACAGCAGGTTCAGTCTTCTTCTCAACTTCCTCAGGCCAAGGAGTGTTCTGAAATGGGTTTCTGGAGACACCTCATTTTTACCTGGTACTACTTAGTGACTAGAAATAACTCTTTGGCATGCCCTAACCAATAGGGTAACATTTCCCAAGGCCAAAATGGCAGAAGTATTTGACCCATACACAGGTTGCCAGTGTTCTTAATGGTAATCCCAGCATTTTCCCATATGAAACACTAAAACGCTGTGAAAAAGAGACCGTGATTGGAACCTACCTGTCATCAGTGATGTCACTGACCATGCTATGAGTGATTGAAAATATGAGGTTGTAAGCAGTGCATTGCGGGGTGTGACTTTTAGTTAGCACAGCTAACTGTAACGGCTGAATTTCTCTGGTTTTGTACTAGGGAAACCTGAGCCTTACTATAATGTCTCTGTAACCTTTGTTTTTCTCAGCGAATTTCCAAGGTTTTCCTATTCTATTTTCTAACTATAATGTCACTGTAACCTTTGTTTTTTTCAGTGAAATTCTAAGGATTTTTAAATGCTATTTCCTAACTATAACATCCCTGTAACCTTTGTTTTTTTCTGTGAATTTCTATGCTTTTTTAATTAGTAGTCGCGTTTGCAGAGTGTTGGAGAAAGGGAGATGGGCCTCAAACCAGGACTCAGGAATCCCGCTGTGTAGGACTTAAAGGAGGTACCAGTAGGGCTTCTTGGGCCTCAAGGTCTCTTAGGAGTAAACTGGACTTCATCCCCCAACCAGTAGTGCACGTTTACAGAGTGGTGGAGAAAGGGGGCGTGGCCTCTTAGCAATCCAGCTGTGTGGGACTTATTGGAAATAGCAGATGGGGTAGTAGGCCCCCAAGGATGTCATTGGGTGCCAACTACCCCTCCTATTACCTCCAGTAAGTCCCACACAGCAGGATAGCTGAGATCTGATAGGAACCATGCCACCTTTTTTCACCATTAAGATCAAGGGGGTCACCCTGTATCCCTCAGAATCTGGTTTATTTGTTATAAAGCTACAAGTGGTTCCGTTGGGTAAGTACCACGGGGTACTGGTTCAGAACTCGGGGTGGGCGGAATTGGCGTAGTCGTGCTACGCAAATCTCTGCGAAACGGTAAAAATCTCAGCGATCACGCAAAAGTTATGCGAACACGCGGAATTGCTTGATCCGCCCGTTCGCGATGCTTTTTTCCTGTTCGCGACTGCTGTTTGCATGCTCGGGAAGAAATATCTCGCGAACACGCATTTTGAAAGCGCGAACAAGCAAAAAAGTTCGCAAAGCCGCAGATCGCGGAATTTTTGGCAGTTTCGCGTTCTCCGCAGAACGTGAAATTACCCAAATTCCGCAAGCAGAATGGAATTAACCACCCAGGCCTATTCAGAACTGGAGTATTTCTTTCACAATCAATAGTGATTTTGTACTAGACTTTTTTAAATGTACCACACCTCAGTAAGTTTTTATCACAAATATATGTATATTTATTAAATTATTTGTTTTGTTTCTCCCTAATTGTGTAAACAATTTTATACAAAAAAATAATACCAATGGGGGCTGTCTGACAAAGAAAGACACAATAACAAATACACAGACAATTTAATGGGTGACTGTGGTGACATGTAGTGCAAATTGGTGACCTTTCAAATTCAAACAATAAACAAGATAATAACATAAATTCTCCATCCTTTTCAGGTCTTTCACTTTAGCTAGTCCTATTTTTTAAAATAATAGGTTTCAGGGGAGTTATAGTTAGCTGGACATTTCCCTCGTACAAAACCATTAAAATTCCCCCGTTATAGTTAGTTCAGCTAACTATAACTCGCGCCCCCGCAATGCACTGCTGATGACGTCACATATTACATCACTCATGACATGGTCAGTGACATCACTGATGACATCACTGATGACATCTAAAATGACATCACTGATGACATCATCCAGTGACTGTGTGTTTCTGTAAAGTTTGATTTTGTTTTATATATATGCCAAGCTATATTGGGGAATGAGTGGGTGTGTGAGTGTGTGAATGGATGATTTTGTTGGTGCGTGACTGACTGTATAAGTGAGTGATTAAACGTCTCTTACTGAATGCATGGGTTAGAGACTAAACTGTGTGAATGTCTGTATGCGTCTGTCTGTTGCTGTGTAAGCGGATGCATGGTTTTGTGAATAGGTACATAAGTGTCTATATAAGTTATTGATTGGTTGTCTGAGTATCTGTATGGGTGCATGAGTGTTTGTGTGGGTGGGATGTGTGTGATTCCGTGCATAGATGTGTCAGTGGGTGATTCACTGGGTGCATGGTTTCAAGACTAGGTCTGTGATGGACTGTATGGTGGGTGAATATGTGTATGGTTGTGTTAGTGAGTGAATATATATTTCATTAGTACATGTGTAATTTAGTACATATGTGAACAGCAGTATATATGTATGTTGGAGTACAGAAATGACTCTAAGTGAGAGTGTGTGATAGTGTGAGTGGCTGTATGGATAAGTGTGTGCTTGTATCATTGATTCTATCAGAGCATAAGAATGTGCTAGTATTTGTATGAGTAATTGAGCTAGTGTGTGTATAACTGTATAGGTGAGTAAATGGCAGTGTGATTAATATTTTGCATGACTGAGTGTGTGTGAGTACCTCTATGGATGAGTAGCGGTGTGTGAGTGTCTATATAGGTGCATGAGTGCATATGATAGTCCTGTACTGAGTGACCATAAGTATGAGTGACTGTATGGGTGAGTGAGTGGATGGGTGTGTAGACCTAAGACTTTGTGATGGGGTATGTACTTATTGATGTTGGAGTGTCTATGGTTTTGAGAGTGGCAGTGTGTAATTTAGAGCGGGTGTATCAAAGGTTATATTAGATTGTGAGAAGATGCATCAAATGATCACATGGATGACGTCATCAGTGATGTCATCAGTGATGTCATTTGAGATGTCTTCAGTGATGTCACTGACCATGTCATGAGTGATGTAATATGTGACGTCATCAGCAGTGCATTGCGGGGGCGCGAGTTATAGTTAGCTGAACTAACTATAACGGGGGAATTTCAATGGTTTTGTATGAGGGAAATGTCCAGATAACTATAACACCCCTGAAAACTATGTTTTTTTCAGTGAATTTAAAAGGTTTTTTAAATGCTAATTCCTAACTATAACATACCTGAAACCTTTGGTTTTTTAAGTGAATTTCAAAGGTTTTTTAAATGCTAATTCCTATCTACAACTTATCTCTAACCTATGATTTTTAATGATTTTCATAGGATTTCTAAATCTTTATTTTTCAGTGTATCAATTCCTTTATTTATTTATTTTATATTGTTTTTCACGATTTTTAAAAAAATTATTTCTTTAAAAAAGAAAATAAATATTATTTGTTTTTAATGAATGTTTTAAAACATATTTGTAATTTTTTTTAACTCTATTTTTTATATTTATTTTTAATATTTTTTAAACTATATTTTTAATACTTTATTATTATTTTTTTGCAATTATTTTTGGGATTTGCGCACCCTATGCGCACCTTTCTCGATCCCAGCGCGGAACATAGTCACCATTTTACAATTGTAGTGTAGGATCCAAGTACAGTGTGCGTTGGGTACGTATTGTCGTGCGCGATCGCTATGCGACTGGTACCCGATTCCAGGTGCATACGTGACAAATACGTAATACGTTACGCGATGCTCTCGCGCTTCCGCGAAACGTCATATACGTGATCGACGCTGTGAGTGCGCGACTCCCGCAAAAAATGTTTATGTCAAAAAAGATATATATATATGTATTCAATAAAAATATTAAGGCAAGACATTATCTGACCTAATCATAAAAATAATACATTTTTTCTTCTTAGTAAACCTCTATTCAATTTTAATGCGATTTTGCGAAGTCGTGCTGGGTGCGTGCTGCCTATGCCCAGGGTGCGCGGACCCCATGTGACCTGAAAAAAAGAGATTTGATTGGTTCATTACATTTCCCATTGCAACTATTGAAGGACCCCACCCTTTTCCATCATTCTTCTTTGAGCTTCTTTGGAGGAACATCTCACACCTTTGGGAGATTTCCACAGCTGCTATTCATTTCAATCTGAAGAAAATGGCTTCTGGACAGCAACCACCATCTGATTCAGAACATTCTTCAGATGATGGGTTTCTTCCTGAACCTCCACACCCTGAACGATACACTTCAGTGGTTTGGATTTTTTTTCCTTTCCTGAAGGACAAACTAAAACCAATGCAACTAAGGTCACATGCAAAATTTGCCAGAGGGTCCTGTCAAGAGGTTATCCAACCAAAAAATACTCTTGCGGGACCGCAAGTATGATGAAGCACCCCAGGACTCTCCACCCCGTCAACCTGGCAAGGGAAGAGTGCAGAAGAATGCGTCACAACCCTCCCCCAGCAGTGGCAAGTACATCTGTGGCATCGCCATCTGTCGTTCACCTGGACATACGTCCTGAATTTGGACAGCTTAAAATTAGTTGCATTAAATGCAACAAACTGCTCTGTTATGGTGAGCAGTTCATCGACCTTATCTGCAGAGCGCAGAGAAACCACCAGTGTTACATTTTTGTTTATTTTTTTTCCTAAAGTTCACTATTTTGTTCATCCTGTTCCCTTTTTTTTCAAAAAAATCCACAAAATCGTTCAAAAAAGCACAAAGAAAATATAAAACAGAAAAGAAGAAAAAAAAGTTCTTGTCAGAACTAACTTCTCTGTTTAAAAAAGAGCTATATTTGTATGATAGTGTGTGAAAGTTTAGATGAATGTATGTGTAGTGCGTAATTGACTGAACGAATGCATTAGTAGCGTATGGTGAACGTATAAGTGCAGAACCATGAGGAAGTGCTGCAGCATCACACAGTAACCTCTTTATCTGCAGTGTGCTGTAGTACTTCCAGAGCACAGGGATGCAACATATGTACAGAAATATGTTGCAAATCTATGCTTCTCTCTGCACGGCTGCTTAAACTGCAGCCATATGGTGACACAGGCACCCCTGCACCATGGTGCAAGGATATCTGTGTCATGTGGTGTTTGTTTTTGTGCAGGAAGACACACCTTCCTGCACAAAAACAATCAGTAAACGCATTTTTCTCCTTCAATGTATGCTGAACATTTTAGCATGCATTGAAGGTTAAAAAATTAGGAGAAATGAAAACAATTCTCCTTGTTGTGCTTTGCTACACCAATTGGAGAATGGTACAGCATTCACACACATGTCGAGATTTATGATTTTTGATAAATCTGGAGATGTGTCTTGTTCTATGAGTATTCTGTGAAATCACGCACAACAACACTTATAGAACACCCTTTCAATGCAAAGTGGTGTGTATGATGAGGTTGTATTTACATGCAGAAGAAAAGGTACAGAGTGCCTTTTCCTCTCTTTGTAAATATGAAAGAGTGTCTTGTGCTATAACTATGTTACAAAAAGTGACATATTTCTGTTTGGAAAATTGCTTGCGAATGATCGGAGGTAAGCACAGAGTATTGTCTGCAAAGATGCTCAAAGAAGAATGATTGAAATGATTGCAGTCCTTCAATAGGTACAATGGGAAATATTATGAACCACTCAAATCTGTTTTTTTGCAGGTCACATGATATCCTATGACAGGGAGATTCCAAAACTACATACGTATAAACAGGGTGTTTTAAAAAACGTATTACAACTTTGTAGCTTCTTGCAGATCTGCCCATTGTGCATATTAATACTTAGTTAAACTTACCTTCACAGTAATAGAAATAAAAAATGGTACACATTGTTTTCAGATGTTTTTTGTAATGTAAATTGGGATAAATTGCTTATTTTAGAATTAGGATCTGTGAAAGAAAAGAAAAAATATATATAACATGTAATAATACATTTTTAACAACACAGCATAATTTAAACAAAGTAATTTGTTTGCCTTTTTTGCTGTTCTCAGAATATATTGAATTTCACTAGAAATAGTGATTTCAATCGTACTCATCACATAACAGCGGGCAAAAAAAACCAATCAAATAGATTGTTTAAAAAAAAACAACATGCTATTCTCAGTAAAATACCAGAAAATACAAGTCACACATATATGAAATGCTTATGGGTAACAACATTTTATAACTTTAACTTCTAAAACTCTAAATATTGTCACTTTAAAATATTCACCGAGTCAATGTGCACGAAATAGTCCATAATTCAAACATATACCTTTCCTTGAGGCCAAATGGAATTTTTGCATTCCTTTAAAACTTTGGCTTTAAAAATATTAGGTAGGAATTCGGTAATTCACTAGGCAAACGTTGTTTGAAAACCAACTGGGCATCATTACAAAGTGTCCAGCCTTTGTCACATTTTAGATAGGCAGTGTAATGTCCAGATGTTGTTGAAGGACCATCATGGAAAATTATTGCAATTGCTACAAAAGTCCTTCCTGATATTGATAGTTGTGTTGCAACAAATTGCTTTGTTAAAGTATTCAATTTTCTTCCATCAGCTGTACAACGTTGCATCATTAAAATTATATATTGTCCATATTTTTTTTTTAAATAATGTGGATAACATTTGTGATTTACATTGGCTACACTCCATGTTTTGATTTGCAACTTTAACTAATTTATTGAAAGACACTGATTTACAGTCCGGTAATGTTAAATATAGAAATCTTTCAGTGTCTACATTAGTGCTAGATGTATACATGCAATTTTCACAATGATTTTCCCATTTGTAACAAAGGCCAAAAATATTTTCTATTTCTACATCTTCATTTTCAAAAATGGCAAGCATATACATTAAATATTCCTGAGCATCTTATTGGATATTTTGAGTAAATTGTGTAGAACCAGAACACACATCCAAAAGATTACGAACATCTGAAACAGTTTGTATTTTACTTGTATCTGTTGTCAATTTTTCATAAACAGAATGCAACAAGGAACAAAATCTTTTTTGCCGATTCAGCATAATTTGTTCTTGCAAACCTTCAAGATAAAAAACAACATTGACCACTACATTAGCATAGCAGTTGATACCTGAACTATTTTCAAACTGATAACCAACAATCTCTTCAATAGTGTCCTTTTTCTTTTTACTTGCAATCACAACATTATCTTGTTCTTTTCCCTTCTCTACACCTTCAGTACAGATATTCTCAAACCTTCTTTTTTGACCAACCACACGCTTTTCAAATACAGGATATTGACCTAAATTGGGAGCATACATCCTTCTTAAACTATTATACTCTTTTACACAGTTTGCATCTGCAGTAACCTTTGTGTCCTCAAAATCAATCAAAAACAAACCAGATAATGTTCTGACTCGCGACAAAGCAACATATGCCATACCCTCTTTAAACACGGTAGATCCAATGTTCACCAATGCACTGTCTACACTTAATCCTTGAGATTTATGAAAAGTCCCTGCAAATGCCAGAGAAAATTTAAATTGTTTCCTACGGACATATAAATCTTTAACAAGCAAAAAACGAACTGAACAACGACCAATTTCTTTTACTTCTTCAATCTGATCAAATTACATTTTTAAAAATTCAATTCCTTCTTTTTTCTGATAATTAAAAAAAAATCCACCACTTTACCCATTGCTCCATTAACTAAACCTTTTTCTACATCCAAATTATGCCTTAAAATTACCCGACAGCTTACACATGCATATAGTCTTTTCTAAACCAGCTGTTTTAGATATCTTTTCTTCTAAAGAATCCAGTTTTGTTTTCAATTTTCCCGTCAAAATAATAGTGATTCCTTCATGCTCTATTTTATCGATGGCTTCCATTTTTATAATGTCTTCATTTTCCAGTTTCAATAGTTTTTCGTTGAATATAGAACACTCGCGCAGTGTTGGCATTAAGCAGATCACTGATTTATTTCCTGCAATTTTCATGTACACTTTCTCAGGAAATACATTTTCATTTGGAAACAAATTGGAAAGTAATCGACTCTGCAAAGCTTGTTTGCCATGTTCTGACAGAAGTCCAATTCTTATATCTTGAAGAATACTTACATATTCAGCATCATTTGCCTGTCGCATATTTGTTGTCAGTTCTTTGTATTCAAAATATGTCCAAATGTTCACGTTACCAACACTACTGAGAGACTTTCTGGTATCTTCATGTGCAAGTGTTTTAAATACCGGTTGTCCTTTTACCGGAGTCATTTGCAGTAGATCTCCAAAAACTATGACGTGTTTTCCTCCAAATAAAACGTCATACTCTGTTTTAAGAATTTGCTGCATTCTTAAATGCACAAAGGCAAGCATCAAGTTTGAGACCATGCTTACCTCATCAATAATGAGAAGTTTCATTTTCTTCAGGACTCTTGAAACTTCACAACAAGCTTCTCCAGATAGCTTGTGGTATGTCAATTTGTTCTCATGCTCTACTGGTAGCATTAGTAAACAATGTAAAGTAATTCCTTTACTCTTATGTGCTGACAACCCAGTTGGAGCAGTGACAACACAAGACAAATGCGACTCAGTTGTTTTCTGCAGATAACTTGTAATTACTTTAATTAAGAAACTTTTTCCTATTCCAGCTTGACCACTCACATACATTTGGATAGGTTGAAAGGATGTACATGAGCACCCTTTCTTTTCATGAAGTAATCCATGGTCAATCTGTTCTTTCACTTGTTGATATATTTGTTTTTGTTCAACATTTAGTTGTTCTTCCAAGTTTCCTAACTCCATTACATCTTCTTGAGCTTGATGCATTGCTGTTTCCACCTCATTCATTGCAATTGCTGCTTCATTTTCAACAATTGGTTGTCCTAGTGGATCTTGACTCAGTGCAGCAGAACTTTGACTGTCTTGAGAACTGTCTCTAGCAATCTCAGCTGCAATAGTAGCTTCTTGATCAATTTAATCGTTCAGCATTTTCACATGATTTGCAAAAGCACTGCATTGTATGCTATCTTTACAAGCATTAAATGAATCTTCATAGCTCTGAAAATCTCCAAGTAATTCCAATTCTGAACGCCATGGTTTCAACATTTGCAAAAGGGCTAAATAGTAAAATTCCCTTTTATCAGCAGTGTCGCAACACAGTTTCTTGTGATTAATTAAATTTCCTTTCCTTTGTTTCACCAAACATTCTTCGGAACAAATGACTGCATATTTTCCATCATTGATGTTCTCTGTAGTATTCCATTTACAAGTGTAGTTTTGCAGCACTTCATAGAGACACATGTTCTCAAGATGATGACTTCTGTTTGGGTAATATGTGTCCAACATATTCGTTTTCAAAATATCTGTACTTTCTGGTTCTTTTTCTGCTAAATATTCAATTTCTTGAACAGATTTCAGTACCCAAATTCGCATTGCTGCAAGACCTAGGCTCACCCAAATGATTCTTCTACTTTAGGAGTATAGACTTGCAGATGATGATCGATCTGAGCATTCATATGCTCCAATTTCACGATGCAATAACATCTTCAAACTGAAACTGTATAATTTCTTACTTGGAGTCTTCTCGTGAGAAATCTCTTCTCACATTTCTTTCAATTCCGTCTTTTCTGATTTAGTAATGTAGGATGTTACATATCAAGCAACAGCAATGGAATTGTCCGCAACATACTGAATATCCATGTTAGCATTCCACATGGATAACAAAACTGAATTGTAGTCATTTATGTATTTTGACTCTTCGCTTCTTCTTAAGTTGTAGGTATTTTTTGGAGACTTTCTTGTGAAAGTATGTCGCATAGCTGACATACAACTGTACACTCTTCCTTTGGATAATAGAGGATGTGGAAATCCAAAATGACATTTGGTATTGAACTTATCCTTTGACTTGTACTTTCGTCGACAGTATTTTCCACACCTATGGCTTTGGAATCGTAAGGCTTGTTGTTTTAAGTTTTTATCTTCTCTGCTATTGGGTACAGCACATGTGGCATAATCTTCAATGAAAGACAAAACAGTATCATCTGAATCTGTTCCAAATTTGGGGGCGTCCTTGATCCATAACAACATATGTATATGAGGAGCACCTCTTGCTTTATACTACTTTCTCCAAAAGAAATCCACAACTTCTCCAATCGGAGGATTCAGTTTATTGCAGATGAAAGAATGCATAGCTTCAAATCTATGATTGAAATATCTGCATACATTAACAGGATCCAAAGAGCACAATTCTCCAGGTGTCTTGTATTCAATATTTTTTATATTGGAATTTGCCTCTCGCAGAAATTCAAGTAAATCATCCCAAGCATACTCAGCACAGCTTAGTGTAACGAATCATGCAGGAGTTCCTAAGTTCCATAGCATACATTTCAGTTCTCCATGACGATGGTACCAATATTCATTAGTCCCACACTGACATGCCATCAGATTAATCAACTGAGATTCTAAATGATCATCTCTCTGATGCACTTTATCCATAAAATCCTTTGCAGTTACATTTTGCAGATGCATTCCAGTTTTTAAAATGTGATTTACTGCATATGAAAGTCCAGACAAGTCACTTTCAAACAGAAGATGAAACATATAAGGGATACATTGTCGAAATCCTGGATCTCCTGCATATAATCTTGTTGTCCGATATTCAGATGCAGGAATCTGCACAGGACGTTCATCATATCGTCCACCTTTTCCTGTTGTCAACAACTGCGGGAAACAATGAGCTTCCTAGCTCTCTTCCCATACACTTGCTTTTTTCATTTGGAACAACTCAATCGTATTTCCCATCACCTCTTTGGAATGAAGTGGATGTACACTGTAATGTTCATACATTTCTTCACATCTGAACATGTCCACTTTTTCAATTTGTCCACTTAATGTTTCCGTATATTCTGCTAATTCTATTTCTTCTTCTCATACAAACACATTTCTACTCATTATTTTTTATCAGATACAATGATGCCTTTTGCACTTTTCTAACATCCACTAACTCTTGCCAGATTTTCTTATTCTAAGTAGGAACACCGTTAACTAGAATGACTAGTGGTTCATTTTCTGCATGGTCTACACCAATAGATTCAATGTTTGTCTTTAAATCTAATGGTAAATACACAACTCTTCCTTTCAATCCTCTTTGTAACTCTGATGGAGGCAATTTACCTGTTTTAGGTACAATAGGAACAATTGCCTGAAACAGGTGCACACATTGAATGAGAATAGACTCATAGGTATTTAAATCTATCAGCTCTGAAGGAATAGCAACCAACTCTAGATTATTATGAACAGCTCTAGCAGGCAGTTTATTCTCATCTAATTTGTTATAACAATATTTGCAAATACGCTGCTCAGATCCCAAATCAAAACAATCCTCTACCAACAAATAAGTTGCAAATTCCTTCCACTTCTCATTATTTTCTGTTTCACTTTTTAAATACAGATTGACACTCCTAGTCTTATTTTTATAGCGACTTCGCTGACAACAAATACAAGAAACATTTGGTCTTTCACCTGAAATTACCTTTAACTTTGTGATTTGATCTTCAAAATGTTTTGTAATCATGGGTTCTACGTTGTCTTCAACATTTTGTTCTACTAATGTGTCAGTTTCTGCATTCTCTTGCTGAGGACCAAAGTAATAAAACTCAATATCATCACAAACCTTCTTCACATCTGTTACTGACCAACGCAAAAGAGCACTGTTCAACTCATTTAACTTTAGTGCTGCATAATTCAATCTTCTCACTAACTTCCGCATTTGAGTATGATGTACTGCCAACATCCTGAAATGGTGAAAAACTCTTTGACAAACTTTCCTAGAAAGACAAGCCAGAGAATGACCTTATTAACCAGTATTTTTTCTCACTCTGCAAGGGTCTAGTCCTTGCAAACCTTAATCTTTCATTTAACACTTTTATTACTATATGCTCGTAAGACACTACATAATTTGTCAATTGATTCTTGTCGTACACTACAAATACTACTGCAATTCCAAGTGTACACAGGGTGTTTAGGGCATCTCCCTAGAACTTCATCAGCTATCACTTCTTCATTTCTTTCAACCATTTTCTCTTTGTCAATTGGACAACCATTTCTAACGTCATAACCTCGACCACTGGTGTCAACTGCATGCAATAAATTATTGCTCTGTAAATAACTCTCTTCATTAAAGAAATACTCTGAACTTGAACTGTGTTTCCATTCTCCCAATAAAACATCACATAAATGTGTTTTATTAATTTTTCTTTTCCTCCTACTTTTGGCCTTCATTAAATGGATTGGTTAATCTAGTGATCGAATTCTATTTAATACTAAAATGAATAATTTACTTTTTTCTTCAAAAGCCTTTTCAACAATGGTTTCAATATGCTTCTTCTTTTTATAATTCTTCACATCTTTCAGCAAATTATGTACTACTCTCTTGTAAAATATTTTTTTTGCGTATTTCCTTATACTGATTTTGCCTTCTTTTACCATACTTCGTCTTCTTTGACTGTCCATTTGCTTTTTTGCTTTTCCTAATATTTTGAATATTTTTTCTAGTTGAAGCATTCTCAGAGGTTTCAGCATTCTGTACATTCTGGTGCCGATTACGATCCGGTAAAAAATTTCCCTGTACGACTCGTATCCGGTCTTTTTACCGTACGAATCGTACAAGTGCCGTACAAACTGCCAATTACGATTCGCATGGGAAAAAGACCATACGAATCGCATTGGGAAGTATTCCCCACACGTCCTCGGGTCGGAAAATGTGTCCGACACGTCCTCGGACGATTTACCGTACAAATGTGAAAAGTGAAGTCCGACCAAGGAATCACGATCCATCCCGTGTGTCCGATGTTATGGAAAAAACACCGTCCGCACCGAACACCCATAGCAACCATGGAGACATGTGCCCGCATACGCGCCGAACACTCCCCCCAGCCCTCTATCGTCTGAGACGTACCCCCGTGTATGTACACCCCCACCCGTGTATGTACACCCGTGTACGTGTCGTACCCCCCCTGTATGTACACCCGTGTACGTGTCGTACCCCCCGTGTATGTACACCCCTGTACGTGTCGTGCCCCCCCTGTATGTACACCCGTGTACGTGTTGTACCCCCCGTGTATGTACACCCGTGTACGTGTCGTACCCCCCCTGTATATACACCCGTGTACGTGTCGTACCCCAGTGTATGTACACCCGTGTACGTGTCCTACCCCCCTGCATGTTATGGAAAAAACACCGTCCGCACCGAACACCCATAGCAACCATGGAGACATGTGCCCGCATACGCGCCGAACACTCCCCCCAGCCCCCTATCGTCCGAGACGTACCCCCTTGTATGTACACCCCCACCCGTGTATGTACACCCGTGTACGTGTCGTACCCCCCCTGTATGTACACCCCTGTACGTGTCATACCCCCCCTGTATGTACACCCGTGTACGTGTCATACCCCCGTGTATGTACACCCCTGTACGTGTCGTACCCCCCGTGTATGTACACCCCTGTACGTGTCGTACCCCCATGTATGTACACCCCTGTACGTGTCGTACCCCCCTGTATGTACACCCGTGTACGTGTCGTACCCCCGTGTATGTACACCCGTGTACGTGTCCTACGCCCCCTGTATGTACACCCGTGTATGTGTCGTACCCCCTGTGTATGTACACCCCTGTACGTGTCGTACCCCCCGTGTATGTACACCCCTGTACGTGTCGTACCCCCGTGTATGAACACCCCTGTACGTGTCATACCCCCGTGTATGTACACCCCTGTACGTGTCGTACCCCCCGTGTATGTACACCCATGTACGTGTCCTACCCCCCCTGCATGTACACCCGTGTACGTGTCGTACCCCCGTGTATGTACACCCCTGTACGTGTCGTACCCCCGTGTATGTACACCCCTGTACGTGTCGCACCCCCCGTGTATGTACACCCCTGTACATGTCGTACCCCCCCCGTATGTACACCCGTGTACGTGTCGTACCCCCCCGTGTAAGTACACCCGTGTACGTGTCCTACCCCCCTGTATGTACACCCGTGTACGTGTCGTACCCCCCGTGTATGTACACCCGTGTACGTGTCCTACCCCCCCTGCATGTACACCCGTGTACGTGTCATACCCCCGTGTATGTACACCCGTGTACATGTCGTACCCCCGTGTATGTACACCCCTGTACGTGTCGTACCCCCCATGTATGTACACCCGTGTACGTGTCCTACCCCCCCTGTACGTACACCCCTGTACGTGTCGTACCCCGTGTATGTACACCCCTGTACGTATCGTACCCCCCTGTATGTACACCCCTGTACGTGTCATACCCCCGTGTATGTACACCCCTGTACGTGTCGTACCCCCGTGTATGTACACCCCTGTACGTGTCGTACCCCCACCCGTGTATGTGCACCCCTGTACATCAGAGTCGTACCCCCACCCGTGTATGTACACCCGTGTACGTCAGAGTCGCACCCCCACCACAACCTCCTAAGTACGGAGCGCACCCCAGGCCCCAACATCACAACCGCATGTACGAGTCGTACCAAGCCACACACAAGGACAGCACTGTACAACCAAATGGCCCATGTACACCCCATACACACGCTAAAAACGCACGTACACAACCAGGACAAAACAACACAAGAATACACCATTCGAATGGCACAAAGCCACTAAACATGTCCAACAACCACTAAAACAACACATTCACTGACCTGCAACTGCCAAAATCAAACAGAGGCCCAAAACACCACCACTCCTTATAACACACCCACCCAAAGTTCAAACACAGCCACACCCACCAATGGACCAATAAAAAGGGCCCACACACACAAACCATGAGCCTTTGCACCAGACTCACTGCTGCCAGACCCCTCAGACAACCTACAGCACCATACTACAAGCTTTACCACACCTTACACTTGCACACCTTCACACAACCACCTTCACAAATACCCCCTCATCACATTCACACACACACGCACAACCACACCCACACACCCACAACCATCCACACACTCCCCCATCCACCCCCACACCCCTCACCATGCCCACTAACAAGAATCCAAAGTTCAGTAACCGAGAGTTGGAGGTCCTTGTCGATGAAATCCTCAGAGTCGAGCCACACCTCTTTGGAACATTGGTCAGACAGACCAGCATGT
Source organism: Triturus cristatus (assembly GCF_964204655.1). Classification (NCBI taxonomy): domain Eukaryota; kingdom Metazoa; phylum Chordata; class Amphibia; order Caudata; family Salamandridae; genus Triturus; species Triturus cristatus. Next base: position 684,865,779 of record NC_140588.1, read on the forward strand.
CAGAAAAAACAGCCATGTGGCAGACCATCGTCGATGCTGTGAATGCTGTTGCGGACACCAGAAGGAACAAGCAGGAATGCCAAGCCAGGTGGTACGATCTGCGGAGGAGGGTCCGAGCCAAGATGACGGACGAACACAACCAGGCCAACGTCACTGGAGGAGGGCCGTCCCGCAGACCCGTACACTACCATCCCTGGGAGGAGAGGGTGATGGCCATACTGCCGGTGGAGGCAGTCGAAGGATTAGGAGGACTCCGAGACCCGGGTGAGTACACAAACAACGCACCTCACATGGGGGGGAAGGACATCCCCAACCAAACTCACAAACAGGAATGCAACCACCCCAAGCTATCGCATGACTCAACCACACTCCATGAACACGCACATGCCTCTGGCGCCACCATGCCCCATGCACCCAGCTGGACAATGTCAAGTCACAGGCCACAGAAGACACCAACACATGACACGGTAAGCCGGATGGTGGGAGTGTGGGCCCCAAAAATCACATAGTGCAACTCAGAAGCAGACAACAATGCCCTCTGCCCATATGGCCTAGGTCACAGCCAGACAAACACTGTGTCCCCACACAGGAAAGACTCGCCAGCAAATGGCGGACGCCTTGCATTAACACATGGGGGTGAAGGCACATTTTTGCACATGACAGCAGCTAATGAACAGCCAACACTGTGAAAGAGTGGCAGCACACACCACCACAGCAGCAGCGCTGACACAGACACTACAACCAATGGGTGCCTGGAGATCAGAAACAAACTCACATCAACAAGCCAAGGGCCATTCAAAGATCTGCTAACAGTGTGTGCCCAGGAAGCTGGGCTTAGGTGACAGAGGGTGACACACAGAGGGAGGGAGAGGGGGACAGAGAGGGAGGGAGACACGGGAAGACGGACAGAGGGAGGAGGCTGATACACAGAGGGCGAGGGAGAGGGGGACACAGAGGGAGGGAGAGGGGGAACCAGAGGGAGGGAGACACAGGGAGACGGACAGAGGGAGGAGGCTGACACACAGAGGGAGGGAGAGGGGGACACAGAGGGAGGGAGAGGGGGACACAGAGGGAGGGAGACACAGGGAGAGCAAATCAGCCTTGTGGTGTGTGGGAATGTCTGGTCGTCAGCAGGTGGACTGCGTGCATGTAGACAAGGGTGGCCAGTGCCAGCACCCCCCCTCTCCTCCATGGCAAAACACAGGGCCATGTCACAACCTGTGCACGAGCACAACGACAGCTACCTGCATTATCTAAGTGTGTGGAACCACTCCATATGCCCACGTACAGTGCAACACGGAAGGTGCCAATGCATGGCTCGCCACACCTGCCCACTCCACTGCTGACTGCAGTCACACTTGACGCAGCAAGTAAGACTGTGCCACACATAGTTAAAGGCGCCAAAGTGGTGCCCAAGGGACACACCCATGCACAAGTGCACTGTGAGTGGAATGCAAGACAGGATCCTAATTTCCAGAGGCAATGTTCCAACTTTGAAACTGATGAAACATGGATGTTGCATGGACCAAAATTAACATTGTCTCTCTCACACACAGGTCAACCTCGTGGTTCACCCCCCAACACTGGGGGGGAAGACTCACAGGACCCGGCTCTGCGGGAGGCCGATCCCACCGGCAGCGACGACTCTCACCACTCTGTGGAGGACCCCGACCAACCTGGCCCCTCTGGTGTCCAACGACCTGCAGCACCTGCGTCAGGTACAACGGGGCCAACCACCACCCCCACTCCTGCCACATCCCAGGAGACACCCAGGATCCCTGCCCCACCACCACAAAGCAGCTAGGCTGGCCAGGAGGGACACGGTGTCCCGGGCACCCAGGAGGAGGCAGGCGACAATGCCAATGCCACCCCTCAGGGGTCCCGGAGACCCGATGTGCCCACAAGGGCAGGCCAGGTGCAAGTGGGCAGGGGTTGTGGGAGTGGAGGACGGCGGAGGCGCAAGCCTGACCAGTTGGCTGGTGAACCGGTATATTCCCATGTCCGTAACATCCTGCACACATACCGGCAGGACACCACGGGCATGGCCCAGGTTGTGTCCACCCTCAATGAGATGAAGGGGACCTTCGATGAGATGAAGACCCAGCAGGCCCAGCAACATGCCTGTCTACTGCAACACCAACGGAGGATGGAGGACAGACAGGCTGAGCTCGTGACGGTGTTCCAGGGGATTCACAATACACTCCGTCGGATGGCCGACAACATGGGCAACCCTCCCTGTGCCAGAAGGCGTAGAACATCACCACCCACAGGGAGGGACCAGGAGGAGGAGGAAACATCCGATGGAGCATCCCAAACATCGTCACAACCTGCTTCTGAGGGTCCCCGCAGGAGGCCGGGTCATCCACGGAAAGGACCGTGAGGGTCGGCGCTACATCACCATCTCCCAGGACACCTGGCCTGGCACCTGGCCCACTGGAGCAACAGCATCACAGCATCAAGAGACATTCTCTGCCACATGGCCTTGCTGGTCACTGTCTGACCAATGTTGACAAAGACTGTGGCATGGACTCTGAGGATTTCCAATGGCAAGGACACCAACTCCCCTACTGAACTTTAGATTCAAAACTCTCAGAAAGCCCCTCACGTCACACCCCCCCCCCACCCCCCCACAAAAATAAAAAGTCACACCATGAAGAGAAGATGCCTGCTGGTTGCATTATTACCTTACATGTGTCTTGTAAAGTCTAAACATGACTGAGTTCTCTTTTGACTTCAACCATCCACACCCTGGGGCCTGAGTCTGGCACAGGACACACGGGTCACAGTGTATTAGGCAAGACAGACATGGAGCACCATACACACCCGTGATGGGCCAAACCATCTGAGGGGGTGGCCGCACAACCGTGCTGACAGACATATTGAGTACAGCAACAGTCATGCGCAGAGGTCAGGGATCCTGTCCAGGGCACCCAGGTATGTGTAGACAGGTGGCAGAACCATGTCTTGCAAGCTTGAGTCCGGTGGATGCAGAGAATGGGGGCCTGCCCAATGTTGGATGCATGGGGATGGCACATGTCACAATACCCACACAGTCATGGACATCATGCACAATACACACTCTCATCCCACACACACAGCTTGCATCTTGCTACTCGACACATAGACACATAGCCACTATCAGGGAAAACCATGCCAGACCTGCTGGATGCACCGTGGCAACACACCAGCATTGACTGAGAAGAGGCACCTTTGAGGCATAGGGACACCTTTATTAGTCATGTTTTCGGGATTGCAGAGGCAACTTGAAGTACACATGAACACTTCATGTGGAGTAACATGTGGGTCCAACACTGGCACCCCCCTTCTGCAGCACAAATGCGTGATAGCCATGGAAGTGGCACACAATTGTCGGCTAACAGCTAAACACCCACAGCTGCTCACGGAGAGACTGCCATACACCATTGATCCGCTGATGTAGAAGTCCCACACCATGTCAAGCCAATGCAAACCGTATGTGTCCGAGGGCAGTGTTACACACATTGATGCCATCATCACAATCCACTATCCCATCACTGATAACTGTCAACACGTCAGACCATCTATTCAGGTGTACACAGCTGCATGTCATGTGTACCATGGTGATGCAACATGTCTGCAGAGGAACCAAACATCCACAGGGGCAGTGTGCATACATCGTGAACAACTGCCACACCCAATACACCCCTGATGCATCCCTTACCCTAAGGAGACTTCCAAACGTGTCCGTGCCTGTAACGCTGAGTCAGCACACGATGACGTGTCCATGAGGAATAGCAGTGCCACAACAATGCAAGCAGCAGACGGCATGCGCAAGTACCTGGGGAAGAAAGACACACAAGAAGTCAGCCACAAAAAGCACAGCCACTTGCATGTGCATTTACTCGACACATGTATGGATGACAACATGCTAGGTCACAATTATGACTGGGGAAATACAACCATCACTGGCACCATCACTCCAGTGACACACCCACACACACCTCTGACTCACGTGCCATACATGCATGTGGAGACACACATCACAACACATGCCACACGGGGACCAATGCGTGCACACTCAGACACTGGTACTCACCACTAAGCAAAGAAGTTGCGTATGAGCCGAGTCCGGATTTCCTCTTGCGGCTCCACATCCTCCACATCACTAGCCCCATTGCCAAGCCCTTCGTCCTCCACGGGTGGATGGTCCTCGTCATCTTGATCCAGGATGAGTGGCACAGCTTTCTCAACTGCCATGTTGTGCAGCATGCAGCAGGCCATGAAGATTTTGCAGACCTTTGCAGGGGCATATGGGAGGGCGCCGCCGGTCTTGTGTAGGCACCTGAATCGGCTCTTCAGCAGGCCAAATGTCCTCTCTATCACTCGCCTTGTCCGGCCATGGGCGGTGTTGTAGCGGAGCTGGGCCGGCGTGATGGGGTTGCGGAGAGGTGTGATCAGCCATGGCAAGTTGGGATAGCCAGCGTCCCCTACATGGGAAGCACATGGACATCGTTAGAACTGGAGAAGCGGTCGTGCCGGTAGTCTACGCAAAATACAGGACAGACAGACTGTACTCACCAACAACACATGCTCGTTCGTTGCGCAGCTGCGTCATCATTTCAGGCACCCTGCTACGCCTCATGATGTAGGCATCGTGTGCTGATCCTGGAAAACGAGCACAGACATGTGAAATCACCATGTTGGACAGACACACCACAAGGGCATTGATGGAGTGGTAGTGCTTGCGATTCCGGTACGCTACCTCCTGTGCATGTGGTGGTACCAAAGCAACATGTGTCCCATCTATGGACCCAACGACATGGGGCATCCCTCCCAGGGCATAGAATCCACGCTTGACCCCAGTCAACATTTCAGGGGTAGGAAAATGGATGAAGTCATCCAGGTGAATCAACATGGCCTCTAAGAAATCATGCAGCACACGGCAGAACATGCTCTGGGACATGCCACCAACATGAGCTATGGTATTTTGAAAGGTACCCGTGGCTAGAAAATGTAGGGCTGCCATTACCTTCAGCTTGGGTGTCAGTGCCGTTGGATACCTCTGCAGCGGTTGCAGGTGTGGTGCCAGTCTCGCCGTCAACTCCAGAATCAACCGTTGGGGGAAGCGGTAGCACCGGATACAATCATTCTCCCGCATGGCAGCCAAGTCCGGAATTGCTCGGGGAAGAGGCGGCGCTCTGCAGTAATTTGGAAGTGACAAGGAAGAGTGAGTGCACCACAACAACAAATAATTAGTACTGAGCACATGTTAATCTGTCTATACACATATGCTACATACGGAGTCAGGTATGTGCCACATGCCCTGGACACGTATGGCTGCCAGGTGATACTCCTACTAAGAGCCAGCTACACACGGAGATTGAGAACCTCCACATGCCATGGCATGGGATTAGCTGTGTCCCAGTGCAAGTGAACAGCCAGACGCAAGACAGGAGTGACATACACCCACACATCAGCAGAAGTAGGATGCCGATTGCAGAGACTGGTAGTGGAACACTAGAGCCACAGGTCACATGACATTACACTAGGACAGCCCACACACCTTGCCATGAAGGTGCACATGTCATGACTCACCACACATTCATAGAGAGGATGCAGACATGTCCTAGTTACGCTACTCCGTGTCCCATGCATACATACGCACCTCACATCCGATACCACATGTGGCATGGTGTGCGGAACAGTGTGCAATGTCAATCTACACACAGACACATGTTGGTTGCTGCAACAGCTGCAGCTTTTGAGGGTGCTCCAACATCAACCTAATGGGAAACCCCCACACATACATGACATAGTCACATCAGGCACCGTGGGTAGTCACAAGTCAGGTGTGGTAACCCCTGTACCGGGCATCAGGGGACACTTTTGTGTGTAGGTGTCCGTGCCATGCCAGTGTCAGTCATCCCAAGTGTGCAGTACGACATGCACACATGTCCAAGGAGTCAAGGGCATGCCAGGCACACATTGCACCGTCACACATTACATCTGTACACATCTCATCATACATCTGGTGCCTTCTCGACTCAGGAGTAATGTGCCACATCACAGCCTGTCACACCTGTGCCCCACACATGTAGTACTGCACAGACAATGCCTTGATGTCCATCCATGGACAAGTATGTCCGCCCTATTCCTTCCTGTGTGCTGCCTGTCACCACTGTGATGTGTGAAAACCGCCGTACTGCTGCTAAGAGGGCCTGTGTACGTTCCCATATCACTATGGGAGTGCTGCCGTATGTGTACCCATAGTGATGGTGAGCGTACAGGCATGTGTACGGTCAGTAAGTACGCATACGCGAGAACACCCATAGTGGTACGGCCCGTACACACGCCTGTACGTTCACTATCACTATGGGTGTCCTCGCGTATGCGTACTCCTAGTGATAGTGAACGTACAGGCGTGTGTACGGGCCGTACCAGTACGAGTACGCATATGCGAGAACACCCATAGTGGTACGGCCCGTACACACGCCTGTACGTTCACTATCACTATGGGTGTCCTCGCGTATGCGTACTCGTAGTGATAGTGAGCGTACAGGCGTGTGTACGGGCCGTACCACTATGGGTGTCCTCGCGTATGCGTACTCGTACTGGTAAGGCCCGTACACACGCCTGTACATTCACTATCACTACGAGTACGCATACGCGAGGACACCCATAGTGATAGTGAACATACAGGCATGTGTACGGGCTGTACCAGTACGAGTACGCATACGCGAGGACACCCATAGTGGTATGGCCCGTACACACGCCTGTACGTTCACTATCACTATGGGTGTCCTCGCGTATGCGTACTCGTTGTGATAGTGAGCATACAGGCGTGTGTACGGGCCGTACCACTATGGGTGTCCTCGCGTATGCGTACTCGTACTGGTACGGCCCGTACACACGCCTGTACGTTCACTAACACTATGGGTGTCCTCGCGTATGCGTACTCGTAGTGATAGTGAACGTACAGGCATGTGTACGGGCCGTACCAGAACGAGTACGCATACGCAAGGACACCCATGGTGATAGTGAACGTACGCACGCGTGTACGGGCCGTTGCTATGCATTTGGTGTGGCCTAGGGGCCCGGAACGCACCGTACCTGTGGGTGAAGCTCAATTTTACATAGGGGACACATGAGGGACAAGTATTAAGGCCTACATGCATGCTGGTTGTCATGGAGCCCAAGTTTAAAGTTTGAATTTGTTCTGGAAGGTGCAGAGCAGAAGTCAGTTGGAATGAATCTACTTTGTTGCAATGTGTTTGTGGGGTTGACATCATGCTGAAGAAAAAAACACAATAAGAACCCACTGACTGTGCTAGGTTTGAAGGGATTGGAGGAAACATAGGATGCAAATGTGAGTGACCAATCACTCTGTACTCCTGTGCATGAAACAGAACAGCAAGGCAGATATAAGGCAGCCAGGTCCCATGAGGGAGCACTTGCCTGCACATATTTCCTATCTAACACACTGCTGCTGCTCGTGATTCCCTGGAACCATGTCAAGGTCTGTGGAGAGGTCACAGCCATTCACCCTGGAGGAGAACCTGGCATTGCTGGATGTGATTCTCCCACAGTACCCCCTGCTGTATGGGCGACCAGGGTATCAGGTGAGTGCAGAGCTACTAGCACAGACTGTGTCCCTTTTTTTGTGACTGTGACTTCTGCCATTGTGTCCAGGTGTGACACACATGCTAGGTACTGTAGGGGGGGTCCCAGGGGGGGAAATGCCTGATGTCTCCCAGCAGTGCCCAGACACAGGAGGGGTGTGTGCAGAGTCCTCCCAGCAGTGCCCAGACACAGGAGGGGTGTGTGCAGAGTCCTCCCAGCAGTGCCCAGACATAGGAGGGGTGGGTGCCTATCACTCCCAGCAGTGCCCAGACATAGGAGGGGTGGGTGCAGAGTCCACCCAGCAGTGCCCAGACATAAGAAGGGTGGGTGCCTATCACTCCCAGCAGTGCCCAGAGACAGGAGGGGTGGGTGCAGAGTCCTCCCAGCAGTGCCCAGAGTCAGGAGGGGTGGGTGCAGAGTCCTCCCAGCAGTGCTAAGACATAGGAGGGGTGTGTGCAGAGTCCTCCCAGCAGTGCCCAGACATAGGAGGGGTGGGTGCCTATCACTCCCAGCAGTGCCCAGACATAGGAGTGGTGGGTGCCTATCACTCCCAGCAGTGCCCAGAAACAGGAGGGGTGGGTGCAGAGTCCTCCCAGCAGTGCCCAGAGTCAGGAGGGGTGGGTGCAGAGTCCTCCCAGCAGTGCCAAGACATAGGAGGGGTGTGTGCAGAGTCCTCCCAGAAGTGCCCAGACATAGGAGGGGTGGGTGCCTATCACTCCCAGCAGTGCCCAGACATAGGAGGGGTGGGTGCCTATCACTCCCAGCAGTGCCCAGAGACAGGAGGGGTGGGTGCAGAGTCCTCCCAGCAGTGCCCAGAGTCAGGAGGGGTGGGTGCAGAGTCCTCCCAGCAGTGCCAAGACATAGGAGGGGTGTGTGCAAAGTCCTCCCAGCAGTGCCCAGACATAGGAGGGTTGGGTGCCTATCACTCCCAGCAGTGCCCAGACATAGGAGGGGTGGGTGCCTATCACTCCCAGCAGTGCCCAGAGACAGGAGGGGTGGGTGCAGAGTCCTCCCAGCAGTGCCCAGACACAGGAGGGGTGGGTGCCTATCACCCCCAGCAGTGCCCAGAGACAGGAGGGGTGGGTGTGATGCACAGTGTGAGCCTTGATAATTGATTGTGTCTTTGCCCTCATTCCACCTGTGTACTTTCACTGGCATGTACTGCTTTTGCCCTTCCCCAGAGGAGTATGTCCCTATGGCAAAGGTGCAATGCGTTGGCTGCATGACATGCCTTGATGTAACCAGCTAATTTGTTCCCATGTGTGTCTCTGTGACATGTTGCAGGTGTATTGATGTAGTGTCACTTGTTCATCCTCACAGGTAGGCACCTCTGCCAAGGAGCAGATCTGGCTGACCGCCGTCAGTGCCGTGAGGGGTGCGGATGGTCTGAGGTGGAGCCTGTCCCAGGTGAGGAAACGCTGGCAGGATATCCGGTGCTGGACGCCGAGGATCGCACGGGTCCTGCTGGGGGACTCACCAGAGAGCCATAAGAACCGCGGGCACCGCCGTCTCTCCCACATCCACAAGCGTGTGCTGGCGGTGGTATTTCCAGACTTGGACAGGCGCTTACAGGAGATGCAGCAGCAGGAAGGGGGTAGGTACATCTGTGTTTGTTGTGTTTCACCAGCATTTGTAAGTGCACTGTTCCATGGATGCACTGCCAGGGTTTAATGGTGCTGTGCAGATCCTGTTACCCACAGTATTGCAGTGCTCTCCTGCCTCCCTTCCCCTCCTTGCAATGTGTTCCCTGGTCTGTGTGACGTCACTCCGTCACAAGGTTATGTAGCCTGGCACCTTCTCCACGTGTACAATGCCTGCAGCATCATCTGTGGGGGTGGTGTGTAACATGTTTTGGGACCTTGCCTGTGCCCTGTCCAGTTCTGGTCTTGTGGGTTCCATGTCAGTTGGCACTAATGCTGAGTCCAGACATGGGAGTTAGTCTCTCAAGTGTGAGGCCTTACAGCACGCATGTCCTATGTGGTGGCCTGTGACATGATGTGCATGAGTGTGCGGTACGCATAGTGCGGGGATGGTAGCGTGTGTTGCAGTCATTCCCATTCAGGAGCATGGAGTTGTGTGGCCACCACTGTCCCCAGGGGCATATTTTCCTAGGTATCATGTGTGTAATCTGAATATGTTGACAATCTCTGTGTCGACAGCATAGGTTGTGCTCTGTGCCATTGTCCCCTGGCCAAATGTATATTGACGTGAAATGTAGTACAAGTGTCCACTGTACAGACTGACCTGATTTTCCTTGTTCATACTCACGGTGGACATTGCCTGTGTGTCTTGTTACAATCATCTGATGATGCCCATTTGTACATGATTATTTGGACAGGCGCACCTTGGGTATTTTGTGTGCAACCTTGATTTGTTGCATCCCATGTGTATTTCACCCAGACTAAGGGATGTAAGTGCTTCCTGTGTCTCAAAATAATTGTCTCATGTAGGGGGTGGGTGGTGCGGGCATGGCCTTCATGTCACAACCTGATATCTCCTTGCTAGGACTGGCCAGTGTGTGGTGTTGGTCTGGACATGCACTCAAGGTGCAGTGGGCCAGTCATGGTGGGCATGTTTTCAGTTTAACCTATGCTGCATGTGCCTCTTGTTCCTGGATATGGTCCCTGCTCATCCCTATTTCCTGCCACGCTGTGTGGTGCAGATGCAGTGCTGGATTGTCCCCAGGGCCGTGCTCCTCAGTCAAAATTCCATTCCATCTCATTTGCTATTGTGTCATGCTCTCCATAGTTTTTCGGTGGCATGGTGGGTCAAAAAACTGTGTCTTGCATGCCCTACATATGTACCTTGTTTTGTAGATGTAACTCTTCTCTTGTTTCGGGCTATGCACTGTGACCTATGTAGATTGGACTCATGTGACATATGTATACAGGTGTATGATTAATTTCTGTCTCTTCACCCTGCCCACAGCATCGTCGGGGGACACGGAGGGAGACATGGGCACAGACGGAGCAGAGGGACCGAGCACCAGTGCCAGCGGTGACATCGGGGCTGGCACATCAAGTGGGACTGAGGCGGAGGAGAGTGAACCCGGGGACCTGTAGACTGGCACAACAGAGTATGAAGCTGACGGGTCCGAGGATGATCTCTCCGAGTGGGCGGTGGCTGCACCAGCAGCTGACTGCGGCACTACATCTCGCCCCGCCCCCTCCATTGCCATCAGCCGCCTCCCACTTGCTCGTGTCCCTTCCCAGCATGCCCGGTCACCACATGTCTCCTTCCTGCCAGGCACCGCACCCCCTGCCCCTGTCTCCACTGCTGCCGCCAATGCCGAGTCTGTGGACATCCAGCGGCAGTTGCAGGTTGGTCAGGCTGCGATCCTTAATGTCCTCCATGGCCACAGCCAGGTCCTCAACAACATGGAGGCATACTTGGAGGGCATTCATTCATCGCAGGCTGACCAACGCAGCTTGCTGAGGTCGATAGACTCGACACTGACTGCAGCAGTGGGTCTTCTGCAGCGCTACGTCCCACCCCCTACCCCTGCCCCATCCACACTTCCCACTCCCATGCCTGTCCCACATACACCCAGACGTCAGCATGCGCCCACCACAACACACACAGGCACCACACCAGCAGGGAAGGTCCACCGCACACCTCCTGACACGCACACACAGGGTGAAGTAGGCACACCCACTGGGTCGGGGGGCAAACGTCTGACACCCAGCCAGAGTGGGAGTCCACATTCCACCCAATCCACTCCCTCCAAATCCCCTCCCCTCAGCTCTCCTGGCCACATCTCCCCCAAAGACTCCTTCATGGCCGCTCTCTCCCTGAGCCCCACAGTGACGCCACCACCACGCAAGCGGTCAAGGAAGTCCTCGGTCAGGGTGGTTGATTCCCCACCCCTGTCTACACCCTCCCCCAGTGGCGCTGCGACCCATCCCTCTGACCCCCCCCCTCCTTGGGGCCTGTGGTTCGTTCGGGTGCATGGGATTCCCTGGCGGACCTGGCTGAGGTGTGCAGCGAGCTCCTGGCCTCCACCTTTGGCCCTGCCCCACCCCCTGTGGTGGAGTCCTCCATCCCTGCACCCACGACGCCTACCCTTTACCCTCCTGTCCCTGCGGTGCCTGTTTCTTCCCCCCCACATGATGCCCTCACCCCTGTGGAAGACAACGGAATGTAACTGTGCAGGCAAGCTAGGGGACACGCATCCCACTGTGTCCCTCATCCAGCTGTGACTTCTGGACTGCCCAATGGGCTATGTAAATATTGAACTTTCTACGAACATACAATTTTTGATATTGCTGATTAAAGCCATTTTTGTTTCCTTTGAACACTACTGCTTTTCTGATATTGCTGTTGGTGGGGCTGCTACATGATTTTGGGTGGTGATCATGTGTTGGTTGTGTGGGAAATGTAGTAGTGTGCTGGTCATAGGGGGGACCCTGGGATCTGTGTGCCATCACACGGTGTTAGCTAGGTTTCTGTGTTCATGTAAGCAGTTGCTGCATGGTGAAATTGTCCAAAGGTGTATTCCTTCCTCTGTGTACCCTGCCATCTTCCCTGCAGGGTGTTACCAATATTTAGCGCAGAGCTGTGTGTACATTAGCTGGGTGTGTGACGGACTCCTTCTACTTTGCACATGCATGCTGAGCGATGTCTCCACCTGCATCATTCGTGGCATTCTTGGTAGTCATTGTACTTGTGTATGTGGACTATTGACATGACTTCATGTGTACAAGTTTTCTTTTCTGCGCTATGCATGCGTATACTCCCAGCCTCGCACACATGTGGTACATGTACTGCAGGGTCTTTGTGCACCTGACTGAAATTTGTGGGCATGGTATCTGTGGCTACTCCACCCTTTGCGTTTCATAGGCACTGCTGTGAGTGTTCGGCACCCACCCCTCCTGCCTCTGGGCACTGCTGGGAGGACTCTGCACACTCCCCTCCAGTCTCTGGGCTCTGCTGGGAGTGATAGGCACCCACCCCTCCTGCCTCTAGCCACTGCTGGGAGGACTCTGCACACACCCCTCCTGTCTCTGGGCACTGCTGGGAGTGATAGGCACCCACCCCTCCTGACTCTGGGCACTGCTGGGGGTGATAGGCACACACCCCTCCTGCCTCTGGCCACTGCTTGGAGGACTCTGCACACACCCCTCCTGTCTCTGGGCACTGCTGGGAGTGATAGGCACCCACCCCTCCTGCCTCTGGCCTCTGCTGGGAGGACTCTGCACACACCCCTCCTGTCTCTGGGCACTGCTGGGAGTGATAGGCACCCACCCCTCCTGCCTCTGGCCACTGCTGGGAGGACTCTGCACACACCCCTCCTGTCTCTGGGCACTGCTGGGAGTGATAGGCACCCACCCCTCCTGCCTCTGGCCACTGCTGGGAGTGATAGGCACCCACCCCTCCTGTCTCTGGGCACTACTGGGAGGACACTGCACACACCCCTCCTGTCTCTGGGCACTGCTGGGAGTGATAGGCACCCACACCTCCTGCCTCTGGCCACTGCTGGGAGGACTCTGCACACACCCCTCCTGTCCCTGGCCACTGCTGGGAGTGATAGGCACCTACCCCTCCTGCCTCTGGCCACTGCTGGGAGTCATAGGCACCCGCCCCTCCTGTCTCTTGGCACTGCTGGGAGGACTCTGCACACACCCCTCCTGTCTCTGGGCACTGCTGGGAGTGATAGGCACCCACCCCTCCTGCCTCTGGGCACTGCTGGGAGTGATAGGCACCCACCCCTCCTGTCTCTGGGCACTGCTGGGAGGACTCTGCACACACCCCTCCTGTCTCTGGGCACTGCTGGGAGGACTCTGCACACACCCCTCCTGTGTCTGGGCACTGCTGGGAGGACTCTGCACCCACCCCTCCTGACTCTGGGCACTGCTGGGGGTGATAGGCACACACCCCTCCTGTGTCTGGGCACTGGTGGGAGGACTCTGCACCCACCCCTCCTGACTCTGGGCACTGCTCGGAGTGATTGGCACACACCCCTCCTATTTAACAATATGTACGCTTTGTCCATACACGTGTGTGGGTTCACTCCATGGGGGTACGGGTCGTACTTACACTGTTGGGTTGGGGGGTACGCTCCATACGTCCGCGGGTGAGGGTACGGGTCGTACTTATACTGTTGGGGTGGGGGTACGCTCCATACGTCCGCGGGTGAGGGTACGGGTCGTACTTACACTGTTGGAGTGGGGGTATGCTCCATACGTACGCGGGTGAGGGTACGGGTCGTACTTACACTGTTGGGGTGGGGGGTACGCTCAATGCATACGTGGGTGGGGGGACGTGTCGTACTTACACTGTTGGGGTGGGGGGTACGCTCCATGCATACGCGGGTGGGGGGATGTGTTGTACTTACACTGTTGGAGTGGGGGTACGCTCCATACGTCCGCGGGTGAGGGTACGGGTCGTACTTATACTGTTGGGGTGGGGGTACACTCCATACGTCCGCGGGTGAGGGTACGGGTCGTACTTACACTGTTGGGGTGGGGGTACGCTCCATACATACGCGGGTGAGGGTACGGGTCGTACTTACACTGTTGGGTTGGGGGGTACGCTCCATACGTCCGCGGTTGAGGGTACGGGTCGTACTTACACTGTTGGGGTGGGGGGTACGCTCAATGCATATGCGGGTGGGGGGACGTGTCGTACTTACACTGTTGGGGTGGGGGGTACGCTCCATGCATACGCGGGTGGGGGGACGTGTTGTACGTACAATGTTGGCATGGGGGTACGCTCCTTGCATACGCGGGTGGGGGTACGTGTCGTACTTACACTGTTGGGGTGGGGGGTACGCTCCATATGTACGCGTGTGAGGGTACGGGTCATACATACATGGTTGGGGTGGGGGGTACGCTCCTTGCATACGCGGGTGGGGGTACGTGTCGTACTTACACTGTTGGCATGGGGGGTACGCTCCTTGCATATGCGTGTGAGGGTACGGGTCGTACATACACGGTTGGGGTGGGGGGTACGCTCCTTGCATACGTGGGTGGGGGTACGTGTCGTACTTACACTGTTGGCATGGGGGTACGCTCCTTGCATACGCGGGTGGGGATACGTGTCGTACTTACACTGTTGGCATGGGGGGTACGCTCCTTGCATACGCGGGTGGGGGTACGTGTCTTACTTCCACTGTTGGCATGGGGGATACGCTCCATGCATACGAGGTGGGGGTACGTGTCGTACATACACGGTTGGGGTGTGGGTACGCTCCATGCGTCCGCGGGTGAGAGTACGGGTTGTACTTACACTGTTGGGGTGGGGGGTACGCTCCATAGGTACGCGTGTGAGGGTACGTGTCGTACTTACACTGTTGTCATGGGGGGTACGCTCCTTGCATACGCGGGTGGGGGTACGTGTCATACTTACACTGTTGGGGTGGGGGGTACGCTCCATGCATACGGGGTGGGGGTACGGTCCGTACATATCCGTCCCCACGCTATGTGATGCTTGTGCGGCCCGTACCCAGGCCTTTGCCACGTGGGTACGAGCCGTCCCGCCATTGTTGGGGTGATGTAGGTGTGGGCATGGTACGACTCGTACCCACGCTCTTAAGGCGTGGGTACGGGACGTACCTGTCTGGTTGTGTTGCCGGTTCGCGTCGTCAAGAACTTCCGTTGTGGCGGTCGCTGGCTTAGCTGGACACGCCCCCACCCCCTTGTAGTGACCAGGGCCTGAGGGTCAGGTATGTCCAGGGCATGTGTGCTGTGTGACTATGGTGGGGGTTTTGTGGCCTGCCCTGGACCTGCCACCCCCCCTCTTTCCCCCCTCCCTTTGTTGTTCTGACCTTCTGCGGCGTCTGCGTCGTTACCTGTAGAGGAGGTCGACTGCTATGAGGGCCGGGATGACACGTAGGTTCGGGTCCATGTCTGTCGGTCGCGTACAGGTCCTCCTTGTTCGCGTCGTCCTGATTTCCCGGCAGTTTTTGGCAGCCGGAAAATATTCACCGTGCGGGATGACGTCGGTGCGAATCGTAATTCCTCGTTCGTGAATGGCAGGCTGCGTGCGTCCCAACGTCACGTCGGCGCTTTCCCGGATCGCATTTGTAAGTTTATTTTCGTCGGTCGGGGTTTTGTACGATTCGTACGGAAATCGTAATTCCATGTTGGTATATTTTGACGACCGGGTACGCGTCGGACGGAGAATATGCTCCGTCCGACGGTTCGTACTCGGTTTTTACAGGATCGTGATTGGCACCTCTGTCTGGTCCTACAAATATTTTTAATAAATTGCTTTGTGATCTTACCAGAAGATTTTTTCTTTTTAGCCACATTATGGTGCCGATTCCGATCCTGTAAAACCCGGGTACGAATGGTCGTACGGAGCGTATTGTCTGTACGACTCGTACCCGGGAAAACCACCTTACAAACCCGCAAGTACGATTCATACAGAAATACCATTTCCGTACGAGTCGTACAAAACACAGCGACCGGGAAAAAAATACCCACAATTCCGATCCGGGACATCGCGTACGTGACGTCCGGACGGAGTCGGGCAGTGTTTTACGGACCAGCTAGTACGATCCGTGCTGACGTGAATCCGCACCGCTCATTTTTTACGGCAGCCAAAAACTCCTGGGAAATTGAGGACGATGAGAAGAAGGAGCACTGGCACGCGACGGACAGCCATGGACCCCATCCTACGTGTCATCCCGGCCCTCCTAGCCTACGACCTGGTGCACTGAAACTGATGCAGACGCCGCAGAAGGTCAGAACAACACCCAGGGGCAAAGGGGTGGGGGGGCGAGGGGCAGGAAACATACCCCCCAAGTTAAAACATATATATCCTGCACATAACTTACCCCCATTGTCTGGTCACTTCGGGGGGCGTGTCCACCAATCCCACGTACCGCCACAACGGAAGTGGATGTGGACGCGTACCCGTCACCACTACAATGGTCGTACGGGCCGTACCCACGCTCTGGGGGCGTGGGTACGGGCCGTACCACCATTGTAGTGGTGATGGAGGGGTACGCGCCGTACCCACGACCTCACAGCGTGAGTATGGCGCGTACTCCTCCATCGACGCTCCACTGGAGGTACGGGCCGTACCCACACCCCCCCCAAGCGTGGGTACGGCGCGTACACCTCCATCACCACAACAATGGTGGTACAGCCCGTACCCACGCCCCCACAGCATGGGTACAGCGCGTACACCTCCATCACCACTGCAATGGTGGTACGGGCTGTACCCACGTCCCCACAGCGTGGCTACAGGCCATACCACCATTGGAGTGGTGATGGAGGGGTACGCGCCGTACCCACGCCCTCACAGTGTGGGTACAGCCCGTACACCGTATGAATGCGGGGTTAGGGTTCCTCCCACCTGTACCCCTACGGCACCAGTACAGAATGGCTACAAGGCGTAGACACGCCACAAATGTTGGCATAGGGCCTGTTGCAGCATATGAGCAGTATATTGGTGTGTGTATGCACAGGACAGCAGTGTACTGCACCAAGGGGGCGGGTGGGTGGGTGGGTGCGTGGCTGCAAAGGACTCCCAGCAGTGGACAGAGACATGGGGGAGGGTGCATATCACTCCCAGCAGTGCCCAGACATATGAGGGGTGGGTGCAGAGGCCTCCCAGCAGTGCCCAGACATATGAGGGGTGGGTGCAGAGGCCTCCCAGCAGTGCCCAGACATATGAGGGGTGGGTGCAGAGGCCTCCCAGCAGTGCCCAGACATATGAGGGGTGGGTGCATATCACTCCCAGCAGTGCCCAGACATATGAGGTGTGGGTGCATATCACTCCCAGCAGTGCCCAGACATATGAGGAGGGGTGCAGGGGCCTCCCAGCAGTGCCCAGACATATGAGGGGGTGGGTGCATATCACTCCCAGCAGTGCCCAGACATATGAGGGGTGGGTGCAGAGGCCTCCCAGCAGTGCCCAGACATATGAGGGTGGTGCATATCACTCCCAGCAGTGCCCAGACATATGAGGGGTGCGTGCAGAGGCCTCCCAGCAGTGCCCAGACATATGAGGGGGGGTGCAGAGGCCTCCCAGCAGTGCCCAGACATATGAGGGGTGGGTGCATATCACTCCCAGCAGTGCCCAGACATATGAGGGGTGGGTGCAGAGGCCTCCCAGCAGTGCCCAGACATATAAGGGGTGGGTGCATATCACTCCCAGCAGTGCCCAGACATATGAGGGGTGGATGCAGAGGCCTCCCAGCAGTGACCAGACATATGAGGGGTGGGTGCATATCACTCCCAGCAGTGCCCAGACATATGAGGGGTGGGTGCAGAGGCCTCCCAGCAGTGCCCAGACATATGAGGGGTGGGTGCATATCACTCCCAGCAGTGCCCAGACATATGAGGGGTGGGTGCAGAGGCCTCCCAGCAGTGCCCAGACATATGAGGGGTGGGTGCATAGGCCTTCCAGCAGTGCCCAGACATATGAGGGGAGGGTGCAGAGTACGCCCAGCAGTGCCCAGACATATGAGGGGTGGGTGCAGAGGACTCCCAGCAGTGCCCAGACATATGAGGGGTAGGTTCAGAGGCCTCCCAGCAGTGCCCAGACATATGATGGGGGTGCATATCACTCCCAGCAGTGCCCAGACATATATGGGGTGGGTGCAGAGGCCTCCCAGCAGTGCCCAGACATATGAGGGTTGGGTGCATATCACTCCCAGCAGTGCCCAGACATATGAGGGGTGGGTGCAGGGGCCTCCCAGCAGTGCCCAGACATATGAGGGGTGGGTGCAGAGGACTCCCAGCAGTGCCTGGACATATGAGGGGTGGGTGCAGAGGACTCCCAGCAGGGCCCAGACATATGAGGGGTGGGTGCAGTGGCCTCCCAGCAGTGCCCAGACATATGAGGGGTGGGTGCATATCACTCCCAGCAGTGCCCAGACATATGAGGGGTGGGTGCAGAGGCCTCCCAGCAGTGCCCAGACATATGAGGGTTGGGTGCATATCACTCCCAGCAGTGCCCAGACATATGAGGGGTGGGTGCAGGGGCCTCCCAGCAGTGCCCAGACATATGAGGGGTGGGTGCAGAGGACTCCCAGCAGTGCCTGGACATATGAGGGGTGGGTGCAGAGGACTCCCAGCAGGGCCCAGACATATGAGGGGTGGGTGCAGTGGCCTCCCAGCAGTGCCCAGACATATGAGGGGTGGGTGCATATCACTCCCAGCAGTGCCCAGACATATGAGGGGGGTGCTTATCACTCCCAGCAGTGCCCAGACATATGAGGGGTGAGTGCAGAGGCCTCCCAGCAGTGCCCAGACATATGAGGGGTGGGTGCAGAGGACTCCCAGCAGTGCCCAGACATATGAGGGGTGGGTGCAGAGGTCTCCCAGCAGTGCCCAGACATATGAGGGGGGTGCATCATCCTCAGATGACCACAACTCCATGGGTCCATGAACGCATCTCCAATGTGTGACTATGTTGAGAGTGCCATATCAACACATCACTGACAGCAGTGTCCCACTCCCATGAGGATGGACGTCATTCCCCCACTGCATGACACACCACATGTGGGTGCGATGACAAATGACACATGCATACCCACCCCTTGCGGAGGCTGCACAATACACACACTGAGATCATGTCACAAGACTGTATAGTCATGTGAAACCCACTAAACTAAGAGAGCCAAAGGGAACACACACTGTCACGCACATTCCAGGACTGATAGGAATGTACAGGTGCTGGCACAGCCACCAAGTTGTTGTATCCCATGGAAGGAATAGGGTGGACTTCCCACAGATACAATGCCCACAATTGTCAGTCAGGTGACCAAATACCCTGCAGAACAAGTACCATATGTGTGCTAGGCTGGGAGTACACACATGCATAGTGCGGAAAAGGGACCATTTCCCCATGGAGGCATGGCAACATACTCTATACACAAGTACAGTGACTACCAAGGATGGCACAGGCGATGCAGCCGGATACATTGCTGAGCAGGCATGGACATAGTTGAAGGGATCCATCAGCCACCAAGGGAATGTAGACACAGGTCAGCACAACAATGGTGCAACTCCCTGCAAGGAAGATGTCAGGTGCCACAGAGGAAGGAACACTCCTTGGGACAATGTCTCAAAACACAAAGAGCATACACGACCAAAGAATCATTGCAGAGACCTTGTGATGCCACGCAGATACCAGGGTCCACCCCATGAGCAGCAGACTACTACATTTCCCAGATACCCAACACATGATCACCACCCCAACTCATGGAGCATCAGCACCAACATCTACCTGAAAAGCAATTGTGTGCAAAGGAAAAACAAAATGCTTTATTCAGCATGAAAACAAAGTAGAAAAGGACACTATTTACAAAGGCCATAGGCCAGTCCAGACACAAAGTCCTGGGGGGGACACATGGCCATGCGTCTCCCCTAGCTTGCCTGCACATTAGATACCTCTGGTTGATCGACTGGGGTGGGGGCATCATGTGGGGAAGGACCAGGCACTGCAGGGACAGGAGGGGGTAGGGCAGGTGTTGGGGGTGCAGGGACGGATGACTCCACCACAGGGGGTGGGACAGCGCCAAAGGTGGAGGTCAGTACTGCGCTGCACACGTCCTCACGACCTTGCAGTGTCTCCCCTGCACCTGAAGGAACCACAGGCCCCAAGGAGGGGGGGGTCGGAGGGATGGGTTGCAGCGCTACTGGGGGAGGTGGTCGACGGGGGGAACTCTACTCCCCTACCCGTGGAGTGCCTTGCCCGTTTGCGTGCAGGTGAAACAGTGAGGCTGAGGCCCAGCACAGCCAAGTAGGTCTCCTTCTCAGACAGTGGGGCAGGGGAGCTGAGGGGAGTGACATCGGAGGGACTGGGGAGTGAGGCATGCGGACTCCTACTGTGTCTGCGTGTCTGCCTGTGTGCCCTAGACCCAATGGGTATGCCTACTTCCCCCTGAGTGTGCGTGACAGGAGGTGTGCGCTTGCCCTTCCCTGTTGGTGTGCTGCCTGTGTCTGGTGTGGTGCCTGCCTGGGAAGGTGTGTGTGTGCTTGGGACAGGAATGGGAGTGGGAAGTGTGGATGGCGCAGGGGTAGGTGGGGGGACGAAGCGCTGTAGGAGACTCCCTGCTGCCGTCAGCGACGAGTCCATGGACCTCAGCAACATCCGTTGGTCAGACATCGCTGATGACATGCCCTCCATGTACGACACCATCTGTGTCAGCAGTCTGGTGTGGCCATGGAGGACAGTCAGGATCGATGTCTGCCCAACCTGCAACTGCTGCTGAATGTCCACAGACTCGGCAGTGAGGGCAGCAGGGGAGACAGGGGCAGGGGGTGCGGTGCCTGGCACGAAGGAGACACGTTGTTGCCCTACACGGACAGAAGGGAGCCGAGCAAGTGGGAGGGCGGTGATGGGAATGGAGGGGGCGGTGACAGTTGTAGTGCTGCTGCCAGCTGTTGGATCCACCTCCGCCCCCTCAGGGAGTTCAGCCTCAGACCCGTCTGCGTCGTAGTCGGTGGTGGTTCTACCCAGGTCCTCCGCCGCACTCCCCTCGCCCTCCGTGCCACTTGATGCTGCCGACTCGCCAGGAGTGGTGGCACTGGTGCGAGGTCCCTCCTCCACGTCCGTGCAGGTGTCTCCCTCGGTGTCCCCCGATGATGCTGTGGGCAATGTGAAGAGACAGGAAATAATCAGTCACCTGTGTACACCTGACACATGAGTCCAAACTAAATAGGTCACAGTGCATATCATGAAAAGCATCATGAGGAACATCTAGAATACCCAGCACATATGTAAACCCTGCACTCCCCAGTTGGTTCACCCAACATGCCCCCTAAAATAATGAAAATCAGGACACCACAGCAAATAACTGGATATCCAATTATACAGAGAAGCTAGTGTCTGTGAACAGTGGAGCACAGGCAGACCATGAGGGCATGCCACCTCCTGGTCACTGTGAACGAAATAGTATTGGTGCACCCAATGCCAAATAACAGACGCCAATGCTAAAGGGGTCCCCACACTCATAGACCTGTGAGTACTGTAGAAAGCTAATGTTATACTATCTGATCCATTGGGAAGCACAAAACTTTACACAATTGACATATTTGGAATGTGTGAATGTCCCACCTGTGGAACAGAACACACATGTGCGTGAATATCAGAAGTCACACAAGGAGGTGCACACAAAGCTACATTTACACAGTCATAGTATGAGCTGCCCGCCTAATGCCAAGAAGCCAATGTTAAGAGGAAATGTGGTATCAGGAAGTACACATACATGGCACCACGGTGGTCGGGATGACTTGACACTGGCAAGTTGCCTTCAGCAACAACCAAGGACTAACCCAAATGCTAACACACTGTGGGAACATGGATATGTATAAATCCTAAACAACTTTTGGCCTGAAATGTGACCATGTTCTAATTGTGCCAGCGTGTTCCACAAAAGTGTAAAAGTGGTACTTGTGCACTCCCTTGGGAGACATCTGTCATGCATGCACATCATTGTCCTTCGCAAAAATCAAAGTGAAGCATATAAACTATTGGGACATGTTGACAAGTGTAGTGAGTGCCAGGGCACATGCCTTCTTGAATAACAACTTAAAACATGCCACCTGTCACATGGCCATCCGTACCATGAAGACACAGTTGGCAACACATCTGACACACTACCTGTCATGTGAAGTGGCACACATGTCCAGACACAGGACAATGCATTAGCAAATGGCCCTGAAATTGTGTTGGAATAAGGAGCACCTGCACTGAGGAGACACCCTGATGTGAACGAAGAATGTCCACACAGATGTCAGCACACACAGACCAAACCACATAGCATCTGGAGCACATACCCGTGCCAATAATGGATGAGCAGGAAACATGTTTTTGAACTTGTGACACATGCTGCAAAGCACAAACATGACACCCTGCACAACATGCCTGGGTCACTGCACGTTGAGTGCCTGTCCAGACAATCATCACACACTGGTCAGACCTGGCAAGGAGACATAAGGTATGGACATGTAGTCCTTGCCCGCAAAAACAACCCACACCTGAGACAATGTGATTGAGACAGCTCAAAAAGTGACACCTCTCAATCTGGGTTTACTAAAAAGTGCATCAGGAAATCCTAAATGTACTCCACATCACCTCGTGAGGCTGCTAACACATATTTGTGACACAAAACCTCAACAGATTGTTGTACATAGACACACAGGCACTGGCCAGTGTGAGGATGCAGAAGCAAAATGGGGTCAGCCTGTACAATGGGCACATGTAGCACACTTTAGATAAATACTAATGAGGCCAGGGAACAATGCCACAGAGGGAAAACTATGCTGAACACATTGAGAATGGGCACAGTGTTGGATGACACACATGATACCGAGGCAAGGGTGTCTTAGGGTACTGAAGTGGGCACACTGCTCCATGGGCCTGCAATAATCTGACTGTAAAATGAGCTATCGTCCCGGCACTATGCATATCTCCCACTCATGCACATCATGTCTGAGGCCACAACATCGGTCATGCATGCTGCAAGTCTGTTCATTTGAACACTCACACTCCTATGTTGAGACTCAGCATCAGTGCCAACTGATATGGACACCCAAATGACTGAACAGGACAGGGCACAGGCAAGGTAACAATACATGTCTCCGACCCCACCCCCACATGATGCAGACAGCAATGTGCACTTGGATTAACCGCCAGCCTAGATGACCATGTGCAATAGTGATTACACACAGACCAGGGAACACATGTCAAGGACGGGAAAGGAGGAAGAACAGCAGCGGATGACTTTGGGGAACAGAAAATGCAATGCACATATTAACCCTGCCAGTGTATCCATGCGACTGGGCACTTCCCAAAGCTGGTGACACACAACAAACACACATGTACCTACCCCCTTGCTGCTGCTGCATCGCCTGTAACTGCCTATCCATGTCAGGGAAGACCACCGCCAGGACACGCTTCATTTGGTGGGTCAGGCGCCGGCGCCCGTGGTTCTTGCCTTCTGGTGAGTCCCCCAGCAGGACCCAGGCGATCCTCCTGGTCCAGCACCGGATGTCCTGCCAGCGTTTCCTCACCTGTGCCAGGCGCCGACTGCGACCCTCCACAGATCTCACAGCCCTGACGGCCCGCTTGCATATCTCCCCCTTGGCGTAGGCAGTTACCTGTGAGGATGACAAAGTGAGACAACATCACTACACCTGCTCCATGTCACAGAGACACACATTTGAACATCTTTGATACGTTGAACAGGGCATAGTATGCTGCCAACGAATAGCACCTTTGTCATAGGGACATTGGGCTCTGTGGAAGCCCCAATGCACTACATGGAATTGAAAGTGCACAGGTGGCATGAGGGGTGCGACACACTCCCTGATCATGGCACACACTGGACATCACAAGCAACACAAAGCTGATGGTCAGCACCTCCAAGCAGTCACATGCCCCAGGCCACTGACCCAACTTGAATTTAATGCTCAAAATGATGAATGATTAGACATACAAACAAATATTGATATTTGTTTGTATGTCTAATCATTCATCATTTTGAGCATTAAATTCAAGTGTCCGGCTGGACATTGCATAATGATATAGAGCCGATTCTGGCCTATATTTATTTCTACTACTCTGAATTGTTTTTGAAGGACCATTTGTTTTTCAAAATAATAAGTACCCCAGGTCCTTCTAACCTTACGGGTTTCCCCTTGTTCTTTATTAATATAGACCTGTGTACACATGTCATGTGTGATGGGGCACTATGTGGCGCACTTCCACTTCACACCTTTTACATGTGTGCATGTAGTTCAAACTTGTCAAGCACTGCATCACTGGCCTGGCACAGTCACCAACACCCGCAACTGTCCTCTGATGCCAGGTACACGGATGATGACACCTGACATCTCACTACCAGCGTGCCCCGATGTGACTATGTCATCTGTGTGTCATGTGTTCCCATGATCTTGCTGTTGGTGTTCCGTCAACGGCATCTGCTGTAGCTGCATCCAACATGTGTCTGTGTGTATATGCCCATGTCACAATATTACGCACACCAAGACACATGTGGAATAAAACGTAATGTGTGTCTGTATGCATCAAACCGGGAATGCGAGCTTAGGACATATCTGCGTAGTCTCAATTTCTGTGTGATCATTTTTGACATGTACCCCTTCATGGCAAGGTGTGTGGTCTGTCCTTTTTCCATGACATGTGACCTGTGCGTCTAGCTTGCCGGCAGCTGTCTGTATGAGATAACATCCTTCAAATGCACATATGTGGATGTATGTCACTCCTGTAATGTGTCTGGCTGTTCACTCACACTGGCCCACAGCTACTTTCATGGCATGTCATATAGACCTTGACAATCCATGTTTGTAGCTGGCTCTTGGTAGGAGTATCACCTTGCTGGAATACATGTGCAGGATGTATTGCACAGCCCAGACTCTGTATGTAGCATATGTGTATTAGCTGTTGAACATGTGCTCAGTTCATTGACATTGGTGTAGTTATGTACTCAATCTTGGTTATTCCTTCCTAATTTCTGCAGGGCACCGCCTCTCCCCTGACCAATGCCAGACTTGGCTGCCATGAGGGAACGTGAATGCATACGCCGCTACAGATTCCCCCAACAGTTAATTGTGGACCTGACAAACAGGCTGGCACCACACCTCCAACCGCGACACAGTTATCCGACTGCGCTGACCCCCAAGATGAAGGTGATGTCAGCCCTACATTTGTTTGCCACCGGTACGTTTCAATTGACCATAGCTGATGTGGGTGGCATGTCCCAGGCCATGTTCAGCCGTGTCCTGCATGATGTTTTAGAAGCCATGTTGGAGCACCTGGATGAATCATCCATTTTCCAACTCCTGAGCAGTTGACAGGTTTCAAGGGTGAGTTCTATGCCCTGGGAGGGATGCCCCATGTAATTGGGTCCATTGATGGGACACATGTGGCTTTGGTACCACTACAGCCACAGGAGGTAGCCTTTCGTAACCGTAAACTTTATCACTCCATTAATGCCCTAGTGGTGTGTCTTACTAACATGGTGATTTCCCATGTCCGTGCACGTTTTCCAGGGTCAGCACACGATGCCTACATCATGAGGCGTAGCAGGGTGCCAGAAATGATGCTGCAGCTGCACAACGAACGAGCATGTCTTGTTAGTGGGTAGACTCTGTTTGTCCAGTATTCAGCGGATCTTAGTATGTGACGGCATCTCCTGACCCACTTCTTTACATGATGTTTCCATGTAGGGGACTCTGGCTATCCCAACATGCCATGGCTGGTGATGCCTCCCCACAACCCGAGAACAGCTGCAGATCACCGTTACAACAACGCCCATGGGCAGACCAGGCGAGTGATTGAGAGGACGTTTGGCCTCCTGAAGAGCCGATTCTGTTGCCTCCACAAGACCGGCAGGTCTCTCCTATATGCACCGGTGAAGGTCTGCAAAATCTTCCTCGTGTGCTGCATGCTGCACAACATGGCAGTGGAGAAAGCTGTGCCACTCATCCTGGATCCCGATGAGCAGGAACATTCACCCATGGAGGATGACGGCCTTGGTCACAAGGCAAGTGAGGAGGAGGAAGAGGAGGACATCCGGAGTCAGCTCATACGCAACTTCTTCTCATAATGGTGAGTCCCTGGGTCTGGTTGTGCATGCTTGGAGCCTTGTGTGGCATGTGTTGCAATGTGTGTGTCCAGCTGACTGTATGCTAAGTGACTTTGAGGTGTGTGCTGATGTGTCACTCGAGTGCTGATGTCATTCCACACATTTTAGCTGACACACTCAATTGACAACTAGCATGGTGTCAACCTTATTCATGTAGAGTACATGACCATGCATGCGGATGACTGTTTTTCCTGACTTCTTGTGCGTCTCTCATCCCCAGGTAGTTGCGCATGCTGTCTGCTTGTGGCATCGTTGTGCTCCTGCTATTCCTCATGAGTAATGCAACGTGTGCTGAATCAGCATTACATGCACAGACATGGTGAAAAGTCTCCTTTGGTTAAGGATTGCAGCAAGGCATTTTGGGTGTGGTAGTTGTTTGTAATGTGTGGGCACTGCTCCTGTGCAGGTTTTGTTACTATGCATACATGTCGACTCACCATGGGGCACATGACATTTAGCATGACTTACATGAATTGATAGTCACACTTCGTGACAGTCATCTGTTGTGGGATTGTGGTTTTTGATGAAGGCATCAATGTGTGTACAACTTCCCTCGGAAACATACGGGAGGCTACGGGTGGACATATTGCGGGACATCCCCATTAGAGGCTCAATGGGGAATTGCAGCCTCTCCGTGTGCAGCAGGGGATGTTTGGCTCACCCTCTTCACTTGTGTGCCACTCCCATGGATTTTCAGCATCTGTGGTGCGAAGGGGGTATCCAGTGTAGGTCCCACATGTTAATCCAAAAGACCTGCGAGTATGTTAATATTGATGCATTTCCATAGGTGTGAGCCTGAGTAATAAAGGTGTTCCTCAGCCTCCAAGGTGCCTCATCTCTGTCAATGCAGGTCTCTTGCCACTGTGCATGCGCCATCTCTGGCATGGGTGACAAGGATTGTGCATATGAGTCTATGTGTAGATTAGCAACCTGCATGCTGTTCTACATGTATTTGATTCTCTATTGTGCATGAAGTCCATGGCAGTGTATGTGTTTTGGTATGTTGGTCCCCACAACAGGCCATCAACACCTTCTGGGGTGTGTTTCCTGTGCGCAGCTTGGCCTTCAGTTTCATGATCCGGTGTCAGTCATCTTTGGGGATTGTGCATCCTTTGTCTCTGGATGTGCCATTGAAAACCGGTCACTCCTTCCTTGACATACACCTGTTGCAGTAGTCCTTTCTGACATCCTAGTCTTGGTGTGGAAATTGTGGCATAGTTCCCAGGACATGCCGCCTGCTGTTGCAGCCACTGCAGCAAGGGCACACGAAGTGTCCTGATTTGGCAACACACACACATCAAAGATGCTCCTCCCTTCCTCCATCAACCCATTCATTTGGCTGTCATCAGCTTGTCTGTGCCACAGTTGCGGCCACGCGGTGCCAAAGGCTGGACCGTCTGCACATGCAACGTGCACATTGCACGAGCCTCATGTCCTTGCATGACCCACATCACACTACAGTCTGATGTTGGAGCCACCCTCCAAGCAATGTCCATCCACATATCTGCTGCCAGCTCTCAGGCATACACTAAGCGCACACACAATACCTTTGCATGATGAGTGTGCAACTCCAACTGCCTACACGGTGCTGCCACGCCTTCCAGGCCCTGTCACACCCACCAGGTCATGTTCCTCCTACTCCCCACCGGCTCTGTACACCGGCAAGGACATGGGAGTGGGACTCAAGGCTTCTGCATGTAGTATGCTGTCGTTGTGAGGCACAGGTATCATCTCTCAGCGTGTAAATCTACAATGTGTCCAGGACCCCCTTCTCCACCATCACATGCGCACACAACCTCATCATCAACTCGTATGCCATTGACAGCCAGGTGCTCCTCACCAAGGACGCAGACATTGCCAGTTCCAATATTCTAGATTGTATGAGATCCATTGATGAATGGCAGAACAGCAGCCACCTGAGGCTGGACTTGTACAGGACTGAGGTCAACATCTGAGGATTGTCCCCTTACAGCTGGGTCAACTGCTTGTGTCCCACCCGCAGAAGCCCCGCACAAGCACCCAGTGTCCATGCACACAAGATGGTGTGCATCATGGATTGCTTGCTCACATTTGCCATGGTAATCACCAGCATCTGTGCCTCAGACTGCAACACCCTCTGCATTATGCACATGTTCTCCAGATAGATCCACTCCAAGGAAAGACGGACCATCCCCCAGGTCCACGACAACATCCGTGTCAAATACTGCCCTGCCCTCTATGGGGCAGCCACATCCAAACTCCCAGGACACTTGTCCACATCCAGGCTGCATCTGCACACCTCAGCTGCAACATCCAGCGCCCCAGCCACATCACCGTCTAGCAGAGATAGCTGCAATGGATCACTGTGTGCTGCAGGATGACCTTCAGACTCCCTACCCACACTCAGGAGGCAGGCCACAACCCCGACCCAACACCAACCTTGTACCACTGTGTGGCATTTTACATTGGATTATGTTGCTAGGTGCTTTGTATAGAATCTCATCTATGTCATGGATTGTTGCATGTGGGGAAGTTCTGTAAATGACCAGTTGCAGGATTGTCTCACTGGCTGTTGGATGGGATCTTATTCTATGGAATAAACTTTACTTATCTTCAACTTCAACCTGACTCTGGATTCATTATGAAGAATCTTACACTGGCGTAGTCGGCACAGGAAGCATAAGGAGAAGATCTCAACAAGATGCCATGGTGAATTTTTTATTTTTATATTCATCAAAAAAAGAGAAAAAAAAAAGGATTTGATATTTACAGCGAGGCTAAGTTAATGCTGATCATAAGACTGAATTATGAGACTGTAATCCTGCAAGTACTCGTTATTTTGAGTTTTTAACAACCTAAGGATTGTTGCTTAAAAAAAGAAAATTATACGAGTTTAAACGTATCTACAAATACTCGTTATCTTCCCTGTGGCAAAATTTCTACATTTATGGAATAGATACGTGCAAGTCAATCAGCACAGTAAAAGCAACTCCACGACCCTGTTATTTCTTTCAATGTTTTATGAACTTTCATCGTTCCACCGCCTCTCTACGGAGGAAGTGCCGAGGAGGTGTTTTGCATCGCAACTGAAATTAACTGTATGAAAGGTTTTGATACAATCGCAGCATCTGTTTGAATATCGCATCGCATATGCACTTATTATACAATCGCAGCATCTGTTTGAATATCGCATCGCGTATGCACTTATTACTTGAAACATTGGTTTCATAGAATCGCTGCCATCTTTCAAATATTGGAAAAAAAAACATCTGTGGTCAAGGAGCGTTACCTGGAACTTCGATCTTCCATCACCTTGAGGTTCTCTGTCCGCGCCATTCGGGTTCCTCGGATCATTGCTGGAGCGTTAATACGCACACGTTGTGACGTACGTGCGTGGCGGACATCTTGTGCTTGCCAGGCTACCACTGAGCGTCATCACGCACATGCTGAGACGGAGGTGTGCGGAAAGGACATTTTAGGTTGCTAAGTTACCCGTCGTGTCGGAAGAAAATGGCTATCTAGCATTTGAAAAGACGACTGTTATGAACAAGCGTATGTACTGGAGGAACTCGTACATTTTGCAAGTATTTTGAGTCAATTTCTTCTGCGAATAAAACGCGCATGGAAAAGTCAGAGAACATTTAAGGGAAAGCAAGGTTATCGGAGTCAAAGTTTAAACTCACATTTTAGCTTAAGCTCTTATTTTTACTCAATGTAAACGGAGTTAAATTGTGCATCTCTGATTTTAATTGTATGCATTTTCTCATATTGTGGTTTTGATGCTGTTTATAAGATAGGATACTGTATATGCAACTGTGAGACCTGTAACAACCAGTAAGTATCCTGTAAGCACTTCTCTTCTCTAGCTGCAGGATTAACATGTGTACACATTAGAGCTGAAATATTTGTGTGTGGATTGTGTGATAATCAACAACAATGCAGAATGTCACGGCAGCTCCATTTTTCTTATCATGCCCCGGATCTCCTCCTATTAAATGGAAAAAATGGAAAGTCGTCTTTGAGAGGTACGCTAGAGTTTGCGGTCCCTCTTTAAGTGCGGAAAGGAAATCAGCTTTATTACTGCACTGTTTAGGGTAGAAGGGTCAGGATGTGTTTGACCATTTGCCTGAGCTTTCAACTGCGGAGGCTGGTTGGTTAAACGACTATGAGGTTTGCATTAAGAAACTAGACAAACACTACCTGCCTAAAATCAGTACAATTCTTGAAAGATACCAGTTTGCAAAAGGGATGCAATCTGCCGATGAGACTATTGAAGACTATATAACTCAATTAAGAAAATTAGCTTCCTCCTGTAGATTTGAAGAGTTAACTGATGAACGCATAAGAGATTAGTTCATGTTCGGTTGTGCTATTGAGAAAATTAGAGAGGATCTATGGCTAAGAGATGAACCAACTCTAGATGAGGTACTAACAGTTGCTAAACGCATTGAAAATTCTTTAAAATGTGTTGCAGTAATTAAGAAGGATTCAGAAAAGGGAAACAAGATTGAAGCGGTTCCCGTTAGATCTGAAGGTAGTAAGTTAGCGGATAAAAACTCATCAGAGAAAGGATGGGCAGATAGGAAATGCTATAGATGTGGTAAGGCAGACCACCTTGCTAATGACAAAAAATGTCCAGCTCTCAACCAAACGTGTTCTAAATGCAAGTTAAAGGGGCATTTTACAGCTTTCTGCAAAACAAAACGCAGACCTAAGGTGAAAGAAATTGAAATATATCAAGGGGAATGTGGAGAAGCCAATTCCGAGGAGAATGTTTGTGGGCAGATTGTGATACAAGTTGAAGATAAGTGTAACAATAAAACCTGTCCATATGATAATATCTTGGTTGAAGGAGAGCATACTAGGGTTCTGTTTGATTTGGGTGCAAAAATAACCATTGTATCCAATGAATTCTATAACTCCAAGCTGAAGGGAAAAATTACGTTAATGAAACCTGACATAATTCCTTTAGCATATGGAGGAGAACCCATAAAACTTCATGGATATTTTATAGGGTTGATAGAATACAAGAGAGATTGATATCTGGGAAAATTTATGCTTCTAAGCGTGGGGATAGCATTATTAGCTGGATTCATCAGGGTGATCTAGGAATATTTCTTGATCCCAATGCTAATCCTCCCATACAGTTAAGAGACAGAGTTCAATCTGTGGACAAGGTAGTTGATGACAAGTATGTACATGATCTTAAAATAGAGTTTCCAAATGTGTTCAAGGAAAATCTAGGTTGTCTGAAAGGATATCAACATAAGATTCATCTAAAAAGTGACGCGGTTCCTGTATGTTGTAAGGCAAGAAATGTTCCACTTTCTGTTAGAGAGGATATGAAAAAAGAAATTGAGAAGTTAAGCAGTTGTGGGATAATTGAGGAGATTGAAGGATGTGAATGGTTGGCTCCGGTCGTTGCAGCACGCAAGCCCGATGGAAGTTTGCGCCTATGCATCGACTTGAGACAACTCAACAAGTGTGTGGTTGTAGACAGATACCCCTTGCCGAACATCACTGAGCTGTTGACACTTCTAGATGGGGCTAAGGTATTTAGCACGATAGATCTTACTTTGGTCTACCATCAAATAGAACTGGAGGAGTCATCACGAGATTATACATCATTTATAACACCTTTTGGCACATATAGGTTTAAGAGAATGCCGTTTGGCTTGGTATCGGCTTCTTCAGTGTTTCAACGTGTAATGGAAAGAGTGTTAAAAGATCTTCCAGGGGTATGTGTATACCAAGATGACATTTTGGTGTTTGCTAAAGATGACATTGAACATGATATGAGATTGAAATCTGTCTTGAAGAATTTGTGTAAACACAACTTAACAGTTAAGGGGGAAAAGTGCAAATTTAAATCCAACACCATCAATTATCTGGGTCACAATATTTCTGGGGATGGTGTAAAGCCTAAACCTGTGTTAGTTGAAACTCTAATGAACATGTGTTCTCCGTCAGACAAAACGGAATTAATGAAATTTCTAGGGATGATTGAATATTATGCAAAATTTGTGATGGGATTTGCATTAGCAACGGTCAACATGAGACAACTATTACGCAAAGGTGAGGAGTTTGTATGGTCAGATCAGTGTGAAGAAGAATTTGTGGCCATCAAGAGGAAGCTTAGTCAGGCTCCTTCTTTAAGAAGTTTTAATCCAAAAAGTAAATCAATTCTTGTAACTGACGCCAGCGAGAAAGGGCTTGGAGCGGTATTAAAACAATGTGGTCCTGAGGGTGTACGAACCATTATGTTCTTGTCAAGAAGTCTTAGAGATCCAGAGATGAGATATTCTGTGGTGGAAAGGGAGGCGTTAACTGTATTTTGGGCAATAAAGAAAATGAAGAAATTCTTGTGGGGTATGGATTTTGAGGTCCATACAGATCATAAACCTCTGATTGAAATATTTAGCAAGAAAGGATTGGATCTAGTTTCTGGAAGAATAACCAAATGGATAATTGGTTTGCAGGAATATAACTTCAGGATAAAATATATTCCTGGGATCGAAAATGGTGTTGCTGATGTTCTTTCACGTCTAGTTCCTGGTTGTAATGAGCAGGAAAACAGTTTGCATGATGATGAGGATGATGAAATTGTTTGCATGGTGGATCATGACATCATTTCTGAAGAAAGATGGTTAAAGGAATTAGAGAGTGATGCAACGTTGGTTGAAGTGACATCCTTATTAAAAAAAGGTTGGGATTCTAGTAAAAATGGGTCAGAAGGTACAAAAGATTTTTGGGCTGTTCGTAATGAATTGTCTATTGAAAATAACTTATTATTTCGAGGGACCAGACTGATTCCTCCTACCACTCTTAGAAAGGAATTGATTGATTTAGTGCATGTGGCTCACTCAGGCTTGACCAAAAGTAAAGGAAGACTTCGCATGTCGTATTGGTGGCCAGGAATGGACAGGATGATTTAGAGAATCATAAGGGATTGTGTTCCCTGTGCTATCAGTGACAAAAATAAGATTACTCATGTGCAACCAATGGTCTTGAGGAAACGTCCAAATAGTCCATGGGAAGAGATTGCTTTGGATATAGTTGGTCCAATACAATGTAAGGAATCTCAACTATACATACTGGTGGTCATTGACATGTTCTCAAGGTGGCCGGAGATATTTTTCCTGTCTACAATTAACACTGGTAAGGTGATTGAATGTTTAAAGAGTTTATTTGCAAGGGAAGGTCTGCCTAGGTCGATTTTGTCTGATAATGGTGTTCAACTGGTTTCTAGGGAGATGGAAAAAAATTTAGCGTCTAGAGGGATTCTTCACAAAACAACTTCTCTTTATCACCCAGAGGCCAATGGGATGGTGGAGAGATTTAATAAAGTAATTAAAGAGACCATTGCCTTGGCCAAAGGAGTGGGTATGGATTGGAAAAATCAGGTCATTGGTAAGGTTGAGGAATACAGATTATCTCCACATGCAACAACAGGGAAAACACCTTTCTTGTTGTTTCGGGGTAGGGTCCCCAATACGTGCGTTGAGCCATACTGGGTTAACAAGTATGAACTATCAAAAGGAAAGGAGGGAGTGTGTGACGGTGAAAATATGTTAGGTGTTGAAGAAGAAAAAGCAAAATTGAGAAAGGCATATTTTGATGTCAAACATGCTGTAAAGAAAACCAAGGTAAAGGTTGGTGACTGGGTCAGAATCAAATGTCCTGGCATCTTGGGTAGCTCTTCATTTAAATTTATGAAACCTATCAAAGTAATCAAAATCTTCAACAATGCTATTAAAACTCAAGACCATCGAATTTGGAATTTAAATAGAGTATGTGTGTGTAGTGGTGTCTCAGAACATAGCAAGGGGGTGGTGCCTTCAAAGGAGAGTTCTTCTCTTCACCAATCTAAAGGGGAAGAGGGAAAGATTTTGGTTTGCCCTAGGACATCTCCCAGAGTAGTGAAAAGACCAAGTTATCTTAATGATTTTGTTAATGTTATTGTTTAATTGCATTATAAGCACAAGGAATAAAAAAAAAATAAAAAAAAATAAAAATGATCCTGTCAAGGGAGGGAGATGTGTGGCATTTTACATTGGATTATGTTGCTAGGTTCTTTGTATAGAATCTCATCTATGTCACGGATTGTTGTATGTGGGGAAGTTCTGTAAATGACCAGTTGCAGGATTGTCTCACTGGCTGTTGGATGGGATCTTCTTTTATGGAATAAACTTTACTTATCTTCAACTTCAACCTGACTCTGGATTCATTATGAAGAATCTTACACACTGTCATCCGAGAACCCATAGTGCCATCTCCGTGCATCCAACCTTGACCTGGCCACCATTCTTCAGATCCACCGTACTCCAGCATGCAGGACATAGTTCTCCCACCTGGGAACACATACCTGGGACTCCCTCCCCGGGAACATCCAAATGAGGCATGACCTCTACGCCTTAATGATACTCTTCCAAATAGATCTGTCCGCACAGTATTGCAAGCAACCCCTCAGCAGCTAAAGGCATCACAGGTGAGTATTGTGCTCCATGTCTGCATTGACTGATAAATTGTGCCCCATGTGTGTCCTGTACCAGACTCAGATCCCAGGGTATGAATGGCTGGAGTTAGTTCAACACTCAGGCATAGTTTGACATTTACACACACATATGTTGTGGACTAATGCCAAATGACAGCAACATCTCATGAAAATTTAATTTTTTTATTTTTGGTGGGGTAAGTCTTTTTGTAGATGTACTAAGGTGCTCTACCGGGTGCATAGAATCCAAAGTTCACAGGGGGGGATGGCATCCTTGTCAGTTGGAGTCATCAGAATCCAGACCACAGTGTTGGTCATCATTGGTCAGACTGTGACCAGCAAGTCCATGTGGCAGAAAATGTCATTGGATGAGGTGCTGCTGTTGCGCCAGAGGGCCAGGTGCCAGGCCAGGTGACCTGGGAGATGTGGATGGTCCGCTGACTCTCACGGTCTTTTCCGTGGACGACCCACCTTCCTGGGGGGACCCTCAGATGCAGGCTTTGACAATGCTTGTGATGCTCCATCGGACGAATCCTCCTCCTCCTCCCTCCCTGTGGCTGGTGGTGGTCTTCGCCTGGTGGCACAGGGAGGGTTGCCCATGTTGTCAGCGATCTGACGGACTGAGCGGCTCATTTCCGTTTGCACCGCCAGGAGCTCAGCCAGTCTTTCCTCCATCCGTCCTTGGTGTTGTTGTTGACTGGCATGTTGCTCGGCCTGCAGGTTCTTCATCTTGTCGAGGGTCCCCTTCATCTCTGTGTGGCTCGACACTACCTTGCTGATGCCCCTGGTGTCACGCCGGTATGTGTCCAGGATGTGGCGCATGTGTGACATACCGCTTCCCTCAGCTGGCTGGTCAGGTTCGCGCCTCCGCCTGCCTCCACTCCCACCACCCCTGCCCACATGAGCCTGGCCTGCCGTTGTGGGCACATCGGGTCTACGGGACACCTGAGGGATGGCATTTGCGAGGTCGTTTGCCTCCTCCTGGGTGCCCGGAGAACCTTGTCCCTCCTGGTCAGACTGGCTCTGTTGTTCAGTGCGAGCAGGGCTCCTGGGTGTCTCCTGGGATGTAGCAGGAATGGGGGTGGGGGTTGGCACAGATGTACCTGATGCAGGTGCTGCAGGGGCTTGGGCACCAGAGGGTCCAGGTTGGTCGGGGTCATCCACGGAGTGGTGAGAGTCATCGCTGCCGGTGGGATCATCTTCACGCTGAGCCTGGGACTGTGATTGTTCCCCCCCATTGTTGGGGGAGGTCGATGACATTGCCCTGTGTGTGAGAGAGAGACAATGTTAATGCTGTTTCATGCCACATCCATGTTTCATTCATATTCAAGTTGTCACAGATCCTCCAGGTAGTTGGATGTGCCTAGCATTCCTCTCAATGTCCACTTGGGGATGGGGATGTTGCGGGGGACAGATTGGTATGTTCTCCTGAGTGTTTGACCAGTAGAATTTTGGCTCGGATGCTTATTTGGCGATGGATTGGTCTTGTTGTGTCACATGTCCATTGTGAGAGTGGGTAAATCCGTTGCCTGCCCCGGGGGTGTGTGCTTGTGTGAGGGGGGTGTGTGACCGGGCCTGCTGTTGGGTGTAGTGTGATTTGTCATTGGGTCTCCCAGGTGATGTCTGTCCCCTCATGGTGCATGCTGGCATGACAGTGAGTTTGAGTGCCTGTGCTAGATATCTGAGCTTGTGTAGTTGGTGTTTGAGTGTACAGTGG
The DNA here is from genome assembly GCF_964204655.1 of Triturus cristatus. Classification (NCBI taxonomy): domain Eukaryota; kingdom Metazoa; phylum Chordata; class Amphibia; order Caudata; family Salamandridae; genus Triturus; species Triturus cristatus. The sequence goes on from NC_140588.1 coordinate 684,902,136, forward strand.
TCACAGGAGGGCCTTGTGCTGCATACAGCAGGGCCAAGTGTCAGCTACCTTGTCAGTACTTTGCCAGTCCCTGTGCGGGGCTGGGAGTCAGGCCTGGGGTGCGGCGCGTACAGGTGCGGGGCTGTGCTACGGTGTTGGGGTACGGTGTGGAGGGGAGTACGGTGCTGACATACGGGGGGTACGGTGCTGACATGTGCGGGATGAGGGGGGCTGTACGACTCGTATCCGGGCACAAGTTTCCCCGTGTACATGTGTGCTAGAGCGTTCGCTCCGTACGGAGCCTTTTACATGCGGTTGTGTATTTGGACGGGCGGTACGGATCGTACTTGCGCGCTCGGACTTCAGTTTTACGATTTAGACGTAAAAATGTCCGTCTCCCTATCGGACACTTTTCCCGACGCCATTCGGACGTAAAACTTTACAGTTCCCTCTCGGACCATTTTCCCGACGCAATTCGTATGTATTTTTCACGTACGAATCGTACTTCGCAGTTTGTACGGTACTTGTACGATTCGTACGTGAAAATATACGGATACGAGTCGTACGCAAATTTTTTTACCCGGATTGGTATCGGCACCTATGTTGTTCATTCAATACTTGTGGTTGATTTTTCTTCAAGTAACTCTCCTTTCTCTGTTCTGTTCTTTTTCTTTTTTTTCCGGCATGATTTCTCTATTGTAATGGTGAAAAACAGTATCTGTAAAAAATAGTCACAAATAAATGTATATTAATAACTTTATAATTTATACTTTTCTATTACTATACAAACACATTTTATATAAATACTGACTAAGAAATTATAGCCCTGAAGCACAAGTGTGACGATGGGTAAAACACTACATGCATAGTGCATACTACTTTGAAGCAGTTCATGCCCTAAAGCATGCCTCACTGAAAGACTACATGCTAACTGACTGAATGATTACACTACTATAAGGAGAGACACTGAGTGAAATCACAGTTGTTTGAATTTTACTTCATTGAATAGCTCACTACATGGTACTAAAAGACTCACTATGGGTTTGCAACAGCAGTCACAGTGTGTTTGCTGGAGTGCATGCATAGTAACTGTGGAAAAGTAGACCTGAATACTGACTGAAACATTAGAGTAATGCAAGGATAGTACCTGAATGAATATTTTAAGGGTTTGGGTTTTTGTGCAGTAAAGATTACTACATGGTGCTGGATGAGTCACTAGAAGAGAGTAAGGGGATTGACAGGGTGTCTGCTGATATGTATGTGTATAGATACTGACTGGCGAATTGAAGGTGTGAAAGACAATTGTGTACGTGGTTAGAGGCCTACATGCATAGTGGATAGGCATTTGAGTCAATCCATGTGCTAGGGCCTGCCTCACTCCATTAGTACTTGGGTACTGACTGAATGTTTAGAGTATTGCAAGAAGAGTGCCTGCATGAATTTATAAGTGTTTGTTTTTTGGCACAGTTAATGGATTACTTCATGTTACTGAAAAAATCACTGGAGAAGTGCAAAGAGAGTGACAGGGTGTTTGCAAGAACTGTATGGATACTGACTGGGATATTGATGGTGTGAAAGACAAATGTGTAGATGGTTAGAGAGCTACATGCATAGTGGATAGGCATTCGAATCAATTCATGTGCTAAGGCTTGCCTCACTCCATTAGTACTTGGGAACTGACTGAATGTTTTGAATATTGCAAGGGGAGTGCCTGGATGAATTTATAAGTATTTCTTTTTTGGCGCAGTAAATACATTACTACATGGTGCTGAATGAGTCACTGGAGAACTATAAGGGGAGTGACAGGGTGTTTGCTGGAACTGTACTAATACTGACTGGGGAATTGAAGGTGTGAAAGACAAGTCTGTAGGTGGCTAGAGACCTGCATGCATAGTGCATAGACGTTTGAAACAGTCCATGGACTAACACCTGGATCACTGCATAACTACCTGGGTACTGACTGAATCATTAGAGTACTGCAAGGAGAATGCCTGGCTGAATCTTTTTTTTTATGTTTGAAAGCTTTATTAAAAAATTGATGACAAGAAAGAGACATCAGCACAGATTGCAATACAAAAACCATTGAGAAGCTTAACACTGCTAATATCAGTATTAGAAACCACAAAGCATTTTAGGAGGATTTTAAACGTTGAGGGGGATAAAGGGAGGGGAGGAAGGGAGGGGGGGAGGGGGAGAGGGAAAGGGGGATATAAAGATAATAAAATAACCATACAATATCTAAAAAATACGACACATATCCAAATTGTAAAAGTCGTAAAAAGTCAGCGATGCACAATTACCATCATAAAACAAGTAAGAATATTAAACAAAACATATAGTGAATAGGAAAGGAGAGAGTTCGAGACGTTCAAGGAGGTTTAAAATTTTCTGCATTGAGACATATAGGTTTCTTTAGGGCCAAGCAGTCCAAATATGTGGTGAGAGGCAACCAGAAAAAATCAACATTGCGAGCAGGTTTACAAGAGGAGGCAAAGGAAACGTCCAATCTATGAAAGTGGCATAATGAATTCCACCAACCTTGCAAGGAGATGGAAGCTAAAGATTTCCAGTTGGAGGAAATATGTTGGAAGGCAAGCGCAAGCGTGAGGTCAAAGAGACCGTGTAGATGATCAGGGAGATTCAAGGAATCAGAGAGGCTACCCAAGAAGAGAAATGAGTGTGTAAAAGAGGAAGGGAGAGGGAAGATACGGGAGAGGCATGACCATACTTTCCCCCAAAAGGTAGAGACAACAGGGCAAAGAAAAAGCATGTGGAAAAGGTCAGCATCAGAAGAGGAACAAGTCCAACAATTAGAGTCGGAGGAGGGAGAAAAACGGGATAAAGAAAGAGGAGAAAGGTAAAGCCTGTGATACAAATAAAATAAGGATTGAGTAAGAAAAGCAGAGCGGGAGATTTTTAGAGATCTGGACCACAGCTTATCCCAAAGAGTAGTTGACCAATTACAAGAAAAATCAGTTTCCCAAGCGAGCTCCACTTTAGATTTGACATGATTGGGACTAGAAGATACAAGAGATTTATAGATGAGAGATGCTTTAGGGAGCGTAGCAAGAATATTAAGAAGAGGAGAAGGAGACGACGAGGATGATGATGAGGAGGGAAGAGAGTAGAAACAATCAAGAATAATTGCCATGAGGGTTGTGAATTTCCGCAAAAAGGAGCAAGGGCATCGAAATAAAAGTTGAAATTGGGGAAAGGAGCAAGGGGATACACCGTCAAAAAGTTGGTTGACCCATATTATGCCCTTTACCCTCCATGCTTTCCAGAAAATAGGTCTATTTCTTAAAAGGATAAGAGAATTATACCAAATAGTGGAGTTTAAGAAGGATGTACGTGTGACCTCGGAGGGAAGAACCAGAGGGTTTAAAAGAGAAGAGGTATGTTTGAATAGGGGGCAAAGAGAAAAAGGATTCCTGGAAGAGAATCGCATCACCTCGGCAAAAGAGAAGGGTAATAGTAAAGACTGCTCAATGAGGAGCCAGAGGGGGGTGAAAGGAGAGAGAGTAGATGAGATCCATCTCGAGGCCTGACGTAAAGAGAAGGATCTATGATAAAGACGGAAATCAGGGAAGTTAACCCCACCATTGGATTTAGGCTTACGAAGGGAGGCAATGGAAATTCTGGATTTCTTACCTTTCCAGAGAAAGCGAGAAAGAAGAGAATCAATTTTTTTAAAGTAAGATGCGGGGATGTGAACCGGTAGCATAGAGAGGGTGTAAATTAAAATAGGGGCGATCATCATTTTGATTGAGTCCAAGCGACCCCACCAGGATAAAAATAAGGGATTCCAGGCTGAGAGTGACTGATCAATCCTGGAAATAACTGCCGAGAGATTCAATTTAACCGAGGATGAGATGGAGTTAGAAAACAGAATACCAAGGTATTTAATCTTGGAGCTACTCCATGCAAAACCAGTAGCAGAGAAAAGATGGGGAAGACAGGATGAGGTGAGAGGGAGTATTTCGGTTTTGTCCGAGTTGATCTTATAACCGGAAACCAAAGAAAAGGAGTGAAACTCGGATAATAAGGGGGGGACGGAAGATTCAGGGTCAGAAATAAATAGCAAGATGTCATCCGCATAGGCAGAAAGTTTCAATTGATGAGAGCCATACGGGAAACCAGAAATGGAAGTGTTATTGCGAATGGAGGATAAAAAGGGCTCGAGAGATAAAACAAAAAGAAGCGGGGAAAGAGGGCAACCTTGGCGAACACCTCTCTGAAGAGTAAAAGAGGGAGAGAGTTGTCCATTCACAAGCACCGAGGCCTTGGGGGCAGAATATAGGAGAGAGACAAGGGATATAAATTTGGGACCAAAACCATGCCAACGCAATGAAGCGAACAAAAAAGACCAGTCAACCCTGTCAAAGGCCTTCTCTGCGTCGACAGAGATAGCAGCAAGAGGGGTTGAAAGTGAGGGGGCTTTATTTAGAACGTTAAGAAGAAGGCGAGAGTTGTCCGAAGTAAGCCTGCCCTTAACGAATCCGCATTGCTCTTTGCCAATGAGATGAGGCATAAGGGGGTCTAAGCGCATTGCAAGTAATTTGGCAAAGATTTTGTAGTCTACATTGACTAACGAAATCGGTCGGTAATTTTTACAAAACTGGTGGTCGCGGCCTTCTTTGGGGATCAAACAGATGGAGGCATCTTGAAAGGTGCCTTCAGCCTTGCCAGAAGAGGAAAATGATTGAAAGAGGGCTAAAAGTTTAGGTAGTAGGATGTCTGAGAAATGCAAATAAAATTCCACAGGAAAGCCATCAGGGCCAGGGGTCTTCCCTTTAGTAAGGGCCGACAAGGCAGTGGAGAGTTCCTGAAGAGAGAGATCGAGATCAAGATCCGGAAAATTCAGGTGAGAGTTAGATGGTACAGGGAGCTTCTCAAAATAACTCTGAATAAGGGAAGGAGTGGGAGGACACTCTGGGGTGTAGAGATTCTGATAGAACAATTGAAATTGCTCAAGGATTTCTTTGTCTTTGTGGAGAAGAGTGCCAGCAGGGGAATATATTGAGTCTATAAGAGTGCGTTCCTTACGGGATTTGAGATAATTGGCCAAGAGCTTACCAGATTTATTGCGACCTCCGTAATACCGTGCACTACTGCGAAGGAGAATCGAAGAAGCATTATCTGTAGTTAATTTGTTGAACTCTAGTTTAGCTCGCAGGAGATCCGGTGACATAATTTTATCAGAAGAGGTGTAAAACTGGTGTTCTAGAGTTTTAATATGAGCCAGGGAGGATTTCCACTTTTGAATAAACTGTTTCTTCTTCCGAGAGACGAAGTCAATAATGAAACCCCTCGTGGAGGCTTTAAAAGAGTCCCACAGAGTGTGAAGAGAAGTACTAGGGTCTGAATTGAGAGAGAAAAATTCCTCGACGAAAGAGCGAAAAGAAGAAGAAAAATTGGGATCAGTGAGGAGTGCACTGTTGAAGCGCCAACGGGAAGGTTTAGGCTGTGGTGGGAGAAGATCAAAAACTGTCACGATGGGAGCGTGGTCCGAGATGACAATAGGTTCAATAGAAGAAGACAGAACGTTCTGAGATAAAGAATTAGAGAGGAAAATATAGTCAAGACGAGAGAAAGATGAATGAGGAGGACAGAAAAAGGAATAGTCCAACGTGTCCGGGTGTGAAAGACGCCAAGAGTCAATAAGATGTGATTGTGAGATAGTATTAAGAAATTGTTTGTGGGGTTTGTGTGGTGTAAAACGGACTGTGGATTTGCGGTCAAGGAACGGGTCAACAATCTGGTTGCAATCACCTCCAAAAACAAATGAAACATCTTTATATTGAATACATTTCTCTGTAATCAAAGGCCAAAAAGAACAGTCTGCTTGTACAGGCCCATAAACATTAAACACAGTCAAAGGAATCGAGTTTATCAATAATTTAGCCAGCACCCAACGACCTTCAGAGTCCGTCTCCTGGGACAGAACCGTACATTTAAGCCTCTTGTGACAGAGGATAGCAACTCCATTCTTTTTGTTGTCAGAGGGTGAAAATAAGACTGTACCTACCCAACTTCTTTTTAACTTCAGGGATTCAACATCATTAAGGTGGGTTTCTTGCAAGAGAGCAATATCTGGGTTGTAGGAGGCCAAATGGGACAGAACTCTCTGCCGCTTGATAGGGTTAATAAAACCTTTTACATTCCATGTAATAACTTTGAATTAACAAATAACGTAGAATCAAGTAGGACAGAAGAAATAAAGAAGAAGAGGCATACGCAAAAGACAAGTCGAAAAAGAGAAAACTTTAAGAAATACCGATGAAATAGGTTAAGAAGAGAGGAAAAGAGGTAAATGGAAACAAAGGGACATCGGAATTGATCAACCAGTACAGGGAAGAGAAAAGGATAAAGGAGAAGGGAAAGGAAAATAAGTACAAGGAGAGACAGCACATATCCCAAAGGGACGACTGAGGAGAACATACCTGAGGGGAGTACGAAATAGGACAACGGGGAAGTGGCGACACTCAACGAGACAGATCCCCCGAACGGGAGACCAGGCCGGATCGCACCGGAACAAAAGGAACATAACCGAAGAGCCAGGATGAGGGGGAGACGGTCCATCTAGATAAATGAATAAAGAAAGAGTAACATTTGAGAACATGAAGACATACTATGACGAACCAAGGATGAGAATGCAAGTGTTGAGGAACAAAACTGGACACAAAACTTAGAAAAGATATGAGGGAGTCTAAGGTTAAAAACATGTGAGTAAGAAAAACATATTATAACCTAATACGAAGAATTAATAAATGGAGACAGAGGCAGGAACAGAAATGGATGACCTGTAAGGGAAGCAAAAGTTAGACATATCAATTAATCAAAAGATGCAAAACAGTTAAACAATCAGCCACAAGAAGAGGAGGAGGTCTCCATGGCAGAATTAGAACGGGTATGAATGAAATTTTTGAGTTCAGCAGGATCCTGAAAGGTCCAAGTCTGATTCTGTAACGTAACTTTGAAAGTGCATGGGTGAAATAAACCAAATCTAGCACCAAGGGACCTCAGCGGAGCTCGCAGGGACAAAAATTCCTTCCGACGGGAGGCAGTGGCATTTGAAACATCTTGGGAAAGGTATACTCTATGACCCAACCAGGAGATCTGACGCTTGGCTCTGGACGCTGAAAGGACAGAGAGAAGATCTGTGAATTTGAGAAAGAGGATAATGACACCCCTTGGCCTGGTTGAGGTGGATGAACGAGGACCAAGTCTATGCGCTCTCTGAATATTAAGGGAGGTGGTGGATGGCATGTCCAAAAGCTTCGGGAGAAAGGAGGAGAAAAAGAGCACAGGGTCGTCCCCTTCTAAAGCTTCCGGCAAACCATAAATACGGAGGTTGTTCCTCCTATTCCTATTCTCCAACTCCTCCGTGTGCTGCTGAAGCGCCAGAACAGATTTTTCTAAGGAGGAGACTCTCTGAGATGTAGAGTGAAGGTCTGAAACCTGTTGCTCCACAACTGTAACTCTGTTGTCGATAGATGACCATTTCTCCTCAAGAAACTGCATTTTACTATTAGTCTCCTCAACAAAAGGCCGAAGGGCACGAATTTCCTCAAAAAGCATCTCCATGGAAATAGGGGATGATGGCTTCTCTGATGAAGAGGCATCCTGCTTAAGGCGTTTAGAAGATGAAGCAGATGGAGGTGAAGATTTGTTTGAAGGAGGCTGTGTTGAGGAGGAGCGAGGGAGGGTTACTCCCGCCATTGGTGCTACCTTGGTAGGAGAGTCCGTCGGTAAATGAGGTGAAGAGGTTACCACAGGAGAGTTCCCCGAAGGGGTAAAGACAAACTTTGGATTACGTAGTTTGCCCATAGAAGCCAGTCAGGAGTTGACAAGCAGTAAACAAGCAGTAAACAAGAGGGCGACTGTGAGGAAAGATGAAGGGATTCAGTCGCATAGAGGTGGAGTAATAATCCAAGGAGAGCTTGTGGAGTGAGTAAGGAAATGTTCCAGAGCGAGCAGAGACAAGCCAGTGCCCAACTAGGCAAAAATGAAGAGTGCAGGGTCAGAAACCAACCAGGTCAAAGACGTCCTCCGTCAGAGGCAGTGAGTGCAATCAAAAAAGGAAGACAGGAACATCACAAAGAAAAAGTCATTTATCAGGAACTACCTCATTCCATCCATGTGGAGCAGCACAGGCTAGAAGATATCCATGTGACATGGCAGCGCCCAGAATGGATGATACCGCAGTCAGGAGGCGTGAAACTCCAAAAAGGGCAATGTAGAGCAGATGCAGTCAAGCCGGCAGAAAAATGGACATCACGCCACAGACAAAATGGCAGCCGCTCTCTGAGGAGAGAGCGACTGCGGCGAAAAAAGGGGCACCCCGGCCCTAAAAATGCGTCAAAAAGCGCTCACCAGAAGCGCGCTGCATTCCGACGTGTAAATCTTGTGTCTGCGGTGAGAAAGGGCTCTCCGGAGGAAAAACGGGATGATTGAGAAGCTCCGTTGCGTCGGAGGTCCCGCGTCAGGCGGCCATCTTGGTCGGCGTCGTGGCCACGCCCCACCTGGCTGAATCTTTTTAAGTTTTTGGGTTTTGGCGCAGTGAATAGATTAGTACATAGTGCCAAATGAGTCAGTGGAGGTGTGCAATTGGAGTGACAGGGTGTTTATTGGAGTTTATAGATACTGACTGGGAAATTGAAGATCTGAAAGTCAATTGTGTTGGTGGTTAGAGGCCTCCATGCATAGTGGAAATGCGTTTGAATCAATCCATGTGCTAAGGCCTGCCTCACTCCATTAGTACTTGGGTACTGACTGAATGATTAGACTATTGCAAGAAGAGTGCCTGGGTGAATTTATAAGTGTTTCAGTTTTGGCGCAGTGAATACATTACTACGTGGTGCTGAATAAGTCACTGGAAGAGTGCAAGGGGAGTGACAGGGTGTTTGCTGGAAGTACATGGATACTGACTGGGGAATTCAAGCTGTTAAAGACAAGTGTATAGTAGGTTAGAAGCCTGCATGCATACTGGATAGACATTTGAATCAGTCCATGTGGTAATGCATGGTTCACTGCATGAGTACCTGGGTACTGACTGAATCATTAGACTACTGCTAGGAGACTGCATGGGTGAAACCTTTAAGTTTTTCGGTTTTGGCGCAGTGAATAGATTAGTACGTGGTACTGGATCAGTCACTGGAGGAGTGCAAGATGAGTGACAGGGGGTTTATTGAAGTATATAGATACTGACTAGTTAATTGAAGAAGTGAAAGACTAGTGTGTAGGTGACTAGAGGCCTGCATGCATAGTGGATAGATGTTTAAACAGTCCATGAGCTAAGACCTCGGATACTGCATGATTACCTGGGTACTGACTGAATTATTACAGTACTGCAAGCAGAGTGCCTAGGTTAATCTTTTTAAGTGTTTGTGTTTTGGTGCAGTGAATAGATTACTACATAGTGCCAGATGAGTCACTAGAGGTGTACAAGTGGACTGAAAGAGTGTTTACTGGAGTTTATAGATAAAGCTGGGAAATTGAAGGTCTGAAAGACAATTGTGTAGGTGATTAGAGGCCTCCATGCATAGTGGATACTCATTTGAAACAATCCATGTGCTAAGGCCTACCTAACTCCATTACTACTTGCATATTAACTAAATGTATACAGTATTGCACGGAGAGTTCCTGAGAGAACTTATAAGTGTTTAGGTTTTGGCGCAGTAAATGGATTACTAAATGATGCTGAATGAGTCACAGGAGAACTATAAGGGGAGTGACAGGGTGTTTGCTGGAACTGTATGAACACTGACTGGGGAATTGAAGGTGTGAAAGACAAGTGTGTAGGTGGTTAGAGGACTGCCTGCATAGTGGATAGGGGTTTGAAGCAGTCCATGTTCTAAGGCCTGGCTCAGTGCATGAGTACATGGGTACTGACTGAATAATTAGAGTACTGCAAGGAGAGTGCCTGGATGAATTTATAAGTGGTTGGGTTCTCGCACAGTGAATGGATTAGTACATGGTGCTAAATGGGTCACTATAGGAGTGCAAGGGGAATGACAGGGTGTTTGCTGGAAGTGTATGGATTCTGACTGGGGAATTGCAGGTATGAAAGACAAGTGTGTAGATGGCTAGAGGACTGCATGCATAGAGGATAGGGGTTTGAAGCAGTCCATGTGCTATGGCCTGGCCCCTGCATGAGGACTTGGGTACTGACTGACTGATTAGAGTACTGCACAGAGAGTGCCTGGGTGAATTTATTAGTGGTTGGGTTTTGGAGCAGTAAATTGATTAGTACATGGTGTTGAATGGATCAGTAGAGGAGTGCAAGGGGAGTGACAGGGTGTTTGCTGGAAGTGTATGGATATTGACTGGGGAATTGAAGGTGTGAAAGACAAGTGTGTAGGTGGTTAGAAGACTGCATGCATAGTGGATAGGCGTTTGAATCAATCCATGTGCTAAGGCCTGCCTCACTCCATTGCTACTTGGATATTAACTGAATGTTTACAGTATTGCAAGGGGAGTTCCTGGGTGAGTACATAAGCAATGACTGGCTTCTAATTCTACCAAAATTTGAGAACAGGACAGGTTTTTAAGCCATTATGTGTATGCAAAGATATGAAGTACCCAAATGCTTCTCTCACAGTGGTTCCCAAATGCACACAGACTCAGTGTGATTCTAGACAAGCAACACTATCCCTTGGACATTACCAAAACACATTCACTACTCTGGAAGGAGTAAGGGGACTGCACACAATCTACATATTTCAGTACTGTACTTTAGTGTCAAAGCCTGACTCATTTTATCAATGCATAAGCAATGACTGGCTTCTAATGCTACTAAAACTTGAAAACATGACAGGTTTTAAAATAGTTATCTGTCAGCAAATACACGATGTTACCAAATGCTTCTCTCACAATGGTTACCCAAATGCACACAGACTCACAGTGTGATCCTAGACAAGCAACACTATCCCCAGGAGTTTACCAAAAGTCATTCACTACTCTGGAAGGGGTAAGGTGACTGCACACATTCTACATATTTCAGTACTGCACTTTAGTGTCAAAGCCTGACTCATTTTATGAATGCATACGCAATAACTGGCTTCTAATACTACTAAAACTTGACAACATGACAGGTTTTAAAACAGTTATCTGTCAGCAAATACATGATATAACCAAATGCTTCTCTCACAATGGTTGGCCAAATGCACACAGACTCACAGTGTTATTCTAGACAAGCAACACTATCCCTTGGACTTTACCAAAACACATTCACTACTCTTGAAGGAGTAAGGAGACTGCACACAATCTACATATTTCAGTACTGAACTTTAGTGTCAGAGCCTGACTCATTTTATCAATGCATAAGCAATGACTGGCTTCTAATGCTACTAAAACTTGACAACATAAGGTAAGGTGACTGTACACATTCTACATATTTCAATACTGCACACTACTGTGAAAGCCTGACTCATTTTGCAATTGCATAAGCAATGACTGGCCTCTAATGCTACTCAAACTTGACAACAAACCAAATTTTAAAGCAGTAATCTGCAAGCAAATACATGATGTTACCAAATGCTTGTCTCACAATAATTGCCCAATACATTTACTAGTCTACAAGATGTAAGGTGACTGCACACATTGCAGAACATTTTCTACTACACATTAGTACCAAAATGTTTCTCTCAAAATGATTCCTAAATGCACACAGACTCACTGTGTGATTCTAGACAAACAACACTATCCCTTGCACTCTACCAAAACACATTTCTTAATCTAGAAGGAGTACTACATTTTAGTGTAGAAACATGACTAATTTTGTAAATACATAAACAATGACTGGTTTCTAATTCTACCAAAACATAAAAACAGCACAGTTATCTGTCTGCAAACACCTGAAAAACACAAATGCTTATCACAGAATGGTTTCTACATGCACACACACTGACAATAAGATTGTAGACAAAAAAAGTACTCCCTGCACTTTAGCAGGAGAAATACATTAGTCTGATTAAAATCAAAATAGACCACATACATCCCCCCACAATTAAATAACTCACCTTTCAAGTTGTTTCGTAGATTAAGAAGTATGTCAGTCACACAACAGATTTTCTTATACAGAATCTCTGCACTGTGCACCTGTCAGCAAAACCAAAGAATGGCAAAGTTTTCCTCTCGTTTTGCACACATATACATGTAAACATCAAATCACATTCCTTCCCACATTAATTCAAAAGCTAACACACATTTCTATTGGTTAAACATTTCAACCCTTTCCAAATGACAAATTTGAACCCTACCCCCAATCTGCCTTCTGCCTGTTACCATAGAAACGGGTCATGGAACACTGAACTGAGCGCACAGGTCACAAGTTCAGCACACAATGTTGCTAAACAAGAGAGGAAGTGTGCTTCACTTTTCAATATATCAGCTGATCATATATAATGTTCCTTTCAATCACTTTTTGTTAACCAATAAGAATCATGCGTTTAAAAAACAGAAACATGCACCCTACCTTTCAGTGTAGAAGGTTGTCAAACAACCAATAATTTCTTGTCTTTTTTCAAAACTGCATCTTAGCCACCATTTTAGAAAAATCTTACTTTTCAAACTGCCATTTCATTTACAGAGACCATCTGAGTGCATCCAGACCTCCCTTCAAGATGCTTAGAGTGTGGATTGTGGGACACAGCCATATTTTCTGGAGCCAAAGGTATGCAGAAAACAAAAGCATTCACAAAGACCTAGGTTTGCCAAATGTAGACATTAAATGGATTGGACAGAGAGGGTTAAAGTTGCACCAATTGATGCCATTGGTAAAATCCTTTATGCATATCCAACACCCGGACCTCATAATAGTGCACTGGTGGCAATGACCTAGGCACTTTGACTGGGGTAGGTCTGGAAATGCTTATGAAGGACACCTTTGCAGAATTGATTTCACTTTTTCCCACAACTGACTTTGTGTATTCTAACATATGCCAAATGCAGAAATGGAACTGGTCCAATCATTTTTGTCCACAAATTGAGAAAGCTCGGAAACATGTGAATACATCTGTTTCTGCTTTTCTCCGAGACTATAGAATGGGGTCCATTTACACTAACAATCTGTGCTTTCATATGCAAGAGATGTATAGGAGAAATGGAGCACACTTTACTGATGAAGGAAACAGAGACTTCCTCAACAACTTTAGACTCTGTATAGGTACTTACTTATAAGTACCAAAAACTCTCAATGAACACAACGGCTCTTTTTAGAGCCACTCAAGAACAAAACAGCTTGATGTTTATCTCCCTAAAATTTCAGTTTTTTTTCCTTGGATCCGCGCACCCAACGCATTAGGAACCGCGCACCCAACGCGAGAGACACCGTGCACCCAACGCGTTAGGATGCGTGACTCCTAATTTTACTGTAAAAAAAAAATAGCCCCTATCACTATTTTTTATTATCCCCGGGGACCCCATTACCCGGGGCTTATAAAAAAACGTTGGAGACCATGGGGGGAGAACCAACACCCCACGGTCCCAGCCGGCTCCCCGCGTCCTTCGGGAGCCGCCATTGCTTTTCCACATGGGGAGCTGCTGACAAGCAATATCGTTTGGATTTTGAAAGAGAGAGCAGGTTTCCCTATATTAACGAAGCGCGGAAGCCTGCGCTTCAGGTTTTGTTTTTTTCTTCGGCCGGATCCGCGCACCCTGCGCGCATTTCACCGTTTAAAAAAAAAACAGTGGCCCCAGGGGTTCCTTCTGGGACCTCCTAAGCAACACTAGAGGGTCAGAGTATTTCTACCCTGCCCCCTTTATATGTTTTAAACACTTATTCCCCTTACTTCTTTAGCCTCGCTTCTACCAAGGCACAAAATGGCTGCCAACAGTTCCTGGTTTCGAATGTAGATAGACACTTGACAGCCAATTAGCATTCAGCGCGTGATCGGGAGGGTGCGCGCTCAGTTCGGGGAGGGTACGCATAGGATGCGCTTAGGGTGTGCGGATCCTCCGAGGCCATAGATATATCTGTCTTTTTAGTCTAATTTTCTCAGGAACTACTGAACAGATTTACACCATTTATGCAAAAGGCACAAATATGAACTGAGGACTACCTCTTTACTAAATTTGGTGTAATTCCGTTCAGCCGTTCGGGCTGTAGCTGCGTCAACAGGTCCTATGGGAAAATGCATGAGGAAAACGCGTTTTGGGACCCCCCTTTTTTCTCAGCTCCTGCTTGACGAATCACCACGAAACTTTTAGGATAGGAGCGGACCGGGGCTGGCCAAAAGTTTGGAAAATTGCGCAAAGATTTGTCAACCGGCGCCAGACTTATTGGGAATAGAATGTTGCGGATTTCCTGTGGAAAATAGGTCCTAACTATAACTTCCTACTGGCGACCAACAGTAGGTAATACATACACCGCTACCATAAACAATAATTACAAAATATATATATATATATCATAAATTAAAATATTTAATATTTTTTAAACCTACATTTTGCATTCTGTAGAGTGCAACAGTAGAGAAAGTGTTAGAGAGCAGGTAGGTAAACATTACAATTCCCACTCCAGCAAGTGCAACAGTAGGGAAAGTGTTGGATAGAGGAGAGGTAAACATTACTATTGCCACTCCGGCGAATGCAACAGTAGGAAAAGTGTTGGATAGCGGATAGGTAAAAATTACTACTCCCACTCCAGCGAATGCATCAGTAGGGAAAGTGTTGGATAGCGGATAGGTAAAAATTACGATTCCCACTCCAGCGAATGCAACAGTAGGGAAACTGTTGGAACGCAAAAGGTTAAAATTGACTATTCCCACTCCAGCGAGTGCAATAGTAGGGAAAGTGTTGGAGAGCAGAGGGGTAAAAATGACTATTCCCACTCCAGTGAATGCAATAGTAGGGAAAGTGTTGGATAGCGGAGGGGAAGAATTTACTATTCCCACTCCAGTGGGTGCAACAGTAGGGAAAGTGTTGGATAGAGGATGGGAAAAAATTACTATTCCCACTCCAGGGAGTGCAACAGTAGGTAATGTGTTGGATAGCGGACGGGTAAAAACTACTATTCCCACTGCATCTAGAGGAACAGTAGGGAAGTGTAGGATATCAGAGGGGAACAAATTACTATTCCCACTCCAGTGAGTGCAACCGTAGAGAAAGTGTTGGAGAGCAGAGGGGTAAAAATTACTATTCCCACTCCAGCAAGTGCAAGAGTAGGGAAAGTATTGCATTGCGGATAGGTAAAAATTACTATTCCCACTCCAATGAACGCAACAGTAGGGATAGTGTTGGATAGCGAATAGGTAAAAATTACTATTCTCACTACAGCGAGTGCAACAGTAGGGAAAGTGTTGGAGAGTAGAGAGGTAAAAATTACTATTCCCACTCTAGTGAGTGCAACAGTAGGGAAAGTGTTGGATAGCGGAGGTAAAAAAATTACTATTCCCAATCCAGCGAGTGCAACAGTAGGGAAAGTGTTGGCTAGCAGAGGGGTAAAAATTATTATTCCCGCTGCAGCTAGTGCAACAGTAGGGAAAGTGTTGGATAGCGAAGGAGTAAAAATAACTATTCCCAATCCAGCAAGTGCAACAGTAGGGAAAATGTTGGATAGCGGAGGTAAAAAAATTACTATTCCCACTCTAGTGAGTGCAACAGTAGGGAAAGTGTTGGATAGCTGAGGGGAAAAAATTACTATTCCCACTCTAGCGAAAGCAACAGTAGGGAAAGTGTTGGATAGCGTAAGGGTATAAATTACTATTCCCACTCCAGCGAGTCCAACAGTAGGGAATGTGTTGGATATCGGAGGGGTAAAAATTAACATTCTCACTTCAGCGAGTGCTACAGTAGGGAATGTGTTAGATAGCGGAGGGGAAAAAAATATTTTTCCCACTCCAGCGAGTGGAACAGTGGGGAAAGTGTTGGATAATGGAAGGGGAAAAAATTACTATTCCCACTCCAGTGAGTGCAACAGTAGGGAAAGTGTTGGATAGCAGAGGGGAAAAATAACTATTCCCACTCCAGCGAGCTCAACAGTAGGGAAAGTGTTGGATAGTGGAGGGGTGTAAATTACTATTTCCACTCCAGCGAATGCAACAGTGGGAAAGTTTTGGATAGCGGAGGGGTAAAAATGACTATTCCCACTGAACACAATTCGAATTTAAAAACAAACAAAATATCAACTACAATACAACAGATAATAAAAAACAAAAATACAAAACATATATTAAAATATAAAAAATGTAAAAAGATATAAACATATGGGGGCCGATTCCGATACGGGTCGAAAGCGTTCCGACTGACACGGACCGGGACCGAAGACCGACCGGCTCGTACAGGAGCCGTATGACCTGGCAAGTACGATGCGTCCCACTCGAAATCCAACCGACTCACATGGAATCAATCCAGACTGACCGAAACATATGGAAAACAGTGCCCCACTCAGGAACGGACCCGAAACCTTCTGACCGTCACGGAATGGCTACAGGTCCGACCTAGGCCTGGGTGGTAAATTCCGTTCCGCTCGCAAAATTTGCATAATTAGGGTAATTTCGCGGAGAAGGCGGAATTTCCCAAAATTCCATGTTCCTTGGCTTCGCAGAATTTTTTGCTTGTTCGTACTTGAAAAATGCGTGTTTGCAAGATATTTCTCCCCGAGCACGCAAGCATTGTTCTTGAACAGGAAAAAAGCATTGCGGACGGGCAGACCAAGTAATTCCGCATGTTTGCAGAACTTTTGCATGCTCGCAGAGATTTTTTACCATTTCGCGGAGCTTTGCGTAGCGCAACTACGCAAATTCCGCCCACCCCTAGTCCGACCGACATGAACACGCGCCACAGAACCTGCCAAGTACGATGCAATGCTTCGCAAGCGAAAGCGAGTCGCACGGCGTCCAAGTCGTACAACTGATTCGTACGGAAAATAGAGAATGGCAATAAAAAGAGCCCGTCAATACCAACGCGTACGTGAGACATGCAATATAGCACAATGTCAGTGGGACCGACTTGGATCACCCCGCAAGTGATGCCACTGGCCTACCATCCGGTCACCTGAACGTCTCCGGCAGGCCCTAAATAAAACATGGAATTGAGGAATTCACACAGAAAAAGGCCAATCAAGCAGTTAGAAAACCCCAAACATATATTTTTCAAACCAAGACACACCCACAACTCCACCTATAAAAAGGCCAACAATCCAGACCATGATCCTTTGCAAAGCACACATACCTGCAAACAGACACCACCACCAGACTGAGACATACATCCACTACCTACACAGTATACACCACTAGCACCACACAAGAAGCACACTCACAGACACCCAGCCATACACATACTCACTAACCCTCACCTTCACACACTCTCACACATCCATCTCCACCACCACCCATCACCATGCCCCCAAAGAAGAATCCAAAGTTCACAAACAGTGAGTTGGAAGTCATGGTAGATGAAATCGTCAGAGTAGAGCCACAGTTATTTGGCTCCTTGGTCCAACAGACCCCCCTATCCCAGAAAGCCAAGATGTGGGTGAAGATTGTCAAAAAGGTGAATGCACTAGCACTTAGCATGCGCACAATGGACGACATCAGGAACAGGTGGTACGATATACGCAGGAGGGTCGAGAAACTCATCGGCAAAGAACATGCCCTGAGCCAGCGCACTGGTGGTAGCCCTCCTGCCAAACCAGTGCATTTCACTTCCTGGGAGGAGAATGTGTGGGCCATGCTCACACCAGTCAGCATCCATGGATGGTCTGGAATACCAGAGCCTGGTGAGTACACAAACAACTATTCCAAATTGGGATGTAATAGCAATCCGCACCCACAGACATTAATGTCAGGGGGACAGAGAAACCATTCACTGTCATCAAGCCACATCAACCTTAAGATAAATATCCTCTCATGGGTATGCCACCTAGAGAAACACAATACCTGCAATGTCCCAGTAACATGTACCTATGCCAATACATGTACAAACCTACTGACAAATACACCAGGGATTTGGAATCAAACACCAACAAACACCGTCAGCCATCATGCTACCACAGTTACACACACTCCCAGGGAAGCTGAGTCACAGGAAGGAAGGTTTGGTGTGCTGGGAAGGTGGCTGTAGCTGAAAGCATATTGGGAGTTGTAGTCACAGCTAACAAACCTCCACCCACATGGCCCATCAAGCACACCTTAAACCATGCCCATGTCACAGGGAGTAGCAAAGTACTGCCAAGATTGCTGAAACTGGGTCCTGGTGTGGGGAGCACAAGGCCCTTTTGGGGGTCTTGGGCTCCAACAAACACCAGGACACCACTGTCAGATAACTTGAACATGAACTTAGACTCACTGTCATGAAAGCATGGTCCATGGTGGCCTATCTGGTCCAGGGTGGAGGAGGAGTGCTACCTCAGACTCCATTTCCCAGCAGGCCCTGTCACACACACCGCTCCCACCAACACCAAACACCACACCCTGGACTAAGCACAACCTTAGACTCAAGGCAAATCGGCCTCCAAGATGCCTGACACTGGGCCCTGGGGGGAGGAGCAGCAATCCATGTTGGTATTTGTGTGCCAATGCAGATTGTAACTACAAACATACCTGCAATGTAACTGGAAAGATCCCTGTTCACAAAAGTCACTAAACAAAGAACAAACTCACAGCAAGGCAATGGGATCCAAACACCAGTCACATGCAGCAGCCATCTTGTCAGCACACATTCAATACCAGGAAAGCTGAGTAACAAGAAGGAAGCATGGGTTTGCTGGGGAGGTGGGTGGCGTCAAAAGCATGATGGGAGTTGAAGTCAAAGCCCATAGTCCTCATCCCACATGGCCCAGGAATACCCCCATGCCCCATGCACACCTCACAGGGAGTGGCAAAGTACTGCCAAGATTGCTGAAATTGGGTCCTGGTGTGGGGAGCACAAGGCCCTGCTGGGACTTGGGCTCCAACAAACACCAGGACACCACTGTCAGACAACTTGAACATGAACTTAGACTCACTGTCATGGAAGCATGGTCCATGGTGGCCTATCTGGTCGAGGGGGGAGGATTAGTTCTACCTCAGACTCCCTTTCCCAGCAGGCCCTGTCACACACACCCCTCCCAACAACACCAAACTCCACACCTATGTCAGGCACTGGAGTGCACATGTGTTGCAATGGCAATGTAAGTCTATTAAAATAGACATGAGCTGTCCATGCACACAGCTCTACATGCACATAAAACGCATCAGGTTATCATAACAATGTTCTAAACCTGTATATATGTATATCAAAAGGAGGGACACAGGGTTAAGTTTATCGAGGTCCAACGTACATGCCCCGACAAGGCTGTGTACAAGAAGGGTACGAAGTTTCTCTAGGAATCAAGATAAGGAGAGGTGAGATACTGTAATGTGGGGTAGGTCACTTGTGACCCTACAAGTATAGGTAAAAAAGGGAGGGAATTCCCCTTTTTGGAACTAGGGCTCTCACACACCCAGCAAGCTAGGTGTCATGCTTTATCATATGAGCCTACCCCTTGTCAGGTCAGCGCTGCAATACCTGACGGGCACCCGGGCCGGGGCTCTTCATCAGGGATCTTTTGTTCCTGCCGGTGGGTGCAGTGGGGGTGAGGGGCCTAGTGAGTGTAGATGTGGGAGGGGGTGAATCTAAAACAGGTCAGTTAGTCCTAACAACGTGTTTATTATGAAGTTAAACTGCCTCATTAAAAGAAGAGAGTGGCAGAGAACTAGAGGAAATGTGTCTAGCTATGTGTGCGCTACTCTCGAGTGATCGACATGTTTCGTGCCATAAATGTCATAAAGATCTGGGCACTTCCTCAGGATCAAAGTGAACGCTATCTACACTGCGTGGTTAAGTGAGAATCTACGTACCACGTTCTTAGGTCGATAACCTAAACTGTTGTCTAGTGATTACTAGCAACAGTACCGGCAGGTGAAGTGGACATCGATTGGGTCCAGCGTAAACACGCGTCTAGCCTTCGACCTGCCCTGCCGCCGGAACCGGGATGTTCTAAACCTACATTAGCATCTGCCTGTGATAATTGAGGACAATGCCATGCACATAATCCCATCATGAAGCATAGTACCAACTTTAATGTATGTGATATGTTGATGTGTGCTTCACCACACCATACATTATGTGTCTCTTCCACCCACAGGGGCAGCTGGGGAAACTGCAGGAACAGACGGTGAAGAGTCCCAGACTCTGGTTGACACAGAACTGGCTCGTGTGGATGCCTCTCACTCCTCTGACAATGACCACGAACGAGCAGGCCCCTCCGGTGTGGATCAGCATGCAGCACCAGCAGCAGTAACATCTGTATCCCCTGCCACCACTCCTGCTACATCTGACAACAGCCAGATGACCCCTACCAACACGGACAGTCCAAGCCAACCCAACAGCGAGGGCACAGCAACACAGGGCACCCTGGAGGTGGCTGTCAATACCACCAGTGCCATCACAGGAGGAGGCCCAGTGTCATCTGTGCCTGCAACAGCAGGACCTGCTCGTGGGGGTAGGGGTGGTGGGAGTGGGGGCAGGCTGAGGCCATGTCATGCCCATGGTGCTGCAACCCAAGCTGATCCCCAGTTGGGATGCATCATAGATGCATACCAGGAATGCACCGGAGACTTCGCCCAAGTTGTGGGGCACCTCAGGGACATCAAACAGCAGGTTGAACATCATGCCAGATTGGATGCACACATGTCGCGGGTGGAGACACACATGGGCTGCATGGAGTCTATGATGGACAAGTTAGATGATGTCACGGCGGTTCACAGGGACATACTTGGATGCCTACGTCAGATTGCAAACAACATGGCCCCACCTCCCTGTGTGCCTACTACATCAGTTGCCATAACATCTTCAACTGCCACAGGGAGGTAGACTCTGATGGAGACTCCAGCGCACAGTCCCAGCCTGCACCTGAGAGACGCCCCAAAAAGAAGAGGGGTCGTCCAAAGAAGGACAAGTGAGAGGCAGCTGGAAGGATGTGAACACCTGTTCCTAATGTCTACCATTGTGTGCAAACCCTTCACCTTGTCAACTGGCCCCAACTCTCCCACAGGAGATGGACGGTCTTATTTGGCCCAATGGATCGAATGACTGTGAACTTCACTCTGGTAATTTCATCTAACAACACTACCAACTCCCCTGTGAACTTTGGATTCCCATTGCACTGTACAGCACTCCATGTCACCTATATCGTTCACACACATCTATGTAAATAAACGGTTCAAATCACAATTCTAGCCTCTGTGTTAAATTAAACTGGGTTTGTCACATATAGGTGATGATATGCTAAAGTAAGACTGTGCTGGAAAACCACTACAGAAATCTAAACACTGAAATGTGATTCATGTTGATGTGACACATATGAGAGGTACACACTATGAAGTACTGGGTATTTTAGACCCAGCGGTGCAGGGGCACACACCCTATGACTTCTGGGTTCACCCTGTTCCAGACCTACAGAAACACAGAGTCTTCTGGGTGAAGTCAAAGATTCGTTTATTGGCTGCAGACCAATTACAGGTATCCTAGAAGTACAACAGCGTGTATGTTCTCAGGAGACTGCTGAAAATCATAGGAACGGGCTTCTCCTTAAGTACAAAATATCATGCTCCAGGCACACATTCCTTGGTTTACGATATGGCCATTATAAGTATACATTACAAACGAAAAAGCAGAGTCATAATGACCATCCCACATTCCAGTTCAGCCAGCCCACAATGATTTACACAGTAAGGTTCAGATCCCACATTTGATGTCAATAGACCCCCCCAATAAACATGAGCATCTCCTGTTTTGGGAAACAAGTCATAAAGCAGGAACAAGCAGGTGTGGAAGAGATTAGCCGGGGGATTGTATAGAATGAAAGGGTTTTATGACGGGTCAAGCCCTGATGCTAATCACAGGTGGACGGAGGAAGGGGAGCTCGTGAGACCGGTTTGACCTGGGGCAGCAGAGCCAGCTGCCCAGGTCACAGAGAAGTCAGAGGGAGAAGCCCATGTACTGTGAGGCCCGTATTTACTCCATTATAGCCTATGTGAGGGCAATGACAAGATGGCCACTGCTTCCAAAATGGAACCCGCGTAGTGCAGCAGAATAACGTGTACACAGTGCATTCATAGCTAGAACGATATATAAAGCACTCGTACATGCCGCATTTACCATTTGCGGTTTGTTAATACCAAGATAGACAGGGGTAGGGCCCTGTCCCCTACGCGGTCCCGAATATTAAAGTACGACAGACCCTCCTTTTGCCCTTACATAGGCAATCACTATACTCATCTTAATCCGAGTCTAGGTCAATATTCACAAAGTCATGGAGATGTTGCTGTAGCATCATCCTATTACTTAGTTCGTCCCTCGATACAGGTTTCCTTACACATAAGGTAGCACAGAGGCCACATATCGCAGGAGCACACTGTATGCACAGACAGAACAGGAAAAGAATGGCTAAGATCATTCCAATGACCATCAGAACTTTCCAACCCCAGGCAGATATCAATTCCCAGAACCACCCCACCAGTGACCAATCTCCCTTATCCACGTGTATGGATTCAGATATTTTATGGAGTTTGGAGATGGCTTGATACACTGTTGGAGCATTATCTGGTATGAAAATGCAGCAACTGGATTGGATGACCTTGCATACCCCACCGCGGTCTGCAAGAATAACGTCTAGAACCATGCGGTTCTGCAGAGTCATAAGGCGATCCGCTTGGAGCTCAGCTGTCAGATTACCAAGGGCACCAGCCGTTACATTGACAGTGGATTCAACCACACGAGTCAGCTGTCTCAGGTTCCTACTATTCACCATAGGTCCCCAAAACGGCAGGAAACCCAAGAAGAAGTCTCCCGCTTCCTGACCGGCAGTATCCTCCTTACTAATCACACCTCTCACAACTCTGGTCTTGTGATAGTCAGAGGCAGCAGTAAATGTCGGTGGTAGCAAGTTCGCAATATAACATGTGCCCGAGAAATCAGGGGGCAGCCATGTATATGCTCGGTCATTACAGATGAAATATGTGCCCTTGGCAGCCAAAAACGCAGGGGAAAACTGTGACGGGAAAGTGTACGTTTCAGTACAGTCACTCCTTCCCAGTTGAGCTCTAGGATTCTGACCATTACCCTGTAAGCAGAACCGACCCATGTGGGGTACGACCCAGATTAGAGATGAGATTTTTCGCTGTCTTTCACCCAGACTAATACTATACCCCGTCGCGTTCCATCCTACATAAGGTCTCAACTCTTCTTTGGGAATGGATGAGTATGCATCGATATCCCTACTCATATCGGCAACTCCTTTTATCAAAGCCTTATTATTGGTGATAGGTCTGATGGAACGCGGTTGGCGAGGGGAATACGTATCTAGAGCATAGAGAAACATGGTCTGGAATGCCCATGACGATCCATTGTAACTATACGGCAGCACTAGGTAGGGAATACCCTTGTTAATGGTATGTGGCATTAACCCACACACCCAGCAATTGGTCGTATTCATTACCAGTTGGTGCTGGTGCAAGAGTTGGATAAACGAGTTATTTACGAACTCTGATCGTCTGGTCTGTTCGTGCTCAGGCAAAGGGTGAAAAGAGTGAGAGGAGGCAGTAGAAAGAGGTATAGGCTGTTGAGTGGGTGCAATGGGCTTTTGAGCAGAGAAAAACACAAATCCTACAATAAACATTATTATGCTACACAGTGTAAAAAGGCACAAAAAGACAAAACATTTACTTTTTACAATTCTACACATCCTTGCGTTAAAGTTCATTTCCTCAATCGGTCTCTCCATCTTAAAAAACTCCATCCTCTACTCGGGCCGCTCGCGGTGGATGAGTTTCTTCTGCTAAGGAGTACGCCTGTCAGTCCAGGGAAACGCCCTAGACCAACCAGAACCATTGACCTAGCGTCTTCGGCCTGTACCCCAAAGTCTTGGCACCGCGACCCTGCGGCAGAACCCGGATGGTGGTTCGAAAAACAAAAATCAAGAAAGTCCTTCAGATGGGAGAGCAAAAATGTCAAAAAGGAAATAGTGAGGAAATCTTTATTTGTCCATGGGCCTAGGTCTCAAATTATAGCGGAGACGGCCAGGTGCTGTTTGGTCTTGAAACAAAAGTTCAGGCTCAGTGGTGTCCAGTCGATTTGATGGTGGCACAGCTTTCTGCAGAATATTGTCACTCTCTTGGTCTGAAACTGTGTCTTTTATGCGTGCGTCACTGAATGGTACAAAACGAGGCACAGTGTCCGTCTCAGAGTCGGCGATACCCTCCTTGACCCACTGGTCATATGGCAGAGGCAAGGGGACTACTTTGCAGTGGGTACCATGGATCCAGTGTTTCTTCCCTTTTACTCGCACTGCTGATCTTGTCGAAAGAAGAACAAGATGAGGGCCGATCCAGCGAGGCTCGTCGTTGCTCTTGCACTGGAAATTTCGGACTAGCACCCACGTACCAGGGTTGATAGGGTGTCCAGGAGGTTCAGAAGCTTGAGGGAGAGTATCATGTACCTGTTGGTGCAAAACACGCAGTTTAACAGTCAAATCATACAGGTAATCGAGCAGTACTGGATGCTCTATCTCACTGAACTTCGTATGCCTCGGTACACCCCATACGTTGGCCGGACGGCCAAAAACGACCTCGTAAGGGCTAAGTCCCACTCGTGAGTGTATGGTCATTCTGGTGGACAGGAGTGCTAAAGGCAGAGCGCCAGGCCATTTAAGACCGGTGCTCGCCTGGATTTTGGCCAGCTTGAGCTTTAAGGCTCCATTGTAGCGTTCTACTAATCCAGCTGATTGGGGGTGATTTGCAGCATGGAACTTCTGCTTTATCCCTAGCCCTTCACATACATTCTTCATCACTTTACCCACAAACTCACTTCCATTATCACACCACACCATTCTTGGCATCCCAAACCTAGGGAAAAATTCCTTCACAAGGGCTTTGGCTGTGGATAGGGCAGTGTTATCTTTCAGAGGATAAGCCTCTATCCATTTTGAGAAAGCACAAACAACCACCAGTACATATTTCAGGTTGTTGCATCTTTCCATGTGAATAAAGTCCAGCTGCAAAACTTCAAATGGACATGATGGGGGTGCAAAGTGACCAGCTGGAGTTGGGGTTCCCCTACCAGGGTTGTACTTCAAGCATACTATGCAATTCTTGACCACATTCTCTGCACACTTGGGAATCCCAGCATTCTGCCATACTGGAGCCAACAACTTGCATATACCTTTCGTACTGATATGTGCCATTCCATGTGCCATAGTAACCACTGGAAGCACATATGCATCAGGCAATAACCATCGCCTATGTTCTGTCAGATCAATCCAACAACCATTCTCATCCAACTTACCCATACTTTCTCTCCACTTGCTTAACTCTTCCTCTGTGGATTCAGCTTGAAGCGACTTCACACTCTCTATTGTGTTCTCACACATTCCCACATCATTAACCCATCTTGCGGGGCCTGCAACATACATTCTAGTCTTCACATTCTGTGGTGTTTCTTTCGCGGTCTCATCAGCAAACGCATTCCCACGTCCAACATCATCTGTGACTTTCCTGTGCGCACTGCATTTCATGATCGCAACTTGCAACGGTAGGGTCAGTGACTCAAGGAGATCATTCACCAACTTGCCATTCTGAATTTTAGCTCCATGCGACGTCAGGAACCAACGCTCCTTCCACAGTCGCCCAAAATTATGAGCCACGCCAAAGGCGTACTGGCTATCTGTGTATATATTTACTCTCATTCCTTCAGATAACACACATGCTCTCGTGAGGGCGATTAATTCCGCTGCTTGGGCCGAATTATGTGGCACTCGTGCAGTTTCCACGACCGTGTGTAAAGTCGTGATAGCATACGCAGCAGTCGTGTCACCATTAGGGAGCTTGAAACATGAACCATCTACCCATAAAGTGCCATCACACTCAGTCAGGGGAGTATCTTTAAGATCTACTCTCCCTTTCGTCTCTTCTTCTGTTCTGAACAGACAATCATGTTGCTCAATCTCATCTGAGTCTGCTGGAATTGGCAACAATGTAGCTGGATTCAGCGTATTGCATCTTTTTATGTGTATGTGATTTGCTAACAGTGTAAGCTCATAACCTGATAATCGCGCACTAGTCAAGTGTTGTGTCTTGGTCCTATTTAATAATGTGTCTACTGCGTGTGGAACCATAACAATCAATGTATTGTCCATTACCAAACCAGCAGATTGTCGGATAGACATTGCTGCAGCAGCTGTCGCTCTCAGACAGCTTGGCAACGCCCTCGCTACAGGGTCCAAGGTTGATGAAAAATATGCGCATGGGCGCGGTCTGTCGCCAAAAGGCTGTGTTAACACTGACAACGCACATCCATCTTTCTCGTGAACATACAATGTAAAAGGCTTACTGTAGTCAGGGGTACCCAACACAGGTGCTGAACATAATGCATTACGCAATTCCACAAAACTTTTCTGGCACTCTTCAGACCATGGGATAGGATTCGGTGTGTCTTTGCATGTTAAGGCTACTAAAGGTTTTGCCAACAAAGAAAAACTAGGGATCCAATGCCTACAGTATGAAGTGATGCCCAAGAAAGCACGCACTTCTCTCTGTGTTCTTGGCACACTCAACTGTGCAATGGCTTGAATTCTTTCTGGGGTCAGTTTCCTTCCCTCCTTCGATAAGAGATGACCTAAGTAGGTCACTTCTTGTCGACAATATTGCAGCTTAGAGAGAGACACCTTGTGATGGAAAGCAGATAAATGGCGCAACAGTGACAATGTGGCTTCTTTACAAATCTTTTCAGTATCCGCAGCGATTAGTAAATCGTCCACGCACTGAATCAGGATAGC
Organism: Triturus cristatus; assembly: GCF_964204655.1. Classification (NCBI taxonomy): domain Eukaryota; kingdom Metazoa; phylum Chordata; class Amphibia; order Caudata; family Salamandridae; genus Triturus; species Triturus cristatus. Next base: position 684,928,912 of record NC_140588.1, read on the forward strand.
GCCACTAGGTAAAACAAGTGCATCAAGCTGCGCTTTTAAAGCTTGACTATATATTTATGGACTTTCACAGTAGCCCTGGGGAGCGCGTTTGAAGCGGAAGCTTCGGCCTCCCAGACTAAAACCAAAAATGTCCCTGCTCTCTTCTGCAATTGGGATACTAAAGAAAGCATTCTTTAAATCAATCACTGAAAACCATGCAGCAGAGGCTGGAATCATTGTTAACAAGGCAGTTATATCGGAGACAACCGGAAACTGTGGCACAACAATCTTATTAACCTCTCTAAGATCAATCACAAATCTGTAAACAGGTGGCTGTGAAGGGTCCGTTCGTTTTAAGACAGGTAAAATCGGACTATTGCAAACGTTGCCTCTTGTCTCTTCAATCACACCCTTATTAATCAAGTCGCTGACAATGTCTAACAATGCTTTCTGGCCTTCATTAGAGATCTTGTACTGGGGAATACGTGGCAATCTGACATTAGCCTTTAAAGTCACCACATATGGTGGTATCTCCAAGAGGCCCACATCATTGGGACCAGTAGCCCAAAGGGCATCCGGAAGGGATGACAATTCAGGCGGCATTGTATTTTTAGACAAGTACATTGGGGAAATCACTTTCTTGCCTAATGTAAGTTGTACTCCTGAAGGAGAACAATACAGTGTAGCGTGCAATCTTTTCAACAAATCTAATCCCAGTAAATTCTCACCACAACCTGTTGTCAGAATCAGGGGTGCTTTCAGCTCGCAAGGTCCAACAGAAAGTGACATGGGACTAGAAATCGGGTTCCTAACTGGGGCGCCAGAAAAACCTACCGAAACATTGATATCGCCAGACAAAGGTGCGCCAGGGAGTTTTGAATGCATGATTGAACTCTTTGCAGCACCAGTGTCTAGCAGAAAAGGCTCCGTTACATTTGCTGTAGTCACCTCAACATATGGTCCGCTCTGATCCACTGGCACTGAAACAACTCCCTCTCTCTGTCTATGGCTGTCCTAGTAATCATTACTTTCTGCATCACCGTCCTCTGCATAATAATCATTATTATAATACTGGGCCGTATTACTAATCGCGTTAGCTTGCTGATCAAAGCTATTGATGGTATTTTGAGGCGGCAGAGGACGCGCGTTCTGGGGAGCATTTCCACGCCCTCGGCCTCTAGGAGCTTGCTGACCACCCCTACCTCTTGCGCCATACGCATTACCGTTCCGCTGCATTAATTTAGGGCAACTATATTTATAATGACCTTCCTCTTTGCAGTATGAACATTGGTTGGGACCTACAGGAACACGTGGTTGAAAATACCCGTTCATTTGCTGATTGTTCTGAAACTGTTGGGCTTGGTGATAGACACCTTGGGGTTGCCTATAATTATTCTGACCTCCACGTGGCGAATAGGCCTGCTGTAAAAGGACCTTTGTCTTTAGTTCCTTCGTTTTCTTTTCTGTTCTATCTTTTTCGTCCTTATCTCTATTCTCATAATACTGTGCAGTAGCCAGTATTTGCGCTGAAGAAGAAACAGCCCAAGAACTTTCTGAATCTTTTAACTTTTTACACAGGTCAGGAAGTAGATTCTGCACAAACTTATCCACAAACAGCCGTTGGCCACCCTCAGTACTCATATCCTGCCCACTGTGGTCAATAAATGTTTCTTCAAACCTAGTAAAGAAGTCTGACACTGTCTCATCTTTCTTCTGCTTGCATGCAGATAACTTGTCCCAATTTACGCGCATCGCGGGCATTATTGTCTTCATATACGTAATGATTCTACCAGGCAGTTCAGCTACTAAAGGTTCTGGTTTCGCACCACCAGTTTGTCTAGCATCAGCAGCAACAATGTTAGCCCATGTATCCCCTAGTTCTGCATTGTGATCTACATTACGAATTGATCCCCATAGAGGCTGTGGAACAACATTACCAAACAACATGTCTATGTCGGCCAGATTCATAATGCATGACCCTGCCGTCTGTGACAACTCTTTATAATAACCTGCTGGGTTTTTACGGGGATCAGGCAAGGACTGCTTAAGCGCTAACACCTCAGAGCGCTTCCATGGAACATGCACCCAAACACGCTGGAAATGCGCTGCCACAGCGGGGTTACCACCGGCAGCTGCAACCGCTTCCTTCCATACCGGGGGAACTTCTCTCATAGGGTATTGTCGTGCTTTTACCTTTTTCCCCACAAGGACATCTTGTTCAAACAATGACTGTTGGCAATCATCATTCCTAAAGGACAATACAACCGCAACTGCTTTATCTACTCCGCGGTCCACAATTATACCAGTGCCAAAATCGAACCTCACTCTACACAATTCCTGCGGGTTCGGATTTTTACCACTATCCTCCAATTCTTCACAGAGAATTTCGCACATTTTCTCAAACACATATCTCTGTTTTGGGGCATCCCACTGATGGAAAACGTTGACAACTGATTCCACATCATACAATGAAGGGAAAACAATCCATCTACGCGCCATGTTATCTATTACCTTTTTCTCATCGGGGTTAGGCAATTGGCTGCGCAACTGCTTACGCTGTAAACCAGGAGTCGCACCAGATGACTCAAAGAGAGGCGACATTAATGTAGTAACCACATTAGCTAAGCGCTGTCGCGCTGAAGGAGAAGCTGAGGCGAAAACAGGGGAAAAACAGAGGGAAGAAAAGAGGATGTAGAGACAGGTACTGGAGTGGTGGAAGGAAGAGTGTCAGCGGAGGCAGCTGCTGTATTAGGCAAAGTCGCAGGAAGTGCGGGGGCAGTTGGAAGCACAACTGGCGGTGCTTGAGAGGGCTGCGCTACATGGATAAGAGCCGGCTGCAAAGCAACTGGCGGTTGCGGCAAGGCTTGCAGTATATTCACTGGAGGTGGCATATTTACAAGCTGGGGAGGTGCTGTGGCATTTTGAGCATACGGGGGTGGCGAACTCAACAAATGTGACATCAGGGGATCTTTCTCCTTTTCTTCTAACTCATTCTGCTTAGAATGTGGTAAGGCTGGGTAACATTTGTCAATCCCTAACTTGCGCTGCCTATGCAATTGCTCACTCATCTGCTCCTCTTCATTGTCTTTAAATTGTACAGCTGCTTGCATTACTGTCATACCTTTCTCTCTCTTATTCTTTTTCGCTAACTTAATTTCCTTTTGTTTGGCTTCCTTTCGCCATAAGCGGAAAGAGTCAAACATCGCCGGCCGGGCTTTCTTCTTAAACAATTTAATTTCCAAATTATCTAAAATATCGGTATCGAAACTACCATTTTGGGGCCATTTTAAAACACCATCTTTCCTGGTGTAGTGGATCCACACTTCGTTATATGCAATGGGGCCTACGCCATGTTTTACATAGAGCTCATAAGTTGGAGTTCCAACCGGAGGAACCGGACATGATTCCTCTAGCTGGAAATCTTTTCCACAACCCAAACAGAATAATCTACCAAATAGTCCAGAACCAGGCATCTTTGCTCACTAGTCTAGATCCAAACGTCAAAGGATTATCGATTTCGATATTCTCGTGAATACACGAGTCCTCTGGCTTTGGCGTTTGCAAACTCCAAAGTACCAAATTACCAAATCAAACGATCCCGAAGGATACCAAAAACAAATGGGAGACGCTCCACTTATACTTAACTGAATATTGCTGATCGATGGCGTCACCAGAAGACTCTCTCGATTGTTTCGCTCTCTCAAAACTCGTCAAGGGTCCAAAACAGGTCGATTAATCAGGGCAGCAGTCCTTCGTAGCCGTCGGGACGCGGACAACATCGCAGAAAAGACTTTCGGACCACGTCGACATGCAGGGGTCGATGAAGTGGCGGCCTTCCTCCAGAATTTCCACACGAAGCTCCTCACGAACCTCTGGCTTGGACTGGTACCGCTGAAATCGTCCCGAGTTGGGCGCCAAACTGAAGTACTGGGTATTTTAGACCCAGCGGTGCAGGGGCACACACCCTATGACTTCTGGGTTCACCCTGTTCCAGACCTACAGAAACACAGAGTCTTCTGGGTGAAGTCAAAGATTCGTTTATTGGCTGCAGACCAATTACAGGTATCCTAGAAGTACAACAGCGTGTATGTTCTCAGGAGACTGCTGAAAATCATAGGAACGGGCTTCTCCTTAAGTACAAAATATCATGCTCCAGGCACACATTCCTTTGTTTACGATATGGCCATTATAAGTATACATTACAAACAAAAAAGCAGAGTCATAATGACCATCCCACATTCCAGTTCGGCCAGCCCACAATGATTTACACAGTAAGGTTCAGATCCCACATTTGATGTCAATAGACCCCCCAATAAACATGAGCATCTCCTGTTTTGGGAAACAAGTCATAAAGCAGGAACAAGCAGGTGTGGAAGAGATTAGCCGGGGGATTGTATAGAATGAAAGGGTTTTATGACGGGTCAAGCCCTGATGCTAATCACAGGTGGACGGAGGAAGGGGAGCTCGTGAGACCGGTTTGACCTGGGGCAGCAGAGCCAGCTGCCCAGGTCACAGAGAAGTCAGAGGGAGAAGCCCATGTACTGTGAGGCCCGTATTTACTCCATTATAGCCTATGTGAGGGCAATGACAAGATGGCCACTGCTTCCAAAATGGAACCCGCGTAGTGCAGCAGAATAACGTGTACACAGTGCATTCATAGCTAGAACGATATATAAAGCACTCGTACATGCCGCATTTACCATTTGCGGTTTGTTAATACCAAGATAGACAGGGGTAGGGCCCTGTCCCCTACGCGGTCCCGAATATTAAAGTACGACAACTACTAGGTCAACACTACTCAAATTCACCATGCCCATCAGAATCTTTGCATCAGAAACTGTGAACTGCAAGTACACACAAATGCTGAAGCAGTGGTAATCAGCCCACAGGTACAGCATGCCAAGGAATGTCAGAGGGGTGGACACAGAGGAAGCACACCAGAAAGTTGTACACACCTTTATTACACATACACAACTAAACATCAGATGCAAGGTACCCTCACATGACAGTGATCACAAAGTAACCAAGAATAGCAGACATGCCAGCCCCGGGGTGTGTGGGATGATGCATCCGGGTACCATGAAAGGTTGCACTCTGTAACCGTATTTTGTGTTTCAGAGGTTACATGTCACCAGACAACAGCCAGTGGACCCTGTGAATGACAGACACACAACAGTATTGAAATCACTAAATCACTGCATACATCTGCAATACACATTACATACATATTTCAAAGAGTATGAAAACATCTGAAGATTCATAGCAACACTGTTTGGGAGGACATACTAACTCATGGGACACATCCATGCAACAATCATGACATGTAGCATGCAGACACACATGTGCTCTCACAGTGCACTGTAGTGGAGGCAGCGTTTTAGATACATACATTGCTATGTTAGCATAAGCGCCTTAGATGTTAGACACGCCATCTTGCCACTTTTGCTGCTTTTGCACAGGACACTGCAGATACATGTTATTATATGAAAAATGTTTGCTTGCCTTTTATTCACATGAGAACTGTCTGTTGTTCACATCCCTAGACGTGCACTGCGACCTTGGTCTGCACATTGTGTGCAGAAACAGTCTGAGCCACCAAACAATGTATGTTTTGAGTTCAGGTTGATCGGCCCACGCTCTAGCCATAACACGCACACAGCTGCAACTATCTGAAAGTCGAGGGCCTTTAATATTGCAGTTTGCATGCATTAGACACACATTCTGGAGAAGAACTTTTCCAGGTGCATAGCAAAGCTGATCCTGTGATGGGATTCACCTAAGCTGATCTTTAAAGTATGGGGTTCCCCATTCAAACCTAGAGACCTTCTATTAGTATAATAATACTAGCTCACTAGTTGTATTCCACTATCATTTGTAGTATGATTTCTCCCTTCATTTTCTATGGTATTGTAACAATGCTGATGGTTTTAATTTTAATCATTTGTCTGCTTATGTTAGCCAAAGTACTGCATCTTAGGACACGTCGTTTAAAAAATAAACGTTTTAAACTTTACCGTGTTTCTGATTACTCTTGTTGTGGACTGATATGAGAATAATAACGAACAGGTATTTCTGATTCCCACCATTCCTGAGAGTACTCTAAGTCGGTTGCTCTGGGTTGTCTATACATTGGTAGCTTCAAGAGGTTACGGAGAATGAATGGGACACTGATGCTAGTCGGATTGGGGTTCTGAGGTGAGTTTTTGGTACTCCGCAATTCACTTAGGTCCTGGTTTCCTGCGCATAGTTCTGTGCATGAGCAGAATCCCTGCAACAGCACAACACAGACACATATTAGGTGATGCAAAAATTCTTCTCAACACATCACAGTATACTCACAATTAGGAGAAGAAGTTGTTGATGAGCTGAGTCTGGACATCCCCCTCACCCTCATCATCACTCGCAACATGTCCCAGGCCAGGATCTTCCCCTGCTGGCGGTAGATGGCCGTCATCATCTTCGATGAGAGGCACCTCCTTCCTCACTGCCATGTTGTGTAGTATGCAACACACAATAAATATCTTGCACACCTTCTCAGGTGCGTATTGGAGGGTCCCTCCTGTCCGGTCCAGGCAGCGGAAACAGCTTTTCAAGAGTCCAAATGTCTGCTCGATCACTCGCCTGGTCTGCCCATGTGCATCATTGAAACGTATCTGTAATGGTGTGAAAGGGTTCTTAAGAGGTGTCAGCAACCACGGCATGTTGGGGTACCCGGAGTCACCTACATACAAACAGGCAAACATGTCATGGGTCAGGAAAGAGCATGTAATCCCAAGATACACAAAATACACAAGGAAAAGTGAAATTACACACCAATAAGCCAGGCACGCTGGTTCTGCTGCTGTGACATCATATGTGGTATCTTGCGATTCCTCATTGTGTATGCATCGTGTGCTGAACCAGGGAAACGGACACAGAGATGTGAAATTGTCATGTCCGCAAGACATATCACTAGAGCATTAATACAATGAAAATGATTACGGTTGTGGTAAGTCTGCTCATGTACCTGTGGTGGTACCAAGGCCACATGCGTCCCATCAATAGAGCCGATGACATTTGGCATCCCTCCCAGTGCATAGAAGTCCCCATTTATGCCTGGCATTTGTTGTTGGTTTGGAAATCGGATGTATCGGTCCAGATACAACAACATTGCCTCCAAAACATCACGGAGAAGACCACTGAACATGGTCTGTGACATCCCATCAGCACCAGCCACAGTGTATTGGAAGGTTCCGGTGGCAAACAAATGTAGGGCTGCCATCACCTTCACCGTGGGGGTCAGCGCAGTTGGATACGCACGCCCAGGTTGTAAATGTAGGGCCAACTGCTCCTCCTAATTCTCAATCAGCTGGCTTGTGAAGCGGTACTGTCGGATGCAGTCAAGATCAACCATGGTTGCAAGGTCTGGGAAGGGTCTGTGGACATTAGTTCCCCTGCAGTACATAGGGAATCAAAGAAATATTGGCAGATCCCCAACATCTGTGGCTATGACCATTTCAAATACCACATGCTACATCACATCAGGACATAATTGAGTCAGGTGTGTGCAATTCAGCATGGACACATATGCCAGCCATGTGCCCCTCACCTAGCATGTCAGCTCCACATGGTGACACAACAAGTGCCATGCTCCGCTGTCGACAAACTGTGGACCCTGTCACAGTAAATCTGAACATATGTCACATACAAAACACACACCGCAATAACTAGTGAGGATAGTTGTGTAGTCAAAATGGCAGGGGACTGGCAGTCACACACACGGGAAACACGTATTGCAACATGGACACAGTCACCATGTAACGTCTGATGTACACATACCAACACAACCATTACACACACAGGATGTGCAAACAGGCTTGTCTGCATGGCAAACGTGGATGTCGGTGACACACAGACACAACACCAAATCACATGCCCAAATCTGATTGAGTTTGGGGGGATTAACAACACCCAGATACAATTAGGTTCATGTGCCTAGCACTATATGCAAATACTCATGATGTACCCCACACAGCAAGCTCAGGGACACATATGACATATCCTATGCAATGTAGGGTTCATGTAACATGTCGATACATAATGTGCCCCTGTAACTGTGCCCAGGCCATGGGTGTTGACCAGCAAAGTCCTCAACCACAGTAGGGAGGTGCATCACACACAATCCATTTTTGTTAACATGTAACATGGCACATCCTGGTAGTGTGTACCACATTGTGCCCATCAAATATGACATGTGTAGACATGTAGCCACAAATGTAATGAAGCATGAATAGTGATTGCCTGTACTGTGAAAGGCTGTCACTGTGTTGTACAGCCCCTCAGTCCATGTGAAAACATTTTGGTTGGCAGCTTATGACCATTGAATGTAATGGTCAAACAGGCGGGTGCGATCCTGAAAGAAGCGTCGGACGCATAGGGACCAAGGCGTACGCACGCCTTGGTAATTGACTGTAATGTGTATATACGCGGGTGCAATTTAGTAAGACACGTCGGACGCATAGGGACCAAGGCGTACGCACGCCTTGCTAATTAACTGTAATGTGTATATATGCGAGTGCGATTTGGTAAGACACGGGCGCATAGGGACCAAGGCGTACGCACGCCTTGGTAATTGACTGTAATGTATACATACGCGGGTGCGATTTGGTAAAACGCGTCTGACGCCTAGCGAACAAGGCGTACGCACCCATTGGCTATGGGCTGTCATGGAGACGAACATGTGTTTTGCTACGTGTATGACTTGTGTGCTGCCAGATTCAGTTGGGCCACTGCAACAATGTTGCAAAGGCAATGGTGTCATGATGCAGGATATTTGAATGACGTGGAAGGCGTGTCCGATGCGTTCAAAGTCAGGGATTGGGCTAATGCGAACGACTCTGACCTATCTCTTAGGCCACATCGAACAGATACTGCCTCTGTAGCACAGATATAAGGCTGTCTGTTACCCCAAGACTGAAAATGCTTGCACTTCTTGCCACAGGACTGCATTTCATCACACCACTGCTGCTGTCTCTGCATCCTCTGTATCCTGCAATGGCATGTACTGTGGAAGGGGGCCCCAGCATTCACTGAGGAGGAGAACCAGGCCCTGCTGGACAGCCTCCTCCCACAGCGCTGCAAGCTGTATGCGAAACCAGGGGAGCAGGTGAGTGTAGAGTCCACTGCCTTCGCATTTGTACATGTTATCTAACTGGCACTACTAGCATTGTGCTCACAAAGGGCAAGCATGCACACTGAGTAAGTTTAAGTTTCTGAGTGTGCTGATGCATGTACACTGCTGGCAATGTTTCTGATTGCTCTACTGTCCTTTTTCCATTATATACATGTGTTTATGTGTGACATACAATTGACTAATAGTGACACTTACTGACATGATAAAGCTAGCATTAATGAAGAAAGAAATGTGAGAATGTCTGCCATTCCTGCCATTTCAAGAAGCAGGAACTGTAAGGGCAACTATGAACTGCTGCAATACACCAGAAATGTAAGGGCACCAATCTACAGAAGGGCCTCATAGTGGTTTGTGAATAACAAATTGCCAGTTCATTGCAGTGAGCTAGTTAGTGAAGAGTTGCACCACAGCCGCAGACCCTAGACCCCAGCTCTCTTCTTCAGCTATGTTGCAGAAACATTGCTCTGTGCTTGGCTGCGAAAGTTAAGCAAACACGGCTAACCCCCCCCGGTAGCAAATGTGCGGAGCCTATTGATATGTTGTTGTTGCCCGTGTTCACTAATCGATTTGGATCATGCAATATATGGAGAGGCTGGGGAAGGGGTGTAAGTGGAGTGGCCCATGGGATTGGTCTCCCCGTGCTGGTAAACATCCTGCTCAACTCTGTGCCTCACAGTGTCCGGTCTGAGCAGTGAGTGAGTGTCCAACCTGAGGCCATCGGTCTTCCGGCACTGCCATGTCGTGAATTGTGGCTTGCACACAGGATAACTCCCCATTACCATATTTGCATTACCTGTATACATGATATGCACTGCAAAGTTTGACATGTGTGTACAACTGTGGGGTTGGTAACATGGGGCATGTGTAGTGATGGTGTCTCACATTGTCATCCTCACAGGTCACTGCCCATGAGAAGAATGGCATATGACAGACCATCATCCGGGAAGTTAGATCAGTGGGGGTCAACAGACGCTGCATCTGCCACTGTCAGAAGAGGTGGCTGGACGTTCGTGGCTGGACCTGGAGGATAGCAAGGTTCAGCTGAAGCTGTCACCTCCTTGCAGGAGGGGCAAACACTGGAAACTGACCCCCCACCTGCGACGGATGCTGCCAGTGGTCTTCCCAGACCCGGATGGGCAGTTGAAGGCCAGACAGCAGCAAGGAGGGGGTGAGTCCATGCCTTGTTGGTGTATTGTGTATAACCTGCAGTTTGCACTCCTTCAGCCAAGTTACACTCCCACAGTTAGTCTGTCTGATCAGCCATGTTCCATGTGGCTATATTTGGTGATGCCCCATTCCCATCTGATGCCCCGGTGTGTCCCTTCCACTCTTTCACATGTGTCACTTGGGGTGTGTGTATTTACTTTTGTCCCAGGTAATGTGGACAGCTACAGCAGCAAAATGGACATTGACTTGAGCTACATGGGTGTTGCTGATCTGGGACATGTGTCAGCTCAGTTATGTAATATTGACCTGTGTTCTGTGTGTGCTCAACATCTCGGCAGTGATTGCTGTTGTGGCTCAGTATAGGAGTGTGAGTTATTGACCACACACACATGCAGCTGGCATGCCCAATAATGACACCTCAGGCATTTGATGTGTACGAGTTCCAGAAAATGCATGTTCACCTGTATTGTGCTCCTGGTAATCCCATGTATCACATGGCCCATGGACTGGTCTGCCTTGTCCGGTCATCTGAGACACTCTGGCCTCCTAATCTTAGGTGTCAGCCAACACTTTGACCATTGTGTACATTTGTTATCATGTATCTGACTCTGTGTCACGCTGGCCTGCCATAGCTTTTTGTATTTCAGAGCTCTGGTATATGTTTGTCATGGACAAACATCTGACATGTGACTATTGGTTCTGCACACAGGGCAATGCATATGTGTGTAGTCACTATAATGTGCATAATGGTGTATTCAACAGATTTGTGTCAGCAGCTTTCCTATGTACTTGTGATGTCCTCTGTGATCAGGTATACCGGGTTGCAGACTCACAAACTGTGATGTGTCATGTTGCTTATGTGGCTTTATCATATTCAAATGTGTGTAGCATGTGGTGACCATGTATACATGACCACTACCGGAGTTCCATTCACAGTGCTAACATGAGTGTGACACGTTGCTGATTGTGGAGTCGGCATGCACTGCTCCTGTGACAGTTGTCAGTACTGACTGATGGGCCACACAGGCCTGTGGCCTTATGTTACACACTAATATCTGGGGCATGCTGTATTGTGACGTGTGTCTTGTACTGCAGTCACAGTGTGCTAGCTTAATGTTTCAAGACATGGCCTGTAATGGTGTCTGGTAATGGAAGTATGTTCATCATATCAACAATGAGGTCATGCTATCACAAATGCTGTTCCAACACCGGAGTCAGTGGCCTGAAATGTGACATGTGTGTCAGAACACAGGACAGTAAAGATCATAGCAGATCAGAGTACTGGGTATTATGGCATTGCCTGCACTTGTGCTGACCGACATCATACATACTATGGGATGATGGGTCAATTGTCATCATGGGTACAGAAGGCATGATTCACTGGCAGACTGATAGGTGCCAGGTTCACATATGTGTGGTATATTTTGATGCTGTTTTTAAGTTATGCCAGTGCTTGCACAGTGATGTGTTGCATTTAAGGTCATGTGTCCAGTAAATACAGGTGACTGATGTGAATCTGTTTCTCCTCCTTGTTCACAGCATCATCGGCAGACACTGGAGGGGACAGCTCCACAGACCGTGATGAGGGGCGCAGCCAGACTGGTTCCGCTGTGGAGGAGTCGGAGGGAGCCAGTGGCACGGAGGGTGAGGGGAGCCACACTGAGGGCGAGTCAACAGCCACTACATCTGCTGCAGACGACGAAGGCTCAACTGATGATTCCCTGGAGGAGGCGGGTTTGCCAACACCAGAGAACACTGACAGCGAGTCTGTCCCCGCCACCTCCACCATCTCCACCCTCCCAGTTGCTCCCATCCCAGATGTCCGTGGAGCCCCCTGTGTTAGGGCAAGAGTCTTCTTCAGTCCAGGCACCGCACCCCCTGCATCTGTTTCCCCTGCTGCCATGAGTGTGGAGTCTGTGGACCTGCTGAAGCATATCCATGTGGGGCAGACATCAATGCTGAGTGTCCTCCATGCTCACACTAATCTCTTGACACAATTGGTGCCATTCATGGAAGGCATGCCAGCAACCATGTCTGCCCAACAGTGGCTCAGTCAGTCCATGGCCTTCTCACTGATGGCAGCAGTGTTCCTCCTCCAGCAGTCCCTCACCCCACCTACCTCTGCCCCATCCACAATCCCCACTACCCTCCCCGATCCGACCACACTCACACCTGCACCGTCACGCACAACAGACCCGAGCAGCACAGGGAAATCAAAGTCTAAATGCACCAGCATGCACACACAGGGGACTGATGGCAGACACACAGGGGATAGGGTACAGACGCACAGACAAGCATCTATAAACACTCTGCAGTCTTCAGACACCTCTCCCACCAAAACCTCTTCCCGTGACTCCCCTTCACCCCCCCTTCCCAGAAGCTTTTCCTCTGTGAGCTTGGCCTCTTCCCCTCAGATACACCCGTGCCAACTCACAAGGGGAAGAAGAAGTCACCATTCCGGGAGGGTAGACCCCCACCCCGCACACCCTCCCCCAAGAACACAGACAGTGAGGCCCCCACCCGGAAAGCCCCCAGTACCAGGAAGACCCCACCACATTCACACACTCCCACCACACACACTCCGTCCTCAAGCTCCCATGCCACCACTCCTTGTGTGCCCCCACAACACCCTGCCCCAGGTTCACCAACCCACCGGTGGCACATCCCCAAAGTCATTAGGCCCTCCCCTCTTCCACAGACACTTACACAGCACCCAACCCTCAGCCTGTTCCTGCAACTGCAGTGGAGCCCGTGTCCCCCCCAACTGTCCTGGCCACTGCAGTGGAGCCCCAGCCCACTCCATCGGACATGCTCACTGCAGTGGAGACCCACATGCTAATCCTGACCCATCCACTGCAGTTGCTCCTGTGACCCCTGTACCCACCACCACTCCCCTGCCTGATTCTTGTGCCCCCTGATCCTGTCCCTGCGGTGTATGGCATGCCACCATAGATGCCCCTCCAAGGGGTGATGTCCCCTACTGTGTGTCAGTGCAGGCAAACTATGGCTGACATGTTGTCAGATGTCCACCATCCTGGACTACTTTCATGGACTACCCATTGGCCTTTTTGCATTCAGGACTGGACTTTTCCCCTTTACGTTGCTGAATAAGCTAATTTTTGTTATTTCTTTTCATTGCATATCATGTACATGATGTTGCTAAAGAGTGTCATGAAGTTGCTGTTTTGCTATTGTCATTTGCCAAAAACTGACACGATGTTGTGATGTGCCTCATGTGGGCCATGGTACATGAGTCCGATTGCAGTATGTCTCCAACTCATCATTGGGTTTCACAACTGCTTTTGCACAGGGAGTGGGACAGCCTTTGAAGTACTTCACATCTTTGTTTTCCACTGTTGCACAGCTCTCGTGCTGACAAGTGTGCACATCTTTCTTCTTACTGACTCAGGCCTTCAGCTCCGGACATGCATTTTGAGGCATGAGTGATGAGCAAGTGATCTGTGTCATCAGTGCAACTTGCCATACATGTGTTTTGAGTATGTGCTGGTGACTTAAGGGACACTCCAGGACACAGGCTGATATGACTAGAACCTTCAGGGTGAATTAATAGGTGGCTCACTGGCCGAGTTTTGGTCTGACATGCCTTGGCCCTGCATACTCCACTGTTGGCACAGCTGAAGTTACACACGAGTGGAGTCACCTCATGGCAGTGTGTAATTCCGTGTCATTGACTGGGACCATGTGTTGTGTTCTGTGTGCATGTCTCAGTGGGTTACCTTGCTTTTTTCCACACAGCCTAGATTTCCTGAAGATGTTCCGGATTGTGATGCTTGCTGAGTTGTCCTGTGTTCATCGTAAGTTTGAGGACTAGGTTTACTCGGATGTAGGAGCATGGTAAATACTGGTCATATGGGAGTACTCGGTGGGTGTGTTTGATGTGAAGGCCCTGGTATGTGTGCAAACGCACATGGGACATAATCAGGATTCACCACGGCACTTTGGTGTTACCAAAATAAGGTTGTTTTCACTTTGTGGTGTCTTCATGTGACTGGGTCACTTGTATGTGTGTGTGTGTGCTGACACTCATCAGATCCTAGCCTTCAATGTCTGATGCTGTCAAAATGTGGTGTTTGTGGGTCTCCATGTGTTCTCCATTGGTCTGGGCCTGTGACAAGGATCCCAATGTGTCAAATAGGTGTCACGGCATGCACATGTACCTCATAATATGCAGTGTTGGAGTCGTTCTCAAAGGATGTTGCCTGGCCATGTGTGATGTGTTTGTACACCGTGGATCCCCCCCTCCACCCCTGGGATTGTCATTGGTGCATGTGCAATGTCAGCAGTTCATGTGGGCTTGGCTGTTGCTCATTGGCGCAGATCAAGGTGTGTGGCATTGGGAGTGGGCATATGAGAGTGTTCTCATGTCTAGTACCCTACATACATAGTGGGCTCACATCACAGCCCATGGCAGTTTAGTTTTCTGAGTGAGTGTGATGGCAGTTGGGCTGTCACTACATGCCACAGTGAACACATGTGACTGTACTCCATAGTAGGGTGTACACCCAAATTTGTAATCGCAGAGGGCTCATCATACAGGCTACTGTTGCCACAATGTAGGCTCCTTGTGGGTATTGATGGAGTGGGTCTGTCTCTTGCTGGGTTTGTTGCTGTGCAGCCCAGCTTAGGTTACATGAGTGTGTTGTGGATACACTAATGTCACAATGGTTGATTGCCCACAAAGAGGTAGAAAATTCCTGTGGGACTTCTGGATGGCATTGTGTACACATATATCTGGGTTGAGTTGAAGACCACATGATGTGTGTCGTATTAGCCTGGGTACTCTGAGACACACACTCATGTTGTGTTGAATATGCAGTGTGGGGCTGGCTGGTTATGTTTGTGCACCTGCACCCATGCATTGGTATGGCTTTTCTGGACATTGCTTGGAAGTCGGTTGTAGGTATTGACTTACTGTTCCTGGGACTCCTACCTCATCATTCTGCACATTCTTCATGGTTATTATGTTCCATTGCTGCCATGGTATGGCTCTTGATCACCTGATGGCTGCAATCTACACAGGATTCCTTGGTATGTGTGTCTGTTTTTCTGCATATGTGTGTATGCATTCTGGTGGCCACTACTTCCATTGTTTAATTGAACATTGGAGGCATTGTCAGCCCCCATGTGCACTGTACACTGCACATGTCAGAGGGTTCTTAGTCAACGCTGGACACTTCCACTCAACAGATCTGTGTTTGTTTGCCACACACAAACTACTTATCCACAACATTGCTTGCGGTGTTACGACCAGGAATCAGACATGCAGATTTGCATTGACTGTCAATTTTGGACCAGCACTTACATTTAGCTCACTGTGGCGAGTTGGGGTTTTCTCCCATTGATGCAATGTTCATGATATGCATGTATTTAGGATGCCACACTCACCTTTTGGTCACGGTGGGGGGGGCTCAAGCCCCATTGGCACGATGTACCAGGTTTGATGGGCTTTTGACCCCACATTCACATTTTGATCACAGAAGTGATGTGAGTTACAGTATGTGTTCCCTTTCAGTGTGACTGTTGCTGGGAGTTCAGACACAGACACAAACACAAACACAAGCACATACCCATACAGGTACTATCACAATCCCTCACTCAAACATATAGTCACTCAGATACTCCAACACTCACCTATACTCACCTAGACTGCCTTTTACATATCCAATATTTCACCCATTTACCACTGACACGTCCATTCACTCACTGACACAGCCATACACACACTCAGTCACCTATACAGTGCCTTACATATTCACTCACTAGCCAATACAGCCACAGACTCACCCACTCAATCATCCATGCAGGAAGTCACACACCCTCTCACCCAACCACACAGACACTCTGACTCCCTTATGATCACTTTAGATGTGGCTAGTTTATACACCAGCATAGCACTCATGTTGGAATCAATGCGACCAGGCATTTTCTAAGATTGCGGCCCCTAAAATATGCAGAACATAATGAGATGCTAATAGAGTTCCTATACTTTTGCCTACATAATAACATATTCATCTTTGAGGAACATATGTACAAACAGCTGAGGGGAACGGCCATGGGAGCCTGCTTCGCCCCCAGCTACGCAAACTTGTTCATGGGCTTGTGGGAGAAGCAGGTGGCCTGGTCAGATCCATGTGACAGATGGGTGAAGAGCACTGTCAGTTGGAGACATTACAAAGACGATCTCTTTCTGATGTGGCAAGGCAATGAGGAATCAGCTCTACAATATATTGAGTATCTCAATTCCAACGATCTGAACCTCAGGTTCATGGGCAATATCAGCTCAATGGAGGTCACCTTTTTGGACTTGAGAGATTTGTAGCAGAGGGAAAAATACATACATCTCTATTCAGGAAGTCAACTGCTGAGAACTCAGTGCAGAACGCAATCAGCAGTCATCCCAGCAATTTGAAAAACAGATTTCCATTTAGAGAGCTACAGAGGATCAAAGGGAATAGCTCAAGGGAATAGGATCATGAGAGAGAGAAATCTGAATGTATCCGAAGAATCCAGGAAAGGAGGTACAGAAGCAGTACTCTCAAGGTAGCAACAAAGAGAGTGGCAGGGAAACCTAGAGCAGACCTATTAAAGGATGGGAGCAAAAAGGATCAACCATTAGCTAAAAACAATATTAGGATCATAACAAGCTTTTCGAGGGGAGCTAACAGCATATGTAAAATTATGCAGGCCAACTGGCAGTTCTTAAAGTTTGCCACAGTTATAGGAAAGGCACTGCCATCCCATCCGTCTCTCACATTCAGGAGAACTCGCTCCATTAGAGACCAGTTTGTGGAAAATCATCTGTCACAGCCAAAAGTGCAAAGAAGCATTTCAGACCTATCAGGCTTCTTTCCGTGCAGTAGATGTAAGGCCTGTGGGAACAGCACTAAGGTAACTACACATAGAGTAGGGGGCTTAACTAAATCGGTTCATATCATAAAGGTTTGAACTGTAACACCCCATATGTAGTGTACTGCCTTACGTGCCAGTGTAACTTTTGGTATGTGGGGAGTACTATCCATCCAGCCAAGGTCCGCATCTTAGAAAATCAGCGGGCCATTCACAACAAAGATCAGAACTACCCTGTCGCAAGACACTTCCAAAAATATCACAGCAGCAATAGGCAGCTGCTGAGATATTTTTGCATAGATCATGTTCCATGCGACATGAGAGGAGGGGTCAGGGAGAAAAGGTTGCATAGGTTAGAATCACGCTATATCCTCAACATGGTGATAAAATCTCCGATGGGCCTCAACATGGGGGAGGACTTAGGGGGGCATTTGTAAATAGGTGTGTATCGTTGGGGGGTGAAGACGAGTAGGAAATAACTCAGGAGTAGTTATGCCCATTCAGGGCTAGAAGGAAACTGACCCCTCCCAGCATATGATCAAGAGAATCTACATGGCCTTCATGGCAACACGGCCCATCCAGGGCATGATTTGGGATTAAGCATATTTACGCCATTTGATTATCATCGTTTGAATCACCACGATTGACGTAGTTGTGTTGATGTTAAATCATAATCTAACATTGCCGTGAAGACTAAGGTTATTAGTATCTTTATAGGCAATTCTGTCTGTAAAGAGGGTAGATCTCTGTACTTATGCACTGTAAGAATAATAGAGCTTTTCAGGTATAAACAACAAGAGTCTAATCAGGGTATTTGACCACTCCAGCATGGCGGAGGTTATTTACGTTGCCTGACCTTCGAATGCCTTGCCTGTCATTCAATTATCCCACAAACAGGATGTGTGTAGATGTATTTAAATGAGTTGTAATGCGGCGGTCGCCAACACTGAAGAAGGCATCTGTCTGAAACGCGTTTGATGTTGATAGTTGTTTGTGTGCCAATAAACCCTGACTTGGAATATCCCCCGCGAGTGCCTGTGATTCTTTTTGGGAGCGCTGCTGGAAATTGCAATTCTGCCATTGCACAGTAGCACCCGCCAGTGATTGCAAGAGCAGTGGCAATTCAGGAGCATGGATATATATATACACCCTGGCAGTCGAACATTCGGCAGGTGCTTTGATGGCGGGGGGTGCGTCCACCTTTCACTGTTCTTTTTATTATTACTTTGATGCTTTTCCAGTCACCTCATTTGTTCCTGGTTGTGCCCATCTCCCTCACCTACTGCTTGATTTCATTTGCGGGCCTCCTGTAGGTGTCCCTCTTATGGCAGGGTACCTTGGACTTGTATAGTCCACATCCTTCCGTTTGCCGGGCACCTGAAAGCAGTGGTTCAGACTCGTCAACATAAACTGCTAATCACGATCCACCTGGCAGTCGAACACTCGGCGGGTGCTTTGATGGCGGGGTGTGCGTCCGCCTTTGTTCCACAACAACTCACAAACGCAAAGCACTCACGGGGTAATAAATAGATTTTGTTCCTGCAAATGCTTTTCGGCATCGGCCTTCATCAGTGCATAAAATCTAGATAAATGAGCACAGCTTTGCAATATTTAAATTCTCCAATGTGTTTTTTATTGGTGGGACTGTGAACCAATCACTGAACGGCAACTCCAACATCAGGGAAATATGTAAGGAACGTGAAGGCATCAATATCCCATAATGCATTTCAAATGTTCATTTTCTTGCGTTCTCCAAATCCGGGTAAGTTATTATATTCACCTTTCACTGTTCTTTTTATTATTACTTTGCCACTTTTCCAGTATACATATATATATATATATATATATCCTACTGGCAGTTGCCAGAGGTAGTTATAGTTAGAACCATGTTTTGATAGAAAAGAGCGTTTTTGACCTGCTTATATCTTTGTCCCTGTTTGAACATTCTTCACAAAACATTTTAAAAAAAGTACCCGGGTGACACTTGTTGTGCAGGCACAGTTTTGGGGTTCTCTGTCAAGCTGGGACCGAGAAAAGGGGGGGCGTCTAAAATAGTGCATTTACCATGTTAATTTACATAGACTTCTTAGACATGCCTATATCCTGAACCGTTAAATGGAATTACACCAAATTTGTCAGAAAGCTACCTTTTGGTCTAGAGACTGTGTATTGTGTTATTTAGTGTAAATCCATGCAATACTTGTTGAGAAATTAAAGGAAATACAAATTAGGATATCTGTTGCTTCAAATAATTTGCAACAATTTTGCAAAGAATCATGAATGTGCCTGCCAAGAGAAATGCCAACAGAAGCTTCAAAGTATATTAATGACTACAATCCAGTTATTTCGAGAATGTGAAATGCAAACATGGTTACTCAGTATGTTGTAGATAATTCAATTGCTGTTACTCGTTATGTTACGTCATATATTACAAAATCTGAAAAGACAGATTAAAGAAATGTGGCATGAAATTTCGGCAGAAAAGAGTCTTAGCAAGAAATTGTACAGCTTCAGTTTGAGAATGGTTTCCCGTAGAGATATTGGATCCTATGAATGTTGGATAGCTTGAAATCAGCCAGTTTGTATTCAAAGATAAGTGGAATTATTTGGATATGTCTAGGTCTTGTCTCCACATGAAATAGAGTAATGAAATCTTTAAAAGAAATTGAATACTTAGCACAGTATGAGCCAGAAAGGACTTATATTGTCAAAACTAATATTTTGGATACATACTATCTCAAAAGCAGTCCACATCTCGAAAACCTATGTCTGTATGAAATACATCAGCATTATAGGTTTAAAGAGAATGTTAGAGAAAATATAAAATAAGAAAAATATGCAGTAATTAGATGTTTAGTAAAACATGTCAAAGGGAATCTTATTAACTAGAGAAAACAGAGCTAGGAAAATGCAGATACGAGAGCATTTTTCTATTTATCATTTCTGCCACAGTTCAAGCCTTGGAGTAGTGAAACAGAATTACTTGGAGATTTTGACAGCTATGTAGATTATTTTAATGCAACTAAAGACAGTATTCAATGTCCACGTTTTCCAACTTACCTACAAATGTTAAAGGATGAGATTGAACAAGAATGCTCAAATGTTCATTATTTAAACCTATTCTATTGTACATTAGTGGTCAAGCTGGAACAGAAAAAAGTTTCTTAATTACAGTTTTTGACCAGTTATCTACACAAAACTACAGAATCACATTTATCTTGTGTTGTAAGAGCTCCAACTGGATTAGCAGCACATAACATTAAAGGTATTGCTTTACATCAATTACTTATGCTTCCTGTTGAACATGATAATAAACTAGAATATCAGAAGCTATCCGGAGAAGCTTGTTATGAAGTCTAAAGAGTACTGAAGAAACTGGAACTTTTAATCATTGATGAGGTGAGTATGGTCTCAAACTCAATGTATGCATTTGTGCTCTTGAGAATGCAACTGATTTTAGAAAACAGATTATGATGTTCTGTTTGGAGAAAAACATTTAATTTTATTCAGAGACCTACTACAACTTCTCCCATTAAAGGACAACCTGCTTTTAAAATGCTTTTCCGTGATGACACAAGCAAATCTTTGGGAAGTATTGGGAATGTAAATATTTGGTTAAACTTTTAATATAAAGAACTTGCTAGGAATATGTGACAAGCAGGTGATGAAGATTATGGAAATTTTCTTAAAGTACAAGAATTGGTATGTTGACTGAGCATGGTAAACAAGCTTTATAAAGTCGACTATTAAGGAACTTGTGTACATTTGAAAAAACAGCAACAGAAGTAAGGCACAATATGCTTGTAGAAAACAAGTCTTTATTTTGCCTAATGCTTACACTGCAACAGTGTTCTACATTTAAAGAACAAGTTCTAAAACTTGAAAAAAAACTAATTCAGGAAATTAAAGTTAATGACAAATTTGAACATCAGGGAGTAAAAATTCCTCTTACTGAGAAACTATAGGCTAAATTGGATTCTTTGAAAAAGTCTGTATCTAAAACTGCAGGATTAGAAAAGAGTTTACTTATATTTAAAAACTGTTGAGTAATTTTGTGGCGTAATTTAAATGTAGAAGGAGGATTAGTAAATGGATCAATGCGAAAAGTTGTTGCTCTAGTTAGTTTTGAAAATAGAGATGGAAGAGAATTTTTGATTATATAAATTGACCAGATTGTTGAGGTAAGACAGATTGGGCGTTGTGTTGTACTTTTTCTGCTTGTAAAAGACTTGTATATTCATAGACAACAGTTTCCTCTGTTTCTATCATACGCAGTAACTATTCATAAATTTCAAGGGTTCATTATAGACAGAGCTTTTGTAAATATTGGAAGTACAGTGTTCAAAGAGGGAATGGCATATGTTGCATTGTCTCGAGTAAGAACATTGTCTGGTTTGTATTTGATAGATGTTGATGAGAAAGAGATTAGTGCTGATGTAAATTGTGTAAGAGAGTACAATAATTTAAGAAGACCGCCTGCTCCTCATTTAGGTGAATATCCAATATATGAGAAATGTATACTATGTCCAAAACAGAAATACATCAAACATTCAAGTGAGGTTGAAAATAAGAAAACAATTGAAGAGAGAGTAGAAGGCATGAAGAAAAAGTGGAAAGTGATGATGAGATTGTAGGTTACCAGTTGGAAAATAGTTCAGGTATCAACTGTTATCTAATATAATTCTAAATATAGGTTTCTTTTACCACATCTTTAACATGAAATCATGGAAACTGTGGAAAAAGATTATGTTCTGCACTACAACATTTATTTCAACAGTTGGCAAGTAACAGAAGTAAAATGCATATTGCTTCTGGCATCAAATGGTTTTTACATATGCTCCAACTATTCCATCTATAAACTAGGCAGATCCAAAACCGAGGAAGTAAATGTCAATGGTCCTTCCTTTCAAATTCGAGATTTTATTAACTGCGAAAGTACTAATGTGATCTACTTAATCCCTTGACCTCTTGACAAACAATATATAGGAAGTACAACATGTATACTTAAAGTACAAATCCAAGAGCACTACTGTAATATACACGAGACTGATGAAAGGCAGCCACTAGTGGAACATTTCGAGAAAAATCATCCACACTATCATACCTTCTCTTTCTGTGCCCTTAAAAAACTGAAACAACACGCAAGAGGAGGCAATTTGGAAAACAGATTTTGTCAACAGGAAAGTGCCCTAATCATTAAGTTTGACACTGTAGCCAAGGGACTGAATAAAAAGAGCGAATGACACCACAGGCTTTGCGATGATTATCAGGAGTTCCTATCAATCAACCACAGCATGGCTCTACAGTACTCTGGACTGTCTTAGACTTCTCTGAATATGCAAATATGAAAATGTATGCAAGATGCTTTACAAGACTCCCTCTGTCTTTTACTCCTAAGCCTAGAAATAATACAAATATAAACATAACTAACATCTTACCAGCGATATAATTTATATGTGTGTGTTAAAATCTAAAGAAATGTCTGGTCCCCACAAGGAATGTACACTTTCAGTAAGTTTCTTTATCCGTAAACAAATCCCACTCTATCTCTTTTGGAAACCTTGCCTGCTTGCTTCTAAAAAACATTTCTCTTCTGTAAAATGGCCTCATTATCTTTGGATCATATAAGACCCTCTATTCTATTCTGATAATTTAAGCTTATATCGCTTAAATTTGTTGACACATTATGGTTATCTTAATTGCCATCGAAGTGGTATTATTCCTGGAAAGATGGCCCCCCACACTAAGACGCGATACAGATAGGGTCAACATCCCAGTCAGGCGACTATAACTGCTCTGACTAATGAATTAAATTAACTAATGCTGCTAATGAGAGCTGTCACCCTCCCACTCTTAGTTCAAATTGCCCATTCTCAATTTTGGGCGATACATTTCTTATCATGTTTCCCACACCCTTACTACTTGCCTTTTTGTATTGCCTAGACAGATCAACAATTTCTTAATACGTGATGCCAAATAGACATATCCTTTGAGAAATTTTCTCTTTTATAAGAAATTCATTGTTATATTATAGGGGCAAGTATTAGTTGAATACTGGTGCTATAATCAATCAGCACGCTAAACAAAATAATTATCAACTTGAACACGCTAAGATGGCAACACATTTTTCCAAGACTCCTTTTGAAATATGAGCCTCTCTCTCGCTTACAAGCAGAACGCCGTATCACCCAAGCACTGAAATCTGACTAAGGGATGGACCTGGGACTTCCGAACGATATACAAGCTTGAGTAAGTCTGCCCCCATCGTTGTTTCGCTTGTCGTTTTAATAGCTGATAAGGTCACTCGCAAAGGAGATGAGGAGACCTAAACGACATAAGAGACTAAAGTCACGTAATATTCTTTAAATGCATTGTATCGCGGAAATACCCTCCCGGGTTGTTTCCACACCTGATGCTATGTATAACTATCTTAGCTGTCCTTTTCCAGAATGGATCTGTGCATATATCTAAACAAATAGCTTTGTTACAGGTAATCTAGATGTTATACTATCACTTTCTAGAATGTTTTTATCAACCAATAATCAGCCCTATACGGGTTGTTTTCATGCGTGAATAGGTTGCACTTACTGGCAATACTTGAGTTTTTGTCACGGCATGCGAACGTAATGACGTATGCATCTTTTACTTGATGTCTCACTGCTTTGGTCCCTTTATAAAGAAGATCCATGTAGAAAGAATGTCAAATGGACAAAACAAGACATTAATAGGAATTAACGGTACTATCAGACTTGATCAGACACAGAGATATTGAATGTCTTCCTGTCGTCTTTCCTTATATCTTTTTCCTTTTTTCTCTTTATACTTTACACCATAATAGAATTTACAAAACCTTTTACATCAAAGATGTTTACTTAAAATACAACTAATCTCACTCAAAAAAGCAATTGATCTATCAATCATGAAAGTACTTATCGAATCCCATCGCTTTGCTCTATTTGATACCCACCCACAAAGTGCACTTATACATATTACTGGCACAGCCCATTCTGACGCCGTTAATGTCACAATGGATACACTTTATATAAAGAGCTCTGTTACTTAATAGAATATTCTTTAATGCATGACTAATAGACAAGACCCTATAGTTCAAAACAAACCAGATTACCCGCAGGCAATCACTGCTAATAATGTGAAGATGCATGACCAGCGTTGCAATACTAGCCTCTTAATGCCCTAAGGTAACAAACTTTTGTTTAATTTCCTCTGTGATTTTCCCGCTAACTGAAATCAAGGTTCTCTCACAATTTGACGGTTATCATTAGCCCTGAACACTTCTATCTGGAAGTACACCCTGGGCTTTATAGATATTGCACTTTTTAAATTGGAATCTCACCCTTAGATATAGTCACCACGTCTGTCCCCTCCACACGATGTACTTGTGGGTGTATTTAGTCAGTTCCATGTTGACATTGATCAATACTATGTAACATAAATTTTGTTACAGCCTTGAGAAAGCCCTGGTCGCACTGACCATATAGGGCGAAACACATTTTGGCTGCTACAGTACTTAAAATGTATTCCATATAACAACCTGGAACAATAACGATTTAACCAATAAAATGTGCTTAAAATGAAAATATAAAAAAGAACAATAAAGCAAAGAGTTTTATTATAGAAAAAGCAAATCAACGAGGAGTTAATACTCATATCATTTTGAAAAACTAACTAAAGGAGGCTGTAAAGGTCCAGTGCCTTGAGTGAATCTCCTTCACCATGTTAAAACCTAAACTACTGGGCATTGCATCCAGAATTAGGATCCATGGACCTTCCCAACCCTGGGAACATGGTGAAATTAAGTTAAGTTTGAGAATAGCAAAAAAGGGAAACTGAGAATTTAATCTAATTCTAAATTAATGTTGTGTTCTTGAAAATATAACATTATAACTTCTCTAATATATTATCATTAAATAACTGTTTTTCTTTTTCTTTTTCTTCTTCATAGTAGGTACTGTTCAAGATGGAAAACCCTTTTAATGTTGTTTTAGGATAATACTACTCTAAAACAGATTTAGTGAAGGATGTATCCAAATTATTAAACAGATAAGAATACATAATAAACGGCTTCATTATTCATCGACTGCTCACAATGTTACATCTAGCCAAATATAAAATAACAATACCAACACTTCTAATGTCATACTTGTAAGTGTCACAATGTTCCTCAAGACCTCAATGTGTGCGCCTGTGCCTCTTTGTGGTGACATGGTACATCAAAATAAACCTACAAATACCAGAATACTTCTGTTTCACACTAAGTGCTCTCTAAATTGGTATACAAGAAAGTGAACGTGTTAGGTTTTCATCCTTATACAGAACAGCTGAGTATTTAAAGTTCTTTTCATTATATTTGAAAGTCTGACAGTTTTGAAGTTTGATGTATGCTCTCATTTGAAGAAGTTTTTTAACATATATCATTAAGCTAATATACACAAGTTTGAAACAATAGAATGTGCTGTATATCGCACAACACATGTACTCATCCATTCAAACACAAACTACTAGAACACTTATGAATCACATAGTGACTAACTTTGTATTTACTCAAGCAGTACCTATGCACTCATTCATTGATTCAAGCACAATCAATGAACTCTTGCATTCACCCAAGGACTGCCTTTGTACTCATCTCAACAATCCTACACTAATGCTTCCAACTATCCATTTCTTCATGCACTTCTGATGTACTCATCCATTTACTCAGGCACTACCCTTGCACTAATCCAATCACTTACACACTACCCATGCACTCATCCACTGACCAAGGCACTACCCATGCACTCATACAATCACTCAAGCACTACCCATGCACTCATCTATTTGCCCAGGTACTACCCTTGCACTCATCCAATCACCCAGGCATTACTCATGCACTCATCCAGTCACTCAGTCTGTATCCTTGAACTCATGTTTTTACTCGGGTACTACCCATGACCTCAACCAATCACTGAGGCACTAATCTTGCACTCAATCATTCTCTTAGGTACTATCCATGCACTCATCTAATCACTTACTTACTATCCTTGCACTCAACTATTTACTCAGGCACTATGCATACACTCCTACATTCTCTCAGTTACTACCCATGCACTTATCCAGTCACCCAGGCACTTCCCATGCACTCATCCAATCACCCAGGCACTATCCTTACACTCATCGTTTCACTCAGGCACTATGAATACTTGCCTGCATTCTCTCATGTACTAGCCATGTACTTATCCAATGACGGACACACTACCCTTGCACTCATCCAGTCCCTCAGGTACTATCCATGCATTCATCCAATCATTCAAGCACTATTCTTGCACGCAACCATACTCTCAGGTACTACGCATGGTCTCATTCTATCACTGAGGCACTACCCATGCACTCATCCATTCTCTCAAGCAATACCTATGCAATCATACAGTCACTATACCACTACCCATTCAGTCCTCTAATTACTCAGGCACTACCCATGAACTTATTAGGGGTAGGCGGAATTTGCGAAATTCACTTTTGCAAATTATCGTGAAAATGTTAAAAATCTCCGCAAACACGCGGAAATATCGCGAAGATGCATCGCGGTATTTTCTGCGTGGTCGCGGCTCGCCAACTTACTCATGCGGTTGCTCGCGGGCGCGGCTATCTTGTTTTCACTTGTCTCGCGGTGCATGATCGCGAGAAGAAAGACGAGATCGCGTGACGCATGAGGTTACTGCGGGCGCGAACTGGCTACCAACAATCCAACATCTCGTGGAGAACACGACCGGATCGGGAAAACTTGTCAGCGAACGCGGGGATTCAGGTAAGGAGATCGCGCGCACGCGAGAATGTATTATTTTACAGCGCGAGCAAGAAACAAATTATCGCTAAGCTGCGGAATGCAGAAATTTTGACATTTCGGCGCTTTCCACGGACCGCGAAAATGCCAAATTATCGCAATTTCCTTGAACGGAATGGAATTTTGGCCCAGGCCTAGAACTTATGCATTCTCTCAGGTACCACATATGTACTCATTCAGTCACAAAAGCACTACTCATGCATTCATCCAATCACCCAGACACTACCCTTGCACTCATCCAATCCCTAATGGACTACCCATGCTCTTAGCCATTCACCCATTCACTACCCATGCACTAATCCAATCACTCAGGCATTCCCCTTGCACTCAACTATTCTCTGAGATACTAACAATGCACTCATCCATTCTCTCTGGCACTACCCATGCACTTATACAATGACCCAGGCACTACTCTTGCTCTCATCCATTCACTCATGCACTACCCATGCCTGCATTCGATCATCCAGGTACTACTTTGGCAGTCATGCATTCACTGAGGCACTACCCATGCACTCATCCAACCATTAAAAAAATTATCCTTGCACTCATTCATTTTTCAGACACTACACATACACTCTTTCATTCTCAGAGGCAGTACCAATGCACTGATCCAATCAACAAGACACTATAAATGCACTAATGCATTCTCACACACACACAAGACATGTGCTTACCCAATCACCCTGTGTCTACTATGACACTCAGCCATTCACCCAGACACTACCCATGCACTCATCCAATCAGCCAGGCACTACCCTTGTGCTAATCCATTCACTCAGGCACTACCCAATGCACTCATTCAATCACCCAGGTACTGCCTTTGCACTCATGCATTCATTGAAGCATTACCCATGTACTCATCTTATCATGCACTCATGCAATCACACATGCACTAGTCGTGCAGTCAGCCAATCACCCAGGCACTACTATTACAGTCAATTATTTACTCAGGCACTACCCATGCTCTCATCCAATGACCCAGGCACTACCCTTGCACTCATCCAATGACCCAGGCACTACCCTATCACTCATCCAATCACCCAGGCAGTACTGATGTTCTCATCCAATCACTCAGTCAATATCCTAGCACTCATGCATTCACTTAGGTACTTCTCATTCACTCATCCAATCATTCAGGAACTACTCTTGCACTCAATCACCCACTTAGGTACTACCCATGCACTCATCCAATCACTCCTGCACTATCCTTGCACTCAACCATTTACTCAGGCACTATGCATACTCTCCTGCATTCTCTCATGTACTACCCATGTACCTATACAATGATGGAGACACTACCCTTGCACTCATCTAGTCCCCCAGGTACTACCAATGCATTCATCCAATTATTCAAACACTATTCTTTCAAACAACCATTCACTCACGCATGCTCTCATTCTATCACCGAGGTACAACCATGCACTCATCTATTCTCTCAGGCAATACCTAGGAATTCTAACTTTATGACTTTCAGTATTCACAAGGCATTTAGGAGTAGTAAAGTTAGGATTCCTAACTTTACTACTCCTAAACTGAGACAAAATTCTAACCTTACGACTTTCGGTATTCACAAAAGGCATTTAGGAGTAGTAAAGTTAGGATTCCTAGCTTTACCACTCCTAATCTTAGACAAAATCCTAACTTTACGACTTTCGGTATTCACAAAGGGCATTTAGGAGTAGTACAGTTAGGATACCTAACTTTACTACTCCTAAATGCCTTTTTTAAATACCAAAAGTCATAAAGTTAGGATTTTGTCTCAGATTATTTTTGTGAATCGGGCCCCCAGGTTCTACTATTACACTCAACCATCCAATGAGCCAGGCACTACCCTTGCACTAATGCATTCACTCAGCCACTACCCATGCACTCATTCAATCACCCAGGCTACGCATGCACTCATGCAATAACACACGCACTAGTCGTGCAGCCAGCCAATCACCCAGGCACTACTATTGCAGTCAACCATTCACTGAGGCACTACCCATTCACTAATCGAATCACCCAGTCACTAGCCTTGCATGCATCCATTTACTCAGGTAGTACCCATGCTCTCATCCAATGAGCCAGGCACTACCCTTGCACACATCCATTCACTCAGTCACTACCCATGCACTCATTCAATCACTGAGGAACTAGCCTTGCACTCACACAGATACTACCCATTGACTCATCCATTCACACAACATATACTTGTTGTTTTTTTTAACCATAATATGTGATTCGGTAGGAATCTTTTCTTTTCTTTTTTTAAACTACTTTTTTTTCTATTTTGTAGTTTTTTAGGTATTTTTAACATTTTTAACACGAAAATGTAAACAAAAAATGAAGCACAAAATAGTGTGCCTGTTAGATTTGGGGGTCTCTTGTTGGCATAGGTAGGTACCTGTGACAAATAGGGACCCTTGCGTCTAGTCAGGGTAAAAGGGTACACTCCTAAAATAACCCCTGCTCACCCCCTTGGTAGCTTGGCACGAGCAGACCGGCTTATCTCAGAGGCAGTGTGTAAAGCATTTGTGAACACATACAGTAATCAAGTGACAACACTACAGATGGACACCACACAAGTTTTATAGATAAAAAAAGTATTCTTTATATAGACTTATCACAAGACCACAAATGACACAAATCGACAATACTGTACTTTAAAACGGTAGAATTTGGCTTAATTCTCTTAAGACGGTAAATGCAACACTCAGAGTTCAATGTACCTTAAGATGCGACATGCAGGGCAACGAAAGTGTTGCAAGGACGGTGATGCGTTGAAGATACGGTGCAAAGAAACAAAGATGGCGCTTCCTTCTTGATGCGACACGCTTCCCAGTGATGCAGCAGCATCTGATTCGACCTCGATCCTCTCCCTTGGTGATGTGAGTTACTTCCACAACGATGCGAGCCGCAATAGGCTGTGACACTCTTCCCGGTGATGCGGCGGCATGTGATGTGACGTCGATCCTCTTCTCCGGCGAAGAGCCGCGACAGGCCCTGCAACACGCTTCCCCGAGATGCGGTGGCGTCTGATACAACGTTGATCCTCTTCGCCGGCGATGCAAGGCACTTCGGTGGACATGCAAGAACTCAACGATTCTTCTGCGACACGCTTCCCGGTGATGCAGCAGCATCTGATGCGACGTCGATCCTCTTCAATCTTAACGACAGCCAATATTTATTTCGGGACTGCTGCCCGTTTGTCCGTCTGCCGAAAGACAATTGGCTGTCGTAAAGATTGAATCTCGTGACTAACTCATACATCCAAAGATATCGACATCACTGCTCTGTCAACCGATACATTAGAGAGAGGTGAGGAGCCCAAGTGAGTGCCTTCAAAATTGAACCAATTTTGCTAAAGTTTCTACAGATTGACCGTTTTGTCAAAAGGGTCATTGCTATATGCAGTTTCTTTTGTCCTGAAGATGGTCTGAGGGATTCACATCATTGAAGACTGAAACGTCGACTGTACTGTCCATTTCCCCATTAATTGATGTATTTTAAGTGACTGTTTTATTTATTAGGAGATATGTCACTTTTTTATGAAACTAGGAATGGATGTTTTTCACTGATGAATTACAGGTCAAAGTGTTCTGTACCTTTTTCATGTGTATGCATTGAACTAACTTCAGTTTTGATTGTACCCTGCCAAATACATTTATATATTGATTATAAGATATTCCCATGTCTATTTTGTTGTTTTTATCTTCTGCGCATAGTTAGGAATTAGCATTTTAAAAACCTTAGAAATACACTGAAAACACCACAGGTTTCAGGGATGTTATAGTTAGGAATTTGCATTTAAAAAACCTTAGAAATTCACTGAATACACCACAGGTTTCAGGGACATTATAGTTAGGAATTAACATTTAAAAAACTTTAGAAATCCACAGAAAAAACCATAGGTTTCAGAGACGTTATAGTTAGAAATTAGCTTTTAAAAAAATCTTCGAAATTCACTAGAAAAAGAACACAAGTGTGAGGGATATTATAGATAGGAATTAGCATTTAAAAAACGTTATAGTTAGGCTGACATTTCACTCGTACAAAACGAGAGAAATGTAGCCGTTATAGTTAGCTGAGCTAACTATAACTCATGCCCACGCAATTCACTGCTGATGATGTCACATATTACATCACTCATTATGTGGTCAGTGACATCATTAATGACATCTTAAATGACATCACTGATGACATCATCCATATAATCTCTGATGCACCTATTTATATCCCGTTATAACCTTCCATACACCCACTCCAAATTTCAGACTACTATTCTTGAAACCATTGAATACCAGTATGTACATACCCACTCACTGATTCATGGGTCTACATACACAACCACTCGCCCATACAGGCACTCATACAGCAAGTCACACACCAATCCAGCCACTGATATATCCATTCATACACCCATACAGCCACTCATACACTGTCAGTCACCCATAGAACTACTCATATACCTACTCACTCATTCAAACACTCAATCACACAGCCACTTATTCACTAATACAGAAACACACACACACTCACTACTCATACAGAAACTAACAAATACTTACTCTCCTACACAGTCGCTGCCACAAGCACACACTCACACATACACACACTCTCACAATCACTCCCTCACACATAAAGTTACTTATATACTCCATCACTCACATATATTGCCTTTCACATATGCAGTTACTATCCCATATACCACTGAGACATCCATTCCCTCACTGACACAGCCATTCACATACTCACTCACCCATACAGTCCCTCACAGATATACTCAATAACCGATACACCCAGGGATTCCCCCACTCATACATCCATGCAGGGAGTCACACATCCCCTCACCCACCCACACAGACATTCAGACAACCATAGAGGTACAGGTACTCAGACAACTAATCAATAACCCATTCATTTATTTAAATGTCACAAAATGTAATTACATTGACTTCAAACCACTTCAAACAATTAACCACAGTGGCCTATGTTTTAACATGATTTTTTAAACATAATTAATGTTGAGTAATGATGCATATTCCAATATCACTCAATTGCTTAATTTCATTAATCCTTTACATATCATCAGAGGCACCAACTTTGAAGACTTTTCTGAATTTAAGTGCTCCTCAAATGTTTTCATACAAACTTATTTATATAGGAACAAATGCATGGTACAATTTCTGTAAACTACAGCTACAAATTCCTGTTTTTTAATGGAAGAGGTGACTACAACTTTTTATGCTAGTGCTCTGGAAGTCATGCCCCCTTGGCTTAAAATGCCATATATACCTCAAATTGGTTCACTGTGACTCAGTTGTGTTACCCCTGATCAGTTTGCTGCCACCAAACATATGTCAGCACAGTTATCTCATTGCACCTAATTGTATGACTACTTGTTTATGGGCTAGTTCCTCCTATTTTAACACTTGTTATGCCTCTTTCTTGCTTGTTCTCTTTCTGCTCATTATCACAACTCTTATTTGATATGAGTGACCTCCTCTCTTTCCATAACATTAAAACCATCTAAAGAACTGAGGGGCCCAACCATTTTGAATTACACTCCTAAATATATATAACATTTTTAAACTTTATAGAAACACTCAGTCACTGGATGATGAGTGATGTAATATGTGATGTCATCAACAGTGCATTGCAGGAACGTGACTTATAGTTAGCTCAGATAACTATAACGGCTGAATTTCTCTGGTTTAGTATGAGTGAAATGTTAGCCTAACTATAATGTTCCTGTAACCTGTGGTTTTTTCAGTGAATTTCTAAGCTTTTTTAAATGCTAATTCCTAACTATAATGTTCTTGAGCCCATTGTAATGCAGCTTGTAATGCAGCAGTCGAAACTGAAACCGGAATGCGGCTCAGAAAGCCTCTGACCAGCAGTTAGAGGCTTTCTGACCCTCATCCTAATGAGGGCCTTTGTATGTTATTTTTATGGGTGATTGGACACAATATGCAAACAAGGCTGTGATGAGCACCAGTTGAGGTTGAAATGCGTTGCTGAATAAACATTATCTAAAATTGGAGTTCTGTGGGAGAACCCTTCTTGCCTCACTGCTTACTGATTGCTGCTGTGGCCGGTGGGGGACTCCAGTGCCCACAGTCCACTGCTCTCCCAGGAGGGAGGAGCTGAAACCCTGAATTGCGCTTTAAAGCACGCCAGAACACCCGCAGTTCGGGACGCGACTGCTGCTGTGGCCGTTGAGGGACTCCAGTGCCCACATTCCACTGCTCTCCCAGGAGGGAGGAGCTGAAACCCTGAATTGCACATTAAAGCGCTCCAGAACACCTGCGGCGCAGGATGTGACTGCTGCTGTGGCCGGTGGGGGACTCCAGTGCCCAGATTCCACTGCTCTCCCAGGAGGGAGGAGCTGAAACACTGAATCGCACATTAAAGCATGCCAGAACACCCACGGCACGGGACGTGTGCGGTCGGCACCCGGGCAAAGCCCAGGCCAAGGGTGGGCCAGTCCTTGCCCGTCATAGCCAAGAAGAGGTAGGGCAGGGCCGCCCCCTTTCAGTGTTTCTATTTGTTTTCCCGTGGTACAGGCTTCGGCTCTGGATCTCCCGAGGTACCTGAGGTACTGTGTCTGCTATTGAAATGTTTTTGTTGGGATTTTGTCCCTTGAGCTGCTCCCCCTGTCTTTGACTACTGCCCAGAGCAAAAGATACATATTATTGTGTGGGGCCAGGCATCTGAGGGTTGTCAGTTCTGTTATTCTATGTCATTCTATGTTAATGTATCTAAAAGATTTTACGTATCTAGGGATTGTATGGTGACCAGACAGAATCTCCATTGATATCTGACTCCCTTTGTTTCAGCACATATTTTGTTATATTTTGACTCATTGCTAAGTAGCAAATTGAGCATCATAATTATTTTAGAAAAATGTTTTCTTGGGTAATTGGGCCAGATGGGTAAAAGGAAAGGTCAGGTGAGGGTCAACGGCCCTGATAATGCTAAAAAAAGAAAAAATCCCCTGGTACAGTTTGTCACAAGACCATGGATCGTATTGAATCAATCTTATCAGAGTGCCAGGAGATAGCTGTCTCCCAACCAAATTCTTCTACTATCGTAGAGGACTTGGTAGAGAGCCCACTGCCGACCACAGTGTCGGGTTACCTGGCCCAGCTTTGTCCCCCACCTCCCAAATTGTGAAGTCTAAACACACCTCGGTTAAGACAATTCCACGTATGTTTAATTCCAACCAGAAAGGGAAACAAAGGATTGGTTAAGGACAAGCGGAAGGAGCCTGATTTGTTAGTAGACAAACTCCAAGATGATTCTTGTGGGCCTTCCTCTATCCCTTATGTTGTCCAGGTAGATTGCCAAACCAGGTTTGACGTACTAGAGGCTGATGACAATGGGGCCAATGAGCATAATCTCAATGAAATTAGAAGTGCCCATTCTAATGAATTGGCTGCACTAAGGATCTTGATTGAGCCGCTGAAAGAAGAAGTGGTTGCCCTTTGAAGGGAAGTCGGGAGTCTTTCCCAGAAGGTCATTAATGGATATGGGAGTGAAGCAAGCTATGTGTCCCTTAAAAGTCCCTTGTTGATGTCGTCTCTAGATAAAGACAGCAGCTCGAAGCAACACCAACATGGGCAGGCAGAAAAACAACCTAGAGTCCCTCCGTTAAACTCCTCTCATCAATCCCAAGTGCCTGTGGTGGCATCCCTTTTAAACTCTAGGGACCTAAGATTAACAAACCACACTCCACAGGGAGTTAACCGTGGGGCACTAGGACCTAGATACCCGGATAGAGGGGAGGTGATTTTGGATGAAGGTTACACACACAGGTCTTTTCGTAAAACTCCACACGGGATGGGGGTGATAAGGGACGGAGTGTACAGAAGGTCGGAGGGCAAGGGAAGCCATGATGTAGATTATCTTACTAATGTCCCAACATTTTCAGATAGGAGTTATGAGGACCACAATTCCCTTCTAAATAAGATTATCCATTGGTTTAGGTCATCCCGCCATTGCTATTCCATTATTAGGGCCGATATTAGATGTGTTAGTAGGTTGAATATCCTGGGGGCTAAAAATGACTCTCGTACTTTTCTCCCCCTAACACCTCTATCCAGATCAGGTACCAATACCCACTTAAAGAAGGAGGGATCCCGCATAGATCACTTAGGGATGATTTGTGCTCCGGCCCAGGTTGAATAAAAAGTAGTCAATCTTGACTAAAACCGGACAATGTCTTGCTACCTGAACCCAGACAGGATTCCTCTTCTTTCCCATCGAACCCCTTGCCATCAGCTAACTTAATACATAATGCAGAACCTTGTGCTGTGTTTGAAGCCACATCTGAAATGCATACCATCACCCAGAATACTTGTTCTACTGAAGTAGGGTTGTTTCCATTAATGCCTTCCAGGATTTTGGTATGGAATGTGGCTGGGATCTCAAAATTACTATCGGATCCTGAATGGTGTACCTTTATAGACACTTTTGACATAATCTTGATGCAGGAAACTTGGAGCTTTTCTACCCCCCACAGCAGTGGCTACTCTGCCCTTACCATCGCTGCTACCAGGAAATTGCGGGGTCGTCCTGTGGGAGGTCTGCTGGTTTGGGTAAAGAACGCATTAGGGACCAAAATCAAGAGCCTTCATTGAGAATCGCAGGACATTTTGGCTTTTGACTTGTCCTTACCCAGTGGTTGGAAGGGGAAATTTTTCAACGTATATAACAGGGCAGACTCTACTGGGGAAACAGAGACGCTTTGCACATTGGACAATGCCCTAATCAAGTACTTGGACAATATCCCCACCATAGTGGCTGGTGATTTTAATTGCACCTTTGACCCTCTAACCGCCCTAGATCTGACAGAGGAGTGGGATAGGGAATGGTCAATCCTGCCGCTAAATCTACCCAAGGTCAAATGGACGAAGAGAGGTGGCCAGTTGCTTGCATTAACACTCCAGCAGGATTTACGAGCAACAAATAGGAAAACTAGATCAGAACCAAAAGGGGCCCATACATATAATAGACCTAACCACACTAGTAGAATAGATGACTGTTTAATAACCCCCAACCTATGGTCTGTACTTGATGATATGCTAGTGGAAAACAGGCCTGAAAGTGATCATAATGCACTCGCACGTTCGCTATTTGTGTCAGGTAATGCACAGACAAATCCAAATGGCCACTGTGACCTGGGAGTACTCTCACTCACAAACAACCAGCGATCGGTTAAGTGGGGCTGGGTAGAAAAGCATCCGGAAGTGCTGGACTTAGTCAAGAAGAAAACATCGGATCTAATAGATTCCTAGCTAAAATCCCTACTTAAGATGCTGTAATGAACTTATGTTTATGCCATGATCACCTTTTTGATGAGATTAGGGAATTGCTTAGCCAGCCTGTTAAAGCTTTAGGAAGAGGTAGCCAGTGTACTGGTACTAAGCATAATTCTACAAGCCCCTGGTTTAATCAGGACTGTAGAAGGTAAAAGGGGAAGCTTATTAGTGCTGTTAAGCGCAAGGCACACTCTGAGATGGTGACCTGCAGAGCCAAGTATACGCGGGCTATCACTAGTGCTAAAAAGGTGTGGGAGAGTTCGCTATGGCTAACTTTACACACAGCACTAATTGATGAAGATCAAAATTCCTTTTGGAGAGAGACAACCTACTGGCTTAAGGGAAAGAAACCAATGATAGAATATAATATAAAGTCCGATGAATGGATAGATTACTTTGGGTCTCTCTACGCAAATGATAGCAATGCTACGGATGAGGCAGGGAAGTACCCAGGTGAAGAGTTGAGTGGGGACTCTGCGCCCTTGAGCTTCTCTATGGCAGAAACTGACCAGGCGATTTCATCTTGTGTTTTACCACGGGCCGCAGGTCCAGACAAAATCCCTAACGACCTGTACAAAGAGGACATATCTCTTTGGGGCTTGTACATAAACATGTTATCAAACTTGATTCTGTCCGGGGGACCGATACTGACATTGTGGCAGGTCAAGGAAATTGTGCCCACCTTCAAGAAAGGTGACAAAACTAAGCAATCAAGCTATAGGCCAATAGGCCTAATAGATTCTCTCCAAAAGATCTTTTGTAAACAAGTTCTAGGGAAGCTCCAAGAATGGCTGACGGAGTCCCATATTTTAAGTGATCTCCAAGCGGGCTTCCATTCCAAAGTCATCACCTTAGATCAGGTTTTTCGTTTAATCTGTATCTACTGGAAGGAAGTGGATGTTAAAGGGGGAAAATTACACGTGGCCTTTGTCGATCTACACACAGCTTTTGACCCGGGCAAAGCTGTGGAGTGTACTGAAAGAAATGGGCCTGCCTCCAAATCTCTTAAATATATTAACCAGACTACATGCTTCTAATACAGCCCAGGTAAGGTGGGGCCCAAATAATGAAGTAACCGACACCTTCCCTGTAAACCGTGGAGTGAGGCAGGGATGTGTGTTGGCACCCACTCTTTTTACTTTATTTATTAATTGGGTCATTGACTTCTTGGACAGGGATGGCTGCGATGCCCCCCAAAAAAACAATAGAAGAATCTCTACCTTGCTATTTGCGGATGACACCCTTTTAATTTCCAAATCTCCCCAGGGCCTATAACAACTTTTAAACGATTTTATACAGTTTTGTAATGATAGGGGGTTGTTCTTAAATGAGAAAAAAACAAGTACATGATTTTCAATAAGAGAGGGAAAAAATATCCCAGTAGATTAATTCAGGCTGGTAGCACTTGTCTTGAACAAGTTGACGTCTTTGATTATTTAGGGATTTGTGTATTTCCATCAGTAAACTCGGACACACACAAGGAGATGGCTAAGTTATATCAAGTTTTTCAATGTAACTATATTAGCAAGATTCACAGAAAAACAGCATCATGGCAGATTGCACCTGCACTCAAAATTTACAATTCTAAGGTTTTGGGAAGTAGATTGTATGGTGTAGAGCTGTGGGGGACAGGAAATATATCATCTTTAAAAGCTGTGGAAAATCATTTTTTAAGATCCCTGGTTGACCTCCCCCTATCACCCCGCTGAAACCTTTGTACATGGATCTGGCGCACAGGCAATTGAAACATAAGGCAATCTATCGATTGATAATGTTTTGGTTTAGGTTCTGGACTGTAGAAGAGCTTGAGTCTTTCCATGAGACTCTGTTAGACCTCCTAAGTTTTCCAAAGGCATCAACAATAAACTGGTTTACTACCTTACGGAAAGCCCAAGTAAAGTTGGGCATGGATGCCTTTTGGACAAACCCGGAAAACATGAAGCGAACATCCAGGGCAAAAATGAAAGAAATGCTTTGAAAATCAATACTAAAAGAGGATCTTACAGTTGCAGAATCCACCCTGACCAAAGACTTTTTAAAATTTAAATGCTCTTTGCTCTTTGAGCCAACCATCGACGAAATTGTTCTGCCGATGACACGGAAACTCTTTCTACAGTTTCGCTACAAATCTCTTCCCACTAAGCTGTTTTGTTCAAAATGGTCTAGCTGTAATGACTTGGGTGATCTTTGTCCTGCATTCCAAGGTAGTCCAGAATCCATACTCCATCTACTCTTTTTTTTGCCCGAGCTACCAGTCCTTGAGGAAAAAATGGATTGTCGTCCTATGTTTTGTAGCGGGACGGGGTCATTACTTAGAGGTCCTATGTTTTTGTGTACTGACGTTCGTCAATCTACTGTATTTGGTCTTTCTAGATTCTGGCATGCCCTTTGGATTAGGGGCAGTAAAATATGTATGGGAGACACCTCATCTTGAAAAGTGATGCTAGACCTGAATCTTATGTAATTATCCACTAATGGCTGTGTAAATATGAGATCTTAGCACCGTAATTGTTATTATACATTTGCCTGCTTCTGCACGTGGCACTTTTTTCAAATGTTTTGGGGGCCCTTTTTATTCTGAATTTGTATAAATGTTTCTATGGATTTTCTCTTTAACCTATACCTTTTAATTGTATTGTTGACCTATCTTTTTTAAAGGGCTAACAATCTGTGCTGTATACTTTTTAGGATCTGTGTGATCGTAATAAAGTTTGTTGATGTTATATATATATTACCTACTGGCGGTCGCCAGTAGGTAGTTATAGTTAGGACCCCTTTTCCATAGGAAATCCGCAACATTCTATTTTGAATAACTTTGGCGCCGGTTGACGAATCCTCGCGAATTTCTCAAAATAGGTGGGGCGCTACGCTCCGCTCCTACCCTGAGATAAAAGGGGGGTCCCAAAACGCGTTTTTCCCATGCATTTTTCCATAGGACC
This sequence comes from Triturus cristatus, assembly GCF_964204655.1. Taxonomy (NCBI): domain Eukaryota; kingdom Metazoa; phylum Chordata; class Amphibia; order Caudata; family Salamandridae; genus Triturus; species Triturus cristatus. The sequence goes on from NC_140588.1 coordinate 684,968,182, forward strand.
TTTAGAACGAGCTACAGCCCGAACGGCTGAACAGAATTACTCAAAATTTGGCAGAGAGGTAGTCCCTAGGTCAAGGAAGTGCCTTTTGTAGGTTTGGTGTAAATCTGTTCAGTAGATTCTGAGAAAATAGCCTTTAAATCAATATATATATCTGAGCCCGCTTACGGTACGCTTACCGTACGCTTACGGTAAGCGTACGGTGGCGTGCGCGAGCGCGATTCTGATTGGCTCTTAGATCTTAGTAAACATTCGAATCGGTCGAAACCAGGAAGCGGCGGCCGCCATTTTGTGTATTTCACTCTGAAAAAAAAGAGTGAAAACAAGGAAAGGGGGCAATGAGGAGAGTTACAGACCCCCTAACATTTGTAAGGGGGTCACAGAAGGACAGAAAAGTACAAAGAAAACATTTATTGATTTTAAAAAAAATCACGGGGTACGCGTACGGCAAGCTTACGGTAAGCGTACGGTAAAAAAAAATAAAAAAAAATAAATGAAAAGCAGATTTAAGAGTTTAGATATTAGGGAGCTCTAAAAAGAGCTGTTGTGTTTATGAAGTCATTTTTTTAGTGGTACCTACAAGTAAGTACCGATGCAGAGTCTAAGGTTCAAGAGGAAGACTCTGTTCCCTTCATCATTGAAGTGCACACCATCTCCTCTATAAATGTCTTGCATGTCATAACGCAAGTTGTTGTGGTAAATGGCACCCATACCATAGTCACGGAGGAAAGCAGAAACAGATTTGTTGACGTGCTTTCTTGCTTTGTCAATCTGTGGACAGAAATGATTGGACCAGTTCCATTTTTGCCTTTGGCATATGTTGGAAAACACAAAGGCAGTTTTAGGGAAAAGTGTAAACAGTTGTGCAAAGGTGTCCTTCATAAGCATTTCCAGACCTACCCCAGTCAAAGTGCCTAGGTCATTGCCACCACAGTGCACTATTATGAGGTCAGGGTGTTGGATTTGAATGAAGGATTTCACCAATGGCATCAATTGGTGCCACTTTAACCCTCTCTGACCAATCCATTTAATGTCTACATTTGGCAAAGCAAGGTCTCTCACCATACCTGTTTTCTCTGCAAACTTTTCACTCCAGAAGACATAGCTGTGCCCTACAATCCACACTGTGAACATCTTCAAAGGAGAACTGGATGCACTCAGGAGGTGTCTTTCAGTAGAATGGCAATATGAAAAGAAAGACAGTTTGGAAATGGAGGCATACATATTTTTTTCAAAACAAAAAGAACTGATTGGCTGTTTCATACCATTCTAGAATAAAAACTAGGCTGTATGTGTAAATTAATAGAAGCATGTTTTTTATTGGTAAAAAAAAATGTGTAACCAAAGAACAGTACTATGGATTTGCTGTTAGGTTTGAAAAGTCAAGCACTCTTGCTCTGTGGAATTGAAACATTGTTTGGCGAACTTCTGACCTAACTCAACACAGCAGTGTTCCATGAGCTGTTGCTATGGTAGCAGGCAGAAGTCAAGTTGGGGGAAGGGTACTAGGCAGAAGTCAAGTTGGGGGAAGGGTACTTTTGGAAAAGGGTTGGTTTTCAACCAATAGAAATGTGTGATTACATTTGAAAAAAAGGGGGAAGCACTGAGATTTGAAACTTACAAGTATATGTGTGGAAAAAGAGAGGGAAAGTTTGCCATTATCTGGTTCTGCTGAGAGGAGAGAGGTGAACACAACAGAGATCCTGGCTCTGATAATCTGCTGTTTGAGTGTCACATTTCTTTCACAACTAACTAATTTTAAAGGTGAGTTTACAGTTTGAGAGGGGATGTATGTGGTAACTTAAGAAATGAATAATAGAAATGGAAATTGTTTTTGTTGTAGTTACACATGGTGGTTTCATAATGTGTCAGCCTGTAAAAGTGATTTTCACTTGCCCCGAAAAAAAAAAGAGCAGTAAGTGTGCTTTCAAATTGGCAAAGAAATTTCGTTTTGGGACTAATGTGAAAACATGACTCTGTGTGCAGAGAGGAATTATAGGCAGAGATTTATTGCGTCTTGCTCTGGTGATTTCAAAGTTGCATTAGATGGAAAGGGGGAGCGAATTTTTTGGGGAAGAAGCAGAGTCTTAGCACACACCCATGTGCTTGCCATGTATAGTCATGCACAGTATTTACAAGCGAGTGGGGTTTTCAGGTTTCAGTCTGTAATGCAAATACATTCAGCATCAATAAGGCTGGTTGCCCTTGCTGGAGTGTAGGCAGTCACCGAGAATACACATGGTGGTGGTCTGAAAAAACAGTTTGGACATGTGCATTTAAATAAATCAAAAAAAGTGGTTTCATAATGTGTCAGTTTGTAAAAGTGATTTTCACTTGTAAAAAGTGATTTTCACTTGCCCCGAAAAAAAAAGAGCAGTAAGTGTGCTTTCAAATTGGCAAAGAAATTTAGTTTTGGGACTAATGTTAAAACATGACTCTGTGTGCAGAGAGGAATTATAGGCAGAGATTTAAAGCGTATTGCTCTGGTGATTTCACAGTTGCATTAGATGGAAAGGGGGAGCGAATTTTTGGGGGAAGAAGTAGAGTCTTAGCACACACCCATGTGCTTGCCATGTATAGTCATGCACAGTATTTACAAGCGAGTGGGGTTTTCAGGTTTCAGTCTGTAATGCAAATACATTCAGCATCACTAAGGCTGGTTGCCCTTGCTGGAGTGTAGGCAGTCACCGAGAATACACATGGTGGTGGTCTGAAAAAACAGTTTGGACATGTGCATTTAAATAAATCAAAAAAAGTGGTTTCATAATGTGTCAGTCTGTACAAGTGATTTTCACTTGTAAAAAGTGATTTTCACTTGCCCCGAAAAAAAAAAGAGCAGTAAGTGTGCTTTCAAATTGGCAAAGAAATTTCGTTTTGGGACTAATGTGAAAACATGACTCTGTGTGCAGAGAGGAATTATAGGCAGAGATTTATTGCGTATTGCTCTGGTGATTTCACAGTTACATTAGATGGAAAGGGGGAGCGAGTTTTTGGGGGAAGAAGCAGAGTCTTAGCACACACCCATGTGCTTGCCATGTATAGTCATGCACAGTATTTACAAGCGAGTGGGGTTTTCAGGTTTCAGTCTGTAATGCAAATACATTCAGCATCACTAAGGCTGGTTGCCCTTGCTGGAGTGTAGGCAGTCACCGAGAATACACATGGTGGTGGTCTGAAAAAACAGTTTGGACATGTGCATTTAAATAAATCAAAAAAAGTGGTTTCATAATGTGTTAGTCTGTAAAAGTGATTTTCACTTGCCCCGAAAAAAAAAAGAGCAGTAAGTGTGCTTTCAAATTGGCAAAGAAATTTCGTTTTGGGACTAATGTGAAAACATGACTCTGTGTGCAGAGAGGAATTATAGGCAGAGATTTATTGCGTATTGCTCTGGTGATTTCACAGTTGCATTAGATGGAAAGGGGGAGCGAATTTTTGGGGGAAGAAGTAGAGTCTTAGCACACACCCATGTGCTTGCCATGTATAGTCATGCACAGTATTTACAAGCGAGTGGGGTTTTCAGGTTTCAGTCTGTAATGCAAATACATTCAGCATCACTAAGGCTGGTTGCCCTTGCTGGAGTGTAGGCAGTCACCGAGAATACACATGGTGGTGGTCTGAAAAAACAGTTTGGACATGTGCATTTAAATAAATCAAAAAAAGAGGTTTCATAATGTGTTAGTCTGTAAAAGTGATTTTCACTTGCCCCGAAAAAAAAAAGAGCAGTAAGTGTGCTTTCAAATTGGCAAAGAAATTTCGTTTTGGGACTAATGTGAAAACATGACTCTGTGTGCAGAGAGGAATTATAGGCAGAGATTTATTGCGTCTTGCTCTGGTGATTTCACAGTTGCATTAGATGGAAAGGGGGAGCGAATTTTTGGGGGAAGAAGCAGAGTCTTAGCACACACCCATGTGCTTGCCATGTATAGTCATGCACAGTATTTACAAGCGAGTGGGGTTTTCAGGTTTCAGTCTGTAATGCAAATACATTCAGCATCACTAAGGCTGGTTGCCCTTGCTGGAGTGTAGGCAGTCACCGAGAATACACATGGTGGTGGTCTGAAAAAACAGTTTGGACATGTGCATTTAAATAAATCAAAAAAAGTGGTTTCATAATGTGTCAGTCTGTAAAAGTGATTTTCACTTGTAAAAAGTGATTTTCACTTGCCCCCGAAAAAAAAAAGAGCAGTAAGTGTGCTTTCAAATTGGCAAAGAAATTTCGTTTTGGGACTAATGTGAAAACATGACTCTGTGTGCAGAGAGGAATTATAGGCAGAGATTTATTGCGTCTTGCTCTGGTGATTTCACAGTTGCATTAGATGGAAAGGGGGAGCGAATTTTTGGGGGAAGAAGCAGAGTCTTAGCACACACCCATGTGCTTGCCATGTATAGTCATGCACAGTATTTACAAGCGAGTGGGGTTTTCAGGTTTCAGTCTGTAATGCAAATACATTCAGCATCACTAAGGCTGGTTGCCCTTGCTGGAGTGTAGGCAGTCACCGAGAATACACATGGTGGTGGTCTGAAAAAACAGTTTGGACATGTGCATTTAAATAAATCAAAAAAAGTGGTTTCATAATGTGTCAGTCTGTAAAAGTGATTTTCACTTGTAAAAAGTGATTTTCACTTGCCCCGAAAAAAAAAAGAGCAGTAAGTGTGCTTTCAAATTGGCAAAGAAATTTAGTTTTGGGACTAATGTGAAAACATGACTCTGTGTGCAGAGAGGAATTATAGGTAGAGATTTATTGCGTATTGCTCTGGTGATTTCACAGTTACATTAGATGGAAAGGGGGAGCGAATTTTTGGGGGAAGAAGCAGAGTCTTAGCACACACCCATGTGCTTGCCATGTATAGTCATGCACAGTATTTACAAGCGAGTGGGGTTTTCAGGTTTCAGTCTGTAATGCAAATACATTCAGCATCACTAAGGCTGGTTGCCCTTGCTGGAGTGTAGCACTCTGGACATGGGCTTTTTAAAAAATCTGAAAAGTGGTTTCATAATGTGACAGTTTGTAAAAGTGATTTTCACTTGCCCCAAAAAAAGAGCAGTTTGTGTGCATTCAAAATTGGCAAAGAAATTTCGTTTTGTGACTATTGTGAAAAGAAATGTAGTAATATATTTAAATACAATAAAGGATTTTTTTTTAGTTTTTTTCAGGTATTGCTGAAGAGCAGTGAACAAAATTTAAGATGCCTACAAAATCCAGAGTTCAAAAAACGCTAAAAAAAAAACTATATTTGAAGACAACTGGAGGACCAAAGTTAGTAGAAGATGCTCATGTTGGGAAAAAGAAAAAATCTTCTGGTAAGCAGAAAAAACAATTTCTTAAAAATATATTCAAAACAAAGAAAAATGTACAAAATGTCTGTACTGGAAAGAATGTTACAAAAGGAAGAGAACAGGAAAAAATTGAGAATTTAGTTAATGCAAATATACCTTCTGCAACTGAAAAGATTTACATAAACAGAAAAACAGCGTTTAAAGAGATACGTAGAAAAATGTTTCAGAGAAGAGTTATGTCCAATTTGATAAAGGATGTGAAGAAATATAAGCAAAAGGCAAAATATTACAAGAGAAAAAAAGAAATTGAAGCCATTGCAGCAAAGGCATTAGAATTAAAAAGGAAACTATTCATATTAATTTTGAATAGGATGCGTACATTAGACAAAATGGTTAATGTACTGAAATCACATAGCAAAAGGAAAAGAGTAGTGAACAGAACAAACTTTTGTAAAGTGTTTTTAGGAAAGTGGATGCATAGTTCAAGTAGTGAACCTTTTTTTAATGAAGAGAGTTATTTTCAAAGTAATAGTTTGCTGCATGCAGTTGACACCAGAGGTCGTTCATACGAAGTAACAAATGGTTGCATAATGGAGAAGGAGATAATGGTTCCAAGAGATGAGGTACAAGTGATGGCAGATGAGGCAATGGGGAGACGTCCTAAAGCCCCAGTGTACACTTGGAATTGTAGTAGTATTTGCACTGTGCGTCAGGAATCTATTGACAAATTTCGAGAGTTTCTAAGAGAATATAGTAAAAAAAGTGTAAAACAGAAGATTAAGGTGCTTCAAAGTCTGGATCCATGCAGAGTGAGAGAGAATACTGGTTTGCAGGGTCATTCTCTGGCTTGTCTATCTAGAAAAGTGTGCAATAGTGTTTTCCATCATTTTAGGATGCTGGCTGTTCATCATACTGGAATGAGAAAGTTTGTGAGACGGTTGTATTTTGCCAAAAGTCCAGCAATAAAGTTAAATGAATTGAATAGGGCTCTGTTCCGAGGAACGGTATCAGATGTAGAGAAGGTTGTTGATGAAATTCAGTTTTGTTACTTTGGTCCTGAACAAAACAGTGCAGAGAAGGACACAGTAAATGAGGAAGAAGTGGAAGAGAATGTAGAACCTTCTGTAAGTAAGACATTTAATGATCACATAACAAAATTTGCAATAGTCTCTAATGAAAGACCAAATGTTACTTGTATTTGTTGCCGCAGAACTCATTATAGAAAACAAACTAGGAATGTTGATCTCTACAGAAAGAGTGAAAATGAAGATAATTATAAGTGGAAGGATTTTGCCACATATATATTTCTAGAAAATTGTTTTGAATTGGGTGAAGATCAGCGTATTTGTAAATACTGTTACAACAAGTTAGAGGAAAATAGAATGCCGACCAGAGCTGTACATAATAATTTAGAATTGGATGCTATTCCTGCTGAACTTTCTGAATTAAATACATATGAGTCTATACTCATTCAATGTGTTCATCCGTTCCAGACCATAGTACGTATGGAGCCCAAAACTGGTAAATTACCTCCTTCAGATTTACTGAGAGGTTTAAAAGGTAGAGTGGTGTATTTGCCCTTGGATTTGAAAACAAATATGGAAACTATTGATGCGGATACTTTGGAAACTGAACCATTAATTATTCTGGTTAATGGTGTACCTACAAAGAATAAGAAGATTTGGCAGGAGCTGGTAGATGTGCGGAAAGTACAAAGAGCAAATTTGTATTTGAAAAAAAATAACAAATGGTATGAATCAATTTATATAGAAGAAGAAGAAGAAGAAGAAGAAGATTTTCAAGAAGACACAGAAACACCAACTGGACAAATTGAAAAAGTGGACAAGTCAAAGGAAGAAGAAATTTATGAACATTTTAGCATACATCCTCTTCATTCGAAAGAAGTTATGGGAGACAATATTGATCTCTTTCAGATGAAGAAAGCAAAAGGAACTCCTGTGAGTGTATGGGAGGAGAGCTTGGAAGCTCGATGTTTTCCTCAGCTGTTTCCTAAAGGAAAAGGAGGACGATACGATGAACGTCCAGAACAGATTCCAGCTTCAGAGTATCGGACTACAAGACTATATGCTGAAGATCCCAGATTTCGACAAAGTATTCCTTATTTGTTCCATCTTTTATTTGAAAGCGACTTGTCTGCACTGTCTTATGCAGTAAATCACATTTTAAAAAGTGGAGTACATTTACAAAATGTGTCTGCTAAGGATTTTATGGAGAAAGTGCAGCACCGAGATGATCATTTGGAAACACAACTGATCAATCTGATGGCTTGTCAGCGTGGGACAAATGAATATTGGTACCGACGCCATGGTGAACTAAAATGCATGTTACGGAATTTAGGAACACCAACATGGTTCCTTACCCTAAGCTGTGCCGAGTACGCTTGGGATGATTTACTGGATTTTCTACGAGAGGCCAATTCAAACATTAAAAACATCGAATACAAGACAGCAGGAGAACTGTGCTCATTGGATCCGGTTAATGTTTGCAGATATTTCAATCATAGATTTGAGGCTATGATGTCCTTCATCTGCAATAAAAAAAATCCACCCCTTGGAGAAGTAGTGGATTTCTTTTGGAGAAAAGAGTACCAGGCAAGAGGTGCTCCTCATATTCATATGCTGTTGTGGATCAAGGATGCCCCGAAGTTTGGAACAGATGCTGATGAAGCAGTGTTATCTTACATTCAAGAATATGCAACATGTGCTATACCAAAAAGCACAGAAGAGAACAAGTTAAAGGAGCAAGTTTTACGTTTCCAAAGTCATCGGTGTGGAAAATACTGTCGACGGAAATACAAGAGCAAAGAAAAATACTACACTAAATGTCGATTTGGATTTCCTAGACCTGTGCTTTCAAATGGAAGAGTCAACAGTTTTATGTCAGCTGTGAGACATACTATCACAAGAAAATCACCTAAGAATACCTACAACCTTAAAAGAAAAGAAGAATCAAAAAATATAAATGACTACAACCCAGTCATTTTATCCATGTGGAATGCTAACATGGATATACAGTATGTAGCTGACAATTCCATTGCTGTGGCACGATATGTAACGTCTTACATTACGAAATCAGAAAAAACAGAATTGAAGGAAATGTGGGAAGAGATTTCTCACGAGAAGACTGTCAGTAAGAAGCTGTACAGTTTCAGTTTGAAGATGTTATCGCATCGAGAAATTGGATCCTACGAATGTTCAGATAGGTTATCTTCTGCAAGTCTCTACTCGAAGTCAAGAAGAATAATTTGGGCAAGTTTAGGCCTTGCAGCAATGAGAAATCGGGTACTGAAATCTGTAGGAGAAATTGAATATTTGGTCGAGAATGACCCAGAAAGTACAGATATATTGAAAACAAACATGTTGGACACATATTATCCCAAGAGAAGTCAACATCTGGAGAACATGTGTCTCTATGAAGTGCTGCAGAACTACATTTATTCAAGGAAAGCCGCAGAAGACATCAATAATGGAAAATATAAAGTCGTTGGTGAAGAAGGATGTTTGGTGAAGCAAACAAAAGGAAGTTTGATAAATCACCGGAAGCTGAGTTGCGACACTACTGACAAGAAAGAATTTTACTACTTGGCTCTTTTACAGTTGTTTAAACCATGGCGTACAGAGGATGAACTACTGGGAGAATTTCAAAGCTATGAAGATTCATTTAATGCTTGCAAAGACAGCATACAATGCAATACATTCACAACTTATCTGCAAATGTTAAATGAAGAAATTGAACAGGAAACTACAATTGCAGCAGAAATAGCTAGAGACAGTTCTCAGGACAGCCAAAGTTCAGGAACACACAGTCAAGATCCCCTAGGACAACCAATCATTGAAAATGAAGCATCAATAGCCATGAATGAAGTGGAAACGGCTATGAATCAAGCTCAAGAAGAATTTATAGACTTAGAAAATTTGGAAAGACAACTGAATCAAGAGCAGCAACAAATTTATGAAGAGATCAAAAACAAAATTGATCACGGATTTCTACATGTAAAAAAAGAGTGCTCATGCACATCATTTCATCCAATCAGGATGTATGTAAGCGGACAAGCTGGAACTGGAAAAAGTTTCCTAATAAAAGTCATCAGAAGCTACCTACAGCAAAAAACGGATTCTACTTTGTCTTGTGTGGTTACTGCTCCAACTGGGTTAGCAGCATATAACATAAAAGGAATCACCTTACATCGTTTGCTAATGTTACCAGTGGAGCATGAGAACAAAATACAATTCAACAAGCTAACTGGAGAAGCATCCTTGGAAGTTTCAAGAGTATTGAAGAAGATGCAAGTTCTCATTATTGATGAGGTGAGCATGGTATCAAACCTAATGCTTGCCTTTGTGCATTTAAGAATGCAGCAAATTTTGAAGACAGACTATGACATGTTATTTGGTGGAAAACACGTCATAGTTTTTGGAGATCTTTTGCAACTTAATCCAGTTAAAGGACAACCAGTGTTTAATACTGTGACACATGAAGACACGAAGAAGTCATTGGGAAACATCGGAAATACAAATATTTGGTCCTTCTTTGAGTACAAGGAACTTACTACTAATATGAGACAAGCAAACGATGAAGAATATGGAAGTATTCTGAAAGATATCAGGATTGGACTACTGACAGAAGTTGGCAAAAAAGCATTACAGAGTCGGCTGCTACATAATTTATTTCCAAAGGAAGAAATAGTTGCAGAGAAGATATACAAGAACATTGCAGAAAACAAAAGTGTCATCTGCTTAATGCCAACTCTACGTGAATGCTCAATATTCAATGAGGAGCTTTTGAAATTGGAAAAGGAAGAGATCAGGAAATTGGAAGCAGTGGACAAAATTGAGGATGGAAGAATTACTGTCACAGTAACAGGCAAACTGAAAAATAAATTGGACTCACTAGAGAAGAACATCTCCAAAACAGCTGGATTAGAAAAAAATCTATATGTTTGCATGAACTGTAGAGTGTTTTTAAGGAGAAATTTGGATGTTGAGAAAGGTTTAGTTAATGGAGCGATGGGAAGAGTTGTGGGTTTTATTAATTACCAGAAAAAAGAAGGAGTTGAATGTTTAAAAATAAAATTTGATCAGATAGATGAAGTTAAAGATATTTGTCGTTGTACAGTTCGTTTTATGCTTGTGAAAGACTTATATGTACGTAGGAAGCAGTTTCCGTTTTCTCTAGCATAGTCTCAAGGATTGACTGTAGATTGTGCATTTGTGAACATTTGTTCAACTTTGTTCAAAGAAGGTATGGCATATGTTGCTTTGTCACGAGTCAAAACATTATCAGGTTTATTCATGATAGACTTTGATGAGTCAAAAGTTAGTGCTGATACAAACTGTGTAAAAGAGTATAATAGATTAAGAAGAAGCTATGCTCCTCATTTAGGTCAGTATCCTGTGTTGGAGAAACGTGTAGTTTCTCGTAAAAGAAAAAATGAGAATATCTGTAGTGAAGATGTAGAGAAGAGGAAAAAAAAGAGGAGTGATGTAATTGCAAGCAAAAAGAAAAAGGAAAATGAAGAACAGGTTGTAGGATGTCATTTTGAAAATAGCTCTGGTGTCAACTGCTACGCAAATGTAGTGCTGAATGTTGCATTTTATCTGGAAAGTTTGCAAGAGCAGATAATAGTAAATCAGGGAAAAAGATTCTGTTCAGAGCTGAGTCTCCTTTTTCAAAAGCTGAGTAAAGATAAAACTCAAATAGAAAGTGCTACTGACATTAGAAAACTTTTAGATGTATGTTCAGGACGAACACAGTTTTCTCAAAATGAACAGCAAGATGCACATGAATTTTTGATGTATTTTCTTCAGGTAGTGGAAAAAGAAGGAGTTCCCATTGACATTTTTTTTGGTCTCTCTTATAAATGGGAACATAGTTGTGATAATTGTTATAATATATGTGGCTCTATTGTTGATAATGAAAGGTTTATTTATTTGACATTGCCAGAGAGTAAAACAGTCACTTTTGCAAAATTAGTTAAAGATGCTAATCATAGCATGAAATGTGGTGAGTGTAATTCTGACATGTTTTCAACATTAATTTTAAAGGAATACGGACAGTATGTAATTTTAATGATGCAACGATGTAGAGCTGATGGTTCAAAATTGGATACTTTAATAAAGAAGTTTACAGGACAGCAATTATCAATTTCAGGAAAAACTTTTTTAACTGTTGCAATAATTTTCCATGATGGACCTACTGTTACTTCTGGACATTACACAGTTTATCTTAAATGTGAAAAAGGCTGGACACTGTGTAATGATTCCCAATTGATTTTCAAACAACGTTTGCCTTTTGATTTAGCAAATTCCTATCTAATCTTCCTGAAACCTAAATTTTAGAGAGACTTGGCAAGATCTGGACAAAACAATTTTACCATTTTACTGGATTACCATTGCAATTTTGTAAAAAAAACATTTTTTAAATTATCATTTGGCCTAATGGAAAGATAACCAATTGTAATGTGGACTTTTTTAATTTTTAATGAAACTTTGAAAAACCAATAATTTAGAGATTATCGGTAACTTCTGCACATTTTAAATTTTGGAATATTATTGGACTGCCATTGGAAATTTTTTCAAAAATGTTTTAAAAAATTACTATTTGGCCATGTGGAAAAGTAACCAATTCTATTGTGGACTTAATAAATTATTCAAAAAATTTTAGTGAACCAAAATGTTACAGAGAATCGGTGAGATCTGGACAAATTAAACTTTAGAATTTTATTGGATTACCGTTGGAAATTTATTCCAAAAAAAAATTTTAAATTACTATTTGGTCTAAAGGAAATGAAATCAGATGTATTTTGGAGTTATTTGAGATATAATATTGTGATTATACTTCTGAAACAAACATATCAGACGGTATTTTAAAGAAATAACTATTGGTATTAGATGATATTTTTTTAAAATATTATGCTTTTCTATAATGTTAAGTTTAAGTAAAAAGAGATTCTGGGCTTTTTTATTACAATCTTTGTGATTGTTATTTTTTTTTGCCCGCTGTAAAATGATGAATGCAATTGCTTTCACAATTTATAGTGAAATGCAATATATTCTGAAAACAGCAAAAATAAGGCGAAAACATTTTTTGGAAAAAAATGTAAATGTGTGTACTGTATTATAAAATGTTTTTAAAATATTAATACTTTTTTCTTTTTTTCCAGATAGATATAGAAAATTTTCGAAAACTACAAACATTTTTAAAACTATTTTTTAAAAAAACAAATGAATAAATATTTTTTCAGTGAGTATGGTAAGTCAATAATAATAATTGTAGTCTCTCAAGGACAATGTAATGTGATAAATGATTTTTAGTGTTTTTTAAAAAAAAAAAAAAAGTACGCGCACCGTACGCGTACGGTAAAAAAAAAAAAAAAAAAAAAGTTTTTAAAAACATATGTAAAAAAAAGATGAAAGATAAGGTTGGCTCTTAAAAGAACCGTTGTGTTCATGCAGGGACAGAGGAATTATTCAAAGCGACAAATGTGCTGATCTATTTTGTTGTTCACTAGGGAAACACTGGTCTCCCTATGGCAAATTAGATCTTTACAAAATGTGCAATGAATATCAACCTTCCGAAATCGAGGGTTCATTTCCAGAGGGCCAGCAAAAGGAGATTCTCCCCCCACAGATGAAGGGCTCACCTGACCTGCAGAAGAAGGAGTCAGCCCTGCAGATGATGGTTCAGGCTGAGCTACTGTGGATGTACTGGCTCGTCTTTCTGAAGAGTTACCTCCAAAAAGATGACCATGTGTCCTTCTGTGTACATCCTGGAGGTGTCTCTTCATGGTGTGATTCCCAAAGGAATACTTCCTGTTAGGATTACCTCTAGAAAGTACACGCTTACACAGCTTACAAGTCACTAAGGGTGCATTTACCTTTTGCTGGCCTTCAGGAAAAGTAAAATAATCCCATACATAAGAGGGCTTTTGTTTCCTCGATCTCTGCCTCAAGACAGTGCTGCTAGTGCTAGCCTCACTCTCAGAAGAGCTCTGCTGTTCTGCCATCGTATCCCAAAGACAAACCAGCTCCTTCTCCCAAGGGATCACAAGCAGAAATGAGGGGAATGGGTGTGGTGTAGGAGAGTTCTAGAACTGAAAGTAGTTTCAACCAATCAAAAGTTGTGTTTCATGATCACATGACCTACCGTACGCTTATGGTACGCTTACGGCAAAAGTGCGCATGCGCGTAAAAAAGACACGCGCATGCGCGCATGCGCATAACAGTCACTACCCGACACTTCCGCGTAACGTGCGCGTGTGGCGTAAGCGCGCACGCGTCCCACGCGCAGTACGCGCGGCAACGCAAAGTGCGTAACTATACGCAAGCAGCGTAGATAGATTACGGACGTTGCGTAAACCGTACGCTTACTGTGAGCTTACGGTACGCGTACTAAAATAAATATTTTTTTTTTGAAAAAAAGTACTGCAAATAAATTTTACATGTTTATTTTTAAAAATATATTTAAAAAAACATATTAAAGAATTTTAAAAATTTAATCATAGTCTTTATAAAAGGTAAGATAATTAAATTAAAAATATGTTAGAAAAAAAAAAAAAAATTAGCATTTAAAAAACCTTGCAAATTCACTGAAAAAACCATGGGTTTCACACACGTTATAGTTAGGAATTAGCATTTAAAAAACCATAGAAATTCAGTGAAAAAACCATAGGTTTCACACACGTTATAGTTAGGAATTAGCATTTAAAAAACCTTAGAAATTCAGTGAAAAAACCATAGGTTTCACACATGTTATAGTTAGCTGGACATTTTACTCGTAAAAAACCAATGAAATTGCCCCGTTATAGTTAGTTCAGCTAACTATAACTCGCGCGCCCGCAATGCACTGCTGATGACGTCACATATTACATCACTCATGACATGGTCAGTGACATCACTCATGACATCACTGATGACATCTCAAATGACATCACTGATGACATCACTGATGACATCATCCAGTGAATGTGTGTTTTTCTGAAAATTAAATATGTTTTATTTATGTATATCTCAAGGTCGATGGAAGAATAAATGGGTATATAAGTGTCTAAATGGATGATTTGTTTTTGAAAAATTGATTGTTTAACTGACTGATTCAGTGTATCTTAGTGAATACATGGCTTAGTGAGTAATGTTTAAATATGTATATATCTGTATCAGTCTCTCACTTTGTGTATAAGTGGCTGCATGGGTTGGTGAGTAGCTACATGGGTGTCAATATAGGTTATTAGTTGGTTTTTTGAGTATCAGTCTGAGTGTCTGCATGGTTCGGTGGGGGGTATTACGTAGTGCATAGGTGCATGAATGAGTGACTCACTGTTTGTATGTGTTGAACAGACCATGTGTGCAGGACTGCATGGGTGGATGAGTGTGTGTATGGGTGTGTTAGTGAGTGAATGACTGTCTCAATAGTGTCTTTATGAGTAACTACATATGTTTTAAACTAATATATGTGACTATTGGTGTATATATGTGAGTATATGCAAGGGTGAGAGATTGGAAGAGTTCCTGTATGAATAAGTATGTGTTTCTATAAGTGATTGTTTAAAAGACTAAGTATGTGTAAGTTTCCGTAGAAGTAAGTTTGGTGGTGTGTGTATAACTGTATATGCAAGTAAATGTATGTTTGATTCTTTATTAGCATGAGTGACTATGTGTGTGAGTAACTCTATGCATGAGTGGCATTGTGTAACAGGATGTATAGGTATATGAGTACATATGATGAGTGAGTACATGTATGAGTGACTGTATTGGACTGTTGGTGAATGAGTGGATGTGTATGTGGATCTTAGAATTACTGAAGAGGTTGTTGTAACTGGTATTGGTATGTCCATTGTTTTGAAAATTTTAGTCTCTATTTTTGAATGTGTGTGTCAAAGGTTATATTAGGGTGAGAGGAGGTCTACCACTCTATTACAAGGATGATGTCATCAGTGATGTCATCAGTGATGTCATTTGAGATGTCATCAGTGATGTCATGAGTGATGTCACTGACCATGTCATGAGTGATGTAATATGTGACGTCATCAGCAGTGCATTGCGGGCGCGCGAGTTATAGTTAGCTGAACTAACTATAACGGGGCAATTTCATTGGTTTTTTACGAGTAAAATGTCCAGCTAACTATAACATGTGTGAAACCTATGGTTTTTTCACTGAATATATATATATATATATATATATATATATATATATATATATATATATATATATATATATATTACCTACTGGCGGTCGCCAGTAGGTAGTTATAGTTAGGACCCTGTTTCCATAGGAAATCCGCAACATTCTATTTGGAATAACTTTGGCGCCGGTCGACGAATCCTCGCGAAATTTTCAAAACTAATGGGGCACTACGCTCCGCTCTGACCCTGAAAGTCTCGGGGGGATTCGTCAAGCGGGGGCTGAGAAAAAAGGGGGGTCCCAAAACACGTTTTCCCCATGCATTTTTCCATAGGACCTTTAGACACAGCTACAGCCCGAACGGCTGAACAGAATTACTTGTAATTTGGCAGAGAGGTAGTCCTCAGGTCAAGGAAGTGCCTTTTGTAGGTCTGGTGTAAATCTGTTCAGTAGTTCCTGAGAAAATAGCATTTAAATCAATATATATATCTGTGGCAGCGCTCCGTGCGCTTACCGTGCGCTTACGGTAAGTTTACCGTACGCGTACGGTGCCGTGCGCGAGCGCGATTCTGATTGGCTGGTCGATCTTAGTAAACATTCGAATCGGTCGAAACCAGGAAGTGTAGGACGCCATTTTCTCTCTCGCACTTGGAGGGGTGGAGGAAAACCAAAGGTGGATATCATAAAAATGGGGCAGGCTAGACAGCTCCAAACCACCTAGCCTTGGTTATGGTGTGCCAGAAGGCCATGCAAGGACAAAAAATAAATATTTTTTTTTTCGAAAAAACGGCGAATACGCGTACGGTAAAAATTTTTAAAAAAAAATAAAAATCTATACTCTCCCCCCCGTGCGCAAAAGGTGCCCGTAGGGCACCATTTGTGCACGGCACATCACATTAAAGAGAACAAATAATAGAAAACCTTTCAGAACGAAGCGTATAATATGTCCTCCGTGTGCGGACGGTGCGCGAAGGGCATCGTGCATACATGGCCCATCCAGCCTAACGTGGGCATGCGGTGCACGTAGCGCACTGCGTGCCCACCGTGCGTGCACGGCACTAACTGCGTTAAGTGGGCGCACGGTGCGCAAAGTGCACCGCATGCTCTCTGTGCGCGCACGGTGCGCGAAGCGCACCGTGCGCGCACGGAACGAACTGCGTGAAGTGGGCGCGCACGGCACGAACGGCGTAAAGTAACTTAGCATTTAAAAAACCGTACAAATTCACTGAAAAAACCATAGGTTTCACACAAGTTATAGTTAGCTGGACATTTTACTCATAAAAAACCAATGAAATTCCCACGTTATAGTTAGTGCAGGCAACTATAACTCACGTGACCTCAATCCTCTGCTGATGCTAATACTGTATTTAGACACTTATTTGCCCATGTCTTCTTCCATTAAATTTTAGCTATACATATATTACAAATATTTTTTTTTCATAAAGACACATATGTCATCAGCAGAGGATTGCGGTCGCGTGAGTTATAGTTGCCTGCACTAACTATAACGTGGGAATTTCATTGGTTTTTTATGAGTAAAATGTCCAGCTAACTATAACTTGTGTGAAACCTTTGGTTTTTTCAGTGAATATATATATATATATATATATATATATATATATATATATATTACCTACTGACAATCACCAGTATGTAGTCATAGTTAGGACCTAGTTTATGAAGGAAAAACATTTTTTGACTTACCTATAACTTTGGTGTCGTTAGACCATTCTTCATGATATTTTTCCAAAAAAGTTTCTGGTTGTCATGGTAAGTCTGGGGAGCGAAATAAGGGTGCATGTGTAATGTTTATTTCCATAGCAACCTTTAGCAACAGCTTCAGCCCAAACTGCTGAACAAAATTACACCGAATTTGAAAGAGAGGTAGATGTGGGTTCAAGGAAGTGCCTTTTGTTAATTCGGTGTAAATCGGTTCAGTAGTTCTTGAGAAATGATAGTTTAGATATATAGTGATATATAGTGATATCTCTGGTTGCAGATATTTACTGTGCATCTACAAAACGATTTAACTTTTTGATACCCTTTAAAACTAGGGGCCTGATTCCAGTGTCAGATGGACCGGAGTCCATCTGACATCGGTCAGGAACTGTAGCCAAACAACCTCCTGTTGTCGGTTACAGACCTGCAAGTAGGATGCGACCAAACCCTGTTCTGAAGGGAATGCATGCTCTCATTGAAAGAGCAGGGGTGCAGTTCATCCCTGCACCCGGTGGTAGGCACCTCTAGGTGTCTGCCCCCGGGTGCAAGGATCAACAGGGGGGCACAGGACACCATTTGGAAGCCTCACACCCATGGGGGCCCTGCTGGGGGACCCCAAAGACAGTTTACCACTAACTTTTTGGGCCAGAAAGACTGGCACAAAAATGCAGTGGAAAACTGCCATCGTACTCCCTCGACCAGAAAGAGCCAGCCAGGGGAGTACTGAAGGGTTTCCCGATGGCAGAGAGGCTCTCCGAGCCGGTCGTAAGCCATTCGGAAAACCAGGTCGGATTCATCAGAATGGCTCGGTCAGAATATGAATGGCACATTCCGATGTCGAAGCCCTTTCTGCCCGCATCGGCATCGGCCCATAGGTATTCACTACATCTAGGCTGCCCTCATCCTGCCTTTAGAACAAAGTTAGAGGTGAGGCACAGCTGCTTCCTGCAACCTCCTCTACACCTTAGACAGTGCCTAATTTGTAAAAGAATGAGTGTCGGTGCCCAAAACTCTACTCAGAAACCTGCAGCCAGTGCAATTGAATATATTTTTTTAAGTTTAAAGAAGATTTTATTGAAGAAATAAAGAAAGTCCAAAGCAATAATAGCATACATTTTGTAAAAAGAATACATTGTGAAAAACTTCATAAAGTAAAAAGAAAAGAAAAGAAAAAGAAGAAAGGGGAGAGAGAAAGGGGAATGTCATCGTAAACATATTACAACAGTATATCTTAAAAACTAGCAGTGTGAACAAAAATAATTTCACGATTAAGAAATTAATAATTCAACATGCGGCAGAACAGAAATGATAATCAACATTCATTAATAATAACAATTTCAAGGGGGCTTAGAAACTTCCTCATTGCGAGGACTATGTAGTGGAGTAGGCTGGGCAGACAAATTCAAAAAAGTAGTAATGGGTAACCACAATAAATCTCGTTTAATAGCAAGGCTAATGGGATGGACATAAGCCCTGTCTAGTCAATGATTATAGCAAACCCCATACCACCAGGCTTGATAGGAAATAAGGGAGGTATCCTTCCATGCTTTCATGATTTGTTGAAATGCCACAGCTAGAATTAGGTCAACAATGGAAGTGTTAGTACTAAAGGAGGACCATACTTGTGAAATACTACCAAGAAAAATATGGGAAATAGAAAAAGGGAAGTTGGAAGAGAAAATGGTATTAATTTGGTGCCATACTTTACCCCAGAAAAGATGAACAGCAGGACAGGTAAACAACATATGTTTAAGATCGGCTACCAAGGCCGAACAAGACCAACAGCGAGATGGGATAGAAGACTCAATTTTATGTAATTTGGAAGGGGTGATTAAAAGTCTATTATATATGAAAAATAAAGTTTGGGTTGTATTTGCTGCTCTAGAAGATTTCCTTATTTTGATCCAGATGTTATCCCAGGTAGAAGTAGGAAAAGAATCATCTAAATCCGATTCCCAGGCGCACTCCACAGCCGACTTCTCTCGATGAGCAGACGCGTCTCGCAATTTTTTGTAGATCTGAGAGGCGGAGGGGGAGGAATGTAAAAATGTTAAGGGAATGGGAGAAGAATCATATTGTATGGTGGCACAAGTAAGAGCATCATAAGCAGTTTGAACCGCTGTTTTCAATAGAGTATATTTGAAATAAAAAGATAGGGGGAGAGAAAAATGAGTTTGAAGAACAGAAAAGGGAATAAAAAGTCCCTCTTGAAAAAGCTGATGAGTCCATTTAAGACCAAGGGATAACCAATCATTCCAGAAAATAGATCTATTTTTAATTCGGATAAGATGATTGTACCAGATAGGAGATTGTAAAAAACGGGCACGATCATCTAAATTATGTAAAATAATAGGACGAAAGACTTTGCGAACATGTTGAAGGATGGGAAGAGAAAATTTCCCCGGAGCATGCGCCAAGGAAACAAACTCTTCAAACCTAAAAGGATGAAAAAAGGAGGATTCAACCTCTACCCACAAAGGCTGAGAAAAGGGATGAGAAATATGATCGGAAATGAAAGATGCAGAGTGAGTAAGGAAAAAGGAGGTGTGATACGAGAAGAAGTCAGGAAAATTGACACCACCTAAATGTTTAGGAGATTTAAGTTTAGAAAAAGACATTCTGGGTGGTTTGTTCTGCCATAAGAATTTTGATAATATAGAATAAATATGTTTGTAATAAGATTTGGGAATATTGACTGGAAGATTCGATAAGAAAAATAAGATTATTGGAACTAACATCATTTTGATAGAATCCAATCTACCCCACCAGGATAAGAACAAAGGATTCCATTTGTTCGTAGAGACAGTAAGGGATGATAATACATTTTTAAGATTCAATGCTACAGTATCTTTAATAGAAGGTGTGAACCAGAGACCAAGGTATTTGATTTTAGTTGGACTCCAATGGAAGGAAGAAGTTAAAAAGTCAGCATGAAAACAGAGTTTATTTAGAGGAAGGATTTCACATTTATCTACATTAAGTTTATAGCCTGACACTGATGCATAATCCGAGACATCTAATAAAAATTTCGGGAGAGAAGTATGAGAGATCGAGATAAATAAAAGGATATCATCTGCGTACGCAGAAATCTTTAGCTGTTTATCACCATAGGGGAAACCAGAAATCTCATCATTCATACGAATTTTTGTTAGGAAAGGTTCTAATGCTAAAATAAATAAGAGCGGAGAGAGCGGACATCCTTGCCGGACACCACGAAGAAGAGGAAAAGAGGAAGAGACAAGTCCATTAGCTAAAATAAAAGACCTAGGAAAAGAATAAAGTAGTGAGATATATGAAAGGAATTTAGGACCAAAACCGAACCAAGAAAGAGAAGAAAAAATAAATTGCCAGTTGACTCTGTCAAAAGCTTTCTCAGCGTCCAGTGCAACCGCTGCCAATGAAGCCTTGTAAGAATGAGATTTGCTTAAGACATTAAAGAAAAGACGAGTATTATCAGAAAGATGACGGCCTTTGATAAAACCACATTGCTCTTTACTAATTAATTGTGGGAGAAATTTTTCCAAACGAAGCGCAAGAATTTTTGCAAAGATGTTATAATCTAGATTAATTAAGGAGATTGGCCTATAATTTTTACAGAGAGTGTGATCCTTGTTATCCTTAGGAAGGAGACAAATTAGAGCTTCCTGAAAAGAACCATCAGATTTCTGTGTTGCAATAAAGAATGAAAAAAGTTGATAAATTCGAGGAAGAAGTAGGGAGGAAAAGTGAGAATAGAATTCTATGGTAAACCCATCTGGGCCAGGGGCTTTACCCCTTTTTAGAACTTGAATAGCCTCCAGAATATCTTTATGCGTTATATCAGCCTCTAATGGGGAAAAGTCAACATCTGAAGAGGAAGGTGAAGGGATGGAAGACAAATAGCGAGTGATATCAGATAATAAAGGAGAGGATTCAGGGGTGTATAATTGTTGATAAAAGTCTTTGAATTCGGCTAAAATATCTTCATCTTTATGAACCATAACATTAGAGGAGGTAACAATGGATTCAATTTTTGTACGCTCTTTCTTAACTTTGAGGTACCTAGCTAAAAGATTACCGGCTTTATTCTGTGCGCTGTAATATTTAGCACTAGACTTAAGCAAAAATACATTGGCAGAATCAGTAGAAAGTTTATTAAAGGAGAGTTTAGCCTTAATAAGACTGTTTAAATCAGATTGTTTCTTAGAAATATAAAAGGAATGTTCTAACCTTTTAATCTGTGTGCTAAGTAGATGAATAGACTGAGCGGCAGAGCGGCGTTTCCGTGCCACAAATGTAATAATGAAATCTCTAGAAGCAGCTTTGAAGGTGTCCCAAATAAGGGAAGGGGTTAAGTGAGACGAGTCATTATCATCAAAAAATGAAGAGGTAAAATCAAGAAAGGCTTGCGTAAACTTCGGGTCCAATAAAAGCCTCCATCTCCTAGTGCCTTTCACAGGAGGGATTAAATCTAAACTTAAAGAGACTGGGGCATGGTCAGAAATTAAAATAGAGCCTATATCAGAGTGAGTAATGTGTTGAGTAAGGGCTTTGGAAATAAAAATATAGTCTAACCGGGACTTGGAAGAATGAGGCGGTGAGTAGAAGGTGTATTCTTGAAGGGTAGGATGACAAAGCCTCCAAGAGTCCACAAGTGCCCTTTGAGAAATAGTAGAGATAAATAAAGAATGCATAGGGGAGGGAGAGAACCTAGAGTCAGACCTTCTATCTAAGAATGGGTCCATAACCATATTACTATCTCCACCCAAAATTAGATAATCATCAGTGTGTTGCATGAGCAGGGATAGAATGTGGGGCCAAAAGAGTTTATCCTGACCAGTGGGAGCATAAATGTTAGAGGAATTTTATTAATCAACAAAGAGACTACTACCCACCTACCTTCTAAATCATTATCTTGTTTAACAAGTTGAACATCCAAACGTTTATGGCATAAAATAGCAACACCATTACGCTTCCCAGAACCAGGTGAAGCAAAGACATGACCAACCCAATGACGACGTAATTTAGGAAGTTCAGGATCTTTAACATGAATTTCTTGTAATAACGCAATATCCCCTTTTAAATTTGCTATATGAGACAATACTCGTTGACGTTTAATGGGTGAACCTAGACCCTTAACATTCCAAGATAAAATGTTCAAAGACATCGAAGGATAAAAGTTAAAATGCAAATTGAGAGAAAACATGAAAGTATGAGTAATTAAGGAGTGAAAAACAACTGATACAATTGCAAAAGAAGGAAAAACAAAACAGTGCAGGCCGAAGAATCATTAATGTAACTAAGAAAAAATAAAATACATAACCATATATGTAACTGAAAAACTGTCATAAACACATTATATTTAGAAGAGAAGGAAGATAAAAAATGAAGAAAAATCTGAGATTGAAAAAGGTGAAGGGAATGGAGATAAGAGGTTAAAAAAGAGAGCCAGAAAATAGATTGAATTAAAGGAATAAAAGGAGAGAGAAACAAAGTAGAAAAAGAGCAAGGAATAAAAACAGAGAGAAAAGTAGTTAAACAGAGAGGGAAGAAGAAACTAGGAAAAGCAAAAGAGGGGAACAAAACAAAGACAAAGAGAAGAAAACAAGTCAGAAGAAACCATTGAAGTAAAAATGAGAACACAATAGCAAAAGACATACCACAAGAAGACAAGAAGGATGAGGGTGGTGAAACCACACAAGGGAGAGGGAACGCCGAACGGGAAACCGCAGAGCAACAACGACAAGAAGGGCGTCATCCAGGAAGACTGAAGGATAGAACATACAAGGGGCCATATATCCAAATCTAAGGAGAGAAAGACAAAACACATAAGTTAACATCATATAACCTGAATGCCAAAATAAAACAGAACAGAACATCAAGTAGCCAATATGAGGAGAACAAAACAATTACGGTCTGGATACATCCATAGGATCATTACGACAAGTAGTCAAAAATTGTTGAAGTACAGTTGGATCTTCATAAGATGTAGTCTTATTGTTATAAGTCACCTTAAAAAGACAGGGGTGAAAAAGACCATATCTAGCATTGAGATTTCGAAGAGCAGGTCTCATTTCCAGGGACTTTTTCCGACGGTCTGCAGTCACCTTGGCATAGTCCTGAGTGAAAAATAAATTAGAACCATGCCATGAAATTTTTCCTTTTTGCTTGGCAGCTTGAAGTACCTTGAGTAGGTCAGTATATTCCAGAAATTATAGAATAACACCTCTGGGTCTCGCCGAGGGTGAGGAGGGACTAGAGACCCGACCAAGGCGATGAGCACGTTGAATGTTTAAAGGAGGAGATTCAGGAAGCCCAAGAAGAGACGGTAAAAATGATTGGAAAAATGAAATTGGATTAGAACCTTCAAGACCTTCACCCAAACCATAAATACGCAGGTTATTGCGCCTATTGCGGTTTTCCAATTGCTCAACTTGTTGCTTGAGATGGTTAATCTCTTTATGTAAAATGGGGACTTGATTCATGGATTCTTCTGATGCGTCAACTCTCTGTTCAAGGACTGCAACCCTTTGAATAGTGTGAGACCATTTGTCTTCAAGGCTTTGTAGACGCAAGTTAGTTTCTTCCATATATGGCTTCAGAGCACGGATTTCCTCAAGGAGAAGCTCCATAGAGACTGAAGATGGCGAATTAGTGGGAGAAGGAGGGTTAATTTTTACCCTTTTGCCGGATGGAGAAGCTGCTGGTAGTTTGGAGACCTGTTTAGGACGAGTGCCTGAAGTAGTCGAAGCTTTAGAGTCCGAGGACTCAAGGGGTACTTCATCCACATTGTCACGAAGGACATTGAACGGATTAGTATCAGCCATTGGAGGGTTTCTAGCCTTCTGCGTCCCAATACGAGCACCACGAGGCATTACCATGAAGAAAAGGAAACAAAATTCCCCTTTGAAAAATGTGAGAGAAGGTCATGAAGAAAAGAAGGCTTGAGTAACAACAATGTTCAATATCAAAGTAAGTCCGTGAAGGAAATGCTTACGTGAAGTAAAAATAAAAATGAAGAAAAAGAGGCTGCAGTGAGCACTTCAGTAAATATTTCGACGATTTCAAGAAAAATTGCCTTCAAAAGGTGAGGAAAAAACCTTTGCGTAGATACTGACAGCAAAAATTCTGAAAAGAGTAGCAGTGGCAGAAAGGCGAAGGATCCATCAGGAAAACAACAGCAAAGAAGAAAACAAAATGGCGGCCGCAGCTCTGACGGGCTGCATTTGAAGAGATAAAGTCACCTTAACAACCTGGAAACGCTCCGCAAATCATTCCAGCGGTACCAGAGGTGTTCCGACGGTGAAAACGCAGTTTTTCACGATCCGCCTCCGAGAAAGAGAAGCCTGGAGACTCCCTGCCGCCTACGTCGTCGCGGAGCTCCCGAAATCGGCGGCCATCGCCAACGGCTCCGAAGCCACGCCCCCCGCAATTGAATATATGTGCATCAAATGGCAAGGCACGTAGTCATAAATCCACCTCATGCTTCTTTATTCTACTACCAGAATGGCCCTGTCCCTTTATATCACTTTTGCAGGTCCCTGCTTCCTCCTCTTAGGATGGTTTTCCTTTCTTTCTCTTCCTCTATCATTCTGCTTTGTTTGTATTTCACTCTCATGCTCTCAGTAAACGTCTAATGCAGAAATTAAGTGAGATGTTACAGCCACTGGCTCAAATTAGGCACTGACCTGTAGTAAATAGTAGCCATGATAAATGGTTGCTTGTCGCTGTAACATAATCAAGGAATTTGATTCTTTTTTTATGGATCTTTAACACATAATACAACAACACCATACAAATCTAAAGGGCAGAACATAACAAAACAGTCAAAACAGAATGCTACACAGCAATCACAGTATAACACAAAAACAGCCTAATGCAATAATGTAAAAGGAAAATACAACGGTACAAGCATAGACATACCACCATCACAAAAGATGCAAAGCAACAAATATGTACTGACAGTCTCCTTTAGAAATCTGCCTTTGTAATATTGCAGTATTTGCAAAAGGCACAGCCTTACTTACTGTCAAGAACATGGAATAGCGCCGATCAAAAGTTTTTTTTTCTATGCCATGGAATTTGAGGTTTAATAATACATTTAATGGCATAGATACTATGAAATAACAACGTGAAAAAAATAATTGAGCTCGACCCTGCATGAGTTTCAGGATTTTGTGGAACTTGCCAGAGCAACAGCTATGATTATGCCTTCTGAAATTATACCTGCATTTTTTTGTGAAATCAACAGTGTTTTTATGTGTTAAAACTACATTTGCTGATATTAGTTATTTAAAAATTCACTTCATGCCTGCAGAATAAATTTCAGTTAAATTAAGACCTTTGCTTTTCTTTGGTTTCTCATTTACTTTGTGGTTTCAAAATGTAAGCTGCTTGAAGCAGCATGCAGCTTACATATTAAATGTTAGTAGCAAATGAGTATTCTAATCATTCCGATTCTTTACACTAGCCCACATATTCTCTAGGTGATTACTGCTGCAGATCCCGGTAATATGTGTTCTGAGCGGGAACATTTGTGACTAACAGTAATGTTAACAAATTACAGTTACGTTATTTTTAACTATTTTTTCCCTAAATTGTCAAGGAAAAGAATAACTGAAAATGGCGAAAAATATTGCACACCCAAAATCGTTTGCATCATCATGGCATTGTAACACAAAACACTTTGGCAAAATGTAACTATTTAAGGTAAATTCTATAAATCCTTGAAAATCCGTTTAACAACCCCAAAGTCACCCTACTGAGGAGTCCAAAAAAGATGGTTATAATCAAAATCTTGCATATTATATGCAATATCATGGCCTGTTGAAGTCCTTTTCGTTCTAGAAAAGAAATGTTGAGACTGCTTATTCCCATAAGCACCTAATTGACAACATTTTAATAGTTCTTTAAATGGCCCTTACGATTGCTCAGGGTGCCAATAAGACCACGGTTCTCATAGTTCCTTATTCGACCATTAAGGTAGCTAATGACGTTAAGAAGGCCACGGATGTCAACAGATCACAAGCTTAAATCCCAGTCCGACCAACGCAGGGGTCCATCTTTCACAGATCAGCAAAATTACAGCCATAGAGTTGTTTAACAAAGTCACAGACATATAGACAGCCATTTTATTTATTATGCCAGTCAAGTAATTTTCTTATCTTGGTAGCATCTTTAAATGCATACACTGATATTCCAATCACATTCACCAGTAATGATTGTCATCAAGAACATTTTAAAATGTGGGGCATATTTACGAAAAAGTCATGCAGTGCAGCACAGCAAATCACCTTGTGACAGGGAAAGGGGAGGAATGCACCATATTTAAGGTACTATGATGCATTCCTGCCATTTTTCCTGCACTGGTGCCCTTTTGGCAGCCAGGGGTCATGCAGGCACTCTGGCATCATGGTGCAAGGGTGCCAGCATTGCATGCAGGATTGTTTTTATGCAGGAAGGGGCACCTTCCTGCATGAAAACAATTCCGAGAGGCATATTCCTCTTTCTGTATGTGCTGCAGAATCACAAAATAAACAGTGGGGACGTTTTGAACCAGCGTCATTCTAGAGTAAAATTGTTGTGCTGAAACAACCATAAGACATAAACAGATATAAATGATTATAAGCACCAAAAGAGTAAAAAGATGGTAGATTCCTACCATAGTGCTAAAACAATGAATATGACAGTAATAATGCATACTCCTATGATGCAACCCTAACTAGACGTACTTAAGTGTACCTAGCATGTATGTAGATGTGGAGCCAAGAATCTTCTTAGGATAAAGCCAACCCCATTACCTGAAGTGAGAGACTGTGGGATCCCATTCTGGTTTTGAGATGGACACCCCGCGAGGGATGTCAGACTTCTGCGAGCTGGAGTGTCTGCATGCAGGAACCTCCGCATCTTGCATCAGTGTGTCAGCATGGAAGTCCTTATTCTCCTCTCATGCCTCAGCAAATATATAGTGTTTATATACCCAGAGTGGTACCCTCAGACCTTGCTGTGTTATTTCGGACTAGGATGATGGAAGGAATGACCCTTATACAAGTTGTCTTTTCGGGGAGCTCAACACACAGGAACATGGCAGGGCATTTTCTGAAGGACAGTCTCTCCTCCTGCATAGCCATACACTATCCTTCCATCTCTGAGCAGGAAGGCAAGCTTCTTGGTGCTAGACAGACCATCCACTCTTCTACAAGTGCACAGATTTCAGATTATGTCCTCTCATCTTATAGAGAATGGCTCTCGGACTCACACCAGCCCTGCCACAAAGCAACATTTTGCATATTTTGTTGAGCACTCCTCTCAAGCAACAACTGGAACAAAGAAGGGTGGCTTGGGTTTCAATTATATGATGCTTTTCCGTACAGGGGATATTGTTCTACTGTCTAAAGACCCGGAGATGATTTTTGATGGTCCCATTAAAATAAAATTTTCTGGAAACAGTGCAGACAAACCCATTGAGAAAGGTTATCACTCTCACAGCAGGTACGGATGATGCTGGTCCCAGTGGGAGTATCCCAAAATATGAGCAAAATGAAGTGTGAATACTCTGCACTGGGACCTCATCATTCTCAATGAAACAACACTTTGGGAAAGATAAATAGGCAAACTCTACCTAGAAAGTTATTTAGTCTTAACAACAGATCCTTCTGCCTCACATTCATTACTCTCCATCCACCAAATGTCAAGAGAACGAAGGAAGGACTAATTAGCAATATATGCCTGAAAGATCCTCGAGGTGTTTCAAATGGTAGATTTGCATTTATCCTCACATGCTTCAGTGCCTGTGGTTCTTCCCTTAAGTTCCAGGAATGCAGGCAATACATTTCCAACGCCTGGTAAGAGCCATACAATCCTCCATCTTGTGCCAAGTCAAGTCATGGGCATTCCGAAGTGAATCTTACTGATCCAGCAAGAACACTCTCACTACAACATGAAGTTATGCCATCATCCATATCACACCCAGAGGCAATTTATATGTTCATGAGATGTCACGGCAAGGGTCTGGATGTTATATCCAAGTTGAACTTTACACGAGCCTAGCCAGTTGGCACCTTATTCCATCAGAATCAGATTTTCTTTTTCAGAATTTCTTTTTCAGCAATCCCTAAGATTTGGTGTCCTGCCACCACCGGTTCCTAGCAACACTCCAGAATATGGTCCCTTGCCATCATAGATGGCAATATTGGTGCACCCCACCAAGGAACACAACATCCTGAACTTTGGATTTACCTTGGAGTGGCTTCCATAATGACAGTATACCAGTTTCACATGCAATCGAATCACTCAAGATAGTTGTTCCGACATGGCATTCCGTGCCCTAAAGGATTGGAGGCAAGTACTATGTCAGCATTTGCTTATGATTTTTATAATTCTATTAGTTTTTATGAATTTGTTACAATGTGTGTGTTGTGCTGCATAGGTATCATTACAGCATTCACTGATAATTATTTGTGGGCTGTGAATCACATCAGACTTTGATTTTTTTTCTTTTTGGCCATATGTATATGACCACTGTAGAACCTGTGTGTTTCAAAATGTTTTAGGTTGTTTTTTTATGTCTGGTGATTGTACATAAAGGTGCCATTTTGTCACTATTTTTTGTGAGTGGACTGTGTATCTGTGGTGCCTATATGTTGTTTTCTGTAGTTGGCAACTAGTTTAATTGCTAAATCGATTATGTCTATGCTCCAAAATCCATTTAAGGTGCAATGTCTGTGGGCCTGGTGTTTGTTATAGCATTATTTAACGTGTATTGTTAGGGACCGTAGTAACTGTGATTTTATTGTGTTTTTGGGATGTTTTCAAGTAATTTGAAAGAATCTTTGCTCGATTGATTCTGGCCTGCTTACGTCGATCTTTAAGGGGAGAGGGGCCCCACCCCTAAACTTATTCCATATTTGAAGAATATCTGTCAGGCTAAGCAAAGGTAGCTGTAAGACACTGTTAATGTTTGTGTATGGCAGTATGGCATCCAGGCACTGTACATGCACTAAATGGGCCAAACCCTGAGTGGCTGTGCTGAAATTTGACAGGCTGAAGATTCCACAGCCTAGTTGGCGTAACCTCCTCAGCCCAGAAAAGTCTTCTGTGAGCCTCCCTCTCAGTGACACTCGTACCAGAGTGCAGTCAGCAACTCTCACTGAACCCATCCCACTCTCTGATGAGATAAGGAAAGGCCTCCACTCTTTGGCTGATCTTTTACAAGGTCAGCCAATGAGAGGAGGTGGTGGGATCTGTCTTTAATTCCTTGCTTCATGAAACAACAGAGCAATCTCCCCTGACACCAGAATTTTGTTTTGTAATGTTGAGAGCCTGCATGTGTGTATTTATTATTGTGCGCTTCTGCCTATGTGCATGCTGTGAATTGGTGTGTGCATGTGTATTATCTATGTGGGAAAATATGTGTGCACGTGTGTGAAAGAGCATGTGTGTGTGTGGTGTGTGCCCACCACATCTCTGCTCTACATTACAGGACGCCACTG
Organism: Triturus cristatus; assembly: GCF_964204655.1. Taxonomy (NCBI): domain Eukaryota; kingdom Metazoa; phylum Chordata; class Amphibia; order Caudata; family Salamandridae; genus Triturus; species Triturus cristatus. The sequence continues at coordinate 684,997,786 of NC_140588.1, forward strand.
ATGTTTACGTTTTGGAAGTTCTTGTTCATGAGTTTCCGGCTGTCTCTGATGCTCAGTCTTGCATTACTCGATCAGACCCATTTGTAATCTGAGATCATTGTTGAGGTAACTTGACCATGCCACACGTTAAAAAAGGAGCAAGTTTTCAAACTGTGGAAAACTGTTTCTAAAGTAGTATTTCAGACATGAATTAAACGGAGCTCTTCCACGATGTGTTAAAGTATGCGTTTTATGTTACTATACTAGGAACCCTTGCAGTTTCACTCATGACGGGTTGCAAGTGAAGATTGATGAGTAGTTTGTCATAGTTGGAAGTTATTTTTCATGTCATGAGGTGCTTAAATATAGCACTTGAGTATTTGTAAATGTCTGCTTCTGGAACATATTTTCAGCAAAATTCGGGATCCCTGTATTCAGAAAATGTTGAAATTTCTCACTTTATAGCCACATTCCAGAAAAACACATTGAGTATTACCACAAGTGGGTGTGCCACATCTATGCCAAACTTCTCTCAGTTTTGTTACTAATCTAGGAAGAGGGGTTGAGGATTCTTGCCCTTTCTTATTCCAGACAGGAGACATGCCAAGAACTATGAAAAGGCAGAGGGCAATACTGTGTCTGAGAGCAAATCAGGAATTGGTCTTCCCCATCTCTTCCAAGGAAGTAACTGTTTTCATGTGTTATAACTAATCTAGGGAGTGAGAGGTTCCCTAATTACCCAAAACATCTATTCGGATTTTGGGTGTAGCTTGGAACTATTTAATGGAAGCACTTTACGACTTATGACATCTTGGTGCGCGCTATCATTTCTCTAAGGAGGGCTAAACCCCCTTTTTTATCAGCGTGGCATTCCCAATGGTGAGAAGTGTAGTTGTTGAGCTCACATACTACAATTTCTAGGAAAGGCAACTTCTGCCTTCCTGTCCCATGGAGGTGCTCTCTCTCACACTAAAGGCAGATTGAGCTGTTAATAAAAGGATGTCAGAATTGCAGTTTGATGTTCAAGTAGTAACTGCCACCACAGAGGATAAAAACCCTCCACCATTTGAATGTTTTAACAACTCATGCCTTCATCGTGTTAATCTGCCAAGAATCACGATAACGTCTAGTGAGAGGAATGTGCATTATAAGGCCTAGAATTAAGTATGCACAAAATATAAAATGTGTTTTTAAAAATGATATCTCAGAACTGGGAGGTTATATTGATAACGATATACGTTGCAAAAACCTTCAATAACATATGCCCCCAGTTTCATGCAAGCAGATCAGCTGTGAGCTCAAAACAATAGATGTAGTCATGTGAGCGATATGAGTAGATATAAGTGTCATTTAACAGAACAGAAGATCTTGAGGTCTGAGGTAAAAATGCAGGCCTCAGACTTCTGTGAAGGTCGATAAGAGAAGGGATGTGTAAGCAAAAGCCGGTGGATAGAACTAGACAAGAATGATCCCTCCCATACCAGAAAAGACATTAGTCCGCTTTGATTTGATGCTCTTGAAAATATGCAATATGGGTCCTGGACTATGTGCTCAATAAACAATCGAACATGCCCATGATAACCATGGAGCAATGGAAGTGACCACACAGTACTTGACCTATCCATTAGGTCAATATTTTATTTATTTATGTCATTTTAATTTGAAAACAAGACCCATATTGTTAGCAGACAACATCACGGAGAACCAAGATACAGGACTAACAAAACCTCAATAATAATCCACATTTGTAAAGCGCGAACAATCTCCCGTAAGGGTGTCTAGGCGCTGGGGGCCGTCGGGAAGATTAAGCAAGTTATTGCCCAGAGTCACATGGTGCTGGGCTTATCTGCCTCCGGCGCCGGGATCGAACCGTGATCCCCAGATTCCGGACTCAGTCCCCTGGCCGCGGTGCCACACCTCTTCCCTCAACACTAACTGATCAAAGAATTTTATCAAATTCATAATTAAAATATTGAATATGTGCAGCAGAAGTGGGTTAATTGCACCATGAAACACCTGATTATATATACACATGGCAATGTAGAGGAATTGGACCAAAACAGTTGCAAAGCTTTGAACGCAGCCTCTCTTAAGTTGAAGGACACGGAGGAAGTGGCATTGGAACAGCAAATCTTTGACTGTCTTATGCAGGATCCATATAAAGAGGCTGTGACAACTGCCACTTGATTAGTGAATCTTAGACATGCTCAAAGAGAATTCGTTTTTGTGTTTTTGTTTCTGAAAAATTAGTCCTTGAAAGACATGATGTCATAGCTTTTAAAGGATCCCTGACCATTTTAGATGGAGACTTTATCCCATAGTTTTGTGCTCCACAATTTTCTTTGGAATTGTTAGCGCTCTGGATGGTTTGGAGATGTTTTCCATTTCCAAAGCTTTTGTAGATAGTTTAACAATGTCAAACTTCCTTTAATGTGCTTTTCAAACAATGTTTTAGGGTGTTCTTGGGCCTGTTCTTTAAGCGCTCTTCCAAAAGTAGCTATTCCCTCATTTTGAAGTTTTTTCTTGATAGATGCCACACTCATTCCAAGACTGCAGGATTTTCATTCCCTATTTAAGACTTTACGATACCATTGCACTGGTGTCGTGTTTTGCCTCTTTATGTTTTGATTGATTAGCTCATTGATGAGCTCTGCAATGGCACTGGTGTATTTATCTAAAAATATTGTAATATCCATGCTACAGGGATTCACTGTAAGATAGATAATACTTCTGTTTAAAGAATAGAATATCTATGCTGATGTTGTTTTAACCCCTTGCATGCCCGCCCCTTTCCCCGCCCAGTGCCGCGCCTCCCATTAGCGGGCGGAGTTCATGACGAGCTGGACTAGTCATGGGCACAGCGCCACCGCAGCCCATGACGAGTCCAGCTCGTCATGGGCACTGAAGGGGTTAAACTCAACTCATTGTGTTGATCTTCGTGGCTAATAACTGAGTGGATGGTGGGGGCGGGGCATATTCCAGCAGATTGCAGGATGATGTATAGGCAGTTCAAGTACGCATGTCAGATTGGCTGGCTGGCTGGCTGTCTGCAGCCGGTCAATCTGACATGGGCAATTTAAAGCCAGCAATCCCCGTACTGCAAAACATCCGAGGGATTGCAGGCACATGCCCCAAGCCTCAAACTGAGCGCTGGGTTAGCCTGCTCCAACCAATTCCGGAGCTGCATTGCAGCACCAGGATTTGTTGGATTCGCCTGGCACAAGGGAGGAAGTCCCTCACTTTCCTTCCTGATCCTCTTAACTCCCAGGATCGGTGGGGAGAGGAGCATCTGCTTGAGTTCCCGGCAGCGGCAGCATTTATGGTGAGTGCTTCACCATTCTTTAATGTTGCCAGCCGCCACTGTGAATAACAGAATAAACAACCAAAAGTGGGTAAGAAATAGGTCACGATGGATTGTTATGCTCAAGATCAATTTCTAACCTATGTTTTGCAGTCTGCATGTACGCAAAAGTCACCTGAAAGAGAAATGCTGTTCATAGGTGTTGCTTTAGTAGAATCTGGGCCACGTTGAAGAGCAAGAGTAGTTATATTCTCCAGGAATATCTGGAATTGGATCAGATTCTGGTCTGGGACAAATCAATATTGCTGCACCAAACAATTTCTTGCAGGTTGAGACATCAAACTTGTCTAGTAAATTCACCTTTTCTGCAAGGATTATACAGAAAATGTGTCTTTTTGCTTGCTTTTTATTTTCTGCTACTGGAATTCTGTGTACTATTATTATACAATTCACTGTTAACATGTGTTTTTCCTCAATTAATTGCGTACACCCAACTATCTTACTTAGCTGTTCCATAAGGATGTGGCAAGTTGCAACAGGAAATGTATCAATGCAACAACAATCAATTCTATATGTGGAATGCAGTAGTTATTTACATCAGCCAAATGTTTGGTCAAAGTGAATGTGTCGGAGAACAACATTGTTTCCTGGATAGGATATTGTTTTTAAAACCACTGCAGTAAGACATGGGAGATCAAAGTGGAAAGTGATTCAGAAAACTTACTAAACAATAAGGTGCCGATTCCGATCCGTTAAAAAAATTTACCGTCTGACTCTTATCCGTATTTTTTTACGTACGAATCGTACAAGTACCGTACAAACTGCGAAGTACGATTCGTACGTGAAAAAGTCCATACGAATTGCGTCGGGAAAATGGTCCGAGAGGGAGCCGTGAATTTTTACGTTCGAATAGCGTCGGGAAAAGTGTCCGACAGGGAGCCGGACATTTTTACGTGCAAATCGTAAAACAGAAGTCCGAGCGTGCAAGTATGATCCGTACCGCCCGTCCGAATACACAACCGCATTTAAAAGGCCCCGTAAACTTGTGCCCGAATATGAGTCGTACAGCCCCCCTCACCCTGCACATGTCAGCACCGTACCCCCGTATGTCAGCACCGTACCCCCCCTCCGCACCATACCCCAACACCGTAGCACAGCCCCGCACCTGTATGGGCCACACCCCAGGCCCATCTTCCCGCCCCACACCTGTACGCCCCGTACCCCAGCCCCCACCTGTACGCGCAGCACCCCAGGTCCGTCTCCCAGCCCCGTACACACCGTACCCCAACCCCATAGCCCAGCCCCGTACCTGTACGCACTGTACCCCAACACTGTAGCCCAGCCCCGTACCTGTACGCACCGTACCCCAACACCGTAGCACAGCCCCGCACCTGTATGCACCGTACCCCAACACCATAGCACAGCCCGCACCTGTATGCTCCGCACCCCAGGCCCGTCTCCCAGGCCCATCTCCCAGCCCCGCACCTGTACGCCCCGTACCGCAGGACCGTACTTCAGCCCCCACCTGTACGCGCCGCACCCCAGTCCCATCTCCCAGCCCTGTACGCACCGTACCCCAACATCGTAGCCCAGCCCCGTACCTGTACGCACCGTACCCCAACACCGTAGCACAGCCCGCACCTGTACGCACCGCACCCCAACACCGTAGCACAGCCCCGCACCTGTACGCACCGTACCCCAACACCGTAGCACAGCCCGCACCTGTACGCGCCGCACCCCAACACCGTAGCACAGCCCGCACCTGTACGCACCTCACCCCAACACCGTAGCACAGCCCCGCACCTGTACGCACCATACCCCAACACCGTACCCCAGCACCCTCACCCAGCATCGCGTATGTACGGACCGTACCTACGCGAAAAAGACTCTTACAGAACCAGGACACTGTAAAACAGCACAAGGAGGGTCAATTCGACTCGCACAACACCACAAAACACGTCAACATAACAAAATACATCTCTATGACTGACCTGGCACATCCAAACAGGCAAACAGAGGACCAAATCACAACCACCTCTTATACCACACCCACCACAAATTCAAACACAGCCACACCCACAAATGGACCAATCAAAAGGGCCCACACACACAACCCATGAGCCATTGCAACAGACCCACTGCTCACAGACACCACAGACAAACAACTGCACCTTAACTACACCTTAACTTACACACCTTCACAGAACCTCCTTCACAAACACCCCCTCTTCACCTTCACACACACACTGTCACATTCACACCCACACACCCACAACCATCCACACCCACACCCCACACCATGCCCACTGACAAGAATCCAAAGTTCACAACGGTGGAGCTGGAGCTCCTTGTCAACGAAGTCATCAGAGTCGAGCCACAGCTGTTTGGAACATTGGTCAGACAGGCCAGCATAGCCCAAAAAAACAGCCTGTGGCAGAGAATCGTCGAAAAGGTGAATGCTGTTGTGCCCATCCTAAGGACCAGGCATGAATGCCAAGCCAGGTGGTACGATCTGCGCAGGGCAGTCAAGAGGAAAATGAACGAGGAATACGCCCAGAGTAACATCACTGGAGGTGGGCTGCCCCGCAGACCCGTACATTACCATCCCTGGGAGGAGAAGGTGATGGCCATGCTTCCGCCGGTGGGAGTACACGGAGTCGAAGGAGTCGCAGAGCCTGGTGAGTACACAAACAACTCACGTAACATGGGGGGAATGGCATCCACACCACAAATACACCAAATGCACGCAACTACTCCCAAGCCCTCACCGCACACAACCACACCCAAAAACCACGCTCATGCCACTAACATCTCCATGCCCCATTCAAAAATAAAGGGAATGCCATGTCCCAGGCCACACCAACCACAAACCCAAGACTGGATGTCCGGGATGCTGGGAGGGTGGGGCTCACACAACACATTGTGCAACTCAGAACCAGACACCAATGCCCACAGCCCATATGGCCTAGGTACATACCCATGCACCATGCCCAATGCACAGGGACTGGCAAAGTAATGACAAGGTAGCTGACACTTGGCCCTGCTGTAGGCAGCACAAGGCCCTCCTGTGACCAGGGCCAGACTGGGAACCACAACCGGCCCTGGCAAAGTGATCGGCCGGCCCCCCCTCACCCCTCGGGGGGGGGGGGGGAAGTGGTTCTGCCGAGCACTTTGCCAGGGCCGGTTTCGGCTGATTTTGTTACACGGCTGATTTTGCAGCTATGCTGCAAAAACGGACCTGTAACAAAAACGGTCCCCAGGTGCCCAAAACCGGCCCCCACCAGTACAGCGCACCGTGGGATTGCCCGGTGCCCGCTACGGCCAGTCCGGCCCTGCCTGTGACCACTGTACACACAAACAACTCCACTAGCTCACATACCCAGCACAGGGACTCACACACACTGTCATGCCAGCATGCACCATGAGGGGACAGACACATCACCAATGACAAATCACACTACACACAACAGCAGGCCTGGTCACACACCCCCCCTCACACAAGCACACACCCCCGGGGCAGGCAACGTATTTACCCACTCTCACAATGGACATGTGACACAACAAGACCAATCCATAGCCAAATAAGCATCCCAGCCAAAAATCTACTGGCAAACACTCAGGAGCACATACCAATCTGTCCCCTGCAACATACCCATCCCCAAGTGTACATTGAGAGGAATGCTAGGCACATCCAACCACCTGGAGGAACTGTGTTCTACTTGAATATGTATGAAACATGGATGTGGCATGAAACAGCATTAACATCGTCTCTCTCGCACACACAGGACAACATCATCGACCTCCCCCCAACAATGGGGGGGAACAATCACAGTCCCAGGCTCAGCTTGAAGATGATCCCACCGGCAGCGACGACTCTCACCACTCCGTGGATGACCCCGACCAACCTGGCCCCTCTGGTACCCAAGCCCCTGCAGCACTTGCATCAGGTACATCTGTGCCAACCCCACCCCCATTCCTGCCACATCCCAGGAGACACCCAGGAGCCCTGCTCGCACTGAACAACACAGCCAGTCTGACCAGGAGGGAGAAGGTTCTCCGGGCACCCAGGAGGAGGCAGACGACCATGGTAATGCCATCCCTCAGGGGTCCCGTAGACCTGATGTGCCCACAATGGCAGGCCAGGCTCGTGTGGGCAGGGGTGGTGAGAGTGGAGGCAGGCGGAGGCGAGAACCTGACCAGCCAGCTGAGGGAACCGGTATGGCACACATGCGCCACATCCTGGACACATACCGGCGTGACACCAGGGGCATCAGCCAGGTTGTGTCGAGCCTCACAGACATCAAGGGGACCCTCGACGAGATGAAGAACCTGCAGGCCGAGCAACATGCCAGTCAACATCAACACCAAGGACGGATAGAGGCAAGACTGGCTGAGCTCCTGGCGGTGCAAACGGACATGAGCCGTTCACTCCGTTGGATCGCCGACAACATGGACAACCCTCCCTGTGCCACCAGGCGAAGACCACCACCAGCCACAGGGAGGGAGGAGGAGGAGGATCTGTCCGATGGAGCATCACAAGCATCGTCAAGGCCTGCATCTGAGGGTCCCCCCAGGAAGGTGGGTCGTCCACGGAAAAGACCGTGAGAGTCAGCGGACTATCCACATCTCCCAGGTCACCTGGCCTGGCACATGGCCCTCTGGCGCAACAGCACCACCTCACCCAATGACATTCTCTGCCACATGGACTTGCTGGTCACAGTCTGACCAATGATGACCAACACTGTGGTCTGGACTCTGATGACTCCAACTGACAAGGATGCCATCTCCCCCTGTGAACTTTGGATTCAATGCACCCGGTAGAGCACCTTACTTCATCCACCAAACGACGTACCCCACCAAAAATAAATACTTTATTTTGTCATGAGATGTTGCTGTCATTTGACATTATTCACCAACATATGTGTGTGTAAATGTCAGACTATGCCTGAGTGTTGAACTAACTCCACACATCCATACCCTGGGATCGGAGTCTGGTACAGGACACACATGGGTCACAATGTATCATTCAATGCAGACATGGAGCACAATACTCACCTGTGATGGCCTCAAGCTGCTGAGGGGGTGCTAGGGAAATTGTGAGGACACACCTATTTGGAAGAGTAACATTAAGGCGTAGAGGTCATGTCTCATTTGGAGGTTCCCGGAGAGGGAGTCCCAGGTATGTGTTCCCAGGTGGGAGAACTATGTCCTGCATGCAGGAGTACGGTGGATCAGAAGAATGGTGGCCAGGTCAAGGTTGGATGCACAGAGATGGCACTACGGGGTCTCGGATGACAGTGGTACAAGGTTGGTTTTGGGTCAGGGTTGTGGCTTGCCTCCTGAGTGTGGGTGAGGAGTCTGAAGGTCATCCTGCAGTACACAGTGATCCATTGCAGCTATCTCTGCTGGACGGTGATGTGGCTGGGGCGCGGGATGTTGACGCTGAGGTGTGCAGATGCAGCCTGGATGTGGACAAGTGTCCCTGGATTTTGGATGTGGCTGCTCCGTAGTGGGCAGGGCAGTATTTGACACAGATGTTGTCATGGACCTGGGGGATGGTCCGTCTTACCTTGGAGTTGATCTATCTGGGGATCATGTGCATAATGCTGAGGGTGTTGTAGTCTGAGGTACAGATGCTGGTGATTACCATGGCAAATTAGAGCAAGCAATCCATGATGCACAACATCTTGTGTGCGTGGACACTGGGTGCCTGTGGGGGGCTTCTGTGGGTGAGACACAAGCAGTTGAGCCAGCTGTAAGGGGACAATCCTCAGATGTTGACCTCAGTCCTGTACAAGTCCAGCCTCAGGTGGCTGCTATTCTGCCATTCATCTATGGATCCCATGCAATCTTGAATATTGGAACTGGAAATGTCTGCGTCCTTGGTGAGGGTGAGGAGCGCCTGGCTGTCAATGGCATACGAGTTGATGATGAGGTCGTGTGTGCATGTGATGGTGGATAGGGGGGTCCAGGACACATTGTAGATTGACATGCCATGTGCCTCACGACGAAAGCAAATTACATGCCGAAGCCTTGAGTCCCACTCACATGGCCTTGCAGGGGTACAGATCCGGTGGAGAGTAGGAGGGACATGACCTGGTGGGTGTGACAGGTCCTGGAAGGTGTGGCAGCACTGTGTAGGCAGTCAGAGTTGCACACTCATCATGCAAAGGTGTTGTGTGTGTGCTCAGTGCATGCCTGAGAGCAGGCGGGAGATGTGTGGATGGACCTTGCTTGGTGGGTGGCTGCAACATCACACTGTAGTGTGATGTGGGTCATGTAAGGACCTGAGGGTCGTGCAATGTGCACGTTGCATGTGCAGACGGTCCAGCCTTTGGTACCGCGTGGCCGCAACTGTGGCACAGACAAGCTGAAGACAGCCAAATGAATGTGTTGAGGGAGGAAGGGAGGAGCACCTTTGATGTGTGTGTGTTGCCAAATCTGGATACTATGTGTGCCCTTGCTGCAGTGGCTGCAACAGCATCCGGCATGTCCTGGGAATTATGCCACAATATCCACACAAAGACTAGGATGTCAGAAAGGACTTCTGCAACAGGTGTATGTCAAGGAAGGAGTTACCGGTTTGCAATGGCACACCCAGAGACAAAGGATGCACAATCACCAAAGATGACTGACGCCGGATCATGAAACTGAAGGCCGAGCTGCGCACAGGAAACACACCCCAGAAGGTGTTGACGGCCCGTGGGGGGGACTAACATGCCAAAACACATACGCAGCCATGGACATCATGCACAATATAGAATCAAATACATGAAGAACAGCATGCAGGTTGCAATCTACACATAGACTCATATGCACAATCCTTGACAACCATGCCAGAGATGCCGCATGCACAGTGGCAAGAGACCTGCATTGACAGAGATGAGGCACCTTGGAGGCTGAGGAACACCTTTATTACCCAGGCTCACACCTATGCAAAAGCATCAACATTAACAGACTCACAGGTCTATTGGATTAACATGTGGGAGCTACAACGGACACCCCCTTTGCACCACAGATGCTGTAAATCAATTGTACTGGCACACAAGTGAAGGGGTTGAGCCAAACATCCCCTGCTGCACACAGAGAGGCTGCAATTCCCCATTGAGCATCATATGGGGATGTCCCGCAATATGTCCACCCGTAGCCTCCCGTATGTTTCCGAGGGAAGTTGTACACACATTGATGCCTTCATCACAAACCACAATCCCATAACAGATGACTGTCACGAAGTGTGACTATCAATTCATGTGAGTCATGCCACATGTCATGTGCCCCATGGTGAGTCGACATGTATGCATAGTAACAAAACCTGCACAGGAGCAGTGCCCACACATTACAAACAACTACCACACCCAAAATGCCCTGCTGCAATCCTTACCCAAAGGAGAATTTTCATTATGTCCGTGCATGTAACACTGATTCAGCACACGTTGCATTACTCATGAGGAATAGCAGGAGCACAACGATGCCACGAGTAGACAGCATGCGCAACTACCTGGGGATGAGAGAGACACAAGTCAGGAAAAACATAGTCATCCGCATGCATGGTCATGTACTCTACATGAATAAGGTTGACACCATGCTAGTTCTCAATTGAGTGTGTCAGCTAAAATGTGTGGAATGACATCAGCACTCGAGTGACACATCAGCACACACCTAAAAGTCACTGATCATACAGTCAGCTGGACACACACATTGCAACATATGCCACACAAGGCTCCAAGCGTGCACACTCAGACCCAGGGACTCACCATTATGAGAAGAAGTTACGTATGAGCTGACTCCGGATGTCCTCCTCCTCCTCCTCCTCACTTGCCTCGTGACCAAGGCCGTCATCCTCCACGGGTGGATGTTCCTGCTCATCAGGATCCAGGATGAGTGGCACAGCTTTCTCCACTGCCATGTTGTGCAGCATGCAGCACACAAGGAAGATTTTGCAGACCTTCACAGGTGCATATGGGAGGGACCCACCGGTCTTGTGGAGGCACCGGAATCGGCTCTTCAGGAGGCCAAACGTCCTCTCAATCACTCGCCTGGTCTGCCCATGGGCGTTGTTGTAACGGTGATCTGCAGCTGTTCTCGGGTTGTGGAGAGGCGTCACCAGCCATGGCATGTTGGGATAGCCAGAGTCCCCTACATGGAAACATCATGTAAAGAAGTGGGTCAGGAGATCCCATCACATACTAAGATACCGCTGAATACTGGACAAACAGAGTCTACTCACCAACAAGACATGCTCGTTCGTTGTGCAGCTGCAGCATCATTTCTGGCAACCTGCTACGCCTCATGATGTAGGCATTGTGTGCTGACCCTGGAAAACGTGCACAGACATGGGAAATCTTCATGTTAGAAAGACACACCACAAGGAAGGCTACCTCCTGTGCCTGTGGTGGTACCAAAGCCACATGTGTCCCATCAATGGACCCAATTACATGGGGCATCCCTCCCAGGGCATAGAACTCACCCTTGATACCTGTCAACTGCTTACGAGTTGGAAAATGGATGAATTCATCCAGGTGCTCAAACATGGCTTCTAAAACATCATGCCGGACACGGCTGAACATGGTCTGAGACATGCCACCCACATCAGCTATGGTCAATTGAAACGTACCGGTAGCAAAGAAATGTAGGGCTGACATCACCTTCATCTTGGGGGTCAGCGCAGTCGGATAACTGTGTCGCGGTTGGAGGTGTGGTGCCAGCCTGTTTGTCAGGTCCACAATTAACCGTTGGGGGAATCTGTAGCGGCGTATGCAGTCACGTTCCCTCATGGCAGCCAAGTCTGGCATTGGGCGGGGGAGAGGCGGTGCCCTGCAGAAAATTGGAAGGAATAACGAAGATTGAGTACATTACTACACCAATGTCAATGAACTGAGCACATGTTCAACAGCCAATACACATATGCCACATACAGAGTCTGGTCTGTGCAATACATCCTTCACATGTATGCCAGCCAGGTGATACTCCTAACAAGAGCCAGCTACAAACATGGATTGTCAAGGTCTACATGACATGCCATGAAAGTAGCTGTGGGCCAGTGTGAGTGAACAGCCAGACACATTACAGGAGTGACATACATCCACATATGTGCATTTGAAGGATGTCATCTCATACAAACAGCTGCTGGCAAGCTAGACGCACAGGTCACATGTCATGGAAAAAGGACAGACCACACACTTTGCCATAAAGGGGTACATGTCAAATATGATCACACAGACATTGAGACTATGCAGATATGTCCTAAGCTCGCAAGTCCCTGTTAGATGCATACAGACACACGTCACGTGTTATTCCACTTTTGTCCTGGTGTGCGTAATAGTGTGACATGGGCATCTACACACAGACACATGTTGGATGCAGCTACAGCAGATGCCGTTGACGGAACACCAACAGCAAGATCATGGGAACACATGACACACACATGACATGGTCACATCGTGGCACGCTGGTAGTGAGATGTCAGGTGTCATCATCCGTGTACCTGGCATCAGGGGACAGTTGCGGGTGTTGGGGACTGTGACATGCCAGTGATGCAGTGCTTGGCAAGTTTGAACTACATGCACACATGTAAAAGGTGTGAAGGGGAAGAGCGCCACATGGTGCCCCATCACACATGACATGTGTACACAGGTCATCATACAACTATTGGGTTAAAACATGAGGAGACATGTGCCAGCTCACTGCCTGACACACCTAGGCCCTACACATGATGCACTGCACTGACAATGACTTGATGTCCATCCTTGTGCGAGTCATACACCTCCATTCCTTTCCTGTGCGCCTTCTATCACCAGTGTAAGCTGTGAAACGCACCGTACACACGCTCTGAGGTTGTGTGTACGGTCGTATCACAATATGGGGTTTGGGTCGGAGTACGCGTATGTGCAAGAACCGTACACACGTACGTATACACACTGGTCCTATCCCCATGGTTGTGTTGGCGTAGGCGTACGCCATAAAGATACGGCTCATACCCACGTATGTACGGCACGTATCTCCATGGCGTATGCCTACGGCAACACTACCATAGTGCTACGGGCCTTACACACGCGGGTATGGCCCGTAGCATTAGGGTAGTGTTGGCGTACGCCATAGAGATACGGCTCGTTCCCACGTATGTACGGCCCGTAGCACTATGGTGTACGCCTACGGCAACACTACGAAAGTGATACGGGCCCTACACACGCGTGTACGGACCGTATCACTGGAGTAGTGGTGCCCTAGGGGTACGTGTGGAACACACCATACCTGTGTGTGGATAGTGAAATTACATAGGGGACACATGAGGGAGAAGTATAAGGGCCTAAATGCATGCTGGTTGTCATGGAGACCGAGTTTCAAAAATCAGGTGGCCAGCAAAAGTCGGTTGGAGACAATATACTATGTTGCAAAGTGGTTGTTGACTTGACATCATGCTCAAATTTTGAACCATGCAAAGGCCCTCACTGGGGTAGGTTTAAAGGGATTGGAGGAAACGTAGGATGCAAATGAGATTGACCAATCACTCTGTACTCCTGTAAATGAAACAGCCCAGCAAGGGAGATATAAGGCAGCCAGGACGCATGAGAGAGCACTTGCCTGCACAACCTTTCATTCCACACCACTGCTGCTGCTTGTGATTCCTCTGGCACCATGTCCAGGTCTGTGGAGAGGGCCCAGCCTTTCACCCAAGAGGAGAATGAGGCGTTGCTGGACGTCATACTCCCACAGTACCCCTGCCTGTATTGGAGACCAGTGGAGCAGGTGAGTGCTGACTCCACTAGCTGTGAATGTGCCCCTTTTTTGTGTCTGTCACTTCTGGCATTGTGTCTAGGTGTGACAGACATGCAATGTTGTTCATGGTGGGTCCCAGGGGGAAAAGGCCTTATGTCTCCCATGCAGAGCCTGATGTGGTTCATATCTGCACTCCTCACTTGCATTGTGCTTACTGTGACAATCACTGCATGGTGCATGCCACATTCAGCCTGGCTAATCCTCTTGGGAATGTTGTTTCTATAGTCCTGATGTGATTCTGTGGTCCCCCCAGTGTGACAGGTGACTGTACCCAGAGATGTGTGTGAGTTGAGTGTACCTGTGGTGATAGTGTCCAAATGATGTGTATGGCCCCTGGACATTGGTGTGTGTGTAAGTCCCCTGTCATGTGGGTGAGTGTCTATGTGGAGTGTTGCACCCCAGCTGCATGGAGGATGCATATGCCCTACCCATCTGATGTGAGCAGTGAGCCGTGCTGTGTGTCTGACGTGCTGAACTAGCCCCACACCTGTGACTCCCCCCAGCCAAGTGGCACATGTGCAGAGTGATGTTTGTACCCGCAGTTGCCAATGGCAGGTGATTGCCCTGTGCCTGTGTGTGTCTGTGTACTCCGCTGAGGTTGCGTCAGTGGTCTGGGGCATGTGACTGCTTTGAGGTGCTGTCCATAATCCTGGTGTTGCTTGTGATGCACAGTGTGAGCCATGATCATTGATTCTGTCGCACCCATCATGCCGGACACGGCTGAACATGGTCTGAGACATGCCACCCACATCAGCTATGGTCAATTGAAACGTACCGGTAGCAAAGAAATGTAGGGCTGACATCACCTTCATCTTGGGGGTCAGCGCAGTCGGATAACTGTGTCGCGGTTGGAGGTGTGGTGCCAGCCTGTTTGTCAGGTCCACAATTAACCGTTGGGGGAATCTGTAGCGGCGTATGCAGTCACGTTCCCTCATGGCAGCCAAGTCTGGCATTGGGCGGGGGAGAGGCGGTGCCCTGCAGAAAATTGGAAGGAATAACGAAGATTGAGTACATTACTACACCAATGTCAATGAACTGAGCACATGTTCAACAGCCAATACACATATGCCACATACAGAGTCTGGTCTGTGCAATACATCCTTCACATGTATGCCAGCCAGGTGATACTCCTAACAAGAGCCAGCTACAAACATGGATTGTCAAGGTCTACATGACATGCCATGAAAGTAGCTGTGGGCCAGTGTGAGTGAACAGCCAGACACATTACAGGAGTGACATACATCCACATATGTGCATTTGAAGGATGTCATCTCATACAAACAGCTGCTGGCAAGCTAGACGCACAGGTCACATGTCATGGAAAAAGGACAGACCACACACTTTGCCATAAAGGGGTACATGTCAAATATGATCACACAGACATTGAGACTATGCAGATATGTCCTAAGCTCGCAAGTCCCTGTTAGATGCATACAGACACACGTCACGTGTTATTCCACTTTTGTCCTGGTGTGCGTAATAGTGTGACATGGGCATCTACACACAGACACATGTTGGATGCAGCTACAGCAGATGCCGTTGACGGAACACCAACAGCAAGATCATGGGAACACATGACACACACATGACATGGTCACATCGTGGCACGCTGGTAGTGAGATGTCAGGTGTCATCATCCGTGTACCTGGCATCAGGGGACAGTTGCGGGTGTTGGGGACTGTGACATGCCAGTGATGCAGTGCTTGGCAAGTTTGAACTACATGCACACATGTAAAAGGTGTGAAGGGGAAGAGCGCCACATGGTGCCCCATCACACATGACATGTGTACACAGGTCATCATACAACTATTGGGTTAAAACATGAGGAGACATGTGCCAGCTCACTGCCTGACACACCTAGGCCCTACACATGATGCACTGCACTGACAATGACTTGATGTCCATCCTTGTGCGAGTCATACACCTCCATTCCTTTCCTGTGCGCCTTCTATCACCAGTGTAAGCTGTGAAACGCACCGTACACACGCTCTGAGGTTGTGTGTACGGTCGTATCACAATATGGGGTTTGGGTCGGAGTACGCGTATGTGCAAGAACCGTACACACGTACGTATACACACTGGTCCTATCCCCATGGTTGTGTTGGCGTAGGCGTACGCCATAAAGATACGGCTCATACCCACGTATGTACGGCACGTATCTCCATGGCGTATGCCTACGGCAACACTACCATAGTGCTACGGGCCTTACACACGCGGGTATGGCCCGTAGCATTAGGGTAGTGTTGGCGTACGCCATAGAGATACGGCTCGTTCCCACGTATGTACGGCCCGTAGCACTATGGTGTACGCCTACGGCAACACTACGAAAGTGATACGGGCCCTACACACGCGTGTACGGACCGTATCACTGGAGTAGTGGTGCCCTAGGGGTACGTGTGGAACACACCATACCTGTGTGTGGATAGTGAAATTACATAGGGGACACATGAGGGAGAAGTATAAGGGCCTAAATGCATGCTGGTTGTCATGGAGACCGAGTTTCAAAAATCAGGTGGCCAGCAAAAGTCGGTTGGAGACAATATACTATGTTGCAAAGTGGTTGTTGACTTGACATCATGCTCAAATTTTGAACCATGCAAAGGCCCTCACTGGGGTAGGTTTAAAGGGATTGGAGGAAACGTAGGATGCAAATGAGATTGACCAATCACTCTGTACTCCTGTAAATGAAACAGCCCAGCAAGGGAGATATAAGGCAGCCAGGACGCATGAGAGAGCACTTGCCTGCACAACCTTTCATTCCACACCACTGCTGCTGCTTGTGATTCCTCTGGCACCATGTCCAGGTCTGTGGAGAGGGCCCAGCCTTTCACCCAAGAGGAGAATGAGGCGTTGCTGGACGTCATACTCCCACAGTACCCCTGCCTGTATTGGAGACCAGTGGAGCAGGTGAGTGCTGACTCCACTAGCTGTGAATGTGCCCCTTTTTTGTGTCTGTCACTTCTGGCATTGTGTCTAGGTGTGACAGACATGCAATGTTGTTCATGGTGGGTCCCAGGGGGAAAAGGCCTTATGTCTCCCATGCAGAGCCTGATGTGGTTCATATCTGCACTCCTCACTTGCATTGTGCTTACTGTGACAATCACTGCATGGTGCATGCCACATTCAGCCTGGCTAATCCTCTTGGGAATGTTGTTTCTATAGTCCTGATGTGATTCTGTGGTCCCCCCAGTGTGACAGGTGACTGTACCCAGAGATGTGTGTGAGTTGAGTGTACCTGTGGTGATAGTGTCCAAATGATGTGTATGGCCCCTGGACATTGGTGTGTGTGTAAGTCCCCTGTCATGTGGGTGAGTGTCTATGTGGAGTGTTGCACCCCAGCTGCATGGAGGATGCATATGCCCTACCCATCTGATGTGAGCAGTGAGCCGTGCTGTGTGTCTGACGTGCTGAACTAGCCCCACACCTGTGACTCCCCCCAGCCAAGTGGCACATGTGCAGAGTGATGTTTGTACCCGCAGTTGCCAATGGCAGGTGATTGCCCTGTGCCTGTGTGTGTCTGTGTACTCCGCTGAGGTTGCGTCAGTGGTCTGGGGCATGTGACTGCTTTGAGGTGCTGTCCATAATCCTGGTGTTGCTTGTGATGCACAGTGTGAGCCATGATCATTGATTCTGTCGCACCCCTCATGCCACCTGTGTACTTTAAATGCCACGTAGTGCATTTGGCCTTCCCCAGAGGATAATGTCCCTATGACAAAGGTGCAATGAGTTGGTTGCATACTATGCCCTGTTCAAACAAGCCCAATTGTTCTAATGTGTGTCTCTGTGACATGGAGCAGGTGTATTGATGTTGTCTCACTTTGTCATCCTCACAGGTAGCCGCCTACGCCAAGGGGGAGATTTGGAAGCGGGCCGTCAGGGCCGTGAGGTCGGTGGAGGGTCGCAGTCAGCCCCTGGCCCAGGTGAGGAAACGCTGGCAGGATATCCGGTGCTGGACCAGGAGGATCGCCCGGGTCCTGCTGGGGGACTCATCTCCACGCAAACACGGCGGGCGCCGGCGCCTGACCCACCAAATAAAGCGTGTCCTGGGGTGGTCTTCCCTGACATGGATAGGCGGTTACAGGAGAAGTAGCAGCAGGAAGGGGGTAGGTACATTGTGTTTGTTGTGTGTCACCAGCTTTTGGAAGTGCTCAGTCGCCTGGATACACTGCCAGGGTTTATATGTGCAGTGCATATCCTGTTCCCCAAAGTCAACCGATCCTGTTCCTCCTCCCTTCCCCTCCTTGACATGTGTTCCCTGGTCTGTGTGTAGTCACTCTTGCACAAGGTAATCTAGGCTGGCAGTTAATCCAAGTGCCCAATGCTTACAGCATCATGTGTGGGGGTGGTCTGTGACATGTGTTGGGACCTTGCCTGTGCTCTGTCCAGTTCTGTCATTTGGGGGTCCATGATTGTTGGCACTGATGCAGAGTCTCAACATAGGAGTGTGAGGCTTAAAATGAACTGCCTTGCAGCATGCATGACCGAAGTTGTGGCCTCAGACATGATGTGCATGAGGGGGAGATATGCATAGTGCGTGGACGGTTGCTCCTGTTGCAGTCAGATCTATCCAGGGCCATGGAGCAGTGTGGCCACTACAGTCCCCTGGGACACCTTTTCCTAGGAATCATGTGTGTCATCCAACACTGTGGACATTCTCAGTGTCTTCAGCATAGGTTGGCCTCTGTGGCATTGTAACCTGGCATCATTTGTATTTACGTAAAGTGTGCTACATGTGTACACTGTACAGGGTGACCCAATGTGGCTTGTGCATCCTCACACTGGCCAGTGCCTGTGTGTCTGTGTAGAACTATCTGATGATCGTTGTTTGTCAATAATATGTGTGGTCAGCCCCACGAGGGGTAGTTAGAGTGCAATTAGGATTTGATGGAGCCCATTTTTATGATCCCTGATTAAGAGGTGTAAGTCCTTCCTCTGTCTCAATCACATTGTCTCAGGTGGGGGGGGGGGTTGTGCGGGCAAGGCCTACATGTCCAAAGCTTATGTCTCCTTGCCAGGTCTGGCCTGTGTGTGATGATAGTTGGAACAGACACTCAACAAGTATTGACCCAGTCATGTTGTGCAGGGTTTAATGTTTGTGCTTTGCAGCATGTATCAAAAGTTAAAAGACATGGTTCCTGCTCATCCATTTTTGGCAACAGTGTGTGGTCCAGATGCTGTGCTCGACTGTCCACAGACACTAGCTTCTCTGTATAATTCGATATCAAGTTCTGTGCTGTTGTGTCATGCTCTCCATTGCTTCAAAGTGGCATGGTGGGTCAACCAACTGTGTAGTGCAGGGCCTACATATGTGCGTAGTATTGTAGATGTACCCAGGCCTACAGAACGTGGGTACGGGCCGTACCACCATTGTTGGGGTGACGTAGGGGTAGACGTGGTACGACCCGCTCTTAAGGCCTGGGTACGGGCCGTACCCCCAATGTTGGGGTGACGTAGGGGTAGGCGCGTCCACGCGTCCACGTCCACTTCCGTTGTGGCGGGACGCAGGCCTTGGTGGACACGCCCCCCCCCCGGAGTGACCAGTCCCTGGAGGTACGGTATGTACAGGGCATGTATACATTTTGCCTTGGTTGGGGGTTATGTTTCCTGCCCCTGCCCCCCACCTTTGCCCCTGGGTGTTGTTCTGACCTTCTGAGGCGTCTGCGGCGGTTCCTGTGCACCAGGTCATAGGCTATGAGGGCCGGAATGACACGTAGGATGGGGTCCATGGCTGTCCGTCTCGTACAGGTGCTCCTTCCTCGCGTCCTCCTCAAATTCCCTGCAGTTTTTGGCTCCCATAAAAAATGCTATGTGCGGACTGACGTAGGCACGAATCGTACTTGCTGGTTCGTAAAACGCTGCCTGACTCCGTCCGGACGTCACGTACGCGGTGTCCCAGATCGGAATTGTGGATATATTTTAGCCGGTCGGTGTTTTGTACGATTCGTACGGAAATGGTATTTCTGTATGAATCGTACTTGCGGGTTTTTAAGGTGGTTTTCCTGGGTGCGAGTCAGACGGAGAAAACGCTCCATATGACGGTTCGTACCCGGGTTTTACAGGATCGGAATCGGCACCTAAATATGTAACCCCTATATGACCTATAAGGACACAACACTACGTACTAAATGAACAAATGTAGAACATATTAAATATTAAAGAATCGTACTTTTCTATGGTGTAAAGTTGCTTAGTCCGTTTTTCACTGGGTAGATCAAGTTACATTTTACCTCAGAAGGCTTAATTGTGATAAAAATACGTTTTTATAATTCTGCCTATAGGCCTATATCGGGTACAGTACCAGATAATCAAAGATGCCCTATAGCATATAGATGAAAAAAGTGCATTGTGCTATTATATATACCTGTAATTAATGCATAGCATAACTAGTAAACTGTAACAAGTAAATATAAACAGTACGAGATGTTATTGGATACCACAATAAAATACACGGGAAATAATGTACAACAAAGCTTGCTTCATACAATAGCATAAAATAGATGAAACATTCATGGGTCCTAATGAGCAATGCATAGGATGACTGCATATGCTCATCTAGCTAATAATATGGCAGTCCTTTTGGATGTAAATAAATCAGTCTTCCTCCTGTTGCCATTAGGATAAAATTACCAAGTTAAAAAAAAATGTATTTGGTCATTGTATAAAGTTCCAGAGAAAATCATTCGGGATCTTTGAACACAGAACACAACAAATATATCATAGTTAAAATTAAGTAAGAATTAAAGAATGTAAATAAAATTATTCCAACTAAAAACATTGTTTCACAAAGTAATAGGGCAGTGCATTCTGGTAAATCCTGTTTAACAGTGAGTGGCTTTATATAGCTATGTTTTTTAGCAGTTTGGTGCGCTTGTTCCATGCACAGCCTAAGAACTTGGCCACCCCACAAACCAATGATGGGGTGCCATCTGTTTTTAAAATTCGGAGGGCGACTAGGTGCTTTGTTATCCCAAGGTTTCTGCAAACTGGTCTCAGCCATCTTGCCCTTGCCCATTTGTACGCCGGGCAAGCAAAGAGAAAGTGGGCAATGCTTTCCTCCGGGGCGGGGCAGCATGGGCATGATTGTGAGGAGGATTTTGATGAATTCCATTTGGCTGTGAACGAATTTAAAGGTAAAGAACCTATTCTAAATTGCATATATAAGATTCTGTCTCTTGGCACTTGAATAAAGTCCATATATGGTTCGTAGTAGCTATATTGTTTGTGGGAAAGGTACTCCTCAGTTAATTTTCCCAAATGGAGAGTTCTCAGATCCCGTTCTGCTACCCAATTCCAATAAAGTAGTTTAAGATCCTCTTTAGAGGGAGGGATCTGGCTTGCCCATGCCCCGGACAGCCCTAAGTCAATTAGCAGTTTCTTGAGATTAGAGAGCCATTTAACTTTGTTGCCCGTATCGAATGTCAATACTTCTGAAAGTGCGGCTGCATACCCAGAGAGCTCCTGTGTCCGCCGGATGCGTGCCCAAAAAAACAGGGGAAGAGACCTGGCAATATCGCTAAAGGAACGTCTACCCATGTCGAGTAAAATTGGTCTCAGGGAGTGCTAATAGGAAGTGAGACTAGCTCTCTGTAAAATTTGTGTTCAGACTTAGAGATGTCATCAGTATTGTCAAAGCCCCAGAGCTCCGCACCATATAAAGCCGAGCTCACTGCTTTACTCTCACTGCTTTACTCTCATAAACTGCCAAGGCAGGGGCAACTGGTTTACTTACTGATAAGCTTTGCGCCTTCCTGATAGCTCCTTCCACACGCTTGTGGTTTAGCAGCATTTTATCTAGGTGGTGTCTCCAGTACATCTTATCAGAAAGACGAACCCGCAGATAGTCAAAAGTGTTGACTCTCTCTAACTGGATTCCATCTAAAGTGAGGCTAGATCTAAAGTGTTTGCAAGAAGTTAAAGCCATGAACTTCATTTTGGAGGTGTTTATCTTGAGGCCTCGGATGGTACAAAAAAGGTGGAATCGATCTGCTAACTTCTGGAGACCAGCTGGAGTTTTAGAAATAAGCAATGTATCATCGGCAAATAGGAGGGTCGCAATTTTATCTCCAGCCAAAGTGGGTGCGTCTGCGGGGTCTTTCGCCAAAAAATCAACCACCCCATTCACATACAATGAGAATAGGGTGGGAGCCAAGACGCACCCTTGGTGGACCCCCCTACTGACGATGATTCTATCAGTAACTTGGCCCTGGGCACCCCATCTTACACGGATGTAATTATCCCTATGCAAGGAAATTAGTAGATTCAAGACTCGTGGCGGGGTGCCCATTTCTGCCAAAACTGACCACAAAGACCCCCGAGGTAACAAATCGAACGCGGTCTTGAGATCGATAAAGCCAAGATATAAACAGCCCCTACCGATCACTACCACTTTCCAGTAAAGGAGGAGCAGCCGAAACACCTGGTCAATAGTCCCGGTGTTCCTTCTGAACCCCGCTTGATATTGGGAAATAATGTTACTATCATCTATCCAGTCCTGGATCCTGTGTAGGAGAACCCTGCCAACCACCTTTTGAATGACATCTATCAAACTGATAGGCCTGTAATTGGCAGGGTCCTCCCTATCCCCTTTTTTATATATAGGAACAACTTCGGCTCCTTTCCAGGAGTCTGGAACTGGTGCGCCCTTGGCAATTGAATTAAGCAGGAGCGAAATATGTTTGGCCCATCTAGCTGGATCTAGTCGAAGTAAGTCCCCCGGAATTCCGTCCAGACCAGCAGCTTTGGCAGGAACGATGCAATTAATTGCATCTACAATTTCTGTGGAATTAAACGGTGTCATGTCATCAACAGAATGTGAATGGGAAACGCGCTCTGGGGGCTGCTGGTTAACCAAGGGGTCCTGGGATGAGTATAATCTAGAGAAGTAAGCATGCCATTCTAAGCTGGTAATGTGATTGGGTATTGGGGCAGTGCCTTTGAGGTCGGCAGCTTTAATCAAGTTCCAACATTGGGTTGCACGCATCTTTTAATGCCTGCCAATGTGATTCCTCCCAGTCGCGTTTTGCTTTATTAATAGTGGCGTTATATTCTTTCCTTGCTTCTCTAATTTCAGGAAGAAATTTCCCTTTTAAGGCAAGAGATAAGGCTTCCCTCTTTGATCGACAGTCCTTGGTGAACCAGGGGTTTAGCCCCTTTTTGTTGTTACATTTGCTATTGGATGATTGCCCAGACTGGAAATGCAAACTCATCTGGCTGATAGTTGCATCGTAAATAATGGTTGCTTTAGATGTTGCTAATGGGTCTTTTGCAACTACCTTGAGATCCTTAGTTCTGGCCATCAAAATTTCAAAAATCGAATGAATTTTGAAGTCTTGCCCAACAACCTTCGCCCACTTCAAAAATCTACCAGAATTTGAGGGGACAACATCCTTGGTAATTAGAATTGGATCGATAATTGGGGCTTGCTCGGGGCATAACCATGAATTCTGCAAACAGCAGGACAAAAAATGATGGTCACTGTCCACTGTAGCGCCAACTATCATATCAATGGAAACAGTCCAGAGGTGAATGTCCACTAAGAAGTAATCAATACGAGAAGTGGATCCCACTCTATTAAAAGTGTGGGCTCCCAAAAGGTCAGATGGAACTCTGCCATTCAATGCCCTCAAGCCAAATTCAAGAGCAATTGCATTAATTTGGATAGCCACCTGGGACCACTTCTTAATGGGAGCTAGGTCTAAGGAAGATATTCCCCATTGAAGATCTTCATCTAATATCCCCAAGAAGTCATCCGAGCCTAAGGGTTCGAAGGTGCAATTGAAATCTCCTGCCACCATAATTTTCGCAAGTACATGGCAGTTGCTTAGTATTTCCACAAGATGTAAAAGGGTAGGTGAAACTTTAGCCACAGGCATCCCTCTTACATAGATATTGAAGAGTTCGAGGGTTACCCCTCCCTTTGGCCCTTTTATAGTGAGCCACAAGATATCTTGGGATGAGACTATGTTTTGTTTTACTGTCCATCCCAAATCAATACTGACCTACACAATCAGCCCGCCCGATGGACGCCCCTTACCAACATGAACCGCTGGGGTAAAGAAAGTGGTATAACCTGATTTGTGGAGTGGAGTCAAACACCAAGTTTCCTGAAAGATACAAAGATGGTGGTCGTCAGCTAAGCTGTTCAGATGGGGCAATACAAATTTATTCTTGAGCCCTGCAACATTCCAAGACAGTATCTTAAGGGAGGTGCTACGTTTCTCAGACTCCATGACCACCGTATCAATGGCTGAATCCATTGTAAATGTCATAGGGTTACTTTTTGGTTGGGCGTGACCTAAAGTTGTCTGACCCCTGATCTAAATTTGAGGCAGCTGAGGGGATAACAAACGCACGAGGTCCCCCTAAAGATGTAGAATCCAAAGAAAAGTTATTAAAGAGATGGAAATTAGAAATAGGTCCTGCACATGCCCTACTTACAGAATCAGGAATAGGTACAATGCTATGATTTTGAGATCTAGCCATGTATGGTGTCTGGTACAAAAGGGGAACATCGGGGTTAGCGAAAAGGACTTTGCCCTGGTGAAAATATGTATTCTGCCTTGTAGACTGAACAGAGGTATTAGGTAGTCAATCATTTTGGTTCAGTGGGGAGGGTGGGTCACACACTGGGAGTTCTTGATGGAAACCAATTCTTTTCTCAGCTAAAGGTGGAGAGCGCCTGATCTGTATTGAAGACGACTCTGGAGAGGATCTGCGATACTCTAACGCAATCAAATTATCCGCCAGTTCTGCATTTGACAATGTTAATTCGATATTGTCGAAAACCCCATTTGCGGATGGACACCTGCTTGCTCTTTACATGTCCTCCCGTATGATGAAGCAACAGCCTCCAACATGTCTTAGCCAGTGAATGGACTTGTTGACTAATGAGTCTTTACTCTCGACCCTATGGGTGGCATCGAGTTTAGGGACATTAACCATAAAAACACTGTGCATTGTTTTCAAATGGTCCCTATGATTGGGGGGAGGTAAGAGGTTTGTTGGAGCCCGTGTTTTTGGATAAAATTGAGAATCAGGCAATAGTATAGTTCTCCTGGGCATAGGATGTTTGTTGGCTCGAGAATGGATCTCGGGGGGATAGTTAGTGCGGGAAACTTGGGGTGTCTCACAGATGTTAGATTTACTTTTGTGTGCATGGTAGGGCGCTTTATCCTGAGCCATTCCCAGCCCATCACATTCTTTGTCAATGCTCGGTGATGTGCAATGGGGGCGCTGTAAGATGGTAGAATACTGCTTTGGATGACAAGCTAATGGTAAAGACCTAACAAAGGAATTGAGTCCAGTAATCATGCTTTTTAAAGATTCGACTTCAGCTTTGAGGGACTGAATGATTTGAGCAAGTTGGTATCAGGACATTTACAGGGGCAATTCCCATTAGAGTGGATTTGTGGAAACAGGATTTTAGCTGTAGTTTCAACCGGGGTAATAGTGGGAGAATCTGCTAGAACTTCAAACCTGTTTGTGTAGGGTATTTGAAAGCCTGTATGGCTCGTGGGTGGACTTAAGAGTTCAGCCTGTAGATCCAAAGCGGTAACTGCAAGATGTTTATGGCCCAAAGATTTAACTAATTGATCATCAGAATTACAAGAGGATTTCTTGAACAGTGCAGGTATAATAGTTGGCGGAGCAGTTTTTATGTTGGCTACTATTGAAAGAGGAACAAAGGGTTTGTCAATCAAGAGGTCCTCGCATTCCCTAACTAGAGTATCTATCCGATCCATGACACAATTGTCACCAGCATTTTTAAGAGTCTTTCTAGCCGTTTTCATCTTTCCCACAGAAATATTAGAGCCATTACCACCCCCAACCCCGGCCCCCTCCATAATGTTCTGCTTCCCCATTGTAACAAAAAAGAAGAGAAAATGCGATTAGCCAAGAGTGCAAAATCAGGGGCAAATTGACAATACGATTTGATTGATGTACCTTGAGTCCCTTGAAAATTCGAAGGAGCTTTCAATTGTCTCTCAGTGATGTTGGCAAGACAAGCTCATAAACGCAATGCCACTAGCATATTCACAACCTTGCTGCCACTCCGGGCACAAAATAAGAGAGTGGGCCCAGCCCAGCCACCTCCGGGCAAGGACGGGTCCCCCTAGGCCCGGGCGAGTCCCGTGCCGCGTTGATGTTATGCACTTTTAAGCACGATGGCGGGATTGACACCTCCCTCCTGGGAGCGTGACAGGCTGGGATATGGAGTCCCAAAAAGTGCTGGTGCTGCAGGCGATAACAAGCGCGTCCCCTGTGTATATCCCAATGAAGGGCCATGAGAAAGAAACTAAGTCAACCACAGAGGTGTCTTAGACATTCTTCTCAGCCACTGCAGGCAGGGTGGCAGTTTGTTACAAAGGAAGAGGTGTGTTTTCTCATTTTCATAGGCAATCCCTTAGGAGTGGTAACTGATCCCCTTAAGGGAAAATGAGTTGCCCTAGAAGGTTTACAGTAAAGAGAAAATACAGAATAATGTTTTTTGGTGGAAATTCTGCAATGGTTAGTGCGGAGTACTTCTCCTATCATTCGCTAGCGAACATGATAAAAAGGCCACCTCACCACCACCTTTCCAGTACATTTCAAGATACTGGACATCACATGACGGGAGACAGAAAAACTCTCTGTGACTGTCGAAGAAAAAAGTCTAAATAATTCCTAATCTATATAGGCACCCAGAGATTGAAACTGCTCTCAAAGGGCCTTTCGTTGTTCCCTGCCACAGGGACAAAATATCAGACACGGGCATCATCTTGTGCAGAAGCTGCAGCAAGTGAGATTTGAATTAACTGCGTGAGAGCTAGCTGGTGAGGCATCTGTCCCCTAAGGACCTGCCCTGGCGAGCTGGGAGATATAGGAGAGACATACAGTGACTTTTCCATGTCATGAGTATTGGGACTCTTGGTTATATCAGGAAGCAGAAACAGAGAGACCGGTCTCACCATTGGAAATGTGGTAGTTGTTTCCCAAAAAGCACAAGAAAGATTGGAAGCATTGGCGTACACCTGCTAAAAGATTACTGCCGTTCCCTCTCCCAGTTCGTCTAATGCATGTTTATGTCATTTTCTGTAGTAAATTGTTCTTTGCTTTTTTAGATTGGCTTTATTGTGCTGTGATCTTTACCTATTGTTTTGTACAGCTAAAATGTAGCAATTGTCTGCACTTGTTCAACAGCTGCTAAGGGTTAAGTAGAGTTTCTTACTGAAATGTGTTATTACGAAGCACAATTGTGTTTATTATGTTTTGTAGGGGTGCCCCCTCCCCTAATTAATAATCCTTTTATTGTGTCCCTCTGGTTTCTTGGACTCATTTGCACTCTGTGTGGTGTATTAAGAAATTAATAATCCAATTTCTGGGAGCTAGAATAAATCACTCCCATTGAGAGATGATGTGCTGCTGTGAGATAATTGACAAACGGAGTCCTTAAAGAAATCATGTTCTCTTTCTTTTCTGTTGATCGTCCAATCATGATAATGACGGTTAAACCCTCGTGAACCAAGGGGCACAAGTCAGACTGACAAGCAGTTTAAAAAAAAAAGATGTTCAGTAACAATGTGTTAAGTAAATATTCTTCACACAATGTTTAACAGTGAAACGGGTGCTTACAAACATGCAAAGTAACTTCTTATTGGTGTTTGAAAGCGTTCTGTGAATGATCAATGTGGCTTGAAATGAGTTTATATGGTGTAGCAGAGATTGTAAGGAGCTATAAATATGGAAGTGGGGATGAGAATGAATCATAGCTTTGACAAAAAGAGCAGAGAGATGAATTATGATGAAATCATCAGTAAGGACTACTAGTGAATCATAACACATGGTCCTGATTTGCAAGAATTTGATGTGCAAAGAATTTATTACATTGACTAGACACAAGCGTTGCTCGTGGTGTCAACGGGGGACATGGTTTTAAAACCCTCTGTATCCAGAGCAGTGGTGGTCTTACCTTAGCCGTTTGGTTCTCTTTTGAAGATAAACAACAGTGGGGTCTTTGGAACCCAGCCACTTTCGGAGAGGTGAGGGCTGGATCTGATTAGAAAAAGCCTGGCGGAAATGACAGATGCTCCAGTCATTTTCGGTCAGGTGAAGTGAGGGGCATATTATCAAGACAGGCGATAAAATTATCGCCGCTTTAGCGGAAGAAAACTGACGCTAAAACGGCGAAAATGGGCTTGATAATATGCTCTATGGAATTCCAATTGAAGATCAGGTTAGATGTCTTTCACATCTAACATGGGCTTCAATTGAAATTCCATAGAGCACATTATCAAGCCCATTATCACCTTTTTAGCGGCCGTTTTCTTGTTTGGCTGGAAGAGGGATTGCAAAGAAAACAAACAGTAAGCCTTGAGTGAACTCATGTCCCATCTTTTTACACTTGCATGCAATAAGTGCTTGGCAGTGACGCTGACTGACGGGTGCATCTCTGATTATTTACTGTGCTTCCAAGAGTGGAAGGATTCCCATCCAAGCATTTGCGTGTGTCGGAATAGCTTCTACTCTGGAGGATCCATTAACCATTCTTGCTCTTCGTGCCCCTGTCTCCAATGGACAGGAGAAGGTTGGGCCGGATGGCAAATTGTGAGGCATGCTGAATCAAGCACCAATCTTTCAGGGAGTGGCGAGAGATGGGCAGGGGAAATATGCACATTTTTCAAAGCAACCAATATTTTTTTTAATAATGAGACAATTTGTTGTCAGCATACCTTGAAATTGATAAGCCCCCACCAAATACACACAACTGGAAAGCAGACAACCACGTGAATAACTAGCAGTTTTGCTGTATTATTAATTTCCCAAAATTATTCAATACAATAGTATAGTGGTGCAGCACTGTTTCTTTTAGTGGCTAGTAAGTTCTCCCAAGATGCACAAAGAACTGAGGGGCATATCAGCAACAACCGGCGATAATTATCGCTAAGCGCACTTAGCGGTAGGATAATTATCGCCGGCTAGCGTGGATTTTTATCGATGAGATAGCGTGCTAATAACAACGCTTATCTCAAAAGCGATAAAAATCCTAGCGCTAACTGCCAAACGTGTGATTATCGCTGGAAACCCAGCGATAATCCCACGAAGTCTGGCAATAGATTGCTGATAGGGCCTCACATACTTAGCCATGATATCCACCTTCCATAGGATATCATGGCTAAGTCAGTTTCAAAGCAGGCGTAAGGAAAGTAGCGATAACAGAGGTTATCGCTACTTTTCCTGACGCTATGCTGCTTAGCGTGAGGCTTGATAATAGGAGAAATGTCGCTTAGCGACATATCTCCATTTATCTTGGGGAGGAACGCCCTCTTTGCATCTCATTAGAGATGCAAAGATGGGCGTTAAGGGAAATGGAGATAAGGCAAGGTTTCACGCGATGGCGTGACCTTGCAGATAAGGCGATAAAATTATCGCCGCTTTTCGTCCAAAAACGGACGCAAAAGCGGCGATAATTTTTTTAACACCTGCTTGCTGATATGCCCCTTAGCGGCATATTATCAAGACAGGCGATGAAATTATCTTTAGCGGCAGAAAACTGCCGCTAAAACGGCGATAATGGGCTTGATAATATGCTCTATGGATTTCCAATTGAAGACCATGTTAGATGTGAAGGACATCTAACCTGAGCTTCAATTGGAATTCCATAGAGCATTTTATTAAGCCCATTATCACCGTTTTAGCAGCAGTTTTCTGCCGCTAAAGTGGCGATAATTTAATCGCCTGTCTTGATAATATGCCCCTGAATGTTTCATCATTCTCTCTGCCTTTGCTTTTATGCAATGCCTGTGTGTTGGACTTGGCCCTTCTGGCAGGTTCACCCCTGAACTTTTTTTGCTTTTATGGGTGACTTGGTGATAGTGGTTTTTGGTTTCTGCGCACTTTCCCTGTGTCCCAGGGTAAAATGCGTGCGCCCTCTGAGTGAATGTGGTGAGATAGGCCTGCCCTCCCATAGGAATGCATGGGGAATGTATGTGTCCCTGGTAGTTTCTGATGCGTGGGGTGTGCAGGCTCGAGTTTGGTATGTGCGGACTCGTGTGATTGAATGCTTCGCAATGGTGTATGATGCGTGATTATGTCATGTGCGGAAGTGCCACTTCTAGGAGTTGGCATATTAGTGTAAAGTGTGTCTGGCGTGTGATTGGCTGGAGCTGGCTGGTGAGCCTGGCTACAGGAGTCTGGTTGGGTCTGCCCCAGTGGTGAGTGTGAGATTAGCATGCTGATGGCTGGGGAGGAGTGCACCTTGGACCTGAATAGGGCAGGGCTTTCCCCACACAATGCTGGCTCTGCCCCCTGTGGTGCGACTGACGACCCTAGCCCTGCCAGTGAATAGAGTGAGGGGCTGAGCACATCAAGGGTGCTCCCCAACCAGCTGCGACTGGTTTTCCCCCTCACCCTGAACCAAGATCAAAGGGTTTTACTGTATAAAAATGGGGCTGTGTCCCCACAGAAGCTGTTCTCTTCCAGGATCCTAACTGAGGGGGGCTGCTGCTGCTGGAGGCCAGGAGGAACCGCCACGTGGGACTGCCTTCCTGCCCTGGAGGGCCCAGTGAGCTGGCCCCTGGCCCAACCTTGCCCCCCTGCCTATCTTCTTAAAAACGTTGCTGGACTTTATGCTTATTCTCCCCTAAGCGCTGGGAGCGCTTTATTTGGATCCCTAAAGCGTCTGGGAGCTTTTATTGTCCTTTAGCGCTGAGAGCGCTTTCACTTTTTATCCTTAGCGCTAGGAGCGCTTTAATTCTGCAAGCCGGTGCCCACCCGGCATTTGCCCCGTTCTTCGACGATCCTGAAGTCCCCTGGCAGGTGCCCACCCTGCCAGGGACATTGTTGTGGCGTTCGTTGGCGGGTGCCTACCCCGCTTATTGAATTATTCCTACGGCAGGTGCCCGCCCCGCCGTACATTGCCCTCTTATCGTCAGCGCTGCAGCCCGGGCCGGGACATCCAGGAAGTCAGGCGGGCCTCCGGAACAGGAAACAGGAGGGCGGGAGCCTACCCCGCCTCCCTCCGACGACTCGCGGCTGTTTTGGGGCCCCGGAGCAGGCAGGAGCGGACCCTGCGCCCCGGTGCCCTCGCCTAAGAAGAGAAGAGTCCCCGAGGTAGTGGCGGCCCGAGCGGGGCTCTCGTGAGGAAGAAGAGAGCCCCGCCTTCATCGGAGACGTCAGCGCTTCAGCCCGGTGAGTGCGTGAGGCAGCCTGGTTGGTGGCAGAGCGCTGGTGCGCTCCACGAGGCCAGTGTGGGTTCAGGAGCGAGTGCGCTCCACCGGGGGCATTACGCTTGTCGAGCCCCGTGAGGCTCCCACGATTGGTGGCATATTGGTTTAAGAGTCCGAGTGAGGCTCCAAACTACGGGGGAATTTTTCCTGCAAGCAGAGCGGCCCCGGAAGGCAGCGGGCCGCTCCAAAGTTTTAGGGGCACATTCGTTTGTTGAGCCACGAGGCTCTAACAGGGCACATTAG
Organism: Triturus cristatus; assembly: GCF_964204655.1. NCBI lineage: Eukaryota > Metazoa > Chordata > Amphibia > Caudata > Salamandridae > Triturus > Triturus cristatus. The sequence goes on from NC_140588.1 coordinate 685,029,289, forward strand.
TTTGCAGAGCCACAGAGGCTCCAACGGGGGCATTTCTTTATTGTTTAGAGCCCAGAGGGGCTCAGGGGACAGTCCGTGGACAGAGCCTGCCAGGCTCCAGCGTTGGCCCCAGCATTGTCCTACAGCTGCCCAGCACTTCGTGGGCAGCTGCTCCGTTTAGGCCCCTGACTCTGCTGGACGCAGGGCGTCCAAGCCCCTACGAGGCCAGTTGGCCTAGGGACTGCCACAGGTGGTGGCGAATGTGAGTTTTGCGCTAATGTGCCTTCTGTTTACACCTCTGAATGTGCTTTTATGCGTCATGTGTAACGTTCTATTGTGGTAAATAATTTAATTACCGGGACTTAATTTGATACAGAACATAATAAAAATAGCTCAATAAGTAAGAGGCAGAATCCGTGGTATTAGAGGTTAAGAACGGGCTTTATTCCAATGGACGATTTCGAAATCGTGGACTCCAAGTTCCATCACCACGGAGGCTCAGGAAGTGAAGTACATACATTATTGATAATTAATAACTTTTATACAATAGGCATTACAGCGAAGCAAATGCAAGAGGCGTAACAATTGATAGCAAAGATAACATTTCACATGCGTAGCTGAAGGAGGCGTAATTGGGAGTAACAAGGAAACGTCATTGGTTGTGATGTTACATATGGGTGGACCTATGAAATAATTTTGCAATGTCAGCAGAAATACTTTGCAGAGATGCGCGCGCAGCAGCATGACGTGTGATTGACGTGCAGCTAGGGGGTGAAGGGGACTTGACATTTAGCTCTACATGTGGCGACAGATGTCTAGAGGGTCAAGTCAACCTAATCCCAAATCATATCTAACATCCTATGTTTAAAGAACTATGTTATCCAAAAGAGAGGTCTCTTAGAGTAGAATCTTATTCTATACTGACTATACTGACTGTTAGTGCGTGTACAAGCGTCTAAGTGTCTACACTAGATGCGAGGGCAGGAATCTTCCATAGTAACAGGACTACGAAGTACTTGTATAAAGACAGAGAAGCCGGGCCTCTGCTCGGTAGTTGGCAGAATGTTTACTTAAGCTACTAGACAGGAATGCATTGGGCAGGGAGCGGAGCAGATAATTTCCGAAGGTGAAATACAGTTCTTGGCAGGCAGCAAGCTGATGTCAGGCATCGTGAGCCGCGCAGGGAATGAGACAAAGTTCATGGTCACAGATGCAGGCTCGGACTGGAGCTTCAGAGACAGAAAGCAAGAAAAGCTTGATGACAGAATCAGGGCCTACTCGTCTGAACTGTAAAATGGCATAAGTGAACCATATAAAGGCGGTGGCCTTTCGTACTTAGGAATGGAATATCCGGCCCATTCATGGCGGATCTGAAAGAGGACATGTTAACGGTGGACGCACATGTATTTGCGTCTTCATAACTGGAACTGGAGGGAACATACATGTACTTGTAACATGTACATAGAACCGTTGGGGTCCAAGATAGGGGACATAACTGACCAGAAAAATCCATATTTCCACATCCCCCTACTTGCCCGTCAAGAGATATCAATCTTCATTAATCCATTGATCTGTTCATATAGCATCATTTGTTCTTCTTTCTTCTTCCGGGATCTTGAATGAAAATCTTGATGTGGAATGCACGATGTGGCACACAGACCACAAATCGCTGGTCCACATTGCAGGCATAAGCAGCAACTGAATAGTATGAGAAGGCCAATACCTAGGAAGGATAGAACTCTCCATCCCCAGGCTGATAACACGCTCCAAAACCAACCGGACCAAGTCCAGGTGCCTGGATTCTGGTGTATCTGGCTTACAATCTTATGAAGGCGCGTTATAGCTTTATATACAGATGGCGAATTTTCTGGTATGAATATGCAACAGCTTGATCCGATGACCCTACAAGCTCCGCCCCTATCAGCCAGGATGACGTCAAGGACAAGACGATTTTGAAGCACAACAATCCGCATGGCAGACTGCTCTTCTGTTAAATTGCCTAGGGCGGAAATAGTTTCGTTCACTACTGCTTCAAGGGTTCTAGTCAATCTACGTATCAGCTTACTATTAGTAACGGTACCTATATAGGGAAAGAGACCTTTATTGAAATCTGTGTATTTTTCCCATGCTGTTTCAGTGTAGTCGACTATTGGGAGATCTCTCCTTTCTCTATTGTGTACTAAATGAGTATTTCTGTGATAATCAGGAGGAGCTAGAAAAACAGGTGGCAAAAGGAATCCAATGTAGCAGGTACCATCCCAATCTAGAGGCAAACGTACATATGCCGTCTGACCACATATAAAATAGGAATGGCGGGAAGCTCTAAATGTCGACTTGCCTTGATCACTGAATTCTATTACAGTGGTGCATCTACTATGGCCCATATGTATGGAACCATTCTTTCTTACACATAATTCACCTTTTACTGGAAATACTGACATGGCGGGCAAACTTGGAGTAGCTTCGGATTCGATATTTAGGATCATAAGATTAAGCGTAAAATTACCTAATCCATATACTTCATTTTCTAGATCAGTTCCTGTTCTTTTGGGAAGTCCCTCCTTGTTGGGGTGGCAGACTTTAAGTAAAACTAAGTTCAGATTTCCCCATACCCAGTTGTCTTGATAAACTGCAGAATTTGAATCTAAGGAATTAATTAAGCTAAACCATGCTCCACAGGAGCCGTTGTGTGTGAACGGGTATGGAAAAAGGGGTAGAATTCCTTTATAGTTCTGATAGGGAGGGAGTCGGCCACATATCCAACAATTTGTAGCATTGCTAACCTGATGGGAATGATGTAACATACTAATAAAAGTGTTATTGCGCAGCGCAAATCTGTATGACAATTCATGCGGGGGTAATTCACTAAAAGAATGTTCAGCAGTAATATTATAAACATGTCTAGAAATAGGATAATATATGTGCAACAATATACTTGCAATAATTATAAAAAAACTTAAGAAAAACAAAATTAATAACGTCACTGTGCAATGACTACGCAGTGATTTACAATATGTATGTCGTTTCAACATTTTTCGGGTTTTTTCTCTATTCAGATCTAAGGGATACATGTCGGAGACAAATTCAACCGCTTCACCTTGGAGAGGACTTAAACAATCAAATTTCCCGACTGATTAGATCTGAGTTTTAGTTTATAATGTCCGTGACTACTTGAGTCAACCAAAGGAAGTTTTGAGTCAATGGGTGAAGACACACGAGGTGTAGTTTTTATATCCGATGGTAGTCCATAAAATTTCTTGATATGACTTGAGTGTACCCAGCCTTTTCTGCCTTCGATCTTCACGGCTGTCCTTGTGGTGAGCAATACGAGCTGAGGCGACCTCCACCTAGGATCCAGCTGAGTCTTTCGATCAAAGTTCCTCACTAAAACGAGATCCCCCGGAATTACGTCATGGGGTTTCACTTCAGTGTTGTCAGGAAAAGCTGCAGCTACCTGTGAACGACAAGATTGTAGTGCAGACATCAAGGAAGCCAAGTAATCTGTCAGCATATTACAGTCAATATCAGTTATTTTACGTGGTATAGGCGTCCCCCACATATTTGGTGGTCTGCCAAAGATCACCTCATACGGGGATAGCCCTGTTCGAGAGTGTGCTACCATTCTCATGTAAAAGAGTGCAACTGGTAATGCTACTACCCAGTCGACACCTTTCTCCCTGCATATTTTGGACAATCTGATTTTCAAAGTTTGATTATGTCGTTCCACGAGACCTGCTGCCTCGGGGTGTCGGACACAATGGAACTTCCACTGATAGCCTAACAAAAGTGAAACGTGTTTCATTAGTTCGGATGAGAACGGCTGGCCGTTATCTGAGTAGACAGCACGTGGTAAACCGTACCGTGGGAAGAATTCTCGAACTAGCTGCTTGGCAGTGGTCGGGGCAGTGTAATCTGATACTGGGTACGCTTCGGTCCAACGGGAAAGAGCACAGACAACTACGAGAACATATTTGAATCCTCGACATCGTTCCATCTGGATATAATCCATCTGGAGGATTTCAAAAGGGTGATCAGGAGGCTGAAATCCACCCTGCTCTACGGGGATGCTTTTTCCTGGGTTAAACTGACAACAGATCATACAGGTACGGACTTTTTGTTTCGCTGCTGCTCGTAAATGCTTGTTGAACCAAATATGTTGAATGCTGTCTAGCATAGCTTTTTCTCCTAGATGTGCTGGACTATGGATAGTGTTAATAATGACTCGGACCATTGAATCAGGAAGGAACCACACAGATTTTTCCTTCGTCATCCATCCTTGATCCGTTTGGATCCCTCCTAATTCAGTCCATTTCCCTATTTCGTCTGGAGTAGCATGTGTCTGTATGTCAATTACATCAAGAGTGGGATCCTTAACCATCATGCAATGTGTTGGTGTCTGGACTATTGTCTTTGTCATGTCGGATGTTTGAGTTTGAGCAGTCTGTTTAGCTGTTCTGTCAGCTAGATCATTGCCTTGAGAAATGATATCAGTAATTTTCGTATGAGCTTTACATTTCATAATCGATATTGCAATGGGTAAATGTATTGCATCTAATAAGGCATGAATGAGGGGTCCGTGCTGAATGTGGGCACCGTGAGAAGTTAAATAACCTCTCTCTCGCCACAGCACGCCGAAGTCATGTACAACTCCGAATGCATAACGTGAATCAGTGTATATGTTGACTTTTTTATTTGTGGCTTGAATACAGGCTTGTGTCAGAGCGACAAGCTCTGCTGCTTGAGCGGACAAGGTATTTATACACTTGGTTTCAATAATTTCAGTGTCTGTTGTGACTGCGTAAGCGGCCACTAACTCTCCTGTACCTGTTCTCATACATGAACCATCTACATACAACGTTAGGTCTGGATCTGACAATGGGACATCTGTCAAGTCTTGTCTGGGTTTCGTCGTTATTGTAATAACATCAATACAATCATGAGCTAGTGGGTCTGTTCCATTTACAGGTAAAAGTGTGGCAGGATTCAATGTGTTACAACGTCTGATTTCTATATGTGGCTGAAACAATGTTAATTCGTAACCTGTAAGTCGCGCTATAGTCAAGTGTTGTGTTTGCGTTCGATTCACAAGAACCTCTACTGCATGTGGTACTTGGACTGTCAATGGATGTCCTAACACTATGGCATCGCTTTGTCTGATTGCTAAAGCTGTCGCTGCCACTGATTTCAGGCACGCAGGCAGAGCCTGAGCTACGGGATCTAATGTACTAGAAAAATAAGCACACGGTTTGTGTGATCCTGCTTGTTCTTGTGTGAGTACTGACAAGGCAGTACCTTCTCGTTCTGTAACAAAGAGTGTAAAATGTTTTCTGTAACATGGTGTTGCTAAAACAGGTGCTTGGCATAGAGCTTTCTTTAAGCTTTCAAAAGCTAGTGTGTGTTCCTGAGTCCAAGGGAGGACAGTCGATGTGGCTGCCTCCTGTGTTGTTAATTGAATGAGTGGTTTTGCTAGAAATGCATACTGAGGGATCCACTGCCTACAATATGAAGTAAGGCCTATGAAAGCCCGCACCTCCTTTTGTGTCTTGGGTATTGGCATATTAGCTATTAACTGAATGCGATCTGGTGTAAGCTGCCTTCCCTCCTTGGACAGCGAGTGACCAAGGTAAATAACTCGCTGGACACAGAATTGCAGCTTAGAAGGGGACACCTTGTGCCCCTTTTCGGCTAGAAATTGTAAAACCGTCAGTGATGCTTTTTCACATTCAGGTTCGCTTCGGGCGGTGATCAGCAGATCATCGACATATTGAAGCAGAGCAGTGTTGACTGGCATGTGGATACTGTCAAGTTCTCGTTTCAGTGCTTGGCTATAGATGCTGGGGCTTTCTGTAAATCCTTGAGGTGCGCGTGTGAATTTATAGCTACGTCCATTTAAACTAAATCCGAACAAGTATTGGCTTTCCGGATCTATTGGGACGCTGAAAAAGGCATTCTTGAGATCAATTACAGTAAAGAATGTTGCTTCGGAATCAATAGCTGTCAGTAATGAAGAGATGTCTGGAACTACAGGGTATTGTGGTACAATACATTTATTTAATTCGCGCAGATCAATAACCAATCGATATACTGGGGAAGCCTTTGGATCAGTTCGTTTAAGAATCGGAATTATCGGTGAATTACATATATTGGAGTCGGTCTCCACAACCACTCCTTGGCCGATAAGCTCGTCAATGATTTGCAGTAAAGCCATTACAGCATCTGGGGGTAACTTGTATTGTCGCATTCGTGGTAGTACCACTCCTGCCTTTAGTGTGACTCGATATGGTGTAATGTTCATGCAACCAACATCTGTAGGGCCTTGTGCCCATAAATGTGTGGGTAAAGTCTGCAGTCGGGAATCCATGTCTCGAGACACATAGTGACCTTTGAAATCACGTAAAAACAATCTTACTCCTTCCGGAGAACAACATATTATAGCTCCTAGAGCTTTCAGTGTTTTTATACCTAACAAGTTTTCTGGACATGATTTAGTAAGCAATAAATCTGTAGTTCTGGTCAAGGGTCCTATCGTAAGAGGAAGAGGCTGTGATACTTCATTAACAATAGGTTTTCCTGAAAAACCAAGGGATATATTCTGTGAGCCTGAGAGGGGTGCCCCTGGAACTTCACTACGTTTTATAGTTGTTCGACTTGCCCCTGTATCAAGTAAAAAATTTCTATCTTGGCCTAATAATTCACTATGTACATAAGGTCCTTCTTGGTCTACAGGGACCTCGATAAGGGGTAAGTCAACTTCCCTCTCTAGGCTGGTTCATGCATATCATTGATAATCAGGATAGTCATACTGTGCGGTCTGGTACAGCTGTCGTGTCGTGGTTTGTGTGGCAGCAGCCGGCAGCGCTGGTGCGGCTGGCACAAACTGTATAGACTGTTGTGGAGCTGGCATGGCTTGTGCATGCTGCGGTGCTCCTTGTTCATTCTGATCCTGTCTAAGCGGCCGTGGTCTTTCTTTTGTAATACCTGTGGCGATATTACGCTTCAGGACTGGGCAATCGTGTATGTAATGTCCTGGCTGTTTACAATAGTTGCATGTCCCTTTTATAGGTCCTGCTGAATCACCGGAATGTGTCGTACCCTTTTTATGTCCTTCAGCTGGAACTGTCTGAGAGACTAGCATTTTCATTTTCGTGTCTTTCATGCGTCTTTGTTCATGTTCTTGTTCCTCTCTAATTCTATTGTAATGGTACTGTAACATTTGTAACATTTGTGATGGGGTATTACCTTGCCATGTACTCTCGAATTTTAATACTCTATTCTTCACTTGGGGCAAAGAATTTTCAACTAATTTTGTCACAAACAGATGTGGGTATGACTCGCTACTTGCTTTTATACCACTATTTATACCAAAACATTTTTCGAATCGGGCATAGAAATCACTAGTGTCTTCATCTTGCTTTTGTTTACAGGCTGAGATTGCACCCCAGTCTTCCTTTTTCGTAGTTAATAAACGTGGCAGTACCTGTACTAATAAACCTGGTAATGCTTTAGTTTTGTCCCCAAGCCCCGAACCTGGACCTCGGGCCCTTTCTTCATTTTCTAATGCTGTCCAATCTATCTTTTGGTCTCCTACCTCCCACTCTTTTTCCTTGAGTTTTTCATAAATGCCAGCAGGCATTAATACCTTTAATATTGTCATAATGTCGGGATAGGTATACTCTCCCATGAGTAACATATCTTTAATTTCTCGGTGGAAACCCGCAGGGTCTTTGTCATGACTGGGTACCACTTTCTTCATTTCTAACAATTCTATTTTTGATATGGGCGTATATACATATACACGTTTAAACTGATTGTTCTCGCCCTTTATTGGGTGTACTTCTCGTAAGGGATTCTGTCTGTCCATGTAATACATCGGTCTTTCCTTGATGGGCAATGAAACATGTTCTGGACATACAAAAAGAATGTACTGCCTTCTGGATTCTAGTATTTCCTTAATTAACTTAGTACCTGAACCTTTCCATCTATTCGTGAGTAATTCAGTCAATATATCAGGTAAGGGACCAGGATCTGAATGTTGGCTTTTATATAGTATAAGAAGTTGTTGAATCATATAAATCCCAGCTAAACGCTGTTCATCTGGGGTGAGGTTCAAAAATGTGTGTGCTACTGTATCATCACCATATTTTCCGGGACTGTCAACCCAATGAACGGCTGACCTGGCTAATTCTTGTTCATCCATAGAATCGAGTAAATGATAACCCCTTCGTTCTCGCAGTAATTTGTCAGCGGCTTGGAACGAATGCTCGGGGGACCTTATATTTATTATAGGTGTTTGGAAATTCCTGTTATTATCTGGACATATCGGACGTATCGGATCAGTAAAACATCTGGTACTATTACAAGATCTTCCTCTACCTACATAGGCTATGGTGTCTGACTGTCCTGTGGGCAGTCCTGATCCTTCCTCCTCCTCGTTTTGTTCAAACTGGTCTACCGCTAATCTCTCTTCGTGTAGGCGTTCTATTTCTTTACGGATCTTTCTGCACATGGCTATTATACAGTTTTGCTTATCATGTCTCCCTTCTGATATATTCTGGCTCCATCTGGTAAGAATTTGCATTGCTTCCGGGTCTACCCCCGGTCGGTCTTGATTTCTGATCACACAATTTATAAGGAAACGTAACAGTTCCCCCTGTATCTCCACTTTCTGGTATTCCATAGCTCTGTTAATACATTCAGAATCTCGCCCTGTTTGGACAAAATGATATATATTATCTAGATGCATAGTCATTCCTGGTAACTTCCCTAAATACACCGCGGCTCGTCTGATACGTAATGATGCCAGGATCATTTCGTCCTCTTTGCCGGGCACAGGGTCATATCTACAATCTACAAGAAGTTCTTTAAGCGTGCGGGAATTTATGAGTTTGGGGGTACGTGGGTGTGCTGACTCTTGAAAGGTAAGTTTATTTACTCTGGGTGGCGTAGAAAAAATATTGGTAGCACCTCCGGTAGCCCCGTCTGGAGTATCGGGCGTGAAAGGATTCGTTGAACGCGATACAGCAACTATAGGTGTGGACATAGCTATAGAAGTAGCTGTAGGAACAGATGTGGGAACGGACGTGCTTGCCGGAACTTGTGTCATAGAGCTTTGTTGTTGTAGAGATACAGATACAGGATCTTGGCGTTGAACCTCCCCGGCCGACGGTCTATGTGGGGCGGGGTTAGCATACTCGGGAGCTGCGTCATCTAAATATGAGGAAAGAAAAACATCTTCTGCGGTTCTAGGATGCCCCTTAGGATGTACCTTTATTGGAAATAATGGGGGTGGCAAGTCTTTTGGTATCCCCGCAGTAGCCTTAGGTAATCCCTCGGCCAGAAGGGGATACATACCCTTCATAAGGGCATGTCTTTGTCTGTCTACTTGTTCTGATTTTACTCGTGTACCTTCTTCAATTAATAGATTTTCTTGAACTTTATTTGAATTCTCTTTACTCTTCTCTTCCTGTCTACGTGCTTTTCTGCGCGTCTATACGATTCTTTACGCCATAATTCAATGGCGTCTTTCTGTGATTGTCTAGCTTTCTTTTTCCATAATTCTTCCTCTACTTTCACGATGCACTCTGCATCCCAGGTCCCAGCTGCGGGCCACCTCTGACTTTCTGGTAATTCCTTAGTGTAGTCTACCCATAGATCAAGAAATAATATGGCGTCTAAGCCGTGTTTATGATACATGAAGTACCCTGGAGTGTCCCTAGGAGGAATAGGAACAGCTTCTTCGAGTACCCCTTTTCTAGTTGTGATCTGTCTTAATTTCGAAAAGAGCGGCATATTGAGAACTGATCTGATACTTGATCTTGAACAAACTTAATACAATAAACACGATAATGAACAGTCATTCATACCACAATATGCAGAACGTATTAACACATTTAACATTTAAATGAGCAAACAATGATGATGACGATCTAAGGAAAACTTAATCACTTAAACATAATACTCGGCATTATCTGAATTATTCTGAATTTATATACTTGATATACTAGATATACTGCTAAACAGTACAGATACACTGCTGGAACAGTGCAGACCGGATTTGTGTACCCAAACCCGTCTGGACCGGCACAACTTATGTGCACGCCAGAACGCCTCCCCAGTAATGGTACTCACCGGGTAGCTCGGAACGGAAGGCCTCGGAACGGGACTGAACTGAACTGGACCGGACTGGACTCGACTCGACTCGAAAATTTCGGACACGTCGGGACATCGGAAACCTGGTGGGCCTCTGTATACCTCGGATCTTGCTCTCTCAGCTAGGCTCTGGTCGGGATACTTCGCACTTCTCACCGCCTCGTCTGGGTGTTGATCGCAGCCTCAGTCGCCCCCGCTTGACCGGAGGGAGATACAGGAAATCCTGCTGGTACGCGTTGTTATCCGTCCAGCTGTGGCAGGAGACCGGGCCTGCAACGCACCACCGGCGCGTGAGATGAGAAAGTGTCCCTGTTCGGGCGCCATTTATGTGGTAAATAATTTAATTACCGGGACTTAATTTGATACAGAACATAATAAAAATAGCTCAATAAGTAAGAGGCAGAATCCGTGGTATTAGAGGTTAAGAACGGGCTTTATTCCAATGGACGATTTCGAAATCGTGGACTCCAAGTTCCATCAAAACGGAGGCTCAGGAAGTGAAGTACATACATTATTGATAATTAATAACTTTTATACAATAGGCATTACAGCGAAGCAAATGCAAGAGGCGTAACAATTGATAGCAAAGATAACATTTCACATGCGTAGCTGAAGGAGGCGTAATTGGGAGTAACAAGGAAACGTCATTGGTTGTGATGTTACATATGGGTGGACCTATGAAATAATTTCGCAATGTCAGCAGAAATACTTTGCAGAGATGCGCGCGCAGCAGCATGACGTGTGATTGACGTGCAGCTAGGGGGTGAAGGGGACTTGACATTTAGCTCTACATGTGGCGACAGATGTCTAGAGGGTCAAGTCAACCTAATCCCAAATCATATCTAACATCCTATGTTTAAAGAACTATGTTATCCAAAAGAGAGGTCTCTTAGAGTAGAATCTTATTCTATACTGACTATACTGACTGTTAGTGCGTGTACAAGCGTCTAAGTGTCTACACTAGATGCGAGGGCAGGAATCTTCCATAGTAACAGGACTACGAAGTACTTGTATAAAGACAGAGAAGCCGGGACTCTGCTCGGTAGTTGGCAGAATGTTTACTTAAGCTACTAGACAGGAATGCATTGGGCAGGGAGCGGAGCAGATAATTTCCGAAGGTGAAATACAGTTCTTGGCAGGCAGCAAGCTGATGTCAGGCATCGTGAGCCGCGCAGGGAATGAGACAAAGTTCATGGTCACAGATGCAGGCTCGGACTGGAGCTTCAGAGACAGAAAGCAAGAAAAGCTTGATGACAGAATCAGGGCCTACTCGTCTGAACTGTAAAATGGCATAAATGAACCATATAAAGGCGGTGGCCTTTCGTACTTAGGAATGGAATATCCGGCCCATTCATGGCGGATCTGAAAGAGGACATGTTAACGGTGGACGCACATGTATTTGCGTCTTCATAACTGGAACTGGAGGGAACATACATGTACTTGTAACATGTACATAGAACCGTTGGGGTCCAAGATAGGGGACATAACTGACCAGAAAAATCCATATTTCCACACTATTACCCCTACAGGTATTGTGATACTTAGGTGGTTGTTTGTTTTCTCCTAGTACAGGTGGTGCTAGTGAGGTCCTAGTTCCCTGGGTGACATTTTCCTAAGGTGGTTAGGGTTGCGTAGGTGGTACTTACCTGCTACCAGTAATTACTGGTTGTGTGCTACATTTGCTATTTTGTACTACAGTATTATTCCTATGTTCTAAAAGTGCTAATTCCTGACAGTGGTCCATGTGGCCCTGTCCCCTGTACATATAATCCCTTGTAAATTCTGCCCGTGCCTGTTGGCACATTGTAAAGTGTGTGTTTTTATCTAATGTGTTTTGGTAATACAAAGGCTATTTTTATAAAATACCTTGTGTGGAGTTTCTTTTGTGGTGGGCCTTGGGTGTTGTTGCTGGGTGCGCGCGCAAACGCTTTACACATCGCCTCAGAGATAAGCCTGACTGCTCGTGCCAAGCTACCAAGGGGGTGAGCAGGGGTTATCTTTGGCGTGTAACTTTCTTGCCCTAACTAGTTTCTGCCTGACTTTGGCGCAAGCCTTAGCCAACCAGAAATCCCATTTCTAACATTGGTGATCAGCGGTGGGATTTGGATTTGCGTTTGCGCTGTAGCTCAGCGGCAACTGGCCGCACTACAAAACTCTGCATTTAGATAATCACATGGTATAGGGATTATTGTTTTAAGTTTGTTTTTGAATGTCATTTCTTTGAAAATGTGTTTCTTGTGCACTGTGAGTTAGGTGTCCCTAGCTCGGGAGGGTAGATCACCCCCCTTAGTGCATTGTGTTTTCTGGATTCACCAGTAAGGGTGGGATCCAGTGGTGGCAGCATAATAGTGTCCAGTACATTTGTCCCCCACCCTGCGCCCAGAGTTGGTACCTGTGTCACTTGTGGTCAGGTTGAGGAATCAGGGGTGGTAGAAACTGCCTTACCAGTCCGAGGGGAGGGTTGTGTGTGGATGAATGGTGTGTGGCACTAGACGAGTGAGTGTGAGTTCTCTGGGATAGAGAGCTTGCTGAACCCTTTTTGTGAATTGTGTACTCCTGTTAAGCTCAGACCCCTAGGTTCCCTGTGTAATCTTTTCACCAGAACGTCCGCCAGAATGGAGCCTGGTTTGATCTCAGTGATCTAGTTTATTACAGTATGCAGGAGTTGGAAAGGTTCTGTAGAGAAAGAAACATAGGGGTGAGAGAGTCAGACACTGTGTACGAACTGAGGAACCACATGATCGGATGGCAAGCGGATGAATGGGAACGTGAGCGCAGTGAGGAAGAAAGGGCCCGGGCCTCACACCTGGAGGGTGGTGGGTCTGTGGGGAGCCCTGAAGATTCAGAAGAAGATGACAGTACTTGGACGCCAGTAGAGAGTGAGGACCCCATAGGTAGGGAGTCCCTTGCTGGGTCCAGCGTAGGAGATAGCGCCTCATCCCTTTCCCTGTCCCCTGAGCACAGTGGTAGTTTTCTGGATTCCCCAGTGAGGGTGGAGTCCAGTGGTGGCAGCGATATAGAGTGCAGTACAGAGAGTCCCATTCCCAGTTCACCCAGTCTGGTACCTGTTTCCCAAGAAGAGGAGTATAGGTTGAAATTCAGGGGCAGTAAGAAACTGCCTTACCAGACTTGTAAGGAGTTTGCGGATGAATGTGATGATGCACTGGACGATTGGGTGAGGCTTAGCCCGGAACAAAGTTATTCCGCCATGTATAATCTGGTTATCAAAGAGCAGATGCTCAGTAGTTGTTCTCCAGGGTTGCGCCAACACCTGTTGAGGTATGGCTCTTTTTGTCCTTGGGAACTTGCAGAGGAAGCAGAGCATTGGGAAAGTGCCAGAGGTTCTCTAGAGTCAGTGAGTGATTCCAACAATAGTGGGTCAGAGATCCTCCAGCCCAGCGTGGTGGAGGAGGCTCAGTGTAGCCCAGCTAGGTCCCAGGATAGCGAGGAGGGTGTAGGGGCTTACTGCCTGGCTCAGTGGAGCGGGAGTAAGAGGGTGACCGAGGGTCCCCAGACGCACGAAACCCTGCCTCAGGACTTGGATGGTTCCTTGAGGGAACGCCAGGTTGGGGACCTAGGCTGTCCTGTTAGTCCACTTGAGGAAGATCTCTTAGTGAGTAGAGGACCTGGAGCGCCTGTAAACAGGGCTCCTGTGGTTCTAGAGTCTGGCAGTACCGCTCCGGTAGGGAGGGTACAGGAGTCCAGCGTAAAGAGTGATTGGGGGATGAGTTCCCCAGTGGAAGAGCCGGTGGGTCAGGAACTTCCCAGTTGGGCTAGGATCCCGTGTAGTGACCAGGGTGACGCCACTTCTGTTCTGGGGGATCTCCGCGCACTGTCAGGTGGACAGGGGACGGGAGATCAGCGCCAGACAGCCAGTCACTCGACATATGTGTCGTTTGTTAGCCTAAGGGGGATGGAGGGTAAGTCCCCAGAAGTCCTGGAGTGCCAGGCAATTATTCCACCAAAGGTTCTAGGCCGGAGGTTGGAAGGCCAGGTTCGAGATCAGCCTGACCTGAAGGGTGGGACGTCTGTAACCAGCGTCCCGACCGGTTCTTCTTCCAGAGGTACCGCCCCAGTTGGTAGGGAGCAGGGTTCTGGAAGGGGGTGCAGAGGGTGGGAGAGCCCACCTCTGACCCCGGTGCAACCTGATTGGTTAAACCCTGGGTTGGAATGGCGTTCTAGGTGTACCCCTCGCTGGAGGAGGAGGAACCCTAGGAGAAGAGGTAGGGGGAGGAGAGCCTTCCCTGAGACTCCTGGTCCGCCTGAGGGTGCAGACCCTAGGCCGGAGAACCAGTGGCAGTCTTGTCCTGTCTTGCAGACAGGAAGAGTGGAGAATGGCCGCTATGTGCCAGGGGTTACTACCCCCCACTCTGTGATTAGGCAAGGACCGGTGGCACCTGGGTGGCCTAGGGCCTGGTCTTGGCCGCGGACAGCTTGGGAGTACCAGTGGGGTAGCCCAGTTGGTCCGGACAGAGGTTTAAGAAGAAATCCCATGGGTTCACCGTGGCGTAGAACCGGAGGGTGTCCCTGCAGTTGCGGGCCCATGTTCGTGTTCTATCGCCCCAAGCAGGGAAGTCCATCACGGTGGTGATTGGTCGGCCCTGCGTTTTGGCTGGAAGGGGGTTGTGTTGGACTTGGCCCTTCTGGCAGGTTCACCCCTGAACTTTTTTTGCTTTTATGGGTGACTTGGTGATAGTGGTTTTTGGTTTCTGCGCACTTTCCCTGTGTCCCAGGGTAAAGTGCGTGCGCCCTCTGAGTGCATGTGGTGAGATAGGCCTGCCCTCCCATAGGAATGCATGGGGTATGTATGTGTCCCTGGTAGTTCCTGATGCGTGGGGTGTGCAGGCTCGAGTTTGGTATGTGCGGACTCGTGTGATTGAATGCTTCGCAATGGTGTATGATGCGTGATTATGTCATGTGCGGAAGTGCCACTTCTAGGAGTTGGCATATTAGTGTAAAGTGTGTCTGGCGTGTGATTGGCTGGAGCTGGCTGGTGAGCCTGGCTCCAGGAGTCTGGTTGGGTCTGCCCCAGTGGTGAGTGTGAGATTAGCATGCTGATGGCTGGGGAGGAGTGCACCTTGGACCTGAATAGGGCAGGGCTTTCCCCACACAATGCTGGCTCCGCCCCCTGTGGTGCGACTGACGACCCTAGCCCTGCCAGTGAATAGAGTGAGGGGCTGAGCACATCAAGGGTGCTCCCCAACCAGCTGCGACTGGTTTTTCCCCTCACCCTGAACCAAGAACAAAGGGTTTTACTGTATAAAAATGGGGCTGTATCCCCACAGAAGCTGTTCTCTTCCAGGATCCTAACTGAGGGGGGCTGCTGCTGCTGCTGGAGGCCAGGAGGAACCGCCACTTGGACTGCCTTCCTGCCCTGGAGGGCCCAGTGAGCTGGCCCCTGGCCCAACCTTGCCCCCCTGCCTACCTTCTTAAAAACTTTGCAGGACTTTATGCTTATTCTCCCCTAAGCGCTGGGGGCGCTTTATTTGGATCCCTAAAGCGTCTGGGAGCTTTTATTGTCCTTTAGCGCTGAGAGCACTTTCACTTTTTATCCTTAGCGCTAGGAGCGCTTTAATTCTGCAGCAAGCCGGTGCCCACCCGGCATTTGCCCCGTTCTTCGACGATCCTGAAGTCCCCTGGCAGGTGCCCACCCTGCCAGGGACATTGTTGTGGCGTTCGTTGGCGGGTGCCTACCCCACTTATTGAATTATTCCTAAGGCGGGTGCCCACCCCGCCGTACATTGCCCTCTTATCGTCAAAGCTGCAGCCCGGGCCGGGACATCCAGGAAGTCAGGCGGGCCTCCGGGACAACCGGAACAGGAAACAGGAGGGCGGGAGCCTACCCCGCCTCCCTCCGATGACTCGCGGCTGTTTTGGGGCCCCGTAGCAGGCAGGATCGGACCCTGCGCCCCGGTGCCCTCGCCCAAGAAGAGAAGAGTCCCCGAGGTAGTGGCGGCCCGAGTGGGGCTCTCGTGAGGAAGAAGAGAGCCCCGCCTTCATCGGAGACGTCAGCGCTTCAGCCCGGTGAGTGCATGAGGCAGCCTGGTGGGTGGCAGAGCGCTGGTGCGCTCCACGAGGCCAGTGTGGGTTCAGGAGCGAGTGCGCTCCACCGGGGGCATTACCCTTGTCGAGCCCCGTGAGGCTCCCACGATTGGTGGCATATTGGTTTAAGAGCCCGAGTGAGGCTCCAAACTACGGGGGAATTTTTCCTGCAAGCAGAGCGGCCCCGGAAGGCAGCGGGCCGCTCCAACGTTTTAGGGGCACATTCGTTTGTTGAGCCACGAGGCTCTAACGGGGCACATTAGTTTACAGAGCCACAGAGGCTCCAACGGGGGCATTTCTTTATTGTTTAGAGCCCAGAGGGGCTCAGGGGACAGTCCGTGGACAGAGCCTGCCAGGCTCCAGCGTTGGCCCCAGCATTGTCCTACAGCTGCCTAGCACTTCGTGGGCAGCTGCTCCGTTTAGGCCCCTGACTCTGCTGGACGCAGGGCGTCCAAGCCCCTACGAGGCCAGTTGGCCTAGGGACTGCCACAGGTGGTGGCGAATGTCAGTTTTGCGCTAATGTGCCTTGTGTTTACACCTCTGAATGTGCTTTTATGCGTCATGTGTAACGTTCTATTACCCCTACACGTATTGTGATACTTAGGTGGTTGTTTGTTTTCTCCTAGTACAGGTGGTGCTAGTGAGGTCCTAGTTCCCTGCGTGACATTTTCCTAAGGTGGTTAGGGTTGCGTAGGTGGTACTTACCTGTTACCAGTAATTACTGGTTGTGTGCTACATTTGCTATTTTGTACTACAGTATTATTCCTATGTTCTAAAAGGGCTAATTCCTGACAGTGGTCCATGTGGCCCTGTCCCCTGTACATATAATCCCTTGTAAATTCTGCCCATGCCTGTTGGCACATTGTAAAGTGTGTGTTTTTATCCAATGTGTTTTGGTAATACAAAGGCTATTTTTATCTAATACCTTGTGTGGAGTTTCTTTTGTGGTGGGCCTTGGGTGTTGTTGCTGGGTGCGCGCGCAAACGCTTTACACATCGCCTCAGAGATAAGCCTGACTGCTCGTGCCAAGCTACCGAGGGTGTGAGCAGGGGTTATCTTTGGCGTGTAACTTCCTTGCCCTGACTAGAGTGGTGGTTTCTGCCTGACTTTGGCGCAAGCCTTAGCCAACCAGAAATCCCATTTCTAACACTGTGTATGTAGTGTGGCTTGGATTACTTCTCTATGGAGACTCGCATGGCACTTTCTTTGGGCTGGCAGGGACTAGTGTAAGCAGCAATGGGTCTTGCAGATGCTATCGTTATCTGCCAAACCTCTCATTCACACTTTTTGGGGGGTTGTTCTCTTTGCACTCCTCTTCAAACAACGTACTTTTCAATGAGACCATCAACACGAAAACCTTCTTCGCCTCCAAAGCGTGGTTCATCTCCATTGACTTCAAGGGGATCGCCCTGCACAGCTTCTCGAGCTCACATTCTCTGCAGACTCAAAGGCGGAGTGGTATGTCCCAGTCATACCTGTGCTCGGAATACAACGGGTCGGGCGTCATGTAATCCCAATGCTCTCAGGATGTGATATGCTTTTCATCAGTGGTGTCTAGTGTTGATTAAAAGCGGGCAAAAATAGATGCGTGATTTTTTACACATCATTTCTGCCTGAGAAAATACACGGCATGCTGCTATTTTAATTTCATCTTCAGATTCCAGAGAACTAAAAAATGCATTTTTATTTTTATACTTATGACAGAATACCCTTTTAAGAAAACCAACAGAAGAACATTAAGGTAAAAAGGCAATGTTGACGGTGCAATTGATAACCATAAAACTCATAGGACTACCTCAGTATAAAATCCCACCTACTTTGAATTAACATTCTGATATATGTACGGCCGAAATCGCAGAATTTGAAATATACAAAAGAATAAAAATCAAAACCTTGTTTTTTCTCGTGCATGACATTGCTAGATAGAGGTGGAAGAACTGTATTGGATAAATAGCACCAAAAATGTAAATAAAATATGCAGCAAGCTACTAGACAAAGATAATTTTGCAAGGAAGAATGTGCACATATAGCGAATGGCTGCTACAGAAAGAAAAACAGAGCCGGTGCTCTCTAAGAAGTCGAGCTATTTAAAGTCAATGTTTGTCAACATTTGTATAATTTGTTGTCGCCCTGTTCAGGAAAGTCATCGCTTTAATTATCGTTTACAGCACCGCAGCGTGGCTTACAGATGTTGTCTACATTATCTGTGTGACCTGCTTGCATGCAGCATGCGTGAAATATGACAGCCAAATCACATTTCTGAATCGCGGCCGACTTTGCAAATCCATTATCTGTCTGATAGTGTGCGCGGATGTGAAAAGAGGCAGAATGCACTGCCACAGTTCAGCAGACATTTCCACCGCACTGAGCCCAGTGAATTTGAGATGGTGCTCCCTTCGGTGTCTGTTTTGCAAATTGTGCTGGGCGTCTGTGGGGCTACAAATGCCACGCTCTCTCCTGAAACCCTTCCAACGTTCACATTCTTCGAACAGATACCAGCAAAGGCCGCTCGAACGGTGCACTGTCTGCGGAGACATTAAATAGAGCTGAAAACATTCGAACATAATTCACATCGTCAAGCCGCTGACCTGAGGTGCCTGGGGGTGTCTGCTTGGTTGGGAAGATTTACTGCTCGCTTTCTGTTAATCTGCCCTAATGCATGCCGATCGGCTGCGCATAGTTTACTTTCCCATTGCGGAACTCTTAACGGTCCTTTTTCCTAAATCCATTAAAAAAAAACAGCTTATAAGGATACTTCTCTCGGGGTCAGTAAATACATCCCAATATATAAATGGGACTCATTACGTGGAAAGCAATGATTGGTCGACCAAGGTGGAATTTGATTTTGCTTTCCCTTTCTTCTCCGTCCCATCATATACTGTCGCCCTTTCCCAAGGCAGGCTCAGCCTGACCTGGTTACATCCAAATGATTCAACCCTGAAATGGGGAAATGTACATTAAGCAGCATTCATACTCACAGTTCGCCCTGGGGAAAGAAGAGCAAATGGATTGTTGCACTCGAGAAACTACTCAGTCCATGTGAAATTGGTAGATTTAAAAGACAATTTTTTCTGTGATTTGAAGCTATAAATTTCACTTTAAGAAAATATATCGCGTTACTTTTCATTCACTGTTTAAAATGTAACGGAAGGACTGACTTTGAGTCAACATTCACTAGGACGGCCTAAGGTGTTTTATTAGAAAATAATGTGTTGATTGATGTACACACCTTTGAGTAAAGTATGCAAAATGAAAGCGACGGTGAGAATATTGGGGCATATTATCAAGCCAGGCGATAAAATTAACGCCGCTTTAGCGGCAGAAAACTGCCGCTAAAACGGCGATAATGGGCTTGATAATATGCTCCATGGAATTCCAATTGACGCCCATGTTAGACGTCCTTCACATTTAACATGGGCTTCAATTGGAATTCCATAGAGCATATTATCAAGCCCATTATCGCCGTTTTAGCGGCAGTTTTCTGCCGTTAAGGAGGCGATAGTTGTATCACCTGGCTTGATAATATGCCCCATTGTGCTCCTACATACTACTTTAGTAAATAATCGGAAAGCATGCCATTTTGAAATAATTGTTTACCAATACCTTGCCCCATGTTTCATGCGGTTGACTGGCAGTCTGTTTGTACAGAGGGGTGAAGCTATAAAAAGCTCTACATTAACAGTAAGAAACAGGAAACACTACTAATAAATATTGTAAATAAATAATGTCCAGTATTAAACTCCCCTGCACCCAATACTGGCATAGCAAAGGGCACGGCCCATGCTATCATTAATGACACTCCATGTGACATACAGGGGCAGATGTGCAAAGCGTTTTTGTGGTCACACAAATGGGCCGTTTCCAAACGCAGAAGTGTATTTTCTTATGTATAGAGCACAAATTGCGATTCGATAACAAGTTGGGCCCAAAACCGACTCTTAATTTGGAAGGGGCGTGTTTAGGATGTCCCTCTCAAATACAGAATTGCAGTGGTATGTGTTAATGTTTTGCGTCCAAATTCATACCAAATTACTATTTTACCACCTCTTTAAAGGTGGTGGTAATCCTGTTACAAATGGGAAGTGGTACCCAAAGGACTTCTTCCCTTTCGGGAATGTTGTAAAATATTTTTTTTAAGTAGGCAGTGGTGCAATGGGTCACTGCTTTTTTTCTTAACATTTTAAGTTGACCTTTTTTTTTTAAACACATCCCATTTTTCATTAGGGAAAACAGATTACATTTAAAAAATAAAAATTGCTTTATTTAAAAGAAATCATAGACATGGTGATCTGCTGACCTCAGCAGGCCTTACAACAAACAAATGATGGACAGAATGCTGACAATGCAGACATTCTCCCCCAGTCAAGAGATCTGGGTTAAATCCATCGTTCTGTCCATCAATTGTTGTTTTTGCATTTGTCACCCCGAGTGGGAAGGGTATGCTCAGACGTGAGTCCCTTGCTCTCCATGCCTCTGGAATCAGGCTATCCTGGCTGATGAGGGCTGAAAGCCCGAAACCGGTCCTAGGATGCTTGTTTCCAGTCCAGGGAGGACCTGGCTTGGCAGTTCGGGCTGGACTGTTCCCATGGGGCACAGGGTCAAGACTGATTTGCATATGGCTGGGTTCAAACTGGAATGGCATGGTGAGCAAAAAAACGATGGATTTAGGCCCAGATCTCTGTACTGGGGTGAATGTATGACATTGTTCTGCATTCTGTCCATCAATTGTTGTTTTTGCATTTGTCACCCCGAGTGGGAAGGGTATGCTCAGACGTGAGTCCCTTGCTCTCCATGCCTCTGGAATCAGGCTATCCTGGCTGATGAGGGCTGAAAGCCCGAAACCGGTCCTAGGATGCTTGTGTCCAGTCCAAGGAGGACCTGGCTTGGCAGTTTGGGCTGGACTGTTCCCATGGGGCACAGGGTCAAGACTGATTTGCATATGGCTGGGTTCAAACTGGAATGGCATGGTGAGCAAAAAAACGATGGATTTAGGCCCAGATCTCTGTACTGGGGTGAATGTATGACATTGTTCTGCATTCTGTCCATCAATTGTTGTTTTTGCATTTGTCACCCCGAGTGGGAAGGGTATGCTCAGATGTGAGTCCCTTGCTCTCCATGCCTCTGGAATCAGGCTATCCTGGCTGATGAGGGCTGAAAGCCTGAAACCGGTCCTAGGATGCTTGTTTCCAGTCCAGGGAGGACCTGGCTTGGCAGTTCGGGCTGGACTGTTCCCATGGGGCACAGGGTCAAGACTGATTTGCATATGGCTGGGTTCAAACTGGAATGGCATGGTGAGCAAAAAAATGATGGATTTAGGCCCAGATCTCTGTACTGGGATGAATGTATGACATTGTTCTGCATTCTGTCCATCAATTGTTGTTTTTGCATTTGTCACCCCGAGTGGGAAGGGTATGCTCAGACGTGAGTCCCTTGCTCTCCATGCCTCTGGAATCAGGCTATCCTGGCTGATGAGGGCTGAAAGCCCGAAACCGGTCCTAGGATGCTTGTTTCCAGTCCAGGGAGGACCTGGCTTGGCAGTTCGGGCTGGACTGTTCCCATGGGGCACAGGGTCAAGACTGATTTGCATATGGCTGGGTTCAAACTGGAATGGCATGGTGAGCAAAAAAACGATGGATTTAGGCCCAGATCTCTGTACTGGGGTGAATGTATGACATTGTTCTGCATTCTGTCCATCAATTGTTGTTTTTGCATTTGTCACCCCGAGTGGGAAGGGTATGCTCAGACGTGAGTCCCTTGCTCTCCATGCCTCTGGAATCAGGCTATCCTGGCTGATGAGGGCTGAAAGCCCGAAACCGGTCCTAGGATGCTTGTTTCCAGTCCAGGGAGGACCTGGCTTGGCAGTTCGGGCTGGACTGTTCCCATGGGGCACAGGGTCAAGACTGATTTGCATATGGCTGGGTTCAAACTGGAATGGCATGGTGAGCAAAAAAACGATGGATTTAGGCCCAGATCTCTGTACTGGGGTGAATGTATGACATTGTTCTGCATTCTGTCCATCAATTGTTGTTTTTGCATTTGTCACCCCGAGTGGGAAGGGTATGCTCAGACGTGAGTCCCTTGCTCTCCATGCCTCTGGAATCAGGCTATCCTGGCTGATGAGGTCTGAAAGCCCGAAACCGGTCCTAGGATGCTTGTTTCCAGTCCAGGGAGGACCTGGCTTGGCAGTTCGGACTGGACTGTTCCCATGGGGCACAGGGTCAAGACTGATTTGCATATGGCTGGGTTCAAACTGGAATGGCATGGTGAGCAAAAAAACGATGGATTTAGGCCCAGATCTCTGTACTGGGGTGAATGTATGACATTGTTCTGCATTCTGTCCATCAATTGTTGTTTTTGCATTTGTCACCCCGAGTGGGAAGGGTATGCTCAGACGTGAGTCCCTTGCTCTCCATGCCTCTGGAATCAGGCTATCCTGGCTGATGAGGGCTGAAAGCCCGAAACCGGTCCTAGGATGCTTGTTTCCAGTCCAGGGAGGACCTGGCTTGGCAGTTCGGGCTGGACTGTTCCCATGGGGCACAGGGTCAAGACTGATTTGCATATGGCTGGGTTCAAACTGGAATGGCATGGTGAGCAAAAAAACGATGGATTTAGGCCCAGATCTCTGTACTGGGGTGAATGTATGACATTGTTCTGCATTCTGTCCATCAATTGTTGTTTTTGCATTTGTCACCCCGAGTGGGAAGGGTATGCTCAGACGTGAGTCCCTTGCTCTCCATGCCTCTGGAATCAGGCTATCCTGGCTGATGAGGGCTGAAAGCCCGAAACCGGTCCTAGGATCCTTGTTTCCAGTCCAGGGAGGACCTGGCTTGGCAGTTCGGGCTGGACTGTTCCCATGGGGCACAGGGTCAAGACTGATTTGCATATGGCTGTGTTCAAACTGGAATGGCATGGTGAGCAAAAAAACGATGGATTTAGGCCCAGATCTCTGTACTGGGGTGAATGTATGACATTGTTCTGCATTCTGTCCATCAATTGTTGTTTTTGCATTTGTCACCCCGAGTGGGAAGGGTATGCTCAGACGTGAGTCCCTTGCTCTCCATGCCTCTGGAATCAGGCTATCCTGGCTGATGAGGGCTGAAAGCCCGAAACCGGTCCTAGGATGCTTGTTTCCAGTCCAGGGAGGACCTGGCTTGGCAGTTCGGGCTGGACTGTTCCCATGGGGCACAGGGTCAAGACTGATTTGCATATGGCTGGGTTCAAACTGGAAGGGCATGGTGAGCAAAAAAACGATGGATTTAGGCCCAGATCTCTGTACTGGGGTGAATGTATGACATTGTTCTGCATTCTGTCCATCAATTGTTGTTTTTGCATTTGTCACCCCGAGTGGGAAGGGTATGCTCAGACGTGAGTCCCTTGCTCTCCATGCCTCTGGAATCAGGCTATCCTGGCTGATGAGGTCTGAAAGCCCGAAACCGGTCCTAGGATGCTTGTTTCCAGTCCAGGGAGGACCTGGCTTGGCAGTTCGGACTGGACTGTTCCCATGGGGCACAGGGTCAAGACTGATTTGCATATGGCTGGGTTCAAACTGGAATGGCATGGTGAGCAAAAAAACGATGGATTTAGGCCCAGATCTCTGTACTGGGGTGAATGTATGACATTGTTCTGCATTCTGTCCATCAATTGTTGTTTTTGCATTTGTCACCCCGAGTGGGAAGGGTATGCTCAGACGTGAGTCCCTTGCTCTCCATGCCTCTGGAATCAGGCTATCCTGGCTGATGAGGGCTGAAAGCCCGAAACCGGTCCTAGGATGCTTGTTTCCAGTCCAGGGAGGACCTGGCTTGGCAGTTTGGGCTGGACTGTTCCCATGGGGCACAGGGTCAAGACTGATTTGCATATGGCTGGGTTCAAACTGGAATGGCATGGTGAGCAAAAAAACGATGGATTTAGGCCCAGATCTCTGTACTGGGGTGAATGTATGACATTGTTCTGCATTCTGTCCATCAATTGTTGTTTTTGCATTTGTCACCCCGAGTGGGAAGGGTATGCTCAGACGTGAGTCCCTTGCTCTCCATGCCTCTGGAATCAGGCTATCCTGGCTGATGAGGGCTGAAAGCCCGAAACTGGTCCTAGGATCCTTGTTTCCAGTCCAGGGAGGACCTGGCTTGGCAGTTTGGGCTGGACTGTTCCCATGGGGCACAGGGTCAAGACTGATTTGCATATGGCTGTGTTCAAACTGGAATGGCATGGTGAGCAAAAAAACGATGGATTTAGGCCCAGATCTCTGTACTGGGGTGAATGTATGACATTGTTCTGCATTCTGTCCATCAATTGTTGTTTTTGCATTTGTCACCCCGAGTGGGAAGGGTATGCTCAGACGTGAGTCCCTTGCTCTCCATGCCTCTGGAATCAGGCTATCCTGGCTGATGAGGGCTGAAAGCCCGAAACCGGTCCTAGGATGCTTGTTTCCAGTCCAGGGAGGACCTGGCTTGGCAGTTCGGGCTGGACTGTTCCCATGGGGCACAGGGTCAAGACTGATTTGCATATGGCTGGGTTCAAACTGGAATGGCATGGTGAGCAAAAAAACGATGGATTTAGGCCCAGATCTCTGTACTGGGGTGAATGTATGACATTGTTCTGCATTCTGTCCATCAATTGTTGTTTTTGCATTTGTCACCCCGAGTGGGAAGGGTATGCTCAGACGTGAGTCCCTTGCTCTCCATGCCTCTGGAATCAGGCCATCCTGGCTGATGAGGGCTGAAAGCCCGAAACCGGTCCTAGGATGCTTGTTTCCAGTCCAGGGAGGACCTGGCTTGGCAGTTCGGGCTGGACTGTTCCCATGGGGCACAGGGTCAAGACTGATTTGCATATGGCTGGGTTCAAACTGGAATGGCATGGTGAGCAAAAAAACGATGGATTTAGGCCCAGATCTCTGTACTGGGGTGAATGTATGACATTGTTCTGCATTCTGTCCATCAATTGTTGTTTTTGCATTTGTCACCCCGAGTGGGAAGGGTATGCTCAGACGTGAGTCCCTTGCTCTCCATGCCTCTGGAATCAGGCTATCCTGGCTGATGAGGTCTGAAAGCCCGAATCCGGTCCTAGGATGCTTGTTTCCAGTCCAGGGAGGTCCTGGCTTGGCAGTTCGGGCTGGACTGTTCCCATGGGGCACAGGGTCAAGACTGATTTGCATATGGCTGGGTTCAAACTGGAATGGCATGGTGAGCAAAAAAACGATGGATTTAGGCCCAGATCTCTGTACTGGGGTGAATGTATGACATTGTTCTGCATTCTGTCCATCAATTGTTGTTTTTGCATTTGTCACCCCGAGTGGGAAGGGTATGCTCAGACGTGAGTCCCTTGCTCTCCATGCTTCTGGAATCAGGCTATCCTGGCTGATGAGGGCTGAAAGCCCGAAACCGGTCCTAGGATGCTTGTTTCCAGTCCAGGGAGGACCTGGCTTGGCAGTTCGGGCTGGACTGTTCCCATGGGGCACAGGGTCAAGACTGATTTGCATATGGCTGGGTTCAAACTGGAATGGCATGGTGAGCAACAAAAACGATGGATTTAGGCCCAGATCTCTGTACTGGGGTGAATGTATGACATTGTTCTGCATTCTGTCCATCAATTGTTGTTTTTGCATTTGTCACCCCGAGTGGGAAGGGTATGCTCAGACGTGAGTCCCTTGCTCTTCATGCCTCTGGAATCAGGCTATCCTGGCTGATGAGGGCTGAAAGCCCGAAACCGGTCCTAGGATGCTTGTTTCCAGTCCAGGGAGGACCTGGCTTGGCAGTTCGGGCTGGACTGTTCCCATGGGGCACAGGGTCAAGACTGATTTGCATATGGCTGGGTTCAAACTGGAATGGCATGGTGAGCAAAAAAACGATGGATTTAGGCCCAGATCTCTGTACTGGGGTGAATGTATGACATTGTTCTGCATTCTGTCCATCAATTGTTGTTTTTGCATTTGTCACCCCGAGTGGGAAGGGTATGCTCAGACGTGAGTCCCTTGCTCTCCATGCCTCTGGAATCAGGCTATCCTGGCCGATGGGGGCTGAAAGCCCGAAACCGGTCCTAGGATGCTTGTTTCCAGTCCAGGGAGGACCTGGCTTGGCAGTTCGGGCTGGACTGTTCCCATGGGGCCCAGGGTCAAGACTGATTTGCATATGGCTGGGTTCAAACTGGAATGGCATGGTGAGCAAAAAAACGATGGATTTAGGCCCAGATCTCTGTACTGGGGTGAATGTATGACCTCAGCAGGCCACCATCCCTGTAATGGCTGCGATTCCTAGTGGGTCACAAATTGCAACCTACCTCATAATATTCATGAGGCTTTGGGACCCACTAGGATTCACTTTTTTTGTGAACTGACCTGTTAACACATTGGTTGGTTCATGAAAAAAAAACTGTTCACAAAAATACTTATCACAAATTATATGCAGTATTTTGCGACCATTTCTACATAAATCTGGCCCACAGAGCGGTATCACAGAAAGTGGGCTCAGGGAGCACTACGTTAAGACCCAATCCCCACCACAGTTTTGGGCTGACTTGTGTCTTAAATTGTTGGATGGGTGGAGCAGTTCTATTTTACCATCTTAGACATTGGTAAAGGATTGCTTGTGACAGGAACTTTCGAAGCAAATGCTACTTTTTGCTGTAAATGCAGCATCATTTGTTAAACAGAACAGAACACAATGCCATACATAAAGCAACATTACAATACAAATTAAAGCATAACATGTCATCACAAAAAAATAGTCAAAATCGAAAGCAAAACAACAGAAGCAGCATGGCACAACAAAATCCCATTACAATAATGCTGTTTTCAAATATGAAGGTAAAAAGTGGTTGGTGCAATCACTGTTTTAATTTACCACCAAGAACAAGAAGTAGTATGACTCAAAAGTGTTTTGTGATTAGCCTGCAATATTAGTCGTGTTGAGTTTTTGACATGGTACACATATCAAAGGTGTGATGGCCAATGGTAGCCAACTACCTAATTGGACCCTACCAACTTCAACTTTGAATCTCCAAGATACCTTCAAGTCCCAGAGTGCCCATTCGACTGGATGAGGAGGTCTCACCCATTAGTTGTGGCATGCTTTGTTATAGGTGACCTCAACCCACCCTGGTAAGAACTTACTACCAAGGTGGACTCCACCTCACACAGATGGATTTCATATTAAAAATAGCTGGGAAGGACGGGATCCATACAAACTAGAAATACCTCAAGGTATACACAGGGCAATACCTTTAATAGTGGATACCTTAGGTACAATTAAAACCTATAAGAAAGGAGGGTGAACGGGTGCCATGACCCAACTATTCATGTTATGCCAACATGTTTCTGCCAATATACATGCTGGTGCTGGTCAGGGGCAATTGTCTGGGCCAAAAGGGGACCCCAAGTTCAACTTCATACACTAGATCAATGCAAGGCAAAAAGTTGTCAGATTTAATTCATACCTTGTCAAACCCTGTCATAATGGTTCCTGCAAAGACAATAAAATAAAAAACACATTTTATGAGTAACTAAAGAACAGTGGGTTAGTGGCACTTAGGTGATAAGTTCACATGCAAGGTGACAAATTTCTCTAACATTTAATATACATTTGTGACAATGCACAGCAAACAAATTACATCCCACTCTTGTTTTAGGGGGACAGATGCTCAAGTTAGATAATTCATATCTTATTCTTACCCTAACTCAGGGGACCTAGAGCAACCTGGTCTGTAAGGAGGCCATCCTCTGTAGTCACACACTGCAATTTAATAACACAACAATACTATGGGGCATATTCTCAAGGACTCATCGTCGAGTTAACAGCACTTTATCACAGCCAAAGTGGTGATAAATGTATCGCACCATTCTCAAGCTGGTGTTAACAGCCAATAACACCAGTTTTCCTGCGATAGCCGCCACAAAAAATATCGCCACGGATGATACCGGCAACTAACACTAATGGTATGCAGAGTAGGCGTTCCCGTGCAAAAAGCCACGCAAACACCACTTCCCAATATTCACAACAACCAACCAGATCGGCGATAAGATCCCAAAACATTCAATAAGGCACGTTAGCAGCATGGATTTAACACCTGCTCCGACCTGGTGTAAAGTCGGAAGAAAACCTGTACCAGAAACAGAAGCCCAGCCCACAGCCACACCAGAGGAACAACGGATGCCATGGAGCTACTGATCATGCAGCTCAGACATCCAAGAGGGCCACAACACCCACCGCCACCACCCCCAGGCCCTCCATTGCCCCAGAAACCCCTCTGCCCCCTCCTAGACTACCACAGAGGCAGCGCAGATGAAGACAGCGGACCTTCAGAAAACGCACCAGCCTCACAGACTTAACACCAGAGGATGCCATTTCCCACTACATGCTCAAAAGAACAACCATCCTCTGCATCCTGACACTCATTGCCCACAGGCTGACGGTACCAACACAGCAGACAACCAACATCCCTCCGCAGACAAAGCTGCTGGCTGTGCTGCACCTGTTGGCCTCTGGGACCTTCCAACCAACAACTGCCAGAGTCGGAGGAGTCTCACAGCCAGCCCTATCCAAGTTTGTCACACCTGTCTTGGATGCATTCATCAGCTTGGTACCACAGCACCTTTACTTCTCACACACTGCGCAGGAACAGCTGGAGACCAAGCAAGGCTTCTACGCCATAGCTGGCTTCCCGCATGTGTTGGGGGCAATTGACTGCACACATGTACTCCTTGTGTCCCCTGCCGGCACTGCACACAATTACCTCAACAGGAAGCACACGCATTCCATCAATGTGCAGGCAATAGTGGACCACTGTGGACTCTTCACCAATGTCGGCACCAACTGCCCAGGCAGTGTGCATGATTCCTTCATCGTCAGACAGTCCATCATTAACCAACACTTTCAGGATGGCACCTATGTGAATGCAATGCTCGTTGGTAAGTAACAACTCAAAACACCACACACCTCAACTCCACCAAAATACAACTCACAACTCTGGGAATGCACACTTTGCAAACTCACATACAATATGACAACGAACATGCCCACATACCAGACACGACAACACAACTTACCGTGGTAACCTGGGCCAGCCATGTACACAAGCCATCAACCGCATGGCAGCTCAGCCACACAATAGCAGAATGTGGGGAGAGGTGGGAACCAGGCATGTGCAAAGGAGGTAAGTGACCCACGAATGTGAATGTACACAATGCCAAGTGTGACGTGGATGTGCAGGACAGACTTGAGTATGCAGACCACAGACATTCCCATGGTGACATAAACTGCTGCTGTTTGGAGTGTACTGGACAGAGAACGCAACCAGGTTACCTCAGCCAGTGGGGAAGATCGTGGAAATGTAGCTTGTTACGTCCCCCCCTGTAAGCGTGAGTGGAGTTGCCTGGCCCGGCGTATGCCAGGCCAGTGTACGAGTGTGAATAAAATGCCCATTGCTCTGGGCGTGGTTCTCTTCCGGAATGGGGAAAATGTCTGCAAGGGCGGCGCCACTCACACTGCCATGAGGCAGACACCGTGAACGCTGGTGCCTGCAATCCTGTGCACCAACTGCAGTGGCATGGTGAGCAAAAGAATGATGGATTTAACCCAGATCTCTTGACTGGGGGAGAATGTTTTGATTTGTTCTGCATTCCATCCATCAATTGTGTCTCTTTTGCTTTCTCGCCCTAAGTACGCTGGGTATGCCTACACGTAGGTCCCGGGCTCACTGTGCCACTGAATTCAAGCTATCCTGGCTGAAGAGGGGTGAAACCCCGAAACTGGTCCTAGGATGCTTGTTTCCGGTCCAGGGAGGACTTGGCTTGGCAGTTCGGGCTGGACTGTTCCCATGAGGCACAGGGTCAAAACTGATTTGCATATGGCCAGGTCTAAACTGGGGTGGCATGGTGAGCAAAAGAATGATGGATTTAACCCAGATCTCTTGACTGGGGGAGAATGTTTTGATTTGTTCTGCATTCCGTCCATCAATTGTGTGTCTTTTGCTTTCTCACCCTAAGTGCGCTGGGTACGCCTAAACGTAGGTCCCGGGCTCACTGTGCCACTGGATTCAAGCTATTCTGGCTGAAGAGGGGTGAAGCCCCGAAACCGGTCCTAGGATGCTTGTTTCCGGTTCAGGGAGGACCTGACTTGGCAGTTCGGGCTGGACTGTTCCCATGAGAGCACAGGGTCAAGACTGATTAGCATATGACCAAGTCTAAACTGGGGTGGCATGGTGAGCAGAATAATGATAGATTTAACCCAGATCTCTTGACTGGGGGAGAATGTTTTGATTTGTTCTGCATTCCGTCCATCAATTGTGTGTCTTTTGCTTTCTCGCCCTAAGTGCGCTGGGTATGCCTAGACGTAGGTCCCGGGCTCACTGTGCCACTGGATTCAAGCTATCCTAGCTGAAGAGGGGTGAAACCCTAAAACCGGTCCTTGGATGCTTGTTTCCGGTCCAGGGAGGACCTGGCTTGGCAGTTCGGGCTGGACTGTTCCCATGAGGCACAGGGTCAAAACTGATTTGCATATGGCCAGGTCTAAACTGGGGTGGCATGGTGAGTGTTAGAGTCGGGGATCTCTGGTTGGCGCAAGGTTGCCCTTGTGTCAAGCAGGAACCCTCTCCTCCACGTCAGGGCGCAGGATAACCCCTCGCGAATGACCCTTGCTCACCCTCTAGGTGCGTGGCGTGAGCAGCCAAGGCGATTCCTCAGGCGTTGTTGGTTAAGCACTTACAATCATACACACAGTAAATACATCAATCCCCCCAGAAACGGACACCAGACTTGGATATATATAAAAATACGATTCTTTATGTAAAAATAAGGTATATATATCTCAGCAGACTTATCACAAGACCAATAACGTTTTCGCTATGCCACCAGGTTATACAGCAGGCAAATGTTCTTGGTTCGTATTTTCAAATGGATAGTTCGTAGTCTCTTTACTTGTAGTTCCAATACTCACAGAGATCGGTTCCTGCGAACGGGGAAATAAGGCGTTGCGGGCCCCGAGCCCGATACTGGACTTCTTTCGTGATTAGGAGAGTCGGCACAGGTCGGTGCGACTCTCAACTTCGGGAAGTGTTCTTGGGTCCTCAATCAGCAGGTGTGGGCAAGTAGGCAGGCGCGGCCCGCGACCCTTTGGCACGGCGGCGCAGGAGGGTCTCCACAGCGGGGGCGGCGCGGCCTGAGATATCCGGGGATAGCGAAGCGGGGTCACAGGGCACAGTCAGTGCAGCTGGATGACCCGGCGTAGATCACAGTCGTCGGACGGCTTCCGGCAGGAGGGGTGATAGCGCGTTCAACGCACTCCAATGGCAGGCGGTGACAGGGGTGCAGGCGGCCTGGCCCGGGGACAGAGAGCGGCTCCGGACGGAGCGGGGCTCTCACGGGATTGCGGCAGGCGAGCTCCTGAGTGTCACGGCCCTAGGAGGGGCGATGAGGGGCGCAGTCTCTTTTCCAGCGGGATGCACACACGGCTCGAATTGGAGGACGAGCAAGAAGCACAGAGAACCCACTGTTCCTGGGGTTCAGTTCAGGGGGCAAGCTCAGATCAAGCCCTTGGAGAATGTTCAAGCACAAAGTAGCAAAGTCTTTTCAGTACGTCTCTTCCTCTCCTCTCTCAGCAAGGCAAGCAGCAGGCCAGCTCCTCCGGCGTCTTCTTCTCCTTCTAGTCGGGCAGAGGTTCTTTGTGGTAAACAGGATTCTGATTTCTTAGGAGCCAGGCTCCTACTTTTATACCATGATTCTTTTGTTCTTTAGCGCCAGGGGGCCTAGGCCTGGCTCAGTCCAGTTCTGGAGCACTTTGTTATGGTGACTCTGCTCTTTCCTTTCAGCAGCAGGGCAGAGACATCAGCCGCCCCACAGGGGGTGGCGCCGGCATTGTGGTGGCAGAGCACAGGTCTATTCAAGAGTCAAGGTGTACTCCTCCCACCCATCCAGGTGTAATCTCTCTACCCACCACCTGGCAGCCAACCTGTCTCTGGGGATCCCCCCACCCTGCTCCTTACTGTTGCTAGGCAGAACACACACACACAGCAGAGGCGGACTGAGATGGTCAGGTCAGTAAATACTAACTTTCTAAAAGTAGTATTTACAAACCCAGGATATTAAAATAAACTTGACTACAAGAAGTATTTTATTATTCTGAGTTCAGGCATACCAAACTTGACACTCTACCATGCTCTCGGAGTCCACTGGGGTCACAGCGTTGGCGTGATCCCAGCAGCCCATTCTGGCCTATGGAGAGCAGGTAGCCTTCAATAGTGAAAAACGACAAGGGCTGTAATTCACTACTAAGAAAGAATGCCACACACATCAGGGCATGTCCTACCTTATGCCTACAATGCACCCTGCCCTTGGGCCTACCAGAGGGGTGGCTAATATGTAGGTAAGGGAAGGTTTAGGGACTGGCAAGTGGGGGCACTTGCGCAGTCAGCGCGACGGTCCCGGACCGCGCACAGGGTCTGCGGTGGCAGACCCTAGACACACTTTACAGGGCCGCTTCCGTGGGTGGCGCAACCAGCGCTGCAAGCCCACCAGCAGCATTGACATTCACAAGCCCTGGCACCCCTGGTGCACTTTACTGGGGACTGACAGTGAATCCAATAAACCAATCATGGACATCAATTACAGGTACACTTTACCTCGGGAGCACTTGCACTGCGGCACGGATTAGCCGTGGCGCAGTGCCCTGAGCGGACAACACCAGCAAAACAGTCGAGGCACATCATCAAAAAGTGGAAGGGAAACTCACGCCACGGTGCCAGGTCTAACACGTGTCCCCTCCAGCTGAAATGTGGGGAGAACTACCCTTGCCCAGGGGGTTCCTCGTCACTAAGGCGGAAATACCTGGACAGACCGTCAGCGTTGGCGTGATCTGTACCAGGACGGTGTTCCACCGTAAAGTCCATACCCTGTAGGGAGATGGACCACCTCAACAGCTTCGGGTTTTCACCCCTCATTTGCATCAACCATCTGAGGGGCCTGTGGTCCGTCTGAACCCGGAAGTGAGACCCAAACAAGTAGGGTCTTAGCTTCTTCAGCGCCCAGACCACAGCAAATGCTTCTCGCTCAATTGCACTCCACCTACTTTCCCGTGGAAGTAACCTCCTACTGATGAAGGCTACGGGTTGGTCCCAGCCCTCCTCAGTCATCTGTGAAAGAACAGCCCCTACACCATGCTCTGAAGCGTCTGTCTGCACTAGGAATTCCTTGGAGAAGTCAGGGGCCAAGAGCACGGGCGCCGTGCACATGGCAGTCTTCAGGGTGTCGAAAGCTTTCTGACAGGTGTCAGTCCAAATCACGTTCCTGGGCTGCTTCTTCGAAGTCAGCTCTGTCAAGGGGGCAACGATCGTTCCATAGCCCTTGACAAACCTCCTGTAGTACCCAGTGAGCCCCAGGAAGGCCCTCACTGCGGTCTGCGTCTTGGGGGGTTCCCAAGCCAGGATGGTCTCAATTTTGGGTTGCAAGGGTGCCACCTTGCCACTCCCCACTTGGTGTCCCAAGTACACCACGGAACCCTGCCCGATCTGGCACTTGCTTGCCTTGATCGTGAGGCCTGCTCGGCGCAGCGCCATCAACACTTCCCAGAGGTGGCGCAGGTGTTCAGGCCAGGTGGCACTGAACACTGCGATGTCATCCAGGTAGGCGGCACTGAACGCATCCAGCCCAACCAGTACCTGGTTGACCAACCTCTGAAAGGTGGCAGGGGCATTCTTCATCCCAAATGGCATGACTCGGAACTGGAAGTGCCCATCTGGTGTGGAGAATGCGGACCTCTCTTTGGCCCCATCGGTCAAGGCGATCTGCCAGTACCCAGACGTTAAATCAAACGTGCTGAGGAACCGGGCAGCCCCCAGCCGATCAATGAGCTCATCAGCTCTGGGGATGGGGTGCGCGTCAGTCTTCGTGACTGAATTGAGTCCTCTGTAGTCCACACAGAACCGGAGTTCAGGTGTGGCTCCCGGCGCAGCAGCCTTTGGGACCAAGACCACGGGGCTGGACCAAGGACTGCTGGAGGACTCAACCACCCCTAGCGCAAGCATTTTGGAGACCTCCTCCTTGATGCAAGCTCTGACCCTGTCAGTTACCCTGTAAGCCTTGTGCTTTACAGGTAAGCTGTCTCCTGTGTCCACATCATGGACGCACCAATCTGTGACACCAGGAACCAGGGAGAATCGGTCGGAAAATTGTCCCAGCAAGTGGCGGCAGTCTTCCTGTTGTTCGGGCGTCAGGGTGGGTGAGAGGTTAACTCCATCCACTGACCCATCTTTCTCAGAGGCCACTAAGAGGTCAGGAAGAGGCTCGGTCTCCTCTTCCATTCCATCATCAGTGGCCAGCAGCATGCCCACTTCGGTCCTCTCTAAGTGGGGCTTAAGGCGGTTAACATGTAGGACCCTCAAAGGGTTCCTGGGAGTCTGCATGTCCACCAAGTAGGTGATCGGACTTTTGCGCTCCACAACCTCAAATGGACCTGTCCACTTATCCTGAAGTGCACAAGGCTCCACTGGGGCCAAGACCCACACCTTTTGTCCAGGTTGAAGCTCTACCAGAGTGGCATTCCGGTCGTACCACCGCTTCATCTCCTCCTGGCTGGCTTCCAGATTTGCCTCAGCAAGTTGCCTGAAACGCCGAGTCTGGTTTCGGAAGGCCAGCATGTAACTATATACATTCTGGGGAGGTTTCCTGGGAGATTGCTCCCAGCCTTCCTTCACCAAACTCAGAGGTCCTCTTACCGGGTGACCATACAGAAGCTCAAAGGGGCTGAATCCTAGAGACTTCTGTGGCACCTCTCGGTAAGCGAAGAGCAGGCATGGCAAGAGGACGTCCCACTTACGCCTCATTGGACCGTCCAGGCCCATGATCATGCCTTTGAGGGTTCGGTTGAATCTCTCAACCAACCCATTTCCTTGGGGGTGGTAAGGAGTGGTGAACTTGTAAGTTACCCCACACTCCTTCCACAGGGATTTCATATATGTGGATATGAAATTGGTCCCCCTGTCGCTCACCACCTCTAGAGGGAACCCCACTCGGGAGAAAATTCCCATCAGTGCCCGTCCCACCACGGGGGCCGTCACTGTCCTCAGAGGGATGGCTTCAGGGTACCGGGTGGCATGGTCCACCAAGACCAGGATGAACCTGTTGCCCAGGGCTGTCTTGGGGTCCAGAGGCCCCACAATATCAATACCCACTCGTTGGAATGGCGTACCGACCACAGGGAAAGGTTGCAGAGGAGCCTTGTGCTTCCCTCCGCTCTTACCACTTGCCTGGCAAGTCTGACAGGTTCTGCAGTAGGAATCTGAATTCTTATGCATTTGGGGCCAGTAAAAGTGGGTGACAAGCCTGTCATAGGTCTTGTCCATCCCCAAATGTCCTGCTAAAGGCACATCGTGAGCCAGCCCCAGTAGGAAGGTTCTGAACTTCTGGGGTACCACCAGCACACGGGCTGACCCAGGTTCAGCAGCCTTAGGCTCGGAATACAGGAGGTCACTCTCCCAGTACACGTAGTGTGTTTTGGCCTGAACACCATTGGCCTGGTCTGCAGCCTGTTGCCGCATACCCACGAGAGAAGGGCATTCTTTCTGCTCCCTGCAGAATTCCTCCCTGGAGGGACCTCCTTCTTGCTGCCAATGGGTCAGCTCAGGCAGATCTCCCAGTTCGGCAATCTGTTCCCCGGTAGGCTCCAGAGTATCCCCCTCAGGGTCTACTTCCTCCTGGGCCGTGGGAACTTCGGGGGCCGGTTTCCCGCGCCTCCTGCGCCTTCTCCCTAAGGCCGGTTCCTGGACCTCTCCCTCAGGCCCCAGGACCCTCTCAACACCCCTACTGGCTGCCATGGACCGGGTGGTCACGCACGCCCAGTCGGGTAGACCCACCATCCTCAGATGCGTGGTCTTCTCCACCTTTTCCCAAGGGGAGCTCTCCAGGTCGTTCCCTAGCAGACAATCTACAGGCATGTCAGTTCTCACAGCGACTTGTAGAGTACCAGAGACCTCCCCCCACTCAAAGGGAACTTGAGCCATTGGACAACGACTCTCTACGTTGTCAGCATTGACAACCCTACAGTAGGCATTGGGTACAATTTGCTCTTGAGACACCAGGTGTTGCCTCACCGAGGTCACGCTGGCTCCTGTATCTCTAAGAGCCTCAACCTTCTTTCCATTGATGGTCACCACTTGCCCATATTTCTTAGTGTTAGAGGGCAGGTAGGTTACAGGGACCATCTCACTGTCTCCTAGCGAGACTAGGGTCATCTGCCCGGGACCCCCACCCTCCTGAACTGCTACCTCCTCCCCAAAGTTAACACTAGCTACTTGCCGGGGTGGAGCACCAGTGGGTGCGGTCTTACCAAACAGGTGACACTTAGGATCAGAGGCAATGTGACCCGGGTCACCACACCTATAACAATTGAAGGGCCCCTTTGGAACAGGTCTACCTGTCGGGGCCCCGTTCTGCTGCGGGGGTGGGGGAGGCTGAGAACCCTTCTGCTGGTTTCCTTGGGAATTACTTTGGGGGCCTTTTTGGAACCCCTTCTGTTTACCCTTGTCCCCCCCACTCTTCTGCTGGGGACCCTGCCCACCTTTGGCGGAGTCTCCCACTTGACCCTTGTGGACCCTGGTGCTGAGCCAGCGGTCCGCCTCCTCAGCAAGCTTCCTCGGGTTGGACAGCTTGCTATCAATCAGGTGCTGGCGTAGCTCAGGAAAACATTGACTGGACAAGTGCTCCCATGCAATTAAATCAAGCAGCCCTTGATAATCATTCACTTTGCTACCCTTCACCCAACCATCCAGTGCTCTGCAGAAAAAGGTCACATATTCCACATACGTACTCTCAGGGATCTTCTTGGTCTCCCTGAACCTCTGTCTATATAGCTCAGGAGTTAACCCATACCTGGTCATTAAAGCTTCCTTCATATGGGGGTATGAGGTCTGGACGTCTAAGGGCAAATCTAAGAGGGTGTCACGTCCCTCAGCAAGGAACCTTCCCCACAACCCCGCTCCCCAGTCTTTCCCAGGGACCCGGTGTGAAGACATGGCCACCTCATAGGCTCTAAACCACTGCCCTATGTCATCCTTTCTAAAATACTCCTTTACTACATCTTTGGGGATGTACACCTTGGACTCTACCTGCACCGGTGGAGTGCTGCCACCAGAAGGAGCGGTATCCAAACTTTTCGCCTTCAGCTCCAACTCCTTCAATCTGATATCATGATCCATTTGGCGTTGTTGTGCCTCCAGGGCCAACTTCTGCTTTTCCATTTCCATTTGTCCTGCCAACTTTGCCATCTCCATTGCATGCGCCCTGTCGGCTGCCCTGTCTGCCAGCTCCTCTGGCGACCGGACTCTGCTGGGCTCCTCAAGGTTGTCGGGTGGAACGATGTCCCCCGCATTCCGTGGGTCTCGTGACTCCTTCCAGGCTCTCAGCGCCTTGGCGTACTGGGTTCTCCTCTTGAATCCAGCATGGGGGACTCGGAATTTTACACTGTAGCCTTTCAATTGCTCTATCGTGTAGCCTTCCAGTCTCTCCCAATCCACCTCATCGATTCCATAAATCACAGAGAGTGCTCTTCCCGCGGAGTGTGAGCCAGGCATGGTTGCAGTAATGGCAGATGTCTCAACAAAGTTCAACAATTACAAACCTGTGGCTGCGTTATTTGGTCTGCTCTCAGTATCTGGTGATTAATAATTCACTGTATGCAAATTACAAGTGCAAATCCGAAATCCCAACCGCTGCCAACAATGTTAGAGTCGGGTATCTCTGGTTGGCGCAAGGTTGCCCTTGTGTCAAGCAGGAACCCTCTCCTCCACGTCAGGGCGCAGGATAACCCCTCGCGAATGACCCTTGCTCACCCTCTAGGTGCGTGGCGTGAGCAGCCAAGGCGATTCCTCAGGCGTTGTTGGTTAAGCACTTACAATCATACACACAGTAAATACATCAATCCCCCCAGAAACGGACACCAGACTTGGATATATATAAAAATACGATTCTTTATGTAAAAATAAGGTATATATATCTCAGCAGACTTATCACAAGACCAATAACGTTTTCGCTATGCCACCAGGTTATACAGCAGGCAAATGTTCTTGGTTCGTAGTTTCAAATGGATAGTTCGTAGTCTCTTTACTTGTAGTTCCAGTACTCACAGAGATCGGCTCCTGCGCCGCCGTGCCAAAGGGTCGCGGGCCGCGCCTGCCTACTTGCCCACACCTGCTGATTGAGGACTAAAGAACACTTCCCGAAGTTGAGAGTCGGACCGACCTGTGCCGACTCTCCTAATCACGAAAGAAGTCCAGTATCGGGCTCGGGGCCCGCAACGCCTTATTTCCCCGTTCGCAGGAACCGATCTCTGTGAGTACTGGAACTACAAGTAAAGAGACTACGAACTATCCATTTGAAACTACGAACCAAGAACATTTGCCTGCTGTATAACCTGGTGGCATAGCGAAAACGTTATTGGTCTTGTGATAAGTCTGCTGAGATATATATACCTTATTTTTACATAAAGAATCGTATTTTTATATATATCCAAGTCTGGTGTCCGTTTCTGGGGGGATTGATGTATTTACTGTGTGTATGATTGTAAGTGCTTAACCAACAACGCCTGAGGAATCGCCTTGGCTGCTCACGCCACGCACCTAGAGGGTGAGCAAGGGTCATTCGCGAGGGGTTATCCTGCGCCCTGACGTGGAGGAGAGGGTTCCTGCTTGACACAAGGGCAACCTTGCGCCAACCAGAGATCCCCGACTCTAACAGTGAGCAAAAGAATGATGGATTTAACCCAGATCTCTTGACTGGGGGAGAATGTTTTGATTTGTTCTGCATTCCGTCCATCAATTGAGTGTCTTTTACTGCATCCCAGGCCACTGGTCCCCAGACCCGTCTTGGCCGCCCCTGTGCACCCAGGCCTCACTGTTCACCTGCCAACACCGGTGTGTATCAAAGAGGGCCCACCACGTGCCAGTACAAGCTCCAAGCCCGAGGCCCGCATCCTTGGCGGCCTCCTCAGACCATCGCTGGCCTCTGCGACACAGGCCCCCATAACTCCTTTCTCGTTGACGGACTCCACCGCTGCCTCCAGCCTACACGGCAGTCCAGCAGGCCCACACTAAAC
This sequence comes from Triturus cristatus, assembly GCF_964204655.1. Taxonomy (NCBI): domain Eukaryota; kingdom Metazoa; phylum Chordata; class Amphibia; order Caudata; family Salamandridae; genus Triturus; species Triturus cristatus. Next base: position 685,068,528 of record NC_140588.1, read on the forward strand.
CAATCCAGTCCGGACCAGGCAGGACACGTCATGGTCGCAGGCTGCACACACGCTCAGCTCTGGTGCTCCTACATCTGTCAACCACAAATCATCGCCACATGCCATTCCACCGTTGTGTGTTAGAGTTCCAGGAGGAGCTGGCTGAACAGCGTTTGGGCCACGCTGACCACTGCATCCGGCCTCCACTGCGGTCAAGTAGATCACACATTTGTAACTGAGTCTTGATTATTCAATGACAGAGTACATACATGTATGGCTGATTTTATGTCACTATACTCCCTTCGATGTGGTGACACCAACTCTGTGCATAGCATTCCAACGACACCTGTCTGTGGGCCCCTGCAGACCGCTGCCTCCGGCCAACACAGGGGTCAAGTATGTCACACATTTGGAATGGAGTCTTGAATATTCAATGGCAGAGTACACAAATTTATAGCTGATTTTATGTCATTATAGTCCCTTCAATGTGGTGCCACCAACTCTGTGCATAGCATTCCATTGACACCTGTCTGTGGGCCCCTGCTGACTGCTGCCTCTGGCTTACACTGCAGTCCAGTAGGTTACACATTTGGAACTGAGTCTCGATTTTTCAATGTCCGAGTTCATATAGCTGTACGCAAGGTGGGGAGTAAAGGAAGATGCGGTTCAGTCCAGAGAAAAAAAGGATCTTCTTTACGGAGGTGATCAAACACTACCAACAACTGCTCTGGTGCCACTAACTCTGTGCATCCTAAGCCAACGACACGTGGCTGTGGGCCCCTACTGACCGCTGCCTCTGGCCTACATTGCTGTCAAGTAGGTCACACATTTGGAACTGAGTCTTGATTTATTTATGGCAGAGTTTATACCATTGTATATACATCATCGCAGACTCAATCCCTTTCAGCTCTGGTGCCACTAACACTGTGCGCTAACTGTGCACCTAAAATCATGGACACTCCTGGGGGGCTGTCTCCATCATCATGTGGCTGGTACTGACTTGGTGCTAAACATGAGTCTATAGAATTCTTTTCCTCCATATTGCCTGTGTCAGCTGGGTTCTGCCCTCTGCATCATGCCCTGGAAGTACACATTCCACTGTCCCCCGGTACACTCCGTGACATTTACCTTGGACATCGATGAGGACCCGCTCAGCTCTTGTGGCCCTACCTCACTGTACGGCAAGTCACCGTCCCATGGCGGTGTGCCTGTGTCGGACGCAGTGCATCTGGGACCACTAACTCTGCGGAGCTCAAGTCATGGACCCTTGCTGTTTGAACTATGAACTTTTGATCGTCTGACCACTGTTGTAGTTGTTGCCAGCATCAACCACTCCCTGAGGGCTGGCTTACACTCACCCCACACCCACCCAGCACAGGCCTAACTGGACATGTGACCCTGGCAATAAAAGAGGCCGGGCGCACGTGTCCGTAGCCAGTTCCCCAAACTATCTAAATGTGTCCGTGTGGTCATTATGTATGCATGAGGGCCCCGGGCCCTACCACATTACATTGTGCTGTGGACAGCGGACGCAACCATGTCACCTCAGGCAGTGGGGAAGACCTGGGACATGTAGCTGTGTTGTACCCCCCTGTAACCATAAGCAGAGTGAGCTGTCGTACGACAGTCCAGCATAGGGGTGTGGACCATCCCCCCGGGGCTCTGGGCATGGTTGAGTTCCGGGCTTACCCACGAAGTAACTAATGCGTGTGTCTCTGTTGCTGTGTCGGTGCCACCCTTCCCGCTATGGACAATGTTGCAATGTAGCATGCCCTTGGAGTGCGGGCTTGGCCGAAGGGATAAATGATGGAACACAAGCCCGCTCGGGGTCCGGGATCATACATGCCAACTGTTGTGTGTGTATCGCTATTACCGCAGCATAAGCCAAAGGTCTAGCCTCAACCGCATCGCGAGTTCAGCCAGCCATGAACTCTACATCTGTGTCCGCCCTCTACTTACCATAGGCCTACACACAGGCCTACAGGGGCCGAAGATGTGGATGTAGAAGTAGCAGCAGCATTCATCTGCGCAATGTCTTGTGGCATCACTCCCATGATAAGGATCTGCAGGGCATTAAAGATCCCATCTACAGTTTGCTCGTGTGCAGCCGTGGTAGCCATTCTTTGCGCATGCATCTGGTCCATGTTTTCCATGGCCCTCCTCATGTTTTCCAAATCATGGATGACATCGCTGTAGCCACTCAGACTTGACAGTTGTTGTTGTCTCGAGTCATGACTCCAGCAACGTCAGCCATGGATTTTTGGAGGGCATGGGGCAGACTGTGGGTGTGCGTTAGGGAGTGTAAGTGGTCTCTGATGGGACTTAGACCCCCACGTATGGCATCCAGTTTGGCAGCCATGAGGGCGAACCCCCCTCACCTGTTCAGCCAGCTCCTTCTGACAGTATAACACACAGCGTTGGAATGCCATGTGTTCTTTGTTGAGGTGCTGGGAGCTAGACGTGGTGGTGGGGGATTCCTGCTGTGTGGTCTGTGCAGGGGGTGGGCTCACCTCGATGGTGCTGTGCTGCCCTGCATCTGGAGGTGGGCTGCAGAGGTTGTCCATGAACCGTGGGAGTTTGTCAAAGTTGATGTCCGGGGGCTCGTCTCCATCATCCCTGACATGCTGTAGGGTCTGGTCTGCAGGAGGTGTTGATTGTCCCTCTGCAATGTAAAGGAGAGATGCAGCTTCACAGTGTGTCCCATGTATTTTGACGCATTGGCGAAGTTTACATACAGACTGCATGACAATGTACATTGTGACTGTTTGTGAGGGGATGCCTCTTTGATGCGGGACAGTGGACATTTGTGCTACATCACGGATGGGGGGTTGTACTTGTACATTGTCATCTCACAGTTTCCTGCTATGCCAGATGCGATTGGCTATTTTTTGCACACATGCGGCACCAGTTGTGTCCTGTGATCTGTCATGGAAGTGTTGCAGTCTGTACCAAATTGTTGCCAATGTAGAGGTGCTCAGAATCTTATGTGTGTGTGCTGCAGTGTGGCACAGGGATCAGGGACATGATCCAGAGTCATTGTGGGTGTGCTGTGTGCTCTGCTTACTTGTGATGTGTCCTATTGGGCCCATCTCTCCCAGTTCCCCTAGTCCCTGGTCGGTACTCACCCTGTTGATGTTGTGTCAGGTCATGTTGAGCAGTGTTGGGATCCCCAACTCCTGGCACTGTGTCCAGACTGACGACTGTCGCCACCCTTTTCTCCATGTCATCCAGCTCCCGTTGTGCCGCTGGGCCCCCACCGCCAATAAGCGTTGCTGCTTTCATGTTGGCCTCAAGTTTTTCTTGGTTTTGCCCTTCACATCATTCCAGCGCCTCTTGACCTCTTCCATTGTCCTCCTCGAAGCTGCAACTGCATTCACATGGTCCATGAGGGTCTGCCATATTTGTGTCTTTGTTGCCAATGACATGTTGGAAGTGGCTAACAGTTGTTGGTAGTCTTCTGTCACCTCTGTGACAATGATCCTGTTTTCCTGCCGACTGAACCGCATCTTCCTCTTCCTCTTTTTCTTGGCCTTCCCCGACCCCGAAGTTCCTTGCTGGTCGTCTGTGGGGCTTGTGGAGTTTGCGTTGTCCTCTGCACTCGGTCCGGGTGCATCCATAGTGCTACACAGTTTATTTATTTATTTTTACTGCTTTTATAGTGTATTTTCCCGCATGAGGAGTGGGAATTGCAGGCCTGTCGCTGGTTATCGCTGATTTTTGTATAGCGATTTGGGACATCACAACTTTTTTCGCATTGGTGTTTCGCATTTTTTCGGCGTTGCATTGATTTTAAAGCGGTCATTTGGCGCAGTATCATGAGACTCGCATGGTGCCGCCGGGTTGAGAATACAACGTAAACATGGTATTATTTTCCCGCAATAGACTGCGATGTGCAAAGTTGCGTTGATCTAATTTTCTGATAATTAGCACTGGTTCTTGAGAATATCCCCCAATGTTGTTAGGGAAAGCTGTGAACAATTTCAAAGTGCGCGGTCCTTATCTCCTATCACAAATGGTTTGTGAATGCTAGCAAAAACATTGATCTTATATATTTCCTTTATATATGGGTACTTTCTCAGCACAACAAGCAACCACGAGTGTGCCATTCTTGCATCAAATTTACTCTGTGGCCGCTTCGAAACATCCCTTTATGGGTTCAATCATTTCCACTACATGTCACTGAGCACAAATTCTTGTTTACTCTCTCTCTGGCTTGCTGTGATGCATCACTTGGCATAAACGCGGAATGTGCAAGCATATTCAAATCTGATTGAAATAAACATTTGAATTCACAAACACCGTTCTTGATTTGAAGTAACCTTGACTCACTACTCGAAAAATGTTTTTGCTTATTTTGTATGGCCAAAACCATTTGCGAGTTTGAATGGCAATTCACATTGCTAAATTTGAATATACTTTCACTGATTTAAATATGTGTTTGCAATTTTCAGTGCTTATTTGCACAATTCAAATATGCATTAATGGCCTATGTATACGCTTGCATGCCCTTCCTCATTTCTAAATGTTCACTGAGCCTTTGAATTGTTTTAGTTGTTTTTGAGCAAAACTGTGAAGAGACGAGACACAAGGGCACGTTAACAGAAGGTGCTTTTGAACATGATGCGTCGCTATTGTTCTGTAGTTTATTGTTACACATTCAGCTGTAGACATGATAGATCACTACAGATGTTCTAACTATATTGGCATTTATACACTGGTAGAAAATGCTATTGTTATGTTACAGAAACTTCTGGAGTGCTTGAATGTCCTAAGTTGTCTTGGCGCTAGCTTTGCTAAACAGTGAGAAAAGAATCACAATTATGTGTTAAACAGCCAGGTTTTCTAGGCTTTCCTGAAACCTAGAAGGTTTGGCGTGGCTCTGCTGAGCAAGGAAAGAGAATTGCATGCTTTTGCTGTACTGAACACAAAGCGTCTGCCTCCCCTGAAGCTCGTTTAAACCTGGGGACCACTGCATATTGGGGCGTGGCAGATCGTAGTGTCCTTCCTGGGGTGTACCAATTACAACTGTTATTTATTTTAATTTTTTTAAGCTTTATTTATGATTTTGTTGTACACAAAAAAAATAACAATGCATGGCATCAAACAGGCGCCGGGCACTCACCGTTACACCATAAATTCTCATATACAATATTACGATAAAAGTATCAGAAGTGCATGCGTCCTATATAATAGACAGCCAAGCCCAAACCTTCAGCGAAGTACAATGCGATCCAGAGTTCATTGAAGGTACCAAAGGTCCACAGGCACCCTGCTACAACAACAGTACTGGCTGCATTCCCCTCCATATAGGGACCATCCCCCCCAGGGTATAGGCAACATATACAGTACCCCCGCACATGAACGGCTACATATCCAAGGCGAGATCCCCACCCTGCAATTAGTTAGTCACAGGCAAGCCAGCAACGACCCTCTCTGCATGCTGTGAGAGAAAATACCCCTGCAGAGGGCCCCAGATATCTTTCGGCTTGGACGCCCCTGGAAGAGTTACAGCATAGATAGTCATTTGTCCCTGACAGTACATCAAATCTGTCATCCAGGCCTTAAATTTCGGGGCACGACCCCTGCCCCATTTACACGCTACTCTTCGTTTGGCCAGTAGTGGGGCTATAGCAATAAATTTCCGGTATGCCGCAGGGATCCGAGCAACATACCCCAGAAGAGCCACAAGCGGGTCCCTCTCCAGCACGCCGCCCACCATCTGCTCAAGGGCATCAAAAACGTGTCCCTAATACTCTACCACCTCAGGACACTCCCACGCCAAGTGTAGGAAACCCGCCCAAGGGCGCCTGCATCTTTTCACACCTGTGATTATCTGCCAGCTTAAACTTGTATTTTTTGACAGGTGTGTAATACAGTCACTGCCCAAATTTATAATGAATCACCCGCAGTCGGCAACTAGCCGAGATTTGACCCGTTTGAGTACAACAATACCGCCATTGTTCCTCAGTAAACTCCCTTTGTAATTCCGCCCCCCATTGCGTACGAGCAGGACTAATCGTATCTTCCTGGTGTGCTCGGATGTCTTGGTACATGCCTGACACCAGATGCTTCCCATACTTAGATCCCAGCAGTTGATGTAAAGGAATGAGAGGCGCTGGTTCCCTAGGAAACTCCGGGAGCACCTCCCTCATTCCTTGATGCAGTCGCACATAGAGAAACACCTCCAATGGCGTGGGTTGTAACCCCTGGAAAAAATGATCCAGGGAACGGAATTGTCCCTCGTGAAAGAGGTCTAGCCAGGTACTAATATTATTATGTTTACAGAGTTTGAGGAACCCAGCTTCCTGCAGCAGACACATACTAGGATGATGGGTCAGGGGGAGCCTAGGGGAGTACAGGAAGGGCGGCGCAACAGACTTTGTTATCCGATGCCACCCATCCACTGTGCCAGTAATCGTAGTAGGGGGGTCCAACCTGTCAAGCACAGGACCGAATATCAAACCACTCAACGGTATAGGATCCGCCAGCCAGTTTTCCACTGCCACCTGCGGCATGTATCTAGGAGGATGTATCCAATAATACACATAGTGTGCCTGGGCACTCAGAAAGTACGCCTCAAAATCCGGGCCATCAAATCCCCCTTGGTCATACGGCTTCGTAAGCGTCGACCATTTAAGCCTCGGCTGCTTACCACCCCAGAACAGCCGGAGCAATTCCGAACGTAAGGTTGCAAAGAAATAAGCCCCAGGATGGTACGGTATATTCAGAAACAGATATAGGAATTGTGGTAAAATGACCATTTTTATGAGGGATGCTCGCCCCGCGATAGCGGCAAGGATATCCAACGTGTAACATTATTAGATAGACTTGTAATGGCAGTGCCATAATTGAGCCTTATTGTATCCTCTTTATCCCTGGCCACCTGTATACCCAAATAACGGACATCTGCGTCGCACCACTCTAAGTGAAAGTCAAGCGGAAACCGCGGGACTGCCGGAGTCAAAAGGGAAGACCTGAGATTCGTCCCAATTAATCGTGATGCCGGAGAGCCCGCCGAAGACTATGAACTCCAGCAACAGAGGGTTCATGTTCTGCTGAAGGTGCCTAATATACAACGTTACGTCATCCGCGTATAGAGAAATTAGAAGTGGGCGCAGACAGCATCTAAAAGTTTTGTCATGATGGAAATTACGTAGCCGGGAGGCCAAGGGCTAAATCGCAATAGCGAATAATAGTGGAGATAAGGGGCAACCCTGCCGGGTACCTCTAGAAATGGTGAATGGCTGGGAGGAATGACCATTTATCAATATCTTGGTGGTAGGCTGGTGATACAATAATTTAATCCAGGATATATAGGGGAGCGGAAAACCCATACGTTGCAGCACCCCGAACAGATAGTCCCACTCCACAGAATCGAATGCCTTGGTGGCATCAAGGAACACTGCAGCAAGGAGGAAGTCGGGTGCCACTGTCTGTATCAACGAGAAAAGCGTACGCAAATTATGGGTAGTCGCTCTACCCGGAACAAAGCCCGACTGATCAGGGAGTACGAGTTTTTCCAGTAGGAGCGTCAGCCGATTGGCCAACACTTTAACTAAGCCTGGGCAAAGCACTACGCTACGCTTGTGTAGTTTGTGAAGTTTGCGCTACTTCGCACTACGCGAATTGCACGTAGCACAGTGCAAACAAGCGTAGCGTTGCGTAGTGCAGCAGTCATTTTTTGCTTGCTCACGGTCCTCAACATCAAGTTGGCGACTGCGAGCAAGTAAAATGACATCCCGGTGAGACTTTTTCCTTGTTCGCGATCAGCAACATCAAGTTGCCGATCGCGAGCGTGGAAAATAAACATCCCGGCGAGATTCTCAATGCGAGGAGGTCAGGTTTCTCATTGCGAGTGGTCGCGTATGCTTGCGACCGCTCACGATGAAAAACTACCAGTCCGCGTTGAGAAAGCTGCCACTCGAGTAAAAAATACTTGAGCGGCAGAAAACTACAGCATGCACTGTGCAAGATGCCATTTTCAATGATTGCACAGTGCCGGACGCTTGTCCGCACTGTGCAATCATTGAAAATGGCATCTTGCAAAGTGCGAACAGGGTACTACGCAGTTCGTGAAGTGCTACGTGTATCTCGCGTGGTGCGAAGTGCACTTTGCGTAGTTTCACGTAGTGCTACTTCGCGAACTACGCCCAGGGTTAACTTTGACCAGGATCTTCGTATCTCAGTTCATTAAGGAGAGTGGCTGATAGGAGTTACACAATCTAGGGGATTTGCCCGGCTTCAATAAAGACGTGACTAAGGGTTCCCTCATGGAGGGTGGAAGAATCCCAACCCCAAGAGACTCCTCATAGACCTCTCGAAGCACTGGAGCCATGATATCTATGTATTGTTTATAAAACTCTACAAGCAGCCCATCCGAACCCAGCGCACTCCCATTTTGTAACTGCATGATTGCCTCCCTGATTGCGACGAGCTCAAAAGGCAGACTTAAAAATCCCCGCTGTGTATCACCTAGCCATCCTAATGCCACGTCCCCCAGATAACCATCCAGCTCCATTCGGCCTTGCCTCCGTGATGTGTAAAGCTGTTTATAATGAGTAGTGAACGTCTCAAGAATTTCCAATGAATTATGTTGCAATTCCCCATCCAGCCCTTCAACCTCCAGAACATGTGTCGTGAAGCAGGTACTCCGAGTTACCTCAACCAGCACTTTGCCCGGGTGCTCCCCCTCTCCATATCTCCGTGCCACCCAGTACTTCCCTTTGAAATTAACCTCCCTCATGGCAGTGTCAGTACACTCCGATAACTTCTCACGGAAGACTTGTTACACTTGGCCTGTCTCCCCCTGTTCCATTCGCCTCTCCAGCGCACATAACTCGTGCTCCAGCTCAAAACTCTTGGAAATACAGTACCCCCGTATTGGCACCTGGAACGCTTCCCATATCGACTCTACACTGTCCACTGAATCCTTATTTCTGGAAAAAAATCTTTTATTTCATCCCCCAATTCAGCTTGAAATACTGCATCTAAGAGCGCCGCGGGCTGCATCCGCCAGCGCGGCCGAGGCTTATCATATCCTGGCAGGGTTAGAGACACCATGACTGGACAGTGATCTGAATATGTCCTGGCTAGATATGTAACCTCACAGACGGAGGAGCACAGCCCCAGCGAGAGCAAACAATAATCTAGGCGTGCCCATGTACCAATTACAACTGTTATTAAGAAAGTCTGGGTCCAAATCATGCAGTGCTTTATAAGCAAGGCAGAGGGCTTTAATAGTGATTCTTTACCTGGTAACTAGTGTAGGCTTTTGAAACCAAGGGAAATTTTGGCATCCTCAACAGCAATCACGCTGCAGCATTTTGTAGGGTTTGCAATTTATTCATCAGGTATCGATGAGTATTAATATACAGACCATTGCAATAGTCTATTTTTGAAATTACGAAAGAAGTCATTAGAGTTTTCTGTAGGTCTGAAGGGAATTACGGACAGATCTTTTTCATGGCCTTTACATGTAGAAGGAGAAATATATTACAGAGCTAATGTGGTCTAAATAAGTGAGCTTGTCATCGATTATGGCTCCCTAATTCCATGCTTTCCTAACAGATGTGGGGAGAGTACCCAATTCTTGCGGCCACCAAGGTGCAGTCCAGAAAGAAACCTGGGTCCCAAACAAAAGCACCTAATTCTTCCCAGGTTTTCCTTTCAACTAGTTTTTGTCCATGCACCCACTGGCCCTCAACCTGCAGTGGTGGAATTTAATCTCTGTACCGTTGTCATTGCTAGCCAAGGAGATGACAATTTGAGTGTTGTCTGCTTAGGATGTGGGGTAAAATCCAAAGAATTTAAATAAATTAGCTAAGGTGGTGATATAAACATCAAATAAGGTTAGGCTAAGCGAGGACCCTGCATGGGAAGAAAAAAGATTGAGAAACAAATTTTCCAAACGCAACTGACTGGTGACAAAGGACGAAAGAACTTTGCAAATCCAAGCCCGTTCCTCTAATACGGATTTTAACAAGATGATCCAAAGGCAGCCCATGGCTGATTGTATCGAACACTGCCGATAGATTTAGAAAAATTAGGGCTTCTCTTCCCCACTGGTCGAGTGACAGTCTTACCTCCTCAGTGGCTTAAGTAGAGCTGCCTCATTCCTATTGCCACTTCGGAATCCAAACTGATTTGGGTCCAAGATATGATTATGTTGAATGTGGCTGGCAAGTTAGATGAGAATTGGGACAATAACTGTTGGGATCCAAGCGGTTGAGTTGTTTTTAATTAGGGGAGAAACTGAGGCACGCTTCCATTGAGTGGGGAAGAAGCTTGTCCTGAACATATGTAGCAAAATTTCAGAAAGCATTAAGGCATTGTTTCTGTTGCTAGTTTGCCCACCATCGAGGGACAAGGATCGTGAGGTGACCCGGACATAGTGGATCTAATTTTTGCTACTACTTCCTCCTTGGAAGGAGAGGAGAACTTTCTGAGGATTTCAGTCTCGGCATATGACCTTGAGAAAGTCATATCCTTTTATGGGGGAGGTTGTGACACTGGCTGGAAACTTGTTAAACACTGCTTTCCCATTTGTTGAAAGAAATCAGCTAGGGTATTAATAAATGCTTGGCACATACCCACCAGTTAATTGGTTGAGACTGCTAAAAGTCTGAAATATTTCTTTAGTAGAATGTTTTGTGGCTTCAATTTCAGTGTAAAATAGGATACTTTTTCTCTAAATATCATAGCTTTATAGTCCGCCAAACAACTTATATATCAGGTTCTCTGATTCATTATAATCTTGTCTGCATTTCTTGCTCTTGCTTTCTTCTTCTTCTTTGTTTTAGGATCCTGAATTCCTCAGAAAACCAAGGGGCTGAGGATTCACCTCTCTTGGACTTTGATACTCTAACCGGCGCCAACGTGCTAGCTGCTGCATCCCGACAGTGTGAATAATTTTGCACTGCTATATCGATGTCTTCTGACCACTCTGGAAGTGATTCCTCTAAGATTTGATTCAATGGATCAGATTGAATTTTATGGCAAGTGTGTGAGGCCATGGTGGAATGAGGAGTTTTTACTACACATTGTGAATTTTTACAATTTAGATTTGTTAGCAATAAGGGGTCTCTAGTTGGCAGAGGAAGTTACCTTTGTCCAAAAAGGACACTTGCGTTTAGTCAGGGTAAGCGGGATAAACACTTTAAATAACCCCTTCTCACCCCGGGTAACTTGGCATGAGCAGACAGGCTTATCCCAAAGGCAATGTGGAAAGTATTTGTACTCAAACACACAGAAAAACTGTCATAACACCACAAATGGACACCGCTTTAGAAAAATAAAGTATCTTTATTTAAACTAAACAAGACCAAAACAACAAAAATCCAACATGCATGTAATAAGAATAGGACTTTTCAAAGGTTTCAAGCAACTGGGTCCATAGAAAACTATGGATGTATGATTCTATACAAAGTACCTGCAGATGCAGCAAAATTCACAAGGCCAAACAGCCGCAGAGGAGGGAAGTGTCAAGAAACAAAGAGATGCTTCAGTTCCTGAGTCCTTAGGGAGCAGATGTAACAGTTCTTCTGCACACAGGAGAAGTGATGAGTCAAATCCGGACTATAGGGGAAAGTAACGTGTCGACTCCAAGACAGTTCTGGTCCATGGGTGGTGTGTCGGGAAAACTTGCCGCACAGGTGCAATGCTTGGAAATCCTGGATGCGCTGGGAATCGATGCAGCGGCAGCAAATGGTGCTGCGTCGGTTTCCTCAGCCGCGATCCCACGATGCGTCGGTTCTTGCAACTGTGACAGGGGCTGCATCTCCTCTGCAGCTGCACAGTGGTGCCTTGATATTCTTCTCGCACAGGGGTGGTGCATCGGAAAAACAGCTGCAAGAAGGGCGATGTGTTGGCTTTCTCAGTTCAAACTGAAATAGGCACCTCTTAGCAGATCAGTCCTTCCAGCATCAGAGTTCAGGAGAGCTGGGGGTGAAGATGTTGTGTACCTGAGACTTCGAACAGGAGGCCAGCAAACACAGATCCTTGGAGATTCTTATCCAAGCAGGGTCACAGCATGGTTCCAGTCTTTGTGAATTCCTTGGCAGAAACAGCTACTGCAGGCCAACCCCACACAACACACAGCAAATGAGCAGTGATTCTCCTCACAGCTCTTCAGCTCTTCTCCTTGGCAAAGGTTCCTTTTGAGTCCAGAAGTGTTCTAATGTTCTGGGGTTTAAGATCTGCTACCTATACCCCATTTTGTCTTTGTTCTCTTTGTGCAAGGATCTCCGAGCCCAGTCTAAACCAGTTTTATCCTCACTGGTGCAGTATGACCACAGGGGGTGGAGACAGCATTGTGCAAGGGAGACAGGCCCTATTCAGGTTCAAGGAAAACTTCTCCCACTACTCTCTCTTTATCATACAGTTAATTAAAACCGTCACATACAAACATGGCATTGATGCTTAATTAAATCATGGATTACAATTTAAAAGCACAATATAAAAGCAAGCAGTCAAGGTTAATAACAATTCCCAAGCAGCATTTCTGGTCGATGGCAGAATGTCAAATTTGACCATTTAGAGCCAGAAGAAAAGTGTGGAGTGCAAAAGGCAATATCAGAATTTCCCAGGGTTTATTACAGTTGCCAATACCTAGCTTTCAGCAAAGTCCATTTGTACAATGGCAATATAGGAAGGGACTTGACAATGCTTCAATAGCACTTTGTGAGCTATCTCTGAGTGCGTTGTTAGACCATGCAAGGTGATCCGATTTGACTCCCTGGACGCCGTCTCATATTCTTTAACTGTTTCTTAGTGCTGAGCTGTGTGCAATGTGTTTAAAATAATGTTAATAAACTTCCCATCCCTTGCAAGAACTTGAGCGGAATTGTTGCTGAAACACAAATCAGATGCTTCCCTGCAATGCCTCAGCAGCTTGTCCCGATAGACTGGGAACAATAGCCGCGACTGTCGTGAGCAGGGCAGTGACAACAGCATAGCAGATGAAGCCAGGCTCATCTGGGTAGTTACAAAGCCTACACATTAGCTGTCCATTCCTCCGAGCCCAAAGCGGATTAAAGTCATAGATTGGAAGGGCTAAAATCCTCATATAAATAATTTTGTTACGAGCCTGTGGTTGAAGGGAGTATGTAAAGTATGGTTGATGTTTCCCCTTTATATACAAGGCGTCCAGGGCTGTGAAGAGTGGGTTTTTAGAAAGCCGAGCAATGTCTCTCTCAAATGACACCATGATGATTTGGTTTTTTATCGGTTTTTTTCCACGTTGACAGAGGAATGGTTGGATTAGAGAGGTTTGTAGTTTCAATCTTCAATGTGGAGATGGCCAAATGCAGCTGTCTGTACCAGGGGTAGAGTTTGTCCATGAATATAGATTGAAGTTGTTCTTTCAGGGATTGAGCTGAGGCGCGCGGAATATAGATGTAAAATTTTAATAAGTCGCCTAAGCCGTGAAGACCCAACTCGAGCCTCAGCCTGGCCCTCCTTGCATGCTGGGGAATGGAAAATATTTTCTTATAGGCCATTGTTTGATAATTCACAAGGAATAGGTCCATTTTGCCTGGAAAAGCCAGGGAGCAATTTGGCGTGTAAGACCCTTAAAATTGGCTTGGCGGAGGGGCTGTGCAACTGCCGATTCAGGCACCTCAGGCTATGTATAACCCCAGCTCCTTTGGACTGAAGATGTGTAAGATGGACCACTTGATTTGCCCTTTCAGTGAACCAGACTCCCAAATAATTGTAGCTGGTGCAGGTGGTTATTTGTGACCCACCTACTCTCCAAGACAAGATTTTATTTCTTTGATGTCTCCCAAAAATCAAGACTTTAGCTTTTGACTCATTCATCAAGAGTTTGTCCCTTATGCTGTACATGTTAAGGGCTGTGAGCGCTCTTTGTAGACCCATTCTTGTATGATCAATAATGACAATGTCATCGGCGTATTGCATGATCTGGAGCCGCACACCACCCAATTTTGGGGCAACCAAGGTTGCACCAGCCAGTGCTTTTGGCAAGTCAGCAGTATAGAGATTGAAAAGTAGCGGGGCTAATACGCAGCCTTGTTTTAAACCATTTTCTGTTGGGATTTTTACAGATACTGTTGGGGCACTGGTTTTAACCCCTTCAGTGCCACGCCCTTTCCCCCTCCTGTGCTGGGCGTTGCACTAGTGGGTGGGGTTCATGACGAGATAGTCTCGTCATGGGCACAGCGCAACCGTGCTCCATGACGAGACTATCTCGTCATGGGCACTGAAGAGGTTAATCCTGACCCAGGTCTTCTGATGTAGTGACATCAGTGCAGAGAGAAGTGTGGAGGGTATCCCCCAAGAATTTAGCTTATTCCATAACACTCCTCGATCGCTGCACTAAAATCCACAGAGCAGCAGAATATGGGTGGATTGTTACCCAGAGTGGCCTTCCAGGACAAATTGGCCAGCGCTGTTATATTGTCTGTTGTGGAGCAGCTCGATCTGAAGCCTGACTGGGTGCGGGGGAGAATATTATTTTCTGTGACCCAATTTTCTAGTTCAGCCAGCAGGACACGAGCGTAGGCCTTGGCTTCAATGTCCAATAACGCTATTAGTCTGTAATTGGCCGGGTTTAAGCAGTTGCCCTTTTTGTAAATTGGATGTAATATTGAGCCCTGCCAATTAGATGGAATTGTGGCTGTAAGGAAGGCTTGTTTAGAGAGCAGCGTGGGGAGTTCTGCCCAAAAGGATTGGTTCGATTTAAAGACTGCAGCAGGTATTCCATTGGGCCCTAGCGCGCCGTCGTTCCTCATGCGACTAATGATTTTAATTACTTCTGCTTCTGGAATAACTGGGGCCTGGATATTTTCATAATTTAGTGTCTGGAAAGATTGGGAGACTAGCGGCTCTCCTGTCCAGCCGCTGTAGAGCTGTATAATATGATTCACCCAGACCTTCTCGGGTACCCCGTTCTCCTTAGACTGCCCATTGTTGCTGAATGGATTTATATATTTCCAAAATGGAGCTGGATTTTTTTCCTTAAGGAGGCAGAACATTTTGAGCCAAGCATCTTCTATTTGTTTAGTACGTTTCTCCCATGCATATTTCTTATAGGCAGCTCGAAGAGATCCAGTGGCAGCGCAGTGCAATGCTTTGTCCCCTCTTTGATTTGCTTTTGGGGCCTTTTGAAGCTTCCATTTGCTTTCCAGCATTTCCTTATTCAGGTACTGGGTTGGCCCCTGCTTTTGACAAGCATCTGATTTTCCACCTAGCGCCAGATGCAGGTCCATGAGGAGGATAGGCTAGTAATCTAGCAGGGCCTGCGGGCCAAATGAATTTTTTAATTGTTCATTTTTAGATGTCCATATGGACAATTTAGTGCCGAGATTAAGGTCAATTTTTTCCTGCAGGGACTTTATCGCTTTCTTCCCCCGTGGGTTCACCTACAGTTGTATACTTGCAGGATAGAGCAGTGGAAAGACTGAATGATGCTCTAAGGGGCCTGTGGTCGCTCTCTACTCGGTTGTCTATATCGAAGTCATTCAGGTGAAAAACTAGTGCACTGCCAATATATAGTCAATTGTGGAGCTGTTCCTATATGTTGGGAGCCGGGCCCATGTCTGAACTTTTGCTTTCATAAGATTGTGAGCGGATGATATAGAGCAGGAATCAAATAAAGCTTGCAGTACAGCGACCTCTTTAGATTTGTTCTCCCACTACTTAAAATGCAGCCAAGCCCCAATCAGCTCAGCTCGGAGTCATCCAGAAAGGGCCAAGCACACCTTAACCCTTCCCCTGTGGCTGCTTCCACTCAAAGCACTTCCCCAGTCCCTGTCACTCCATAACCAGACAGTCAATCCACAAACAGGCAGAGGCACACAGAATGGTTAAACACGAAAATGCCTACTTTTTAAAAGTTACACCGAAAAAAGGGGTTGGGCTCCTAAAGTCAGTAAGGCTGAGCCACCAAAAACTTTTACAGAACAAACAATGTCAGGACTGACTGATCCTTTTCAATTCCAATTCATTCGTGGCCGCTTTAATCAATAAGAGCTGTCACCATTTATTTTTTGTTTTGTTATGCAAACATCATACACAATGTTGTTGGTTATTGTCACACAAAAAAGATCAAATGCAAAATCCAATCACAAACATTCTTCCCTCCTACCAAAATAAATCTAGACACAACAGTGGATATAAACACAATTTAAACGAATACAATTAGAATGGCAGAAATTATTACAAATGACATAAAAACAATACAAATTATCATTTCACATTATTTGAAATCCAAAACAAGAGGTTGGAAATGGTGACATATATATTTTTAAATGTCTCTTCAAATTGAATTCAACTGCTCTCATATTAATGGACAATGCACCTCTGAAAAAGCATAGTTTCTAAACCCAGGTTGTAATTTTTCAAACAAACCATTAACAATTAATGATTCCCTGTATTATAATGACACTCATATCACAAAAGGATTTTTGCACAGTGGACGCACGAATGATGGTCAATGCGTTTCAAACCTTCTGAAGTAACTTCTGTGGGGTTCTCCTCAGGACATATAACTGATATCCACTCTACAAAAAATCATATATGAACGAAAATTAAACAAACTGTTATATATTTAATGCCATAATGAATCTTAAATACCTCAAAATTAACAATAAAATGATCTCATAAGACTTGGAATATTGATATCAGTGTGCGGATTGAATTCTTTTCACCTGCAACACAGTAATACATTTGTCTCAATGACAATGTCTTTTTAACTGCAAGAATACCAATACGAGTACTGAATATTATCAACACTATTTCCATCAACCCACTTCCAACTACTACTCACTGACAACAGGAACTGACAATTATCTTTTGTGGTGCGGACTCCAATCTTGTTCAAACACAGCATATGTACAAAGTAGAACAATCTACAACGAGAATATATCAATTACTAGAACCAAATTATCAAGACTGGTGTACTGAGCCTCATATAATCAACACGGCAAACTAGAATTTAAATGGGACACCGCATGAATCTTCACAATCAAATCGTGCCGCCGAGGACCTTAGTGAACCGCTGAAATGCTCGTGAACGTCTTCAGAGCGGCTCAGTAATGTCGTTAAAACCCGTTGCAAAAGCGAATTGATCTGTTATTTATGAGCTATCAGCTTTGCGCATTATGCCTGACACCTAAAACAGATTGCATAACTGATGTTAAGCGAAGACTTTCTTCGATTGTATTCAATACAGTCATGTTGTGGCATTGCTTATGGCTCACTAGCTCCTCAGCGGTTTTCGACAACCAAATGCACAACGTTTTGTGCGCCTATAAAGACAGCTGTAATTGGATCGTTGTTTTGCACTATGGAATTGTGGGTCATGTAGTTAAAATGTCCGAAGACAGGTTAAACAAACTCAGGGGAGTATATTTGAAATCGCAGAAGCTCATGCGAAATGCAGTAATGCTTCCACAGCACAAAGGTATAGCAAATATACATTTTCAATGCACGCTTAGATCATAAAGCTGAGTGGAGAAGAAATCTATTTATTTGGCTGACAAATTATTTATTTTAGACATTATGTTAACTCATCGTTTGTCCAGGGCTTGGTGCCACCGAGCTGGAAGAGAGCAGTGGTAAAGGTTCTCCTGAAAAAGCCAAATCTGGATCCATTGGATCTGGAAAATTTCAGGCCCATTTCCTTGCTTCCTGGACTCGGTAAGATCGCTGAAAGGTTGGTGAACCGTCAGTTGTCATACTTCCTGGAGTCTAATGGCCTGTTGCGAGACTCTCAAACTGGATTTCGCCCAGGTCAGGGCACCGATACCGCTCTTCTGGCAGTCGTTGAGGAAGCCAGGAGCATTTTGGATTCAGGAGGGTCTGTGGCAGTGATCCTCCTGGACCTTAGTGCGGCCTTCGACACTGTGAACCACCAAGTGTTGATCCAACGGCTGTCAGATATAGGGGTTACAGGTGTGGCTCTGAAGTGGCTTATGTAATTTCTCTACGACCGGACGTACCAGTTTTAGGAAGGCAGTGAATGGTCGGCATCTATCCCCCTCCAGTGTGGTGTGCAACAGGGCTCCTCCCTTAGCCCCACATTGTTTAATGTATACATGGCCCCCCTGGAGGATGTGATGGCCCCATTTGGTATTAAAATCATCAGCTATGCTGACGATACTCAGCTGGTGGTCGCTTTATCCCAACTTGTGGATAACCCAGACTCGCTGCACTCCTGTATGTCCAAAGTTTACACCTGGATGTGTGAATCAGCTTTAAAGTTGAATGGTTCAAAGACCGAAATAATGTTGCTAGGGCATAAAATTCATTCTCTCCCTTCGACTATTTGGCCTAGCTGTCTGGGAGACCTCCCGAGTCCTAAAGAGGAGATTAAGAGTCTGGGGATCTGGCTGGAACAAGATCTTTCTTTCAGGACCCAGGCGAAAAAAACGGCAGGAGTATGTTTTGGTCTTCTCCGTTCAGCTCGTAAAGTCCTGCCTCTGCTTCCTTGGATATCTAGGAAGCTACTCATTCAGGGGCTTATTGTATCGAGACTAGATTATAGCAATACTATTTTTCTAGGTGCCCCTGAAGCTACGTTCAATAAACTTCAGCAGGTTCAAAATGCCGCTGCAAGGCTGCTTACGAGTATACCAAGGACGCAGTCAGCTAAACCCGCTTTGAAGGCCCTGCACTGGCTCCCGGTGCGGAAAAAGGGTTAAATTTAAGGCTCTATGCACAGCGCATAGAATTCTTCAGGGGAAGGGATCTCCTATCCGGAGGAATTTAGCTGTGCCCTATAAGGCTAATAGAGCTTTGCGTTCTGACCAGAAACATCTGCTCCAAATGCCCAGAGTGAAAAGAGCTTGTGCTGGAGGGCGAAGATTCTCGGTCAATATAGCCATCCTGTGGAACGTGTACTTCTCGGTTTCGTAAACTTCTTAACACCCATCTCTTTCCTGCCGGACGCTGCTGAACCTGTCTTTTGTTAATGGTTGTCGCCCTGGACAAGCGCTGGGATGCCCTAGGGTAACTATGCGCTATCTAAAAACTCCAAATAAATAAATAATAAATAAATAACATTCAACACAGTATTGAAATGTTATATAAGATAAGATTCTTTGTGGTTCAAATTTTCATTTATATCCCCACTTTGGGGACCTGTTTTTATTGTTGCCAGTACTGTCCATCGTATATCTGCTTCCTTATGATGATTATCAATCCAATGGATGACAAGTGGAGCAGCTACCAGTGTATGCCTGATGTGTGATATATGTTGAATAAACCTTTGCCTGATCTCCTGATTGGTCTTACTGATGTATAACTTTTCATAGGGGCATTGGACTGCATGTAAAACATTTTAAGTTTTACAACTGTAAAATGCTTTATGCGGCCATTTGATATTACTGTGCTGGAACACCGTTTCTTCCATCGTTTGATTGCAGCACATACACGTGCCACATTTAAAATGTCCCTCCAGAGGTGGTAAGTTGCAGAATGTTTAAAAATTGCTGTTAGTTGATCCTGAAGGTATTTTGAAACTATGCTTTTTCAGGGGTGCACAGTCCATTTATATGAGAGCAGTTGAAATAAAATTAAATTTCCCCCCAGCACCTTGAGACCCTAACGGGTGAGTGGAGGCTTCACAAATCCCTGATTGATTGAATTTGAAGTGTCATTTAAAAATGACTATTATCAAGCATTTTTATGTCATTTATAATAATGTCTGCTGTTCTAATTGTTTTTGTTTACATTTTGTTTATATCCACTGTTGTGTCTAGATTTATGTCGGCGGGAGAGAAAAAAATTTGTGATTGGACTTTGTATTTGATCTTTGGTGTGTGACAATAATAATACCGCCAGACCAGGGCTTTGAGGTCGAATTACCAGGAACTACTTGTGATTCCTTGCTTTGCAAAAGCCAGGATTGGTGGCCAAGCTTTCTCTGTCAAAACTGCTTCTCTCTGGAGCTCCATGCCTGAGCACATACGGAAGGCCAAGTCAGAACCTATGTTTAGGAAGGCTCTGAAAACATTGCCTGCATTAGAGCTCTCCCACCAGTCCTCTCCTGCTGTATACGCTGCTAGCGCCGGGACACTCCGTTGGAGGTAGCAATAATAATAATAATAATATTAATAACAACATTTTGTATGATGTTTATATAAATAAATGGAAAATAAATGGTGACCACTCTTTTTGATTAAAGCGGCCATGAATGAATAGGAATTGGAAGGGATCAGTCAGTCCTGGCACTGTTTGTTTGGTAATACTTTCTAAAAGTGGCATTTTCAAACACACAATTTAAAAACCATCTTTGCTAAAAGATGTGCTATTAAATTCTGAGTTCAGAGAGCCTAAACTGTATTTCTCGATTTTGTCCCAATGGGATGTTATACCTGTTCGATGTTACAAAGTATCCCATTCTATCCTATGGGGCAGATATCCTTTCAATATTGAAAAATGAAATGGGAAGTATTTCACTATCAGTACATGTCACACACACCAGTACATGTCCTATTTTTCACATACACTGCACCCTACCCACAGGGGTACCTTTTTTATCGGGGTGCCTTACATGTAAGAAAAGGGAAGGTAAGGGCCTGGCAAGTGGGTGCACTTGCCAGGTCGACTTGGCAGTACAAAAATGCGCGCAGATACTGCAGTAGCAGGTCTGAGATACATTTACATGCTAATCATGTGGGTGGCACAACCAGTGCTGCAGGCCCACTAGTAGCACAGGATTTACAGGCCCTGGCACACTCAGTGCACTTTACTAGGGACTTATCAGTTAATTAAATGGTCAACCATGGAAACACCAATCCATAACACAATTTACCCAGGGAGCATATTCACATTAGCACTGATCAACAGTGGTAAAGTGCCCAGAGACCTATAGACAATAAAAACAGGTCAAGATAAATAGGAAGAAGAAGCAAAAAGGGCCAAGTCCAACAAGATTGAATAAAACTGCATAGTGGTTTGTTGCCATTAAGGACAGAGTACATTTGGCAACTAAGGATGTGTTATTAGTAAAAAAAATCCATAATGTTTGTGCTCTGCATTTATGGGAGTCCTACACCTAACATGGTTTGTGATAAAACTGCTATTTCATTATCTGTTTGTAACTCAAAGTAAAAATCCCCTAAGACCGTGTAGTCATTTAAGAGGATATTGGATTCAAGAAGATCACCAATATCCTGTGCAAAGCAAAGGTCATTCTGGGGCCTGGAGGCCAATCCATAAATAAATCTTTGAAGGTCTGAGTTGTGGCAACTTCAATGCAGAAGGAGACTGCCTCACATAATGGTGTTGGCAACGGATGAAAGATAGCAGCCAAATCATCTCTGTAGATTATAGCAAGTCCCCCTCCTTGCTTCCGTCAACGGTCTAGTCTGTATATGTTACACCCTTCTGAGATAGCTGCCACCATATCAGGACTGAACAACAGATCTGTCCAGGTCTCAGTGACAAACACGAAGGATGATTTAAGGGTATCAATGACAATTTTAGGGAGAGTTTCATTTAGGACCTGGCATTAACAAGGGCATAGTGCAGTTTTCTTCCTGTAGCTAGGATATCTATCTCAACCTCTGTGGTAGTCTTAAATATATTATCATCCTGTGCCTCGCTAAGTGTTAACTGTGCTCCACAATTGTGGCAGCATAATTGAAAGTTTGCCAAGCTGGAATGACAATCTAACATAATATACCCCTTGTTCTTAACTGCTGTTTGGAGGACCAAGAGCACATCTCTAGTAGAGCAGATTTTCAGCAAGGCTTGTGCATTCAAACTGGCTTGGGGCTGGCGCTTGGCGTGATCTGATTGTGGATGGGAGCAGATAAATTTGCCTTTGGAGCACATGCTGTACTCGTCCACTGCTCAGCCGCTCTGCAAGACACATTTACGGGCTCAGAGCTCTGACAGGCTCTGCCCATCTTACTACTGAGTGGAGCTTCCTCATCCAATCAGCACTGGTGCTAGCATGTCTGTAACTCCAATGGTGTCATGATACTAAAATATTAAAAGCAAGTGAATTGATGCAAGTGAATTGGAATTGGAATAAATAAGGAAGGATATGGTCATCCAGCAGAGGTAGCCAATGTTAATAGGTACCACAGACTTGACCCTTTTAATTTCTCCCACTGCTGTTGGTCACAGTGGTCACTGAGGCATCAGCAGAAAGATTTTGATTCTTAGATCCCTTAATGCTGTCTGTACCTTTGAATCCTTGCCAAGGAACAGGATATTCCGGTGGAAAAAAGCATCAACCTTGTAATGGTATCAGGGGTCAAAGAATATGTGATCTCACTACACTATTGATGGCATTTCAAGAATGAATGTCCATGAAGAAGATGTTTTGTTAAGAATAGTAAGGATTCTTTCCAGCTATTGTAGTTTGTTGGAACAGATATAATGTTACGCTGTGGTTGGCAGTAAACAGATGTTGCAGACAATGGGCCTGAGTCACAACGGTAACATAAAATTTGGAGTAATTTACTGCTGTAAATATAAATGATGTACACGGAATGAAGGAAGAAAAATAGGTGTTCATTCTCGCCAATCATATTTATTTATTTATTTATTTTATTTTAGCAACTTGTAGAGCGCCTGGTGACCCGAGGGCATCCCCGCGCTGTGAAGATTAAAACCTGCTGAGGGGGATAAGGGCGAAGGGTTTATTTAGGAAACAGGAGGGTTTTAAGTTTTTTCCTGAACGTCAGGTAGTTGGGCTCCAGTCTGAGGGAGCGTGGGAGGGAGTTCCAACCAGTGGACGCTTTTACAGAGAAACGTCGGCCTCCGGTACGTGTTCTCTTGAATTTGGGGATGTTGGCCAGGTGCTCGTTCTCAGACCGTAGAGCTCTCGGTGCTGTGTAGGGGGTGACCAAGCCGCTGAGAATCGCAGGTCCCGATCCATTGATTAGTTTATGGGCCGTGCACATGGCTTTAAATTCCACCCTTTGGCGGACTGGGAGCCAGTGCAGAGCCTTAATAGCGGGTTTGGCGGATACTCTGGGAGGTACGCTCATGATTAGGCGAGCTGCTGCGTTCTGGGCTCTTTGCAGTCTCGCTAAGGTAGCTTCCGGCGCACCTAGGTAGACCATATTGCTGTAGTCTAACCGCGACATTATGAGGCCCTGAACTAGTAGTTTCCTGGACAAGGGCGGTAGGAGGGGGAAGATTTTGCGGATAGTCCGCAGAAGCCCAAGACAGGTCCCGGCCGTTTTGGCCGCTTGGGTCTTCATTGAAAGGTCGGGTTCTAGCCAGACTCCGAGGGTCTTGATTTCGTGTTTCGGGGAGGGGATTTCCCCGAACACGTCTGGCCAGATCGCCGGGGGGATGGTCGCCCATTGTTTGCCCATGAGCATCACTTCGGTTTTGGAACCGTTGAGTTTCAATGACGATTCGCACATCCACCCGTGAATTTCGGTGAGACAGTTTGGTAATTTGTCTGGGTGGTCGTCTAGTTGGGATAGGGAGACGACCAATTGTGTGTCGTCAGCGTAGCTCACGATTTTTATCCCGAATGGTGATACCACATCTTCCAAAGGGGCCATATACACATTAAAAAGTGTGGGGCTCAGGGAGGAGCCCTGAGGAACCCCGCTGGTAAGTGGAAGTGTGGACGAGTGGAATTCCCCGTCCCAGACCTGGAACGTGCGTCCAGTAAGAAAGGACTCTATCCAGCTGAGTGCCATCCCGGTGAGCCCTGCTGTCGCCAATCGATGAAGAAGGACACGGTGGTTGACCGTGTCGAAGGCGGCACTCAGATCCAGAAGGCTCACTGCCACTGATCCTCCTGAGTCTAGAATGCGCCTTGCTTCCTCGATGACGGCAAGCAGGGCGGTGTCTGTACCGTGTCCCGGACGGAACCCGGTTTGGGATTGCCGTAGGATGTTATTTGTCTCGAGAAATCGGGAGAGTTGACTATTCACCAGTTTCTCGGTGATCTTGCTAATCCCCGGGAGGAGGGATATGGGTCGGTAGTTTGCCATATCAGTTGGATCGAGCTGGTTTTTTTTAAGGAGTGCCTTCACCACTGCACTTTTCCAGCTGTCGGGAACTGATCCTTGTGCAAGTGAGCAGTTGATAAGCTCCGTGAGTGTAGGGGTGATAGCGGGGGCCACGTTTTTGAGAAATCTCAAGGGTGCAGGGTCTAAAGGAGATCCGCTTTTTATTTTATTCAGGGTAGCGTCCACCTCGTTATGCGTTACTGGCCTGAATGTCTCGAGTTGGGGACGTATTCCCGTCTGATCGGGGGGCTGAGTAATGTTTCTGCGGGTGGGGAGGCTAGGGGGAGGGAGGGATGTGAGGATACGGGCGATTTTATTGTTGAAATATGCGGCTAGGTCATTGCTTCTGTCTACCTGGGGGGTGGTGGGCAAGGGAGAGATGGGAACTTTTAATAGCTCCTTCACGATGAGGTAGGATTCCCTAGAGGAATTTGAGGCTTCCTTTATCCGGGTGTCATAGTGGGAGGCTTTGGAGAGCTTAATTGCAGTTTTATAGATTTTGACTGAGGAGTGGTAGGCCTCTTTGCTGGCATTATGCCAGTCTTTTCTCCAAAGCCGTTCGGCTCTTTTACAGTTTTTGCGGAGCTGACGAAGTTCTGGGGTGTACCACGGTGCAGAGCCCGTGTTGTTGGTTTTGTCTTCGCGCATTCTGAGTGGGAGCACAGAGTCAAGGGAGGTCGTGATCCAATTTCTGAAGTTGCTATCGGCGTTGTCCGGGATATCTTCATGAGTCGGGGTAGTAGATATCAGGGTATTGGCCCATTCTTCAATGGGGAGTTTGGACCAAGTCCTGCCTCTAGTGAAGGTGGGCAGTTTCTGAGGTTTCCTAAGGGATCCTGGAAGTTGGAATAGGACCAAGAAGTGGTCCGTCCAAGGAAGGGGGATGGAGTCTATTGCTTGCATCGCGGGGGTGCTGGTGAACACTGGGTCTAGCAGGTGGCCTTTGATGTGAGTGGCTCCTGAGTTAAGGAGACGGAGGTCCGAGGTCGCTAGTTCAGTGATCAGGTCGACTACTCCAGAATCTGAAGTGTCTTCGAAGTGGATGTTCAAGTCTCCCACTAAGATAAAATTCGTGACGGAGTGAGCCTGTGTTGCTACAGTGTCTAGGAGGGCATTGGGAAAGGAGCCGGGGTGGCCGGGTGGACGGTAGACTAGAATCCCTGAGAGGGAATTCGTAGGGTCTAGTTTCATTGAGAATTGGAGGCTTTCAGAGTCTGAGATTTGTGCGTCGCTGGAGTTACAGGTGAAAGAGTCTCGGTAGATGATAGCAATGCCTCCACCTCTGCCTAGTGGTCGAGGGAGAGACTGGATGAGGAAGCCCGGTGGAGTGGCTAACACTATGTCCGAGTCAGAGTGTGGAGTAAGCCACGTTTCCGTTAGGAAGAGAATGTCAATCTCGTAGTCTTCTATTAAGTGGTGGATTGGTGTCGCATGTTTAGGGAGGGAGCGACAGTTCAGCGAGGCAAGTTTGAGGGTTGCGGGCTTCAGCACTCGTGTGGGGAGTTTAAGCTGGGCTGGCTGGCAGTTCGTGCAGCTGACAAAGGGTCCATTCATATCATGGATATATCTGCATGAGGAGGCGATAGAAGGTCTGAGGCTTAGGAGGTCACGACGGGAGTATGTGGTTTTGGTGGAGGCTCTGGGTGCCAGGGGGTCTGGCCCTAGGCCCGGTCGTGCGCGGACGGGCGCAGACGGGCTTGCCCTAGGCGCGCCTTCGGCGCGCAAACGGCGCTCCCGCTGCGCTCGTCCGCTGCGCTGGAATGGCCGACACATTTGTAGTAGGTATTATGGGCGTGGCCTCGCAGTGGGCGTGGCTTCGCCTTTGACCGCGCTGGCGGTGTGGGCGTTTTCCCCCTCTGACAGCGGGGACTCGCTGTGTTTGGAGGGTCTGGGCGGGCAGGCTGAGCGCGTGAGGACGGCGCTTTTGCTCAGGTGAGCTTCGTGGTCAATTGCAGTTGTTTTTTAAAATCAGCAGTAAGTGAAGACAATCGTGACAAAGTTAAAAATACAATTTCAGGTGCAGCGTGCTAACCTCCGGCTTTCCGCCTCAGAGGGAAATTAATCAGGAATGAATGTTGCGCTGTTACGAGCGTTTAAGTAGTCCGGTGGGCGTGGCCTCGCAGTGGGCGTGGCTTCGCCTTTGACCGCGCTGGCGGTGTGGGCGTTTTCCCCCTCTGACAGCGGGGACTCGCTGTGTTTGGAGGGTCTGGGCGGGCAGGCTGAGCGCGTGAGGACGGCGCTTTTGCTCAGGTGAGCTTCGTGGTCAATTGCAGTTGTTTTTTAAAATCAGCAGTAAGTGAAGACAATCGTGACAAAGTTAAAAATACAATTTCAGGTGCAGCGTGCTAACCTCCGGCTTTCCGCCTCAGAGGGAAATTAATCAGGAATGAATGTTGCGCTGTTACGAGCGTTTAAGTAGTCCGGTGGGCTCAACTCACTCTGAGAAACCACACCTCAACATTCTAAATGAATGAATAAGAAATAAAAAGACAAGACGCGTTCGGCAAAACAGGAATAAGTTGGTTTAATTAAACGCAGCAGCTGAGAAAGTCTCGACAGAGTGCATCTGAATAAAGTATCTTGTTGTACATAGTTTCGGGTGACATCATATACATCTCGCTAGGTACAATAAAACAATTCTGCATTCTTGAAAAAACATTTTATTAATAAATTAACAAGTTTTGGCATTTTTAGACGCCACCGGTTAGCCATGTGGCCCATTCTGTGACAATAGTGGCACACTATGAGGCCAGTTTGGGCCAAGCCTCCCTGACCTTGGCCACTAGTTCTGGGCAGATACCCTCTGGGGTCCATAAGCAGAGCTCCCATTGAAACAGCTGCCATCTGGTCATTCGTGGCTAATGTGGCCTCCTGAAGGGTGGTCTTTTTTTAACTTATGTTGGACCAGTTTGGCGGTGTTTCTCTGGGCCTGATCCTGCTTATTGCTGTCCTTTTCCTGTCTTTTCTAGTAATATTGTAGTAAGTGGGCCTGTATTTTTTGCCCTGGTTTGGTGTGTAGCCCTACTACACCATATAATCCAGTCTGGATGTCATTGGGTTGTCCCGTTTTAAGGATGTTGTAGAAGAATTCAACCTGGAGACCCGTGTCAGTCCAGGGCTGTTCCTTCTCCTGCCCCCATCGTTTTCTCATCCTGTGTAGGAATTCAGTCATGATCTCCCAAGTCTTCATGCTCAGTGCCATCAGTCCTCCTTGTCTAAGTGGTCAGAGAATATCTCCCTCAGGGCATCCGGATATGGAGTTAAATGCAGCCCTGCCATGCTTGGAGTTGATGAGTGTGACTGTGGGGTTCCGGGCTCAGGAGTACACATGCCAGTCTGCTCCCACATGAGGCTGCTGAGCAGGCTTTTGATGTCACCTATAGCTAAGTTTATAACCACAGTGTTCTACTCAAAGAATAAGATCCTTTTTCCTGCCCAATCCACCAATGATGGCAGTCTAATCCTGACCTCTTCTTTGTCCATCTCCCCCAAAACATGTAGATGGCTCCTGCTGCAGGGCAGCTCTGTTGTTTTCTCCCCAACATAGAGCTCACATTGTCTCAGGCATTCCGGCATGTGGGGTAGTTCCATTTGAGATCCCCCCTCCATGCCGAATGCAGTCCTCCGGCCAGGAAGGATCATACTGATGGCCCTTCCTTTCGGTCTAGCAGGCTAATAGAAGGCTTCATGAAGGCATCGCCATACTCTCTGGATACTATCTTTCTAGGGGTTGGTCTGCCTGACCAGCATGTTCGGGGGGAGAGGCAGACATCTTCATTGTCGCTCTCCTTGTGCGCGCACTGGTGCCATGCTGCTCCTACTCTGTCTCAACTGTGTTCTTGTCATGCTTTCCTAACTACTTCATGGTCAGCCCATATCTAATGCCTACAGCCAGGTGATACGTGTGTTTCTGTAAGGGACCTTCCTTTTGATTCATCCCTGTGCTCATCTCTTTGTGGGGCCCCTGGTTCCCTTAGGGGGAGGGGGAATTGTTTCCCCTCCTTGCTGGGATTCACAAACAAGAAATCTCTCTCTTTCTATCCTTAACTATCGCCTTTCCTCTTACTCCCACCTGGGTTGCTTCCTTCTCTCAGTGCTGCATGCTGTTCTTCTAGGCAATGTCTTAGCCTCAAACTCACTTTCTGATGCTTCCTACGTTCCACAGGTCTACCTTGATGAACTATAGCCTGCGGTTCCCCCTTCAGAGTTTGGTTTTGCTAGACTTGGCCCCTTTCTTCCCCTCTACTGGCTAGATCACCTTCCAGAAGGCCAACAAACTTCCCTTTGATCTTAGGGCACCCTTTGGGGCACTCAGGAGCATGTGCTCCCAGTTGGGATTGGACCTGATGGGTCGTGACTGATGGGTGGGGTTCCAACCTTGAGTGGGTTTGGCACTGGCAGACTACATCTGTGTGTGTGGGGCCAGTGCTTAATTTGTGCCAGGGCTCTTGTCAGAAGGTAACTGCAGCACATTGCCACTGCTGTGCTACCTATGATAGTAACAACACAACTACTAACCATCACACTTCTACAAGTGTGGAAATTCAGACTATTTCAAGCCCTCAAAGATATAAGAATGACTTGGGCGGCAGGTAATAGTCATTTTTAATGTATATTAAATTAACAATTAACTGTTGTTGTGGTCATCTCTGAATTAGCTAGACAGCACTACCTTGTGTCAGACTGTCTCAAGCTCCTGTGTTGTCAATTAAGTGCCGATGATGAGCACCGAAAACCACCAGCTCAAATTAATTACTGAGTGGGACCTGCAATCTCCCCCCAGTCAGGAGGCTTGATGCCCTTGGGGAGATTCAGCAGCCTCCTTGGCCCATGGATTGGTGTAACACAGCGCAGCGGTGACTGGGATGGCTGGCTCAGCAAAAGCATAACCCTGTCAGTGTGAGGTGGGGAGGTGCAGATGCCTTGTTTACGGACTTGTAGGCCTGGGCCACCTCAAACATGACCCACAGTTCTAGCAGGGCCTCTCACTTTACCTTGTTATGTCCTGTATACCTCGTCTGTATGTGAGTCGTTGTATGTTCTATGGTATTGGTACGAACGTCCCCCAAACCCAGGAAATGCATGAACTTTGGTCTGGGTATGCCACTTGCAGCAGTGTTTCTCTAGTTTCATAGCCTGGGTGAGGAGCCTCACTTGCATGTGGCTTAGTGGAGTCTCCATAATGGAATGGGGAACTTGTTCAAATGATTTTGCAAGTTTTTGATTGTCTCAAGACTTTTTAAATAATTACAAAATTTACTCTAATCGTGGAGAACAGTGTGCACAGGGTGGTGCCGAAAACAATCTACTGGTTATGAGCTCTATAAAAATTGATGCATCGAGAAAAAGAACATTTAGCAATAGACACAGACAAATGCAATTAAATAGTAACAAAATGCAATTTTTAGTTCAAAGCAGTATGAGTTGATTTGTAGCAGTAAACTAACAAATGTAAAATTCTGATCTGAGAAAAAATGGTTAGTACTTCATAAAGCATAGACTCAATAACATGACATTACATTTAAACATGCAGCATATTGCAAAATTTAGCAGTACCACAGCATCAATAAATGCATAAAATGGAAAAATCTGAAAGAGACTAGAAGAGAAAAAGGTTGACAAAAAATGATTACTTTTTCCAAAAACATTAGCCCCCTCCTAGCACCTACAGTCCAATGAGAGTGGATGCTCCCTGAAATACGTGGAGCTAAGTGAGCCTGATAGTATTTCAATATCGGCTCAGCGGACAAAACTAACAATGGTATGTGCAGACCCTATGTAGCACACCAAGTGCCGGAGTGTACTGGCTGTGTCACGATGAACAGTTCAAGCGAAATAAATATATGACCCTATATAACACACCAAGGGTCAAGGGTGTACCTGTTGTCTCATGCCTAACGGTTCAAGTAAAAATATAACTGTAGCTTCCCTCACCTTCACTAGCATGCTGACTAGGAAAAAATTATCTATGTGCTTGTCATAGTTTGCCTTATTCCACATGCTGGGACTAAGGATCAGATGTAGTCTCTTACCCTGTGACGGTGGATTTTCAGACACACCTGTGGATTCAGTAGAACTTCTATCAATTATAGTGTCTTCTCACCGGTCTTGTTTGCGCAGATGTGAAGCAGTTTGAGTAAAGGTCCTTGTCCGTCAGCAGCAGTTGGGCTCGATAAACCAAACTCTCCTGGCTGGCTCACCAAAATGTTCCTCAAATATGAATTTACCTTAAAGAAATGAAAAGACAAGAGGTATTTGGGCAAACAGGAACAAGTTGGTTTAATTAAATGCAGTAGCCAGAAGGTTTTCTTCAGACACACTCTGTCGAGGCTCTCCCTGCCGCTACGTTAAATTTAAACCAACTAGTTTCTGCTTTGCCTCTTGTCTTTTCATTTCTTTAAGATAATTCTGAGCAACAGGGGTAAACCAGGTTGAAAGCAAAAAAGGGATGTACCACATACATTATGGAAATGTAAATATAGTAGATTATCAATAATTCTCTACAACATGGATACTCAAAGTAACTCCCGGAGGCCACATGCAGCCCAGTGACCTTCACATGTGGCCCCTGATCAACAGGAGCACTGGGCTGCTGTTTACTCCACTGAGCACTAACAAGAACAATTTACAAAGTAGATGGGCAATGATTTATTTCAAGGTTAATTGGTGCTAAATAAACAAAGTACCTTGGGAGTCCTGCATTTAACTTTAGAAACGCCTTCATGTTTAAAGACATCTTTCAGCAAAAGTGTAAAATTATGAGTATCTTCAAAATTCAAAAAGTGTACTTAATTAACCTACAGAACCTTTTCACCGTAGTATAATTTATTATATCAGTGCATTGACCAGTATTAATGTCAAATTCATAGTTTTTAGGTCTCGCGCCTAGCAATGTAGTGCGGAGCACTACTCGCGCAGCGAGAGTCCTTTTTCCGGGGTTTCAAAACGGTGCCTGGAATCGCACACGCGTGTGCTTTTCCTTTTGGCTTCAGCGATTGGCCTTTGCGTGCATGGTTTTCACGGAGACAGCATGCAATAGGCCAAAGGTGGGTGCATTTCTCTGCCCATGGCCTATTGGTGTCTATTAAGCGCACCAAAGTCCATGTGGTTTCAATTATCGTGCCCAGACACGGGCGCGATAATTGAAGACACATGTTGCGCTGTGGCGCGCGCGCGCACCACTCGTGGGCGTGTCTTTTTTTTTACATTAGCGAGCGCAAAAGTGCCGCTTGTTTTCCTTTCCCCTTAATTCCGTCCCCTGGGACGTGTCTGTTCTTTACCGCTGAAAAACCTATCAAGTGAGGTCATATGCAAAAATGTATATTAAAAGCATCTTTCTAAAGAGCCTGTGTACTTGATGGGAGTCTGCAATGCCCATTATCACGGCGTGGGCAAGGCCTCTTCGTGGAAATGCGAGGGCAAGCCAGGGCTCTTTTTCTAATACCAATCCTAGTGCATGGGGGTTTTCACAATGTTTCATTGCATTATTGCCAGGAGTAATACCACCCCCACAACAACAACGACATATCCAACTCATTATGTCACTCCTTCAGACTTCTCGTTTGTCGCCGATGGAACGAATATAGCAACCTCAAGCAGAGTGACACCTAAAACGCGAGCACCGTGAAGTCAAGCAATGCGTAATTATGCAGCCATCCGCTCTGGGTGTGTATGTGGGTGTGTGCATGTTTGTCACAGCAGTGACGCTGTTCGCTGCTTGCTCGGTCTCGGTGGAGATTCTGTAATGCCAGGCAAGGGCACAGCTGTAATTCTGTCCCCGTCTCCTTCTTTAACCCTCCCTAAGTGCCCAGTCCGTTCGTGGACTGTGCAAAGGGCTACTTAAAGAACGTGTGTGGCACCGAGGGCTTGTTTCAACAGGGAACTTGTTGAAAATCGAAAACACTAGCAGTGTGAATGCCAAGCAGCTGGAAAACTGGGGACACATCGGTTGCAGAAAAAGCTAATAAATGGAAGTTTAATTTCATTAATTTAAATGCCAGACAGTTTTCCAACAAGGCAAACAGGTTGTTCGATGTGTAACCGGTTTAGATCAAGACATAGGTTTTTATTTTATCAAGAAAACATTGCAACCTGAACATACTTAAGCAAGGGCCTTTGGTGATTAAAAAAAACATGGACCTTGAGGTTCGATTGCACGTCTTCGTGCAGCATTGTGAATGTGTTGTAGCTGTTTTGTGATTCATTCCCAGCGAACATAAATGCTCTAACACTAAGTCTGGGAATTATGAATATAAATGCAGCATTTTGACCGAGCGAGAGGAGTCACATTATCTTTAAATGGCAGTACGTTTTTGCCTCAGCTTTATTTGTCTCCTTCCACTAGAAGCAAGTGCAGATGCTGAGCTGGCATTATCATGCCTTTGCTTCACTTTGCTTCAAGCAACGTTTCGATATCAGGAGCGAGGTTCTGTTATTGTGCAACATCGTGATATCCGGGTTGCGTGTGTTCCCATCAGATAACTGGTTTTACGCACGTTTACCTCAAAGCAACCAACAACGTGAAGGGCTGGAGCAGGTTTGGGGAGGTGGTGGTTTGATGTCTCCGACTTTGAAATCTTGATTCCACGCACCTTGTGCTTTTTGCGCTTGGAAACAAGGGAATTGTTGCAGATGTCCACGTTGGCAAGAGGAAAGCACAGGTT
Source organism: Triturus cristatus (assembly GCF_964204655.1). Lineage (NCBI taxonomy): Eukaryota > Metazoa > Chordata > Amphibia > Caudata > Salamandridae > Triturus > Triturus cristatus. The sequence continues at coordinate 685,101,121 of NC_140588.1, forward strand.
GGTGCCCGTGCCCTCCTTAACCATGTCCTCACGTTCCTACGGACATATTGTGGCTGGACTCCAACAGTGCAGCATGCTCCTGCACCCAGCTCCCAGGCCATCCTCTCAAAGGGCGTCTTAGAAAGAGCTTTTAGGAAACACTTACATCACTTGAATTTCCAAAGGTGTCAAACGCCAATGAGCGGTCAAAGGAGTTGAATACAGCTAATTCTGACCATAGTATTTGCAGTCCAAATCAGTGTGCTCCAGCACTGAACGTTAATGCTTTCCCTTTCTCTCAACGGGTATGCAGTCGCATGCCATGCCTTTTGTCTTCTTTTACCTCATGGGGCCGGGGTATGTTCATTGGCCCCATTGCTGCATCGGGGTACATTAGGCTGGTGCTCTGGATTGCAGGTGGCAGAGCTTCTCATAACCTGAAGCTGAAGGTTCTTGCCATTTCACTGAGATCATAAATATCCCAAATGACCGCACGTGCCCTTTACCCCAGTGATGTCACAAGAAGTGAAAGTACTAACACTAGCTCCCTCTTGAAATCTGAGAAGGCAGATAAAAATCTTACAAAAAGTGTAAAACGGGGTACCATAAGGTCACAGCGCTGGTGACAATCTAGGCCATCGGTAAATCATGCATGGCACGCGCTGGGACCGCTCATGGGATCTTCGCAGCAGATAGATGAGTATATTCATGGTCTCTATAATTGCATTGGTCTAAGGGGTATTTTAGAATAGGAAGTAAACTATGCTGAAAATAGCAGCGTTTTAGGCAAAAAACAGGAGTTTTCCAACTGTGAAGTTGTTAAGAGTTGATATGTATGGTTACTGTCCCCACAAAATGCCTGGCAATCAGTTGCTTTGTGGTTTGTGCAGGAAGGGAATGCATTTCAACATCAGTGTGTTCTAGAGGCACTTAGATTCAGTATGGATTTCAAATGAGTCACACCTTAAAAAGTTACTGAGTTCAGATTTGAGCACAATGGAATTCTTATCTCACAGATTGGCGTCCTTCATATCTCTCCAACCTAGAAACTTTCTTCATTCGGGATTTCTGATTAGAGCTACAATTATATTTTATTACCAGGCCACCAAATAGATAGCTCTAGCCCGTTGAAAGTAGTGAATGTAGCCTCCTCAAATAAGGATGTATACAGACAGACAGGTAGTTTACTGACATTTTACAATACCTTAATGAATTACTTGACATTTCAGAGGTGTAATATGTCTTCTAACAAGCATTTACAATGCAATAGGTCTCGCATTAATAAAAGTTTTAGCTATTGGCGTTGCACATTATAATGCAACGCCAATACCTCAAGCTTTCAGTAATGCGAGACCTATTGCATTGCGAATGCTTGTTAAACATGAATTTAGAAACATTCATTTTGCCCCTATCCTGACAACAATGCCAATGGTGAACTAAAGAGGGAAGTCAGTTGTTATTGTGCCCTTTTTGGGTGGCCTGAGTTTCTATTATGCATGAACAACATTGTAGATTATTAAATCAAACATGGCAGCAGGTTTTGTACAGTACACACGCAGACATCGTGTATTTTGGGAATGTGGAATTACTTAATTGGCTTTTAGAAATAGGGTTTCTGGTTGGCTAGGGGATGCATCTAAGCCAGGCGCAACCCACCAGGCTGGTCAGGGTAAGGGTGTTAAACACACATGATAACCCCTGCTCACCTCCTTGGTAGCTTGACAGAGCAGTCAGGCTGATACCGGAGGCAATGTGCAAAGCATTTTCGCAACACACACACCAATGACACACAAGGCACACCACAAAAGAGACTCCACACAAGGTTATATTAAATATATCCTTTGTATTTTACACATGTGGCCCCCTGATATACATTAGGCCACAATTCTCAAAAAGCACTTTGCCAACTAGGCACTTGTCATAACAATACAGGTACTTTGCTATCTGGGCAATTGACATAACTGTACATATAGTACCATAAGGTAACCATCTATAAGTTGCACACGTCATAAAACATTATGAAAATAACACCATACACTAGGAATGTATATAATATGTAGTTACTTCCTACAAATGGTTCTTGTTATCATATCACAAGGCAAAACATTACACATTATAACTTCAGGTTATGAAATGCAGCAGCCCAGGTACACATGAATCACCAGATATCATTATGACCCGGTGCAGCTTCCCTTCACTCCTATCACACTTGATGGGATACTTCCAATCAAACACATTTTTCACCACATTGCACGTAAAACTTAGGGCACAGCAAATCTATGTTCCTTTCTTCCAATGTTAGGGGTGACCCTGGGATGGTCTGAGTACCTGGAGCCCAGTGCACCGGTGCTCCTGTGTGGTGGTATACCGCTAGCTCGACGGGGCTTCCCCAGCTGTGGCCACCTTCCCAGCAAGGGCCAAATCGCAAATGTCCCCAAAGGTATGTAATTCAGCAGCTGCCTGCAATCATTCAGCACAGCTGTGAGTGAGGGCAGGGACTCAATTCTCCAATGCAAGTCCCTGAGGGGAACGCACACTCAGCTGAGGATGGTGGGGTGACCTTGCTGGGTCTCTTACTCGTTAAGTGGCCAGCTGCAGTTGCCCGCGGATGCGTGGTGTAGCTATCTCTGCTCCACCCCCATTAGGGAGGGTATCGGAGACCTTGAATGGTCTCAAGCTGTCTCGCCCAGGCTGTGTTACTCAGGGTAAGGGCAAGCCAGTCCCTCGCTGCACTCACTGGTCTTCCAGATCCAGAGGTTGGCGTTGCTTGCTGTCCTCTGGTTTTTGCTGGCTCCTTCCTTCACAGGCTTGGGCCTTATTTTGCTACTGTTGGGTCCCTCACTGGAGAGGCAGGGCTAGCTCTGTAGCAGCTAAAGAGGACACACCCAGCTCACTGGGCAGCACCTCATGCTGAAGCCCTGTTTGCCACGGCAATGCAGGGGGAAGAAACCATACTGAATGGAAGTCTTTGTGCAATAGGACAGCCGCAGACAGAGAGGCACGCTTTTGCTCAGTGTCAGCCAGCAGTCTCAAGCTGGGCCCCTTCACACAGTGGCTGTCAGGGAGAATGAGAACGATTCATCCACAACTAGCTCTCCACTCCCTTCTGCTCACACAGCGATGATAAATGACCCTTGAGCAGCGCTCTCCATGTACTGGGCTGCCAAACAAAGCACTCCTTACGCGCTTTCACTTTTTGAACAAAAGATAAAGAACAGTCCAGTCCTTCCCATGTAGGAGCAGCAACTGCAGGCCAACCCAGCCCTCCCACAGTAGGTGCAGTGCTCCTCACACAGCTCTTCAGCTCTCCTTTTAGGCAGCTTTCCTTTAGATTCAGCCATGATCTCTCCTGAAGTCTTTTATCTCCCTAAGACTTACAACAGGAGGTAAGCAGCCACAAGCCCTCAGAGATTCTTCACAAGCAGGATACCACACCAGGGTAGAAAGAGTCAGTCCTTTTCATCCACCACAGACAGAAGCAGCAACTACAGCAGGCCAACCCACCCCTCACACAGAAAATGCAGTGCTCCTCACACAGTCTTTCCGCTCTTCTTCTTGGCGAGGTCCTCTTGTTTCTTGAAGTAATCTAAAGTCTTGGGGTTTAAGGTCCAATGCTTACACTCAGCAGTATGGAAAGAAAAACAGTTTGTATGGTACCTGGAATTAGGTGCAATTTCAGGCTAACCATGAAAGGTGTGACCCTACTGACATATTCTCCAACTGCTGAGAGGTTTCTTCTGAACATTCCTGCATCCCATAGCTCATCACGGGAGGCTTGCAGGCATCAGTCTCTCTCCAGCAGGTCCTCCAGGGTTTAGTACTGATAGACCTGACATCCTTGGTGTGGTCTTCTCCCAAACGTTTTGCCTTCACCCCTCCTGTTTTCTGAATTTATTTTTGTTGGCCTTAGAACAATGTGCAAATCAGTGCTAAAATGCCTGTGCTCTCTTCGTAAAACATGGTAAAATTGACCTACACATGAATGGCACATTTAATTTACTTATAAGTCCCTAGTATATGGTATTTCATGTACCCAGGGCCTGTAAACTAAATATTACTAGTGTGCCTGCAGCACTTATTGTGTTACCCACTACAGTATCCCTTTAAAACATGTCTCTTCGGGTGTACTACCCGCGTACTCACCTTTTCGCATGGGGTAAGAGCTTGTCCCCACTATACGCACGGGGCTGCCGGGAGGAAGGGTCATTCTATCATATCCTCTGGGAATGCCCGTACATAGTACCCTTTTGGACGAAGGTAGCTCGGATGATGTCAGACGTTGTGGGTTCGCAGGTCCCGGTGGAGCCCAAATGGCTTCTTCTCATGATAAAAGGTCCCACAGACTGGTCCAGATACCACGAAATTTGGCTTGCATTGGTGGCCGGTGTAGCGAAACGTAACATTGCCATTTGTCATTTGTGGGGGTGCGCACGAGCCGCCGCAGTGGGATCAGTGGCTCAGGGACTTGGATTGGTGTCAGAGGGCGGAAGAAACCATATATAAGGCCAGGGGTTGTGCAAAAAAGTGGCAAAGGGTGTGGGGTCCATGGAAGAGGTTTCGGGGAGTTCGGGGGGGGCGGAAGGGGGTCCATCATGAGCATGTCCTTGGTTTATTCTGCAGACTTGTATGGGTACTATGCACGGAAATTAATCACTATGCATTGTAACGATGGCTGTATTTTGTTGATGACCGTGAGCAAAATTAATAAAAAGAGTTTAAAAAAAAACATGTCTCATGCTTAACATTGCAACCTGTAGTACAGTTTTAAACTGGCTTTCCGACCTGGCAAAATAAACCTTTTTGCCAGGCCAAAACCTTCTTTCTTAATACTTGTAAGTCATCCCTAAGGTAGTCCCTAAAAGCCCAAAGGACATGGTGCATTATATTTGAAAAGTAGAACATGTGGGTTACATTTTTAAAATGTCCTGACCGGAAAAAACTCCTAAATTGATGTGTTCACTACTGTACTACATTACTACATTTAATAAGTGCTAACTTTGATTGGGAGCAGATAGGGATATCATGTTTAGACTCAAATGTATTGTAATTTTAATCTTATTTAATGGTCACCCCAGATATCTTGGAGCCTTGGCAGAGGAAGGGAACACCTTTCCAGAGCCAGATGTGGAGGTAGTATAGAGAATCCCCCCTTCTTCAAAGGCTGGCACCACGTACTATCACTGGAAACCCAGAACACCTCTTCAGTACATTCCTGTGGACATTACAAAAGAAGGACTTCCTTTTTCACTAGGGGACCTCCCTGATGCTTGAGGTCTGCCTTACTCCCCAGAGGCTCACTGCATCTGCTCAGATGATGTGCTGCACTGGACCTGCCTTGACTTGCAACTGGCCCTGACTGAACCCTGTTGACCTCTACTGGAGTGAGTTCATTCTCCCCCAAAGGTACCTCCCCAGCTTGTAGACATATGGCTAGCATCTGGTGAGCTCCTCCTTCAAAGAAAGGAGAAATCCTGAAATGTGGGGCTCGTCACAACTGTGAGCGGGGCTTTTCGCACCAATACTCTGCCACTTGCAATGACTGCCAGCTAGCTACTGCCTGCTAAGTACTCAAAAGGTAACACCAGTTGGCCTTTCTTGTGCTCTGAGTCAGCCCATTGTGTTTAGAGCCAGGGATGTTAACTATCCTAGCCGAGGATCTGTATTCCAGCACTGGAGGTGCAGTGAGTGGCAGAACTGGTTTTAAGTCATTTCTGGCTCAGACAGGCTAAAGTACATTTTTTCAAAGTTACTTTTCTGCTGAGGTTAACACAAATCTTATTTCATCATTGATTCAGATTCTAAACCCAGAGCAGCAAATAACTCTGAAGAATCTTTCTAGACCTTTGCTAAGAGGAGGTGGAAAGAAAAGATGGTAATCTCACCTAGGCATATTAGAGAAATGTTTAGCTAGGATTACACAGTGCAACTGCTTTCAGTGAAATATACTCCTGGCAGGAATATATTTTTATCACATATTGCAGGTTGTGTAAATATACAATGCTCCTAACATACAACATTTAACTTTTTGTGCCATAGATATGCTTTAGTCACCACTTACCGATAAAGAGCTCAATAGACTAAGTAGGGAGTTGCAATGTGCAGCATGTGTTTCAGAGAGGAAATACAGGTACTTTGCTACTATTTAGCAGTGTAAAAGTACACATAGTCTTAATGCCACCACAAGTAGTGTCCAGAAAAATGAAAAATCTGGGGTGAATATGCAGAAAAGGCAGATTTGCTACACATATTAAATCATAACCTCACATCCAAGGTTAGACTGTCAACCCTCTCTCTTATTCAATAGCAGACAACACCCATCCCCTAGTAGCTCACTGCTACATCTGTATGATGTTGTGTTATGATGGGTGTTATTGTTTATCTAAAGCAACTAAAATAGTTTTGAGCTCAAAATCATTTGGAGAACACTTAGGAAAATAGAAAGGATGTATGTTCCAAGAACCTGTTGTGAGACATTCCAGTTGAACACGTCCAGAAGTCTTTGTACAGGAGATCCATGAACCCCCCAAATATTCAGGTGATTCTCCAAAGAACTCACTTCATGTACACCTGTGACATGTGTAACATCAGCATGTCCCTGACTTTTCTCTATCTCTGTAACCAAACTTTCAAAAGCTATGGCAATGTGCTCTGATAATTTAACAAATTAAGCCTGACTCTAAATTACACTTGATTTTCGAGTTAGGTTTTTGGACCTTAGCATTACATAGAGGAGCTTTGTACTGAGTAACTGTACTAGGGTGTAAATGGCAACTAAAGATGGTACTTATTTGGGAAGAGCCTGGTTCAACAAAAAGATCACCATAACCAACCTAGGTAGGTGAGTTGCTCATGATGGCTAGAGTAAGCTGTCTCCTTTATTGAGGAGCTCCACGAAATACCAAGACTTAATGTTCCTCTTTAACATTTTTAGACTTATTGACTTCTTTCCATCCTATTATAAGTAAGGGCTGCTTGGCTCATCCACGGCGGTGGTTGAGTCAGCTTCTAAGTCAAAGAGAGTTTGCAGTAAATGGATTCTTGCAGCTGATCTTTGTAAATGTTCTACCTTTCCTTAACATAATGGAGTATAAAGATTAGCCATCTAATGTATCTTTAGAAAGAGTTGGCTGTCATTGGTATACTTGCAAGTGCATATGCTAATGTCCAGCACCAGACAGTGGTTCGGTTCCGTAAATTTATTAAACAGCTTTGATGACAAGATTGATCTCTAGAGGGCTTCTCACATCATGGGAATATGGTTTCACCAGCATGACTCTTTGTAGTCAAATTCATTTTGATCAGACAGGGATAATGAAAACCACTTCAGGATGTGACCTCAATCTTCCAGGCACAATGATCAAAAGGAATAGTGCTCCGCTTGTGTAATCATGTTGAAACAAATCAATAATTACAGGAATATAAGCCAGTACCATGATTCCATAAAGCAACAGATGGATATGCTATATTATTCTGCACATCATCAAGTGTACATGTGTTATAGAAATTAAATTATAACAAGCAAAGTAGTAATGGGTGCTGATACAGTGCTAAATACTTATCCATCACCAGTATTATAGTTTACTTTGTGACTACAAAGTAGTCCAAAACATTGAATTGATCCAATAAGCACGGCAGCACACCAAAGTGCAGTTATAATTAGGTAAATGATGTAGTTAATTTTATGTCATTCTTACAGCCTTGAAAAAGCCCTGCGGGCAAAACGCGCGTCGGCTGTCACGTGGGTTTGGAATAAAATAAATTCTATCATTGACATCTCGACATGGAATTGGATCATTTTTAGTAATTTCCTGTGGTATTTGACACAGTTGAATGGACTGAAATTTATCAAGTGGAAGCTCGCTATATGAATTTTGGATCACGAACTGTATAACTGCACTTTGGTGTGCTGCCGTGCTTATTGGATCAATAAGCCAGTACCATCTCCACCTTTCAATAAACACATGGTTTCCTCTTCCAACTGGGTGATATTTTTCATAGTTACTTGTTCATACTTCAGTCAGTCAGTCAGTCACACAGCTTTATTCGATCTTTTTAAAACGGATCATAAAAGCACAAGTTATCTAAAAATTCCAACACAATCTATACACAGATATACACATTTAAAATAAGAATTAAACAGTTGCAGTGATCCGGGTAATTCTTATAAAAACGTTTATGAAAAAAGCAGTTCAGAATTTAAAATTAATTAATTAGTTGTTGCTACTAAAATGTTGTCCCACCTTTTTCCTCTTCCTAAGACAAGGCCACAAAAATGAGGCAACAGAACAACATACAAATGGATCAGGTAGAGTTTTTAAAAAGTACATGGCCACCCGGCACTGCCTAAAATTGTGGTACCTCAGGATTGGGAGTATGAATGTTTTCCTTTCCTCTGTATAGGTCTTGAAAAATAATACAATGTGTAGATCTGACTGTACAGTGTAGTTGTTACACGGACAGGGTAAGAGGGCTGCTAATTTATATTTATTTTGGGGGTATCCCGGGAGTAGCGGGATCATGCTCATGCGAAAACGCAAAAGGATAAATCTGTGTTGCGCATTATTTATGCGTGATAAATACTGAAAACCGTCCCCCGATCTTGGTGGTACCACATCATAAAGAATGGAGGAATGATGAATACATTTCTTTTCTCTTTGGGCATACTTTTATCTCTTAATGAATAAATCAGTTATTATTTCCTTCGAAACCCTTTTGCAGGACTCAGGGTCCTGAAATAATTCTCCCATCCCTAACGCTTTCAGATGGACCTCTACATAATTTAACCATCAAATTATTTTATAATAATCTAATTTACAACAGTCCTTGATAATGGTTTGTGTCAAATCCCCTGTAGACCTCTGCCATACTGATAGCCACGACAAGACTAGAACCAGTCTTATGTTGTCGCTCAAATAAGGAAGCCCCCAATTCACAGTGTAAAATATGATTTGGGGCTGATTGCGGTAAGGACACACGGTTTTTAAAAAAGGAGTCTTCTATTTGTTGTAGCGGTGCAACATTAGCCATACCCCACACTCCTGCCCCAAATAGTGCAGCGGACTTTGTTTTAGCTGAAAATATATTCTTAATTACATCCAGTGGGCTGCCTCCAAAATTCATAGCAAATCTTTTGACAGCGTTAACACTCCTTTGCCTACCCTGGGCTCTTGCTGCCACTAAATTAGACCATGAGTGGTCTTTATCAAAAAGCACTCCAAGGTATGAAAAGGAGTTGACTGTCTCGATTTTCTTGCGTGCCAACTGGAAATGAGGATGTTTCTCACCTCTTGCGGCTCCATATACGATTATAAATAATTTAGATTCATTGACCTTTAGGTCAAGAGAGGCCATAAAGGCAGAGTAGGCTGTGATTAGCGTTTGTAGGGCTAAGCCGGATCTGGCCATCAATACCGCGTCGTCAGCTTATGCCATACTTGAAGCCAAATTTTTAGATCTGGAGATTGTGGTGGAATAGGAATTGATTTTATATCGGTTTTTACTTCTGTATAGCATAAACTAGAAATAAGTTTGATAGCATAGCACTTTACATAGAAAAAATCTAACAGTCACGTTGCTTTCACAGAGTAAGGAGGTTAACGATTGCATTGGTACAAAGGTATAAGCAATAAAAGAGGACAGCAAGAAGATACAGAATCTAGGAGCAAAATAAGATACCATGCAACATTGAGTTCTTTTCCCTATAAATGATCTCCAAAATTAATTATTTGAGAGTAATTATTGTCTTGAAGACATAGATTCCAGGAGGAGTCTGACAGTGCTACGCAGGAAGTAGGTCTGCCTGAGATAATGAGATTTTGTGCAAAGTATTATGGTTTTTCCAAAAAAAGAACTGTATACACTGTTCTGGCTAGTTCACATAATCTCCTAGCTTCAATAATTCTGATCTCATTACTACAGACTTTGGATTTGATTATATGGCCACAGCATAGTGTTTTTGACAAATCTAATTTTCAGTTCAATATCTGCTAATTTTTTGCATATATCATGATTCAGAAAACCTACAAGATATTTATAGCCATTCATTCTCCATCTTTCCACAGTGGTCTGTTCCGGAAATAGCTTTTGGTCCAATGAAATGTATTCCAATTGAGTCAACACATTGAGAAATGGATTAACATAATATCTCAACATTTTCTTTTTCATTTTTAGCATCTACAACAATATTTTATATCAAACTTTCTATGGAGACTTATTCAAACACAAAAAATCTTAAACTGAACAGTGTATCTAGGTAATGGAGGCAATGTATTCAGTTGAAGTGATTTCCAAGATTAGATGGGTGTCATCAGTCTAAAGTGCTAAAGAAGCTATGAGATAGTCTCAGGAGGGCAGCTAAGGGCATTATATAGAAGTTACTGAGAGTGGGAGACAGGATAGAACCTTGAGGAATACCCAGGATGGGGTGTGTGGCTTGGTAGAGAGAGGTGGGCAATTTAATTTACTGAAAGCTAATACTAAAGTAGGAAGCGCACCAGCTAAAGAGAATCACTCTCCATCCTAATCTTTCCTCTAGGGCATTTAGGAAAGAGGAATGAGAAACTGTGTCAAAAGCAGGGGACAAGTCAAAGGGGTTGAAGTCACCATTTAGACAGCACTGCACTTCATAAATCTAAAATACATTACGGGGTTGATTACTGTGTCGGTCGAAAAGGCTCCAAATGGCATTCAGATTTTCCTAACCTATGTATCCGACTGTCTCGGACGCATTACTGACCGACCGATTATCATAGAAAGGTAACCGTTGAGTCTTTCCAACTCAGTTCCGACCAGCATTCGGAGACTCTGACTCGGTCGGAGCGAATCGTACAGGTCTATGGACTGCATTGCCGACCGACGTATTAGGATGTCAGATTCGGACAGCCTTTCCGAATTGGTCTGTCCAACACAAAATGGCTGTCGGAAACTGACTTTGGGGGCTCATAGTAGGCCCCCCTTCACCTGGAGGCCTCCGGTTAGGGCCCATGTGGGTACCCATGGGACCCATCTTGACAACCATGCACAGTGTGGCAGGCACCATGGGGTGTCCGCCACAGGGTGCAAGGTTTCCCGCAACAACCTCTTTTTTCAATGGGAGCCTATGTTTTTGGTCCAAACACAGGCTTCCCTTGAAGTCAGCCGGAGTCAGACAGAACGGTGTTCATAAACATTGTAAGCAGTTGGATTCCCCGAACCTGAGTTGGTCAGAAACGATTCCAACAAGGAGTCGGTTGGAATGCTTTCCAACTAAAATCACAATGAGGCCCTTCATTTCTTGTCAGAGAAAGGTTGCTGTTTGTGATGGGAGGTGCTTGGTTATTACATCCTTTCCTCATTTTGTTGGTTTGGGTACAAGCTTTTTTGTTTTTTTTTATTCTTTGCCATCTCAGTTTGAGAGGAAATGAAATTTGTATTAATTTTATTTCTAGTCTTACTGTAGCTGTTCAAAGAGGCTTTTAACTTCAGCTCAGCTGAGCTGAGGAACAGTGGTGACTCACTCTGCAAGGAAAGTAATGTTTTGCTCATTTGGGACTAGTGTTTCTGTACTAATTGATGTTGGAATTATTGTGTAAACTGAAACGGTTATAGTGCAGAATTTCCGAGGTGGGAGAGTCCCAGCGTAGCCTTTATTTACAGGAGACATTATGTGAATATTGACTGCCTTTTTTCAGATATAAAATGTGCTTTCGCACAATCCGATGTGGTAGTTGAATCTTTAATTTCAATAAGCAATAACTTGTGTGGCAGTCCTCAAAAGAGAGACCGACATGCACTATTTAGTTTCATATAATGACAACCCACAATCATCATTCTTCGAGGTAAGAGAGAATCGTGCCAGATCAAATGGAAAATGGTTTGCTAAGGTAGTGCCTAGCGGCGCATTGCAAAATTTACAATGTCAAGAGACCATAGAAATTCATTCTTAATTACAAATGGCAAAAATCTGTGATAAGTTCTTTAATTTCATTGAAAATGTACAATAACTCTGTATCGTGGCGACTCATATATTCGTAATTGAGTTGCTAACTTCTGATATATTCAGTTAATAAATAAAAGAACTCTTGTTATTACCATCGGTACCAATCTTTTATTTAATGCAAGATTATCTCACTGCATACAACATGCATAAGCTTGTTAGCATGTACGTTACTTCTGGCCCGCGGCTGGAGCAAGATGCCCTCTTCCATTTCAGAAAAAAAAGCGTAAATATTTAATTGATTATGCACATCTTTAAGTATCAGGCGAGGAAGGCTCCTGTCTCTTTAGGCTGACTCCCCGCAGTTTTAAAAAGGGTTGGCTCACAGGTTCAAGACACAGAGCTCTTCTGTTCTGCCGAAGCCTCACAGTGCAGCGTCAGTGTGGCAAGCATCACGCTAATCGTATGACTGCTGGACTTCAAGAAAGTTAGCAGATTTTGTCTGAAGTAAGAAAAACAGTTAATGGTACCTCACATAAAACTTGTACCTAAGAGGATAGTCTGAATTGAAAAGTCACGTGAGACACCCACAAGGGAATTGGCTCGAGGTAAAACTGTCTTGCCAGACATTTTCTGCTCGAATCAGTCTCATCAAGCGAGTTATTTACTACTCTAATCATCCCAAGCATTGTGCGCCATTTCATAAAGTAAATTTCACAGAATTTTGTGCAATTCCTGGGAATAGTAACATTTCACAGGCCTTTCTAATACTTTGATTATTCAGTATCTTTCCTTACATTGATAGTGGTCATGGACTATGACAAAGATCAACGAAAGTGCCATGTTTTTAGAAACAGTATTGTTCTGTTTTCCTGTCTGGAGCTGCTAAGTATTCATAATGTTACATTATGACATAGTAGGCTGGACCTTTTAGATAACAAAAGCAAGCTCGTTTCAAGTTCTTGGACACATGCCAAATATAACCTGAAGTGCTTTCAGATGAGGACATGTTTTTTCTTAATTCCAAGAGTAATACATTTCAAAGAACTATCCATGCATCTGACCCGAATTGTGGGACTAGAATATGTCTGTTTTATTTGATTTAGTACTATTGTGTCCTTTACCCTCCTGAAGGAAAATATTTTACTGCTTCGAGGGACAGCCTCTTTTTTTTATTATTTGAAAGATCTACTGAAATGAACACTCCTAGGCCAGAAGGTAATTTAAGTGCCTACATGTCAAAGGCAAATGCTGTCTGTGTAGCTTTGGTGCTGTTAGTGCGCATAGAGATATTGGTGGTGGTTTTTACTACATTTCCTCTTATTCCATCTGACACCATGCATTATTTTGATTGGGATGAGCAGGCTTATAAAGTAGTCAAAGTACCTGACGTCCTGTTTTGTGTATGTCACTGGTAGGACTTCTATTGTTCTGCCAATTCATCTAGGACTTGTGTCTTACCCAGTCTATAGACAAATACTAACTGGTTCTCCGTCCACCATATGGTACTTTAAGGTGTTTTGCATTTTAATTCACCCCTGTAGGGATGTGGTTAGTGTGCTGTTTTGTTGAGCTGAATGCCATCAGTTCCTCTATTTGTTTTCTCCCTTTAGTATTGATAGGGTCGGATTCTTGTCTAACCAATTATCTACAAGAACCCTCTCAGGTCGCCAGGATCTTTTTACTTGCCAAATAGCGTAGAGGGAGTAAACACAATTATCAGAATATATCTACCGCAATTTGACATCATTAAAGGATAGAGGACTCAGAATCTAAAGTTTCCGAGATTTTATTATGAGCAAAAACATCTGAACATAAAGGCACCTCAATACAAGGCACAAAAGATAAATGGGCACTAATACAAAAGCCAACCTACGAAGGATTTGCATTCGACTAAAAATAAAGAATTACAGATTCTAAAAGCATCAAATAAAGAATCGTTATACTGATATCAATTTTTGGAATCATTAGTCAAAACATTTCTGTCCCTACTCTATTCTAAAGTGGCATCCCTACTTAGCATTCCCTCCCAAGCAAGAGAATCAGGGAAAAGGTGTCAGGAGTGAAACCCTAAGAAGTCTTCACTTAGTGAGAGCTCGATCTTTGATGCTCCTTCTAGCTTCCCGCCTAAACCTCATCTGCTCAATCCACGGGAGACTGTCCCTAATACAAAATGCCAAAATCGTAGAACACGCCCTTCGGCACACCTCTTCAGCCAGGTCTTCCTCCGGTAAATTTCCATCCAGAGCTGTTCATCTTCCATCGTCCGTTAGCTTGACCTTGGGTCCCAGGCACCTTCCATACTAAGACAGTTGCACATTCCAATGCATTCCCCTGTGGACTTCTCACCGTATCTCAACTCCTAAAACAAAGACTTATTATCACTAATGAGCTAAATGTTCTTGCACCTGCAACAGAAACATGGGAACGAAAAGGAAAGCGCTTCGCATCTTGAAGTTTTACATTTCACTGCAACTCAAGCCTTAACCAAGAAATCCCTGTCGGCCTATAAAATATAGCTAAAATAAGAAATGAACAGGCCTTCTCTTCTACATATGCAGTTAGGCCTAGCAAATTTAAACACACTACGAAATCACATTCTAAGCATTAATTCAACATGATCATCTTGTATATAAGCAACCTACTTTTAAATTCTAACGTGGCACACATTTAATCCATCACATTGATTTGTGAAAACTAATCATCTACATTATACTAAATACATTCACGATAACTTGCAACGTTAAACTTCGCAAAACGTTATTACACGTCTAACACTTCTATGTTAAACGATTATAGCGAATACATTTCTATGACCCTTCTAAAACGTACATCGATTATATGCGGGTGCCGACTAACGGTGAATATGATGCACCCCTACAAATCTCAGAATCACATGGCGCTCTATCAGTATCAATTCAGATGTGCTAATTTGACGTATTTGTTCTAATGTTGGTCTGTATTTTTCAAGTCCGTTTTCCGTTGTTCAAGCCTCCTTAATTTCTTCTAATGTCAGTCCTTTCACTGATAAAGTCAATTGTTGTTTTGAAAATTCAGTCTTTGTTGTTTTTCACAATATTCAAAGCAGAGTTTGAAGTATTTGTCAGTTTGAAGTTGTACTTTGACAGCTACTCCCTAGACTCTCTGATTCATACATGATTTTCAGCCAGACCTGTGTGGGTTTAGGTGACTATTCTGCTTTAGCTTCTTCATCTTCACAGATTGAGAGGATGCTCAGGTAATTAGTTATGTATGGGCTATTGCCCTGCTTTACTGGTATGTTTGGTTTTCCAGCTTTCCTGTCATTTGTGATACATTGAGCGGCCCATGTTTTGGTAAATGTGAGTTGCACTATGTTTTAGATGTCTTAAAACTTGGAGCCTGAGTGATTGGTGTCACATTCTTGAATGTCATTACTTTCTGAAAGGCTCACAATCCTAAGAGACAGATTATCTATAGCAATGTTGTGCCCTGATCCAATTTGATATTTTCCATGTAATTGTTTTTGTCCAGATTCGGTAAATCGCCGTTTATTTTCATCCTGATTATTATTGCAATCAATGGCTATTGTTGCACTCAAGGGATCAAGCCTGGCAGGAGGCCAGTATTCATTCTAATAGTTGAGCCCCTAATATAGTCATATTTATTTTAGATGGATCTAAGAATTTAGGTTCCTTTTCTCAATGGTAATTTACCCACAAAGGCCAGGCTTGTTGACTGACTCGGGAGACATCACTCTTTTTGTATTTCCATTGAGGCCTTATGTAAACATGATTCCGAGCATAGTTTAATGTACATTATACGTGCTTTATTACAAATTATTTTCTAAGTTCTCGTTAAATACCCAGGGTCATCTTTTTTTTTTTTTGAGAGACCTTAGTGATCTTGTTATCACCCTGTCTTTCACTGGAAGTTTACCATATCATGCTTATCATATGGTTACTGGATTCTACAAACAGAGTAATCCAGCAAGGTGGCATTTCTCAAATACATCTGTATGACATGTTATTGATGCTCTTCCTCTGCTCACTTGCTCGGTCCATGTTTATTAGTAGTTTGTGTCTAGTGTGATGCTCAAGTTGTTTTCCTTCCGGTTGCAATTTCGTACTATGTTCATTTCCTACCTTATAAACAGGTTAATTTAAACATACTAGGTTGTAGATATTTTCTTGTAAATTCATGGACTATGGAATTGCTATGGAGTACATTTTTACACAATAATTGTGTTTCATGAAATCTCACAGATTAACACAATAGCCAAGGTTTACCCCTTTGATTAACCTTGTCAGTAGAATATGTGCCCTGAGAAAATCCGTGTTAGGCATTTCTTGGAAGGGTTCTAGAGTGCCTCGCCAATTCGAATTGTGTACAAATGTGTAATTTTACGACTGTATGCCTTATGAGTGCATGCGGGAAAATTCAGTTCAGGAGCCCTACGTTGGTTGTGATGACAAGACTATAGCAAATGTTACATTTCTTATTGTTTCATTGATAAAAGTTATATCATATGACACAGGGCTGATGTATTTAATATGAAAACTTAACAAAGGCAGTAGGCCTTACTTATTCATTGTGCAAGGCACATGTTAAATCCAATGCTCCTTTGAGGAAGGATTTTATTACACAGTGTTGAAACCTCTATACAGGTTTGTTACTGTATGCAATCTCAGAGGTAAGTGTAGCAGGCACGGGTTCTGTTGTTGGATGACCTCCTCTGACAAGACTTGAGGTAGAGATTTGACACTACGAAAGTGCTTGTTGGGCCCTATACATGAATATATCATCTGTAATTTTGTACATTTTGCCTTTTCTAAATATATGATACATGTGTGATTATAAAGGAGCATATGGTCAATATGGTTGGCTTGTGTTGGTATTGGTGACAAGAAAATGTGAAAGGATAGGCACCTGATAAATTAAATGGAAAATGTTAAGTCACAAGGTCTGATCTGTTTATTAGGAAAGGTTTGGATAAAGGCAACAAGGCTGTCCTACTTCAAGTTGAAGGCATATATGTGCATGTTCTAATGCGGCGGGGTAAATGGGTGAATGCATGAATCATTTAGTGGATGGATGAATATATGAGAAAGCGCAAGGATGAGTGACTGAGTGCATCTATGACGAGCCATTCAGAAGATAAACTGACTAATGATAGAGATTGTGCATATCTCATAAGCCAGGCATGTTTTCATGTCCTATGCTTGTTTGGCTAGAGCAGATTCACTTGAGTACCTTTGTCTGTTGATTGGTATGAGAGACAGTGCCCCGAAGGTTTTATTGCAAATGCAGCTCATTGCTGCTGTTTAATAAAGTACGAAAAGCGAAATCATAATTTTTTCCTCAATATCTGTAATGAAATTAAGTATTTAGAATAGTCAGGAACGCATGCAGTTTTTACAGGTTTCAAAACAAATACCGTAAACCTTTCAATGCTGGTGAATTTCATGCCCAGCTATATTTGCACATGCATTTATAATCATATAGTCGAAAATTATTACAAATTGACCTTCATAGGTGAACCCCTCGCTTCTTACCACCATGTCATGAGCTTGAATAACATTTACAAAGGTCTCTGTCTTAAGAACTGCAGGATATTTTCATCTACAACCAAAAAGCATGCTTCAAATATGTTTCTATACAAATTCATGTTTAGGTTATTTTTGAGTTAGTGCGTTGTTTTGAACTTGTTTGCCTTATTGTTAATCTTCGGTTCTGGTAATCAGCCTTTCTAAAAGGTTGGCAAAGAAACAATGTTAGGCTGTCTTCTTATAAATTCCTTTCCCATCCTGTTTTTGTTGCAGTTTTGTTTATCATTTTGGGAGGTATTCAAAAGCTCCTGCTCTCAGCTGCTCTATTTTTTACATTAAAATTCCTGTCTCCCGACTAGACATATTTTTAAAAGTATCACATTGATGCAGTTTCCTGAGCTTCTGTCTAACACAACAAAGCCCGCTGAAGGAAGATCTCGGGCATACTGTACTATATTATTTAGGCAGAGAACATTCAAGTGTTATCGAAAGTTTTCAAAAGCGGACTCGGGGATCGAAGAACATAAAGTGAGCTCAGACGATTATCACAAGGAATATAAAGTTAAAAATCTGACGTAAGTATCCATCTAATCAGCTCTCTGTCGTAAGTAACCGCAAGGATAATTAATCGGTCTATAGCTGTCACTGAACATATCTTGACTAAGAAACCCAAAACCTCCCCATAGATGGAGCAACTAGTCCAATCAAGATATCTCTCCTCATCAACTGAACGATGCCTCGAAACTGATTGGCTCCGTTGAAGGTCACTGCCAGCTTCTGTTTACGGAATTCATGTATGCAATTGCTACTGTCGATTGAGCCTCTTCCGAGTGTGCTGAAATAAACAGCCACTCAAATTGTCTATTATTTTTCGGATGCTTGCTCTGCCTCGATTTGCTTTACTGATTTCATTATAGTTTGCTTTGAAACGGACGTAAAGTCACAAAAAAGTGAAAGAACATTTTTTATACAATTCAACATTGTTTACTCTATATTTCACCTATAATAAACAGCGAACCATAATTGATGATATATCTGGAATCCAAAACGTCTCTCATTTTGATTACGTTCAAAAAGAGGTATAGAAATGCCTGTGAGAACCTCGCCATTCAGCCTTGCAGACTATGTGGCACTCCAAAGCATCATTTGCACATACTTCTGAGGCCGCATCATTGCCCAGATTTACTAAGATTTTGCATCAGGGTCGTGTCAGGATTGCGTCACAACGCAACATCTGTTTTGGTATTTAGCAAGATGCTCAAGTCAGACGCAAGTCCAATTTGCATGGTTTTGTACAAAAAAAGTAACACTGCCTTGCATTACCTTGAGTGAAGTCGGTGTTACATAGGCATTCCTGTGCATCTATCCATGAATGAGCAGAGCATGGGCTTCCTGTGCATCTATCCATGTATTTTCATACAAATCCATATTTACTAAAGTCTTGTGAACATGGGTTTGTGTCAAAATGGTGCACATACACGAGGCTGGTGCAACAAGAAGACATATCTTTATTCCTTTTCATTTCCTCTGTGCAAGTGTGATGCATTCTGCAGCACACATATATAGAGGAATAAGCCTCAAAGGATAGTTTTTGTGTGGGAAAAAACTATCTTGACCTTAACTCAGGCACCCTTGCAAAATGATGCAACTGTGCCTGAGTTGGCGCTAGGCAGCTGCAAGTGATCTAGCGCTACGAGAGAGCAGAACTGCACTACATTTTTGTAAATATGCAGTTTTTCTTCTTCCTCCATTTAACAAAATGCAGCACAAAACCCTGCCTGACTTACTGCACTGTGTCATGTGAAGTTTTTGAAAATCTTGGTCCATGAACAGTTTTTTGATGCAGGACATACCGGGAAGCTTGTTGTCAGCACCTGCTAAGGGTAAAGTGAACTCATTTAATCTAACATTTCATGGTCCTACAGCTTTATTTTCAGATAGTGTAGCTAAAAAATAATGATCATACTTTATCTGTTTTTGCATTGTGCTGGCTGAAAATGAAGTACTAGCTCAAGGAAATGTTAAATTAATTCTCTTTATCCCCTGCAGGTGAATACAACAGACACTTGGCTCTCTGCTGCTCCAGAAAGGACCATCATGATACAGCACCTGTTTCCATTGGATGCATATTTAATTTGTTCCGTTAAGTATTTTGATAAAGACTTTGAATCAGCCTGAGAAAAGCCAATGAACTTGGAAAAAAATCACCCAATATTAGTAGAGGATTGCATCCCTGGAACCTTTGTTCTTTCAGTGCATTTGAAAGGTTTTTTTTTTATTCTGATTCCTAACTATAATATCCCTGTAACCTTTGTTTTTTCAGTGAATTTCTACGTTTTATTTCCTCATAGCAACCTGTAAACTTTGAGTATGGGTATGTGAGTGGCTGTGTGGGTCAGTAAGTGGGTGTGTGAGTGGCTGTATTGGTCTGTGAGTTGATGTGTGAGTGACTGTATGGGTTTGTGAGAGGGTGTACACATGCCAGTGTGGGTCTCTGAGTGGATGTGTGAGAGCCTTTAAGGGTTTGTGACTGGGTCTGTGAGTGGCATGATGGGTTTGTGAGTAGGTGTGTGAGTGGCTGGGTATGTCTATGAGTGGGTGTGTGAGTTGTGCTATGGGCCTGTGAGTGAGTGTGGGAGTGCCTGTGTGGGTCTGTGAGTGGGTGTGTTAGTGCCTGTGTTGGTCTGTAACTGGATTTGTGAGTGGGGATATGGATCTGTGAGTGGGTGTGTGAGTGCCTGTGTTTTTCTGTTAGTGGGTGTGTGAATGGTGCTCTCGGTCTGTTAGTGGGTGTTTGAGTGTCTGTGTGGGTCTGTGAGTGGGTTTATGAGTGCCTGTGTGTGTCTGTGAGTGGGTTTGTGAGTGGTGCTATGGAATCTGGGCATTTTCATACTTAGGGTACTTTAAAGGGAGAACCATGGACTATGCTCTCACAAGGAGACTACAAGAAAAAAATCACTCTTCACAGTCACCACAGATCAGATAGCACTCCATTGGATCAATGATGTATTCATCTCCATTAAGGATTTCAGATTCTTTTCCAGCGTGGAATATGCGAGGAAACAAGTTTGATTAGCCTTTCCCATGCCTAAGAAGTTATGAACATTTTTGCTTTACTTAATTGCAGCTTCAACTGGGGCACCTGTTATGTTTATATTTGTATGTGCTTCCTGTTCAGGTTTAATTTCTGTGTTTCTTGTTTTTACATTTAAAGGTTTAAGGTATCTCTCATTGAACAGATTTGTTAGAGGTCTTTTCATTTTTTTAGTTACCCCTGACGAAGCGCTGTATAGCCCAAAATGCATTGGGTTGAACAACACAAAGCTAATTTACTTGAATTGCTAATTCCGGACATGTTGCTGAAAAGGCCCAGATAGGCGTACAGACAGCATTTGAAAAAATGTGGATTATGCTGTCTTCTAAGTGAATGGAAACTAATGGATGACATTTTTGAAAAAAAAAGAACAAAGAATTTGGATTAAAGATTGGATTTAAACATGAAATATATGATTGATTTATTGAGAGGAATGCTTCTCGCACAAGGCTGTGCGACCGATTGGCACATAAGTGATGTGTCATTTGCACTGTTCATCATAATTTTGTGATTCTTGGGGCAGACCATGGTTTCATCGGCACACCACAATTCGGTTTCAGATAAAATATGAGTAAAAGGAGGAGTGCATTCTTTCACTTTTTCAGTGTACACAGGACTGCGTGCCATGTCGACTCTTCTCTTTACCTTGCACCTGGACATGCAGCCTGCGATAGCAGCACCGCCTGGCTCGGGTGAGGGCTCCCTAGGGGACCTTCTTCTGTCCCCATGCCCTAGGTGCCTGAGGTCGGTAGTAGGAGTAACTGCAGGGTGGTGACGTGGGGAGGGGCAGGGTGGGGGGTAGTAAACTATGCATTATGGAGGTTTACAGGTAAGTTAACATATAAATGAATAAAACGAATTTTGTTGCGTGCTCTGCATCGCATTTGGGGATGCAGTGCACGCAACGAAATTCGTTTTATTAATTTATATGTTAACTTACCTGTACACCTCCGTAATCCATAGTTTACTACCCCCACCCTGCCCCTCCCCCTCCCCACGTCACCGCTCTGCAGTTACTCCTACTATCGACCGCGGCTGCTGAGGTACCATTTACTGGGGCTTTTAGGGGAAATAAGAGGGGTACCAATTGTGGCACAGTTTGTGGTGAAGGAGATCTGGCAAAGGGACAGTGCACTTCCAGTTCAAAATTCATCAGGCAAAAAGTGTAGGGGGGCTAACCATGTCAAATATATGTGTGCTTTCACTGACAAAAACAAAGGCTACTGGGACATTGTAGTTAGGCTCAGATTTCAATCATAAAAAAACATGGAAATTCAGTTATAGTTACCTGAGCTAACTGTAACTTACGCCCACACAATTCACTGCTTCTGATCTCACATATTACATCCCTCATGACATATTCAGTGACATCACTGATGACGTCACTTATGACATTTCAAATTACATCACTAATGACCTCACCAAGTGAGTGTAAGTGTTTTAAAAAGTTTATGGGTGTTAAACATATATACTAACCTACTACAAATGTTACATTAGTATACTAGGTGCACTACTACTGAGTGATACTACCTCTAATATATTATGTGAGTGACTGTGTGACTATATGCATCCTTGTGTGTATGCCTTTTTGAGTGGCTGTATGGGTGTATAAGTGGGTGTGTTAGTAGCTCTGTGGGTGAGTGAGATGCTGTGTTAGTAGCTGTGCTGGCGAGTGAGTGTGTTTGTCAGTGGCTGTATGGGTGAGTGACTAGCTCTATAGGTGGGTAAGTGGGTCTGTAGTAACTGTATGGGTGAGTGAATGGGTGTCTGAATGGCTGTATGAGTGAGTGCATGGGTGTGTAGGTAGCTGCATAGATGAGTGAGTGGGTGTATAGGTGAGTGAGTGGCTGTTTGCGTCTATGTTTGGTTAAGTGAGTTGGTGTGTGAGTGACTGTATTGGAGAGTAGGCCTCTATGTGAATGGCTGTATGGGTGAGTGAGTGGATGTGTGAGTCCTTGTATGGATCTCTTTAATGGGTATCTAAGTCGTTGTGTGGGTATCTGAGTGACAGTGTGAGTGCTTGTATGGGTTAGTGAGTAGCCATGTTTAGAGGCTGCTTTGTGAGTGAATGAGTGAGTGAGTGGGTGTGTGAGTGACTGTAGGTAAATAAGTGCATATGTGAGTGGTTGTGTGGGTGTGTGAATGGGAGTACAAGAGGTTGTTTGGGGGTGTGAGTGGGTGTGTGATTGGTTCTGTAGATGATGTCATCAGTGACTTTTGGTAGACTTCCAATTTTACAAGTCATGGTAAATCTGGGAATGCGGCAGAATCCACAGGTGGATTGATGGAAACACCCAAGGTCCATCCATGGAATGCCTTCTAAGGGCAAAATAATGCAAGGCATTAACTTGTGCTGCCTCACATTACTCCATATTTACCAAGTCATGTAGGGTCATGGAAGGTGGCCTTGTGTGGATTTGTAAATATCATTCTAGGTTTTGCATTACCCTGCGTTGCCTTGCATGGTGCAAGGGTAATGCAAAACATTGATAAATATGGGTGTGCGTCACTAACTGTACTTTTAAAAAAGTGAAAGAGAACAGAATTGATTGATTGATTAACTTATTTGTTTGTGTCCTGCCCACTTGTTGTCATAGTTGGTTCAAGCACTGCTAGGCCAACATGTTGATGTGTATTAGAAGTCACCCTCAGTAGGAAATAGCTTAAAGTAGTGCACTAATCACAATCTGCAACAGAGTGCCACACATTGCTTGCTCCCATAAAAATAGCAGATTTATGAAAGCGCATTCGTAGTGGAGCTGCAATAAAATGTTGAATAACTGCTGTGTCTTGTTCGACACAGATAAACAGGTTATAATTCCCAGAGTGCCAAGAGCTGAGCTGTCTGAGACACTTGGGGCATTGCTATCCAGCTTTTTCTTTTTTTAGGTCTGGTCAATTCTCACAAATCCTATGTTTTCTATAAAACACAATGGTAGGTAGTTATAGGTAGGACCTAGTTTCCATAGGAAAAGCTTTTTTGTTTTATTATTAACTTTGAAGCTGTTTAACAAATCTCCACAAAATCTTCAAAACTAGTACTCAGCTGATTTCAGCTGCCGTGTGGAAAGGTTTGGGGTGATTCATCAAGCAGGAGCTGAGAAAAAGGGAGTTCCCAAAACATGTTTTCTCAATGCAATTTCCCATAGGGATTTTAGACACGACCACAGCCCAAACGGCTGGATGTAATTACACCAAATTTGGTCCAGAAAGAGCCCTTTTTAGGTCTCACCTAGCGATGCAGCACGAATCTGCTGCCATCGCTTTACGAGGCATGCAGTATACACTGTAGTGTGGAAGCTTTGTGGAAGCTCCACCTACTCTCTGCCCATTGGCTTTTGTCTTAAATGCTGCCTTGCGATTGGTTTGAGGCTTGTTAGTCCCTCCTCAGTCATCATTTGTTTACTTCCACGGCTTCTGGCCCCTTTACCCCTAACACTTTTTTCTTTTAGGTCTTGCCTAGTGATGCAGCACGAACGCGCTGCGTCGGTTTGCGAGGCATGCAGTATACACAGTAGTGGGGAAGCTTTGTGGAAGCTCCACCCACTCTCTGCCAATTGGCTTTTGTCTTAAATGCTGCCTTCCGATTGGTTTGAGGCTTATTAGTCCCACCTCAGTCATCATTTGTATCCTTACACACCTACTGGCCCCTTTACTCCTAACACTATTTTGTTCTGTCTTCAATGCAATAGGACTCGTGTAAATCACGACCTGCTTTGTTTACTTTTAGCGCGCCGTTCACGCTTTCACTTTCTAAGCAGCCGCACAATCGAGCCGGTGCTGTTTGTGTCTTCAATGCAATAGGACTCGTGTAAATCACAACGTGCTTTGTTTACATTTAGCGCGTCATGCCACTGGTCCAATTCCCTGTCTCTGTCTCAAGCCATGGGGGAGGCTGGCCAGTTATCGTCGATAAAGAAGGAGACGGGAGAGCAGCCTGTTGTTTAGAACCTTTGCCACCGCACCCCACCATTGCAGTCAAAGGACGCCCCTGCTGAGAGACCGGAGGCAAAAGAGTCAAACTTTGAACAATCTGCCAGTGCCGCCGGTCCGCTGAGGTAGCCGTGACCCAAAACACCTGCTCCGAAAATCCTCATATGTTTAGTAACTCGAGGACTGGCTACGGTAGAGGTTAGAGTGGTGGATTCACTTGGACGCAATCTTGCCCCGCATATTATGCCTCAGAGTAAAGTTGATTGATTGATTGAAACATAGACTAGGAATATGATGGAATTGAGAAATATGAAAGATAAAATACCAGTAACAACATCCATTGGTGCGCTGCGAATTGACTTTTCAATAGCACATCGGCAGCATTTTTGCTCACTGTTATCTGTGATATGCTTATGATGCTATGTCTGTGCCCTGGGATCTTTCCATATCACCAATCATTTTTACTTCTGGAACCCCAAATTTGTGAATCAAAAAACATCTGAAATGTTTTTTCATACGCGGTGATGTCTCCCTGGCTTCAGAACACGTTGGCTTCCTTGCAAGGGCAAGGTGTTTGAAAACAGTGCGAGGCCAGATGATTGTAGAGGGCCCACTTACAGTCCATGGGAGAGGGGTGGAGGCTAAGATTTTGTTACCCCACTGACGCATTGGTGTAACTTGGAACAGCATGCATGCTGTGTTCATCGCACATTATTCCTCTGTGGTGTCACCCAACACAGAATTGGCTGCAGAAGATTCACGCGCATATTTTAGTTAGCACTTATTCTGTGACTTAATAACACACTCAGCAAAGACCTCCACATGTAATATTTAGCGGTATAAGCTCGCAATTACTGCTGGTCCGACTTATGCTGCCAGCCTTTTGACTTTGTCAATGCATTAGCTTTGTCAATGCATATTGTTTTTTGTAAAATTTTATTGTTTGCGACTAACAGTTACCTTAACCCCTTTCCATGGTGCTCAACTGAGAACAAATGCTCTTTTCATCCGGTTATAGTAGTTGTATAAGGCTAAATGAGAAGAGTTAATATAACATCCAGGATAATGTGCTGCATGGCTAAATACTTTTAAGATCCTATAGGCGAGACCGTTGCATTGCAAATGCTTGTTATATTTTAGTGTAAATCTATTCAGTAGTTTTGAAGTCATTAAAGAAGAAAGAAAAATAGATATATGGGCATAGCCTAAGCATAGATCTCATAGTGAGATCTGATTGCCTGCCAACACTTAAACCAGGAAGTGTTGGCAGCCATCTTGGGACTCAGCTCAAGTCCCAACCAAAAACATAGTAGGGAAATAAAAATCTCATGATTTTAAGTCTTCCTCACCCTCTTCACTGGTCCTAAATGTACTGAAGGGCAATATGTGGGCCGTGGGTAAAGGAAAAGCCGCTTTGTATTGGAAGTTGCGGTTTGAATTGAAATGCGAGGTTGCTGCTTAAAACTAGCTCCGATAGATTGCTCCAAGACGAAGCAGCATAAAGAGGGGCAGTTCCAAAGAGAGCCATTTTGGCATTGGCTTAATATCCTTGATTTTGGGCAAATCACTTAATGTCGGTGTGCCTACAAAAATGAATGTGTCATTTTGTAAAGTAAATTGTTCTAATCTAAAGCTCTCCAATACCTTTGGGTGTTGTTGGCGCTATATAAAAGTGCACAAAAAAGTGACTAGTCATTATTTAAAGCACTCCAATACCTTCGGATGGTGTGGACACTACATGTTATGTTATGTTATATTTAATTTATAAAGCGCACGGCTACTCAAAGTGTCCCGATGCTTGTTCCAGAAAGTAGACTGCACACAGATCAGAAGCTAAAAAAGCAACGTTTTACATTTATTCTTAAAAAGCAGTGGGTCCTGAATGCCCCAGAGTGCCAACGGTAGCATGTTCCAGGCCAAGCCGGCTTTACAAACAAAAGAACTCCCGCCGAGCCTTTGGCGATTGAAACTGGGGGTCTGTATCAATAGCTGGTCGGTCGAGCGAAGCTGTCTACAAGGTTTATAAAAGGCAAATCTGTTCTGAAGATAGATGGGGCCTAGACCATAAAGGGCCCGATGTGCAATCGACAGCATTTTGAATTTGAGCCGAGATTCAACTGGGAGCCAGTGCAAGTTACGCAGATGGATACGAACATTATGTCTAGATGATAGTCCCAGTAGCAATCTGGCTGCTGAATTTTGGACTACTTGCAATTTCCTTGCAAGATAGCCTGGACTGCCCACCAAAAGAGTGTTGGCATAGTCCAATCGGGACAGGATCCGAGCCCGGACCACAGTTTCATTGGCACTATCAGGCAGAAGAGGGAGAAACTTCTACAGGATTTTCAAAGTGCCAAGGTAGGTCCCTGCCAGTTTCTTCACTTGTGTCAAGAAGTTCAAGTTTTCGTCGAACCAGACACCAAAGTTTTTAGCAGTGCCCTTACCCACAGTGGGTCGGGGGAAATCAGGAGGCCACAGCCTTTCTCTGAAGTCCACTGGGAATGAGCCATACAGGAGCACTTCAGATTTTCCTTCATTGCACTTCAACTGTGCACTCGCCAACCAGTGAAACACAGAGGACAAACAGTGCTGCGCCACCACAACAGAGTCGTCACCCTTCCTCCAGGAAAACAAAAGCTGCGTGTCATCTGCGTAGGCCATAGAACTGCACAAAATGTTTTGCAAAACTGAAGTTTGGAGAAAAGGATCTGTGTAATGGAGTTCAGCGGGTGGCAAGCAGCGGCGGGTGGAAGGTGGAAGGGCAACCAATGTTAAATGCGGATATCCACGGGGACGTGAAGTGATTTGTCGGTAATCACAAAATGTAGTACTGAGGCCAGAGCTAGGGAGACAATGTGAGCTCCTCTTGGGAGAGAATGTGGTGCAAGGGCCAGAGCTGCCTACTATGGTGCTGGAAAACAGGGTTTGAGTTTCGGCATCTGCTTAAAATCCTTAATTCTGGGCAAATCACTTAATCGCCCTGTGCTTACAAAAATTAATGTGTCATTGTGTAAAAGAACTGGTGCACATGTAAAGCACTCCAATACCTATGGGTGGTGTTGATGCAATACAGAACTGGACAAAAAAGTAGCTTGTGCTAATGTAAAGCACCCCACTACCTTTGGGTGGTGTTGGCGCTATATATAAAACTGTGCAAAAAAAACGGAAAAAATCACAGTGTTAGGCTATTTTACAGTAGTGACTGTGAGGAAGTATATTGCATCATCAACTACATTTAAAAGGACTACTTTTGTCATAGACACTGAAAGGCAGGCAGACCTTGATGACATCAAGACTCAGCCTGGTACCTTTAGAGAGAGTTCAAGTTAAGCAACAATGGTGCACAGAAACACTTCATGGAAAAAGTGAGAAAGTGTCCCGACAGGGGAAATTTGAAGCAATAGATTCCCACCCTATGAAATTAAAGGCAACATGGTGAGACCCAAACAGTTAAATTATTTTGCACAGAAGAAACGCGGCTATGCAGTTACAGCAGAAGACACAAGTACTTTAGATGCCCTTTGATAACTCACACCTGATTCACTTGAGGTATTATTTGCCAGCTATAAACATCATTGCCAAATGTCCACATATGGTGTAAACACGCACACAGACGTAGCACCAATACACATGAAAAATAAACAGAAACTACACATGTTCCAAGTGATAGCAGCCATGCACACATGCTCCAATCAGCACACCAGTTATACACCAACAGAACACTAAAAAGCTGAACACCACCACTTCCTAGAATGAAACCAACTGCAATGGTTGTTTAAAGCAGTGACTGGGTTAGGGGATGGGGTGGTGAACAGTGCAAACACCTAGAGGTGCGAGGGAAGAAGCAGAGACAGGAGGGAGGAGGTGGGGGAAATGGAAAACAAAACAAAGAGAAAAGAAGCGATGGGGAGGGGGTGATCTGTGTACAGGGCATGAGAGTGGGTGGGAGTAGACAGAGCTGGTAAAAGCATGAGCACTGTGTAGAGTGTTGAAAAAAAAAAGTAAATTAGGTCCTAAAATGGTCATAAAAATGGAAGCAGTGGATGATTTAATGGACTTGGTCCATGCTCTGGGGGCGGGCTAAACAGAGGAAGAGGCATGACCATGCATGCTAGATATAAATGGTGACAAAGGATATGAGACAGACAATGGCACGAGCAAATGGGAACTTGTAGGGCTGGCTGATTAAACTCAACATGTCTCTTCGAGCCGAGACATAAAAAACCCTAGAAATTCACTAAAAAAAACAAAGGTTACAGATCCCAAGTTGAAGGCTCACTAAGACAGCAATTGTGGGGATATTTGAAACCAGGTTGCATGCCGAAGGCACACTAAGTCAGCTAATGTGGGGACATTTGAAAACTGCACCTACCGAAGCACTGACCTAAAGCTCACAAGTAGCAAACACACACTTCTGTGCTCAGCATTTATCACTTAATAAGCATGAATATGTCCTAACTGTTATTTTAAAGAGGTAAATTTTAAGCTTTTGCATCCTCATGTTTTTAAAGCAGCCTGTTTTAATGCACTGGTTTTTATTCACTATGCAATAAATTGTTTACTTACTTAGTTACAAAGGTTACAGGTACTTTATAGTTAGGTTCAGATTTTACACACACAAAACCATGTAAATTCAGCAGTTATAGTTATACTTATCTGGAGAAACTATAGCTTATGCCCTAAGGTAACTATAACCCATGCCTTTACCATGTACTGCTAATTACCCCAGATATCACATTAGTTCTGACATTTTCTCTGACATCACTGATAATATAACTGAAACACTTGCAATAAAAAAAAAATTACATGTGGTCAAAACACATTATTACTGACAACTTAATAAATACCTTTAGACTGCTGATCGGTGTGGCTCGAGAATCTCTTCCCGGATTGGTTGAATTCTTTGCTTACTATTTATATATATAACTATAAAAATAACTATGTATGTATATATATATATATATATATATATATATATATATATCATCATCAGCAATCCTCTGCTGATGATGTCAGATATTACATCACTGTATTTAGACACTTATTTACCCATGTCTTCTTCCATTAATTTTTAGCTATACATATATTACAAATATTTTTTTTTCAGAAAGACACATATGTCATCAGTGATGTAATATCTGACATCATCAGCAGAGGATTGCGGTCGCGTGAGTTATAGTTGCCTGCACTAACTATAATGGGGGAATTTCAATGGTTTTTCACGAGTGAAATGTCCAGCTGACTATAACATGTGTGAAACCTATGGTCTTTTAAGTGAATTTGCAAGGTTTTTTAAATGCTAATTCCTAACTTTAACGTGTGTGAAACCTATGGTTTTTTCAGTGAATTTGTACGGTTTTTTAAATGCTAAGTTATGTATTTATTTATTTTTTTAAGTTTTTTCACCGTGTGCGTACCGTACGTGCACAGTGCGCTTCGAGCACCGTGCGTGCGCGTTGTTCGTGCCGTGCGTGTACGGTGCGCGCACCCCGCGATTTTTCGCAAAAAAAAAATATTTATTTTTTTACGCTTGGGGGTCCTTCAGTGACCCCCTGACAAAGGCTAGGGGGTCAGGACCTGTCCATCCTGCCCCCTTCTCACGTTTTCCCCCTTTGTTTTTCATTGCCTCAGACTGCGAGAGACAAAATGGCGGCCGACACTTCCTGATTTCGACCGATTCGAATGTTTACTGACATCTAACAACCAATCAGAATTGCGCTCGCGCACGTCACCGTGCGCGTACGGTATGCTTACCGTACGCGCACGGTGCACGCCTATAGATATATATATGCTTTTAACTGCAATTTTCTCAGGAACTAATGAACAGATTTACACCACACCTGCAAAAGGCACATCCCTGAACTGAGGACTACCTCTCTGCCAAATTTCAAGTAATTCTGTTCAGCCGTTCGGGCTGTAGCTTGGACTAAAGGTCCTATGGAAAAATGCATGGGGAAAACGTGTTTTGGGACCCCCCCTTTTTCTCAGCCCCCGCTTGACGAATCCCCCCGAGACTTTCAGGGAAGGAGCTGAGCGGAGCGCCCCACCTACTTTGAAAATTTCGCGAGGATTCGTCAATCGGCGCCAAAGTTATTCCAAATAGAATGTTGCGGATTTCCTATGGAAACACGGTCCTAACTATAACTATCTACTGGCGACCGCCAGTAGATAATATATATATATATCTATATATATATATCTATAGATATATATATATCTATATATATATATATATATATATATATATATATATATATATTCACTTAAAAAACCATAGGTTTCACACATGTTATAGTTAGGTGGATATTTCACTCGTAAAAAACCAATGAAATTCCACCGTTATAGTTAGTTCAGATAACTATAACTCGCGCCCCCGCAATCCTCTGCTCATGACATCACATATTACATCACTCATGACATGGTCAGTGGCATCACTCTTGACATCACTGATGATATCATCCTTGTGATAGAGTGGCGGTCGTGCGAGTTATAGTTATCTGAACTAACTATACGGTGGAATTTCATTGGTTTTTTACGAGTGAAATATCCACCTAACTATAACATGTGTGAAACCTATGTTTTTTTAAGTGAATTTGCAAGGTTTTTTAAATGCTAATTCCTAAGTATAACGTGTGTGAAACCTATGGTTTTTTCAGTGAATTTGTACGGTTTTTTAAATGCTAAGTTATGTATGTATTATTATTTTTTTATACATTTATTTTTCAATAAACTACGTATTAAATTTAAAAATAAAAATGTTATGGGTTTTTACCGTGCGCGCACCCCCGCGATTTAAAAAAAAAAAATTACATGTTTTTTTCTGCCTTCGGGGTCCTTCAGGGACCCCCTGACAAAGGCTAGGGGGTCAGGAACTCTCTACCCTGCCCCCTTTTCACATTCGCCACCTTCCTTTTTCACTCTCCCACTGAAAACAAACAAAATGGCGGCCGACACTTCCTGATTTCAACCGATTCGAACGTTGACTAACATGTAACCACCAATCAGAATTACGCTCGCGCACATTAGGGTGCTTGCACGGTGCGCGCACGTTAGGGTGCTCGCACGGTGCGCGCACGATGCGCGCAGGTGCGCGCACGGTGCGCGGCTATAGATATGTATGTGCTTTTAACTGCAATTTTCTCAGGAACTACTGAACAGATTGACTCCATATATGCAAAAGGCACATCCCTGACCTGAGGACTACCTCTCGCGAAGATTCGTCAACCGGCACCAAAGTTATTCAAAATAGAATTTTCAGATTTCCTATGGAAACACGGTCCTAACTATAACTATCTACTGGTGACCGCCAGTAGATAATATAAATATATTGAGCACAATCCTGGCACGACGGCGTCCTTTTTCCTTCTTAAAGAAGCACGACCAGGAACGGACCACCACAACAGCAGGTAATTTAAAGTTTCAAGTGATTTATTCTGAAAAAATCAGCTGGCATGACGCTTTTCGACCGGGAAACCCGGTCTTGATCACATGACATGCTCTGACCACCCATGTGATTAAATACTGTCATATTGGATGATGGCTCATCCCAATAATTATGGACATAAACAACAGACTTTTAAAATATTTTTTGTGTCTAAGGATAAAATCCATAGTAACATTCAAAACTGCGGATGAATGTATAAATGTACATAAACATAAAAAATATTGGGCCAGTGCCCTAAAATTCATCTCTAAATAGTAAATCCGCTGTAAAAATGAAATTGATTACATCCTATGCTGTTATTATATCAAAAATTAGGCCTACAAAACTTATGACAGTATTTTTCTAGTGATATTCAAAAATACATTTATGTATAATATAATATTCAAATCAGTCAAAAACAACCCTTCTATCAATAATTCCAATATTGATTCACCATATTTTCGAAACATATTAAACTTAAGAGGCATATTGCATAAGACATTAATTATTCATTATTTCAATACTTATTAATATAAAGTGCTAAGTGCAAATTTTAGTGCAAAAGTAGAGAGCATTACAACTTAAATTTCATAATGGTATTCGGATTCAATTCATCTAATTCATTTAAGTGCATAATAGATTATTAGTTTCGCGAATTACATGTTTTTCAGTTCATCAATGAATCTGTAAGATCGATAAAGTGCATGACAACAATTTAAAATTACGAACATAAAAATCATGTGCAAAATATCAATTAGTAGAGCTTCCCACCTCACAAACTTCAGATAAAAACCAGTATTTGGGACCCCCTTTTTTCTCAGCCCCCGCTTGACGAGTCACTCGGAGACTTTCTGGATAGGAGCGAACCGGAGCGGGCCACGAGTTTTGAAAATTTCGCGAAGATTCGTCAACCGGCGCCAAAGTTATTCCAAATAGAATGTTGCGGATATCCTATGGATAATAGGTCCTAACTATAACTACCTACTGGCGCCAGTAGTACAGTAGGTGGTTATAGTTAGGACCAAGTTTCCATAGGAAGAGCATTTATTGTTTTGGTTATAACTTTGGCATCGTTAGATGAATCTTCATGAATTTTTCCAAACTAATTGTTTGTTCATATTAGCTCCTATGTTGAAAGTTTGGGGGTGATTCCTCAAGGTGGGGCTGAGAAAAAGAGGGGTACCAAAATGTGTTTTCTCCATGTTAATTTCCGTAGGAAACTTTAGACCAGGCTACAGATCGAACGGGTGAACGGAATTACCCCAAATTTGGCAGGGAGAAGGGTATTGGTCTAGAAAGCACACTTTTGTTTATTTGGTGTAAATCCATTTAGTAGTTTTGGAGAAATATCGAAATTTGCAGATTTTTGGGAATTCTGCCATCTGATTGGCTGAGGCGTTACAAGCACGAGCTTGATGCTTATTGGCTGTGAGCTGCTGCAACTAGGAAGTGTTGGCAGTCATTTTGTGATTCCGTTGAAATGAGTAAGGGGGAAAAAGGACGAAAAGAGTAGGAAACAGGAGGATAGGAGCACTGTGACCTCTGTGGGGGAGTGCGAAGCGAAGTAGTCACTCCTACCGGACTGAAAGTGCGCTGTTGCTCAGCTAAGATAAGATGCTGCTACACTCGGGTATGAACCCGAGAGCCTAAACCGTGAGGTCATTGTTGTAAAGTGATGTTCTCTGGTCTTTGTAGCATACCTGTGGAAGTAGTGTTAGTAGGCGTTTATACCATACAGACAGTGGGAAGCGAACTACTGACCTCTACCGTGCGTTTATACTATACCGGAAGTGGGAAGCGAAGTACTCACGCCCACCGATGTGAAGACTCAGGGCTCAAACTGAGCTGTTTGCTGTAAAGTGATGGGCTCAGGGCACTGTAGCATACTGGCCGCTGTAGTATAACTGTGTAAGTAGTGTTAGTATGCGTTTATACTATACAGGGAGTGGGAAGCAAACATCTCACCCCTAGTGGTCTGAAGACTCAGGGATTAAACCATGAGCTCATTGCTGTAAAGTGATTTGCTATGGGTGCTGTAGCATACCTGTGGAAGTAGTGTTAGTTTGCGTTTATACAATACAGGGAGTGGGAAGCGAACTACTCACCCCTACCGGTCTCAGGACTAGTGGATGAAACCATGAGCTCATTGCTGTAAAGTCATGTGCTCTGTGTAGTATTCCAATGTAAGTCATATTAGAATGTTAGTATGTAATGCTACTATAATGTAAGTATGTAATGTTAAAATGTAGGGCTGTCATGAGGGGAATCTTGGGGAGTTTGTACATGGTGCTGGAGAAGACGGTTGCCTTGCTGTCTGGTCCTGTTGGTGGCTGTTTAAGCTGTCTTCTTTTCCTGCAATAAATCTACTTATCGGATCCACTGCTGTCTTCCTCTTCACTACATAAATTTGGTGACGAGCGGGAGGAGGTAAAAAGAAGGCAGCACTCACCAAGATTTTGAACTTGCTTGCGTTCTACTGAAGACCCGTTTTCTTGGTGAAGTTGTTTCTACTCATCCCGGGGTCGTCAGCTCATCAAACTATGTGATCCTACCTCTTGTAGGATTTATATTTTTTGATTTTGGGCTTCCTCTGCCTCTTCACTACACTCTGGTTGCTGCACTACACGTGTGCAAGTAGTGTTAGTATGCGTTTATACTAATTCTGTAGTTATGCAGTAACCAATGCATCAAGGCCCTATAGAGCGTCACTTCCCTGGCGCAGCTCATACAATGTGTCGGGGTGTGCATCCGTGGGACATTTATGTTTGCTATTACAGGGCGGGAGCATGGCTTGCACCCTATGATAGTAAGTTATTGTTTGCCTCGTTGAAGCGAGAGGAGGAAAACCTTGTATCGCTTCAATAAAGCGGATTCGGATGGTAAAAATGGAGACAAAAAATGAAGTGGGCTCTCACCCGTTATTTAAATGAGCCCACTGGTGGGTAATATTCCGGGGCCAATCTTATTATTATATTGAGGGGTCTCTGCAGCACTGGGGACCTTAATCCCACATGTAAATTAGGCGCGGGAGGGCACAGAGACGTTTCCCAGCCTATGGGATCGACACCTCCCTGGGTATTGTTTACGAATTGTTCAGGGGGCTTCGAGGCCAACTCAGGACTGGGGATCGGCAGCCTCCGGGGTTTACTTAAATATGCAGGGTGGGCCTTGCCAGTCCTTGAAGCCTCGGTGGCCCTAGGCAGTGCCTTATTGGTTCTGTTCTCACACGGGCAGTAATCATGGTGTTATAAAGTGATACACTCATAGAACTCTTGCCGTTGTAGAATTACCCAGGCTTCATTTATGTAATAGTCTGTTGGTTTATATTTGGTAGGTGCACCACAAAATTACATACGTTTTCCCTCATAACCTCCTATCAACCGCTGATTTTCACAATAAACTACAGACAAGTGTTGTCAGAAAAAGAAGACCCATACACTCACTTATTTATTGGTAAAAAAAATAACGTTTATTAAAACAACACAAATAAATGGAAAAGTAACTTTATTCGAACAAACAACAGTAAAACATGAAAGAAGTGGGTGGGACTCCTCCGGAAGAAGCGTACAAAACCTGCAAGAGAAAAAAGAAACATAAGAATGTCTGCCATGTCCAAGAGAAAAAGAAAGGTAGTCAGAATGAAAGGAAGAAAGTGAGAATGGGACAGAGAGCGAGTGGGTGGAAGGGAGAAGGAGAGGGAGAGTCAAAAGAACAGAGGGAGGAGGAGACAGAGCGTCAGCCTACTGCACCTGCCACAACCGGTGTGTCCAATGACGTACGGTGCAAGCTCCGACTCCGGGGTGCCTCTCAGGGTGGCACAGCAGTTCTCCTGTGTGGGACGGTGTCTTGATACCATGATGGAAGGCATCAGAATGGCCAGAGCATCATCACCAGTTGAGTACCTGCTGCGTGCTTTTTCGTGCAACTAACTCAGTGTCTGAAAAGGGAGAAATAATATAATGGTGGAAACGTCTTAAGGTTAATGAAGGTTTATTTCAAGCTTAAGAGAGAACACCAATTGAGTGCATCCTTCCACTTGAAGTATGATCTACCAACTGTTAGTGGTAATCGTGGTTCAAAGAGGAGTTGGAGTGCACGAGAATACACAAGGGTAAATAATAATATGTTATGCCAACGTTCACATACAAAGGAACAGAGCGCATGCTAGAAGCATAATGTGCGCGTGAAATGCAGTGGTACAAGCCTGTGTGCATGTACACCTAGTAATCAGCTCACTACTGTGCCCCATAAGCCAACGACACATGTCTGTAGGGCAGCGCTGCCCGCTGGCTCAGGCCTACAGTACAGTCCAGCAGGTCCTTAAAAGGAGACAGAAATGTGACTGAATGAGGTCAGAGATCACATTCTGCACGGCAACATCGCTTGTTCACACCTGCGCACCCAGGCTGATGCACCCCACCCCTTCCGCAGCACCGCGCTCATTTGCAGCCCCTGTGCACTCAGGCCCCACTGCTCACCTGCTGTCATTGTTGTCTGTCCAAACACGACAGCCAGCAGGGTTCACAATTCAAGCGGAGTTTTGATTGCGAGGATGGTGTACACCTCATGGATCCCTTTCTTTTATTGCGCATTGTGATATGCGAGGTAGATGCGGCCATATCACCTGAGGCAGTGAGGAAGAACTGGGACAAATGGCATCGTCGTTATCCAATTTATGCGTACGCATAGTGGGCTGGCCTGCGTACGCCAGGCCAGCATAGGGGTGTGAATAATTATTTCAGGGACCTGGGCATTGTTCAGTTCCTGCCTGGCCAGGAAGTGTACTTATGTGTGTGTACCTGTTGCAGTTTTGACGTCGCACAATTCGCAATTTACAATAATGTAGCATGTAGCGGGAGGGCGGCCACTATCGGTAATGAGATGCTGTCCAAAAACTTTGAATGGCCAACATCACGTTGTTTTCAAGCTTGTGGATATGCGCAGACACGCATGTCAATGGTGTGCGGTATTATTGAAAGTGCTGCTATCGCGAAGCGCACACAAGTGAATGTGCTCGGATGAAGGGAGGATCAGCAGTGATACTACGTCATACACAGTGATAACGCTCATTACAGTCAAGCGA
Source organism: Triturus cristatus (assembly GCF_964204655.1). Lineage (NCBI taxonomy): Eukaryota > Metazoa > Chordata > Amphibia > Caudata > Salamandridae > Triturus > Triturus cristatus. The sequence goes on from NC_140588.1 coordinate 685,138,075, forward strand.
TGCATATCAAATGTGAATCTGAAAGTCTCACATACGACACACTACTATACTGGTAAAGCCTGACAATAGAGCATACGGCAACACAAATATACACATTACTCTTTACTGTTTATCACATGTGATCTAGGATGTGCACTCTGCCCTTGGCTGATGATACCCCTTCGAGCCACCAATACCCAGGCCAAAAGGCAGCACAATAATGCACACACACACACACACCAGGGGCATCGTGTAGCACACATTTGTTTTCTGATGTAAAGTTTCTGATGCATGGCCATCACACGTGGAAGGCTATGGTACAGACCAAGAATATTGATCAAGATGATTGTTGCATGTTGTGTGTGGTATAAGATATGTGTACACAGCAAAAAACTTTTCAAAAAAGCTCTCTTAGAGTAAGAGGTGTCTCTCATCAAACGCTGTAGAGAGAATGACTAAAATGGATGGGGTCCTTCAACTGTTACAATGGGAAATGTTATGAACCTATCAAATGATTTTTTTTAAGGTCGCATGGCAATCGCGCACTGAGCGAGCAAGGAGTACACAATCGATGCGATTTTGAGAAAATATATTTACCATAATATAAGTTTATTACATTTAAAAATAAATAAATGTTTAAAATATTTCAGATTATCGCTTGCTCTCATATACACTTTAAACTTATTTAGATATAGTTTTGAGGCATAAAAAAAATGAGGGAATGGCGTACCCGGCACGACACCATATGTCTATGACGTAACACAGGGCCTGGCAGCGTGCACTTGTCACATACGCAATGCACAGCAGGTGCGCCCCATATGTACATGACGTAATGTGCAGGTTGGTACTGCGTACCCGTCGCATACCACAGCAGCAGCTGACGCGACCTCATACGTATATGATGTTATGCGGGACGTGGTGCCATGAACCCGTCGGATACGAAATGTGCATCATTTACAAGTTCAGCAATATGGCGGATAGGATTCGCGTGCTGATGGAGCTTGGTACACTACCGGTACGGGACTCCAGTTTTCTCAACAAAAAAAAAAGACATACATAATTTTTTTTTAAGATATAAAACATTACATCATTTTTAAAGTAAAAAAAAGGATAATAGAGTTCCAAAATATTACAAAAAAATAGAAAAAATATAGGTTTTATAAATAATAAAATATGAAATTAACATTTAAAAAACATTTGAAATTCACTGAAAAAACCATAGATTTTACAGATGTTATAGTTAAGAATTAGCATTTAAAAAACCTTTTTAAATTCACTAAAATACCATAGGTTTCAGGGACGTTATAGTTAGTTGGACTTTTGACTCATATAAAACCATAGAAATTCCCCCGTTATAGTTAGTTGAGCTAACTATAACACGTGCGTCCACAATGCACTGCTGATGACGTCACATATTACATCCCTTATGACATGGTCAGTGACATCACTGATGATATTTCAAATGACATCACTGATGACATCATCCACGTGATAATCTGATGCACATACTGATGCCCTAATATAAACTTTGATACACCCACTCTAAAATACAGACTACTATTTTTGAAACCATACATACAACAATGCCAGATACTACATACCACCGACTATTTCCTTGGTCTACACACACATCCAGTCACTTATACATACAGTTACTCATCAATACAGTACTATAATATGCACTCATACACCAATACAGTCACACACTGCCACTCATCCATAGAGTTACTCACACACCTAGTCATGCAAAGAATCAATCACATACCCATTTACTCATGTATACAGTAATACAAACCAACTCCGTTATTTATACACACACCACATCACTTATATATGCAGATACTAACACATACTTACTGTCTTATACAATCACTGATACAAGCAGACACTCATTTAAACATCCACTCTTCAAATAACTTACTCTCACGTATAGTCATTTATATACTTCAACACTCACATATACTGCCATAAAACATATGTAGTTAATCACACATATACCCCTGAGACATTCATTCACTCACCAACACACTCATACACACTAACTCACCCATTCAGCCCTTCCCAGATGCACTTTTGAATCCATACAACCAGTGAATCACCCACTCAGACATCTATGCACAGAGTCACACCCCCCCACCCACCCACACAGACACTCAGGCACCCATACAGATACTCAGACAACAAATCAATAACCCATATAGACACTCATGAAGCTACTCACCAACCCATGCAGTTGCTTACATACCAACTGAGAGACTCATACAGACTTTCACACAGTTTAGTCACTAACCCATACATTCAGTAACCCATGTTCAATCACTCACTTAAACAGTCAGTCACTCACCTACTAAATAATCTCTTCAGGTACTTGTAAATCCACTCATTTTTCAATACAGCTTGGCATAGATATAGATGAAAAATATTTAAACTTTACAGAAACACACATTCACTGGATGATGTCATCAGTGATGTCATCAGTGATGTCATTTGAGATGTCATCAGTGATGTCATGAGTGATGTCACTGACCATGTCATGAGTGATGTAATATGTGATGTCATCAGCAGTGCATTACCGGCGCGCAAGTAATAATTAGCTCAACTAACTATAACCCTAGGAATTTCTATGGTTTATATGAGTCAAATGTCCAACTAACTATAACGTCCCTGAAACCTATGTTTTTTAGTTAATATATATATAGGTAGATAGATAGATATTGATATGTATATAGATAGATCGGTCACCCCAGTGTGGAGATATAGTTAGAACTTAGACACCATAAGAAGAGCATTTTTGGTTTGATAATAACGTTGGTGCTGTTTGAATCTTCAAGAAATATTTTCAAACAAAAGTTCATCCACCTCGGCATCTTCTACAAAAACTATGGGCTGATTTGTATAGCAGAGGCTGAAAAAAGAAAGGTACAAAAACCCAATTTCCCCATGAAAATACCATAGATTTGTGAACAGCTCTATACATTCCAGTGTATTACTACGCGTGTTCACTGTGCTTGTCTTTACAATCAACATCCACATATGTGTATTTTGCAGTTGATTTTACTGTACTATATACTACTTATGTACTATTGATTTGTTGCTGATTCAGATGTCTGCCTCCTCAGCAAATCTCCTGGGGTCAGTTAACTGGCTATCAACTAGGTGTTGGAGAAGTTCTGGAAAATAAATATCAAGCATGTGATCCTTTAAAATTAAGTTGTTCATTCCTGAATAATCCTCATCCTTGCTCACCCTCACTCAGCCCGTCAGTGCCTTACTGGCATAATCAAAGAAATCCACCAACTTTTGTTCTGAGATTTTGAGGCTGCCCCTGAAACTGAGCCTATACCTCTCAGTGGTCAGTTAAAAAACATACTGACTAGGATGGCATTCATAGCACTGTAGCAGGTCTGGTCCTCTACCTCTAGTGTAAGAAGTGTGTCCCACCCCAAGTGGGCATATACCTCCATATACTACCAATCCAGAACTAATCTGGGTCTGTGTGCACTCTCAGAGCCACTTCATAAGCTACAGACCATTTGCCTATGTCATCCCTCACCACATAACTGGGCACCAAATCCCTCTGTATCTGGGCTCTGTACTCACAAATGGGCACTGCAGGTATGCTGAGACCATTACTGTTGCTGTACCCCACTTGTACATAAATTCAAGACACCATTTGTGATTGATGTGGTTTGATAGTAAACCTGGACGAAGTTCGCAGAGTTTGGAACTCTGCGGAGTGCAAAAAGAAACTCTGTCGCACTATGTGGAGCTCTGCAAGCGGTGGAGTGTGTTAGATAAATGCTGTTTGATGTGATTTTCAGCGCCTGGTGTTTGTCCTCGCTGTGCAATCATCGCGTATGGCACCATGCACAGCACAGGTGGGTGCTGGTTCCTTTCTGCCGCTCGAGTAAATATTTTTACTCTAGTGGCAGCTTTCTCACTGCGAACAGACGCTTTCTTAACCCGAGCGGTCGCGAGCATACGCGACCACTCTCATTGAAAAATCTCGCTGGGAGGTTGATTTTCCACAGTTGCGCTCACCAACTTGACGTTGTCGATCACAAATGAGGAAAAGCTTTGCCGGGAGGTGGAGTTTTCTCGCTCACGCTTGCCAACTTGATGATGACTATACTATATGTTCTCCACCACCCATACTCGCTTATGGGTATAACATGAGTAACATGTAGGTGCATTATGACCAGTGCATATTGGACAGATACAGTACAATGAACTGCCACTGAGTACCATTCTTTTGCCCTTGGTGTATTAGGTCTTGTTTACTCTGGTATAATTAAATACATTTTTGCACCTTTAGCTACCTCTGCAGCCATACGCAAGACACGGGGGCCTGAGATCACCACTGACACAATGTATTTTTATAAAAAAAATGTATTATGCTAAACTCTCAATACAGAGAAAAAGAAAGAAAAAAAACCATCTTGGGGAACAGTTCCCCTGCTATGCACAGTATTGTTCTTTTCATTGATCCATATTCACAGCTCGACATAATAACAGTCCATAGCATGCAATATAAATCCTCGATATCTATCCAGATGTGCTTTACATGAACACTTCACCCACCTGGACCATATGCTGATTAATAAGATGCATGTTTAACTATCAATCACTTAGCTTCTATAGAATTTTCCATTTATCCTTATCTACTACAGTATGTGGGGCTTGTACATCTGTTAGCTTGCATTAGGAACCAGTAGCTTCACGCTGCCATTGCACCATTATATTACAGCATTCTCTGGTCTATCCACTACTTCTTCTGATGTGGACAATAAATATATCTTCAAAGGGTCCCATATATCTCTCGGCCTGGAAACAGGCAGGAGCAATTCCGCATAAGTGAAAAACTGTTACTGCCATGTGATGAGATCGTGCAGACATTCCTTAAATTTGGGGACACAGCTCCATCCCCACCTGCAAGCCACCCTGCGTTTAGCAATCAGGAGTCCCAATGCCAGGTATTTCTTATATACGGTATCAACTTCGTCTGTGTACCCTAGTCGTGCTGTGTTGGGGGATACCTGAAGTGTTGTACCTACCATCTGCGCCATCCCATCAAATACCTGCTGCCTGTATTCAAAGATTGCAGGACACTGCCAGGCTAAGTAGATAAAGCCAGCTCCCTCTCTGCTACACCTTGCACATTTGTCATCGTCTCTAAGCTTAAATTTATGGAGTTTGACTGGGGTGTAGTATAATCTATTTAGAAATGTATAATGGATCAGTCGCAGTCTACTATTAGCTGTAACAGCCTCCATCTGCTTGCAGCAGAATGCCCACTGTTTGTCTATCAGCTGTACCTCCAGGTTGGCCTCCCACTCCAAGCGAGATGCCAGCATGCATGGCTTGGTTGCTTTTTGCGTTTGATGGCAGATGAGCGAAGTGACATGTTGAGGTGGTTCATCTTGTAGAAGCTCATGAAGTGGTGGAAGAGTGGGTGTTTATGAGCAAATACCGGTGTGGCCGCTTTGACACCTTGTCTGAGCCTAACAAACATAAATAGTTCCATGGTTGTGGGTGTGGCTGTGCCAAAGAATTGCTTTTTGGACTCAAATTGTCCATCTATTTAGAGATCACCCATGTTGTTTTCCGGAATTTTTGTCGCATTGATTTGCATTGTCGTTCATGGATGACCTGGAGATCTGGGTATATGAATCTATGTCAATTTGGGTGAGTACAACATTGGCCTGTCTAGTTTAGTGGCAATCTTTCTCCAAGCGGATTTGGTGCATGCAACTGCAGAGGGATCTTGATCTTGTTTCTTAGGTGGGATGGATACAAAGCCAGAGAATGGGATAGAAGCCATTTAGCCCATTTCTACCGCCAGGTGCGGCATAAAGGGGGGTTGGTGGAACCAGTATGTAGCAAAGTGTGCTTGTGCACAGTGATAATATAGTTCAAAATCGGGTACCTCGAAACCTCCATGTGAGAACGGTTGCATCAGCGTGCCCCATCAAAGTCTAACCTGTTTGTCCCCCACACCAGTCAAATTGTTTGCATTTTCAATGCATTAAAAAAGGGTTTCCCTGGATTGTAGGGGATATTATTGATGGGATAGAGGAACATAGGCAGTAGTATCATTTTTACAAGGGAGGTCCGCCCTGCCATGGAAAGGGGCATGGCTATCCAGTGAGTGATGGATTCCGTGGCCCCTTCCAAAGTTTTACCATAATTGGAGCGCATTAATTCGTCTTTGTCCCTGGTGACTTTAATCCCTAGGTATTTAACTTCCTCCCTGCACCATGTAAGGGGATAGTCCAGTGCACTTAGTATGATCTGGTCGGTCAGCGGAAAAATTACTGATTTGGTCCAATTCATGGTTATACCTGAGTACCTCGCCAAATTTCGCAATATCCCACAATAGAGGATTCAGGTTATCCTGTCGGTCCCTAAGTTAAAGTGTGATGTCTTCCGCATATAGTCAGATTAAGAGTTGCCTGGATGGGTACACCAGTGGAAGTTCCTTATGATGTTGTCTTATCTTTTCAGCTAGCGGCTCTATAGCCAGAGCGAAATGTATGGGGGATAAGGGACAGCCCTGACCTGTGCCTCTAGTGATAGTAAATGGGGGGAACGTACCCCATTAAGAAGGACAATGGCAGTTGGTGGACAATATAATAATTCTACCCATCTGAGAAATTCTGGGGGCATTTCCATGTATCTCAATGTACCCAGGAGATAGTTCCATTCCACAGAGTCAAATGCCTTGGTAGCATCAAGAAATACTACCACTGCGGCAATGTCTGGGTTAACATCTTGCATGACAGGGAAGAGAGTCCTAAGATTGTGGGATGTCGATGGCCCTGGGATAAATCCGGACTGATCCGGCAATACCAATCTGTTCATTAGAAGGTTCAATCTATTTGATTGGACTTTAGCAAGGATTTTTGTATCACACTTTATCAGTGAGAGTGGGCGGTAAGATTCACATTGATTGGAAGCCTTGCCAGGCTTAAGCAGGGAGGTGATCATAGCCTCTCTCATCTTAGTCGGGAGCCGTCCCTCCTCTTTTGCCCCATAGAAGACTGCTTTTAAAATTGTGACAAGTTGAGCCAGATTGGTTTTATAAAATCCGATTAGCAGCCCATCAGATCCGAGCGTTCGGCCTGATTTCATACGCATGATGGCTGCCATATTATCATCTTCCCCTAGTTCTGCCCCCAAGAATTCCCTCTGGGAATCTCCCAACCAAGCCAAGGCAGTGTTTTCAAACTATGCTGGGAGATCGAGTGGTTGTTTCCTATGTGTGGTATATTAGGTTTGTAATATGTCGGTAAGGCGTTTAACTGACTGGAGAGGTTTCTGCAGGTCTCAACCTCCAAGCTCTGAATTTCTGCGGTATAATTAGAGAATTTAGGTTGTCGGACAAGGTCAGCAATTGCTTTCCCTGTGCGGTCTCCCTTCCCGTATTTACGTGCTACGAGGTATTTACTCCTAAATTTACATTCGCGATCTGCCGATTCATTTTATTCCGTCAGTTTATCTCGCACCTTGGCTCTAGAGGAGTCTTCTTCTGTTTTGCTGAACAGCCATTGTTCCAGTATGTTAATATCTGCCTCAAGACAGCTGAGATGGTTACAGATATCTTTTAAGATGCCCCCTCCTTTAGCTATGCACGACCCCCGAAATGTAACTTTGAATGGCGACAGTCTCCTCACCTCAGCTGCTGTTGCAACAGTGCTGTCTCTTCAGCCCTGGGACACACATACTCTTCCCCTCAGCGCAGGATGTGTTTTGTTGACTTGCTGCACAACGCGGCCTTCACATTGGGCAAAGCCGCAAATTCAATTTCTAACATTCAGCCAGAGCCTCATCAGCGGCTCCTCCTCCCGTCACAGCCGAACAATCTCCGGCGTGATCTCGGCTTCCCCTAGGGTATTTTTGTCTGGGATAGGGACAACATGCTGCTTCTACTGCCCTCAGATCTTGCAGTTGTTGCCTTGGATTCATGGTGTAGGATGTGTTTAATGGATATTAACGTGCCCAGATGGCACAAGCCTCACTGGTGTGCGGTCATCTTGGTCACGCTCCACCTAGTGCCCCTACTGACACAGTGTTATTCATTACTGTTATACACTGCACTGTCATGGCATCCATGATTTTTGCTGGTTGAGGATCACGGTGTATTAATTTCTTAATTACTGCCGGAACAAAAATGCCTGGAGTTTCTCACAAACCCAAGATCCTCCCGGCGCCTTTCCTGGACTGCTATTCGGTCACAGACACCTGCAGCAGAGGTAAGCCATGACTTATAGCTGCCTCATTTTACTTTTTAATGACAATGAGCTGCTGATATGCTCCGATCAACTGTTAGTGACCCTGGCATTTTTATACCACTTTCAAGGCTTATCATAGCCTGCAGAGCACCATGTACTATTACTGGCATCAGTGCAGTGTGTGAAGACACTTTAGAAACTCACATTCTAGGAGGCAAGGTGAACCTTGGGTTCTGCAAATTAATTTTTGTCAGTCCACACCTAATAGGCATGAGGCATATGTGTAGCTAGTGAATCAATCTGTTTGTTCCCTCCCAGACATATGTTGACGTCTGTTAGACATTGGATTTCTGGTTGGCTAGGGTAAGCCCCTAAGCCAGGCAGAAACCACTACTCTAGTCAGGGCAAGGGAGTTACACACTGAAGATAACCCCTGCCCCCTGCCGGTAGCTTGACACGAGCAGTCAGGCTTATCCCAGAAACTGTGTAAAGCGTTTACGCAACACACTCACACAGCCTACACACTAGGCACACCACAAAAGAAACTGCACACAAGGTTATATGAAAAATAGCCTTTTTATCATCATAAACACCTTAGAATCATAAACACACAATATACACTGTGCCAACTGGCACCAGGTAGAAATTCACAGGGGATTATATACAGGACAGGGCCAATTGGGCCACTGTCAGAACGCATAGATCTCACTAGTGAGGAAATCAAAACAACCAGTAATTACTGGCAATAGTACACATAGTATGAACCATATTAGGCATTAGCATCAGCATGTCACAAGACATTATGCATACATATAACCAGTGGTATAGCACATAATGCCTAAATATTTGCACTAGTGCACAATATCCCTGGATGCCCACTGGCCTCCAATTGGCAGTCCTAGCACCTCAGGGCATAACATAGATGATGTGCACATAACCCATAGTCACCCTTAGTAATTTACATGTAAAGGGTACCCATGTTGTGGCCTTACGCTCATCGGGCCCCTCTTAGGCCTAGGGGCAACACCTATTCACCAAGGCCCCTGATAGTGGGCTGTAGCTGTCCACGAACAACAATGTCCTCAAACAACAGGCACGCCTGCAGCTGCCCATGATCAGGCCACTTCCTGACAGGGTGCCTCTGTAAACTTAGGGGAGAGGCAGCAACCCCAACCTTGCTCGGTCCCCCACGCTCTGGTTGCTTCCCTGCAGCTGCCTAAGACCACGTGGTGCAGCTGCCAAATATGCCGCAAAGCCGCCCCCCACTCTGTTGAGGTGAGAGTCCTCCGGGGCCCCTCTGACCCCAGCTAGCTCACCCACAAAGTTGCAGACCTCCGGGAACTATTTCCCTCACCTGGTCTGGTTGCTCCTTTATCGTCGAAGGATAAACTGCCTGCTTGACTTCCCTCTCGCAAAGCAGCAGATGCCTGCGGGGTCCCGGTCCTCAAACCGGCATCAGCAGGGTGCCTCTTCCAGTCCCACTCACCTGGGCTCTCTCTGCCTTCCCTGACTTTGGCAGACATGTGGGGCTCTCCTCTTCTGCATGGGGAGCCCCGCCCACTGTCAGGCACCGTCATGCCTGGCTTCCTCTTGGAGGCATCCCAGGGTCCTGGAGGCTCTGTTCCTTCTGCTGGTCACGCCCCATGTCAGGCTTTGTTCCTGCCTGACTTCCTGTGTCTTCTTCGCCAGTCTGTGTTGCCCACAACTCCAGGGAACTCATCAGTTTCGGGACAGCCTCGCAAACAATGGCAGACTCTTCCTCTGCCTGAAGCTGGCTTTCCCCCGTGGCTCCCTCGTTGCAACGGCAACTTGCTGGGGGGAAAGGGCGACGCACTCGCCCTGGACACAACCGGGGAAAAATACTGAAGCCCTCCCCACGGGCTTGGAGCCTCCTTCTAGGGCTCAAAGGTGCCCCACAGCTGAAGCTCTCACAACGCGCTTAGGGTGGGCAGGGACCCCTTGTCTTCAGGGGCATCAGTATGCACCAATATCTGTCTCCCAGACACCAGCAGGGAGCAGGCATCGCCTCCCTCCAAGCGAGGGCAAAGGCAGAGCAGGCACAGTCAGGCCAGCACGCTGGGTCTCCACAGCAGAGGGCAGGTCCTTGGAGTTCCTTCTCCCAGCAGGGCAATCCTTAGTGGCTGTTCCTTCTGTAGCCCAGCAACCTACCGGCTGCAAGTAAGCACCCAAGCAGCACACCCCAACATGGGGTCACATCCCCAATATTTATAGTACATTTTCCCTTTTTTCTGCACTGGAACAGGGCTTGGAGAACCAGCCTCAACTGGTTCTTGGGGGTAACTGGAGCACTTTGCTTCCAGTGCTTCTACTACCCTTTGTCAGGTGGGGGTGGAGCCAGCATTAACCCAGGCAGGCACAGACCTATGCAGATCTCCTATTCAGCCTAGCGCTGACTCAACCTCCCTTCCCTGGAGCCACACACCTCACCAGCCCCTGTTACTTACCAACTTCTAAAAGTGGCATTTCTAAAATAGTGATAATAAATATGCGCACACCATTGCGCAGCATTTATTTTTACTATTCCAAATATACCAAACTTGACCACGCTGCTCCTCTCATCTCAGGAATTGCCATGAAACACTTATCAGGGAATCCCCAATGCATTTCTCTGAGAGGGCAGCCTCACAGCAGTGAGAAACCAAAATGGCTGTTTGTCACTACCAGGACATGTCACACAGTTAAGGTACATGTCCTACCTTTCACCTACAATACACACTGCCCATAGGGCTAGCTAGGGCCTACCTTAGGAGTGACTGATATGCAGTAAAAGGGGGGTCACAGACGTGGCACACCCTTTAGGTGCCATGTCACAGCAGCAGTAACGCTGCACGCACAGGCCTTGCAATGGCAGAGGCCTGAGACAGGTTCGAAAGGCTACTTTGGTGGGAGTCACAATCGGCGCTGCAAGCCCACCAGTAGCATATAATTTACTGGCCCTGGGTATCTGAGATACCACATTACTGGGGACTGACAGGCAAATTAAATACGCCAAACAGGTGTAGACCAATCTTACCATGTTTACCACAGAGACCACACACACTTTACACTGGACTGCAGTGCTTAAGTTCCCAGAGTCCTAAAACGACCAACACCCGGTCAGAAAAAAAGACTAGGAGGAAGGCAAAAAGTTTAGAGATGACCCTGCAAAAAGGGCCAAGTCCAACAACACCCTAAGGGAGAGTAACTTCAAGGGTCACTGAGAATACTTGTGAAATATATCACTTGAGAGGTAAGATGGCAACATCAAGTACAGGTTCAACATTATGGTCACTTTTACATGCAGTGTAAACATGGCATTTTGTTTATGCTACAGTCATTTTTGTTTTGAAAACTGGCATACTCTGACCTCCAGAACAACTTGGGAGGCATTTTTTTGGGTACAGCCCACTAGAGATATGGTGGACTTATATCTACATTTATACAACACCTGATGAGAGGTTCACTAACATGATTGTAGCTCTCTGTTCATGTTATGTTTTAGATACCAAGTGGCTCTGGGGACAGCAGGTGACAACAAGAGCCCAAGTTACAAATATTGTTTGACCACTGGACATTGGGGTGGCAGCGAACCTTTATTACTTGAGTGCCTTGATTAGGATTACTATTGTATGTCGCAGGTGCAGACCTGTTGCATGAAATTAAACTATATATGATACATGACACCTTGTGTGCCGCCTGGGTTCATCACTCGACTCTAACTCGCAACTTATTACTGAACATTGCTGCTCCCATACACCCTTACCTCGATGACTTGCCACTGATGTAAAAAAAAAAAATTCTGCAGAGACTTGTACTTGACTTCATACAACACAGACATAGAGACTTATAGTATTAAACAGGTACATATTACTAAGGGAGAGTAAATACTATCTAACCACATTAATCACAATTGTTATCTGAGATTTACCCATTTCTTAAGTTGCAAATAGTGGCTTGGCCTCTACTTTTTGCACATGGGTATTTTATCGCACAATCTTCATCATGCATGCTGAAGAGCACAGCGATGAGTTCATGAGTGAGACTTTCTCTTCAATAATGGTCTTGGAAGACTCACTATTCTATTCTCATTTCAATTTTGCATTCTCCCTCACTGGTGAGCTCTTGCTCTATGGCCTCTAAAGAGCAATGTAATCCTGCCAGGATTATGTGTGTTTTCTGTTGTTATCTCAACTCGCAGTAATGAGAGCATTTCAAGCCTTGAAAAAGTCTTGTAGATGAAACATGTTTCGGCTGCCTGTTTGGAAAATCTATTGTGTGTAATACAAAGATATCTTGGAGAAGAATAAAAGAGCTTAGGGGTTACTTGAGGTCGCACTGGACCGGGTGAATCCAAAGTTCAGGCTGACCATGATGGAAGGCAGCCCAGCTGCAGGACCCACGTAGCGCCCACTGAAAAAGTACCTTGCATGGAGCAAATGTCAAAGACTTGATGGGCCCGATTCACAGAACTAACTTAAGACAAAATCCTAAACTTACTAACATTTTGGTATTCACAGAAGGCACTTACTCATTTTGGTATTCACAGAAGGCACTTACTCATTTCGGTATTCATAGAAGTTAGGATTCCTAACTTTAGGACTCCTAAATGCCTTCTGTGAATACCGAAAGTCTTAAAATTAGGATGTGTCTATTCCAATTCACACAGTCGGGTCACAGTGTCATCATCAAGCCTTGCAGTCATGTCCCACATCATCGTTGAGCCACATTGGGATGTCCTCGAATGAGCACTGCTTCAGTGTCCACGGACACTACAGCAGTTTTTATCAGCGCAAAGTCATGAGTGCATTGTTTCTGATGGTTCTGGACAGCAGAAATCACCTTTCAAGGGCCCAGGACTGGATTGGCACCATTTGGCAGGGCAGGACTTACAGATGGCAGAGTCCAGGTGCTGTTCCAGAGTTGCAGGGAGTATTTGATGGCCCTGAACCTTCATAACAGGAAGCAAGCAAGCAAGCCCTGGGAGACATCATGGGTTGAAGTGAGATCGGTCCAGTCCTTGCCCTCAGTCAGACAGATATCAGAAAGCAGCAGGGCAGCTCAGCAAAGCAGAAAGCAGTTCCTTCAGAGCAGCAGTCAATCAAGGTGGCAATCCTTGTAGCACAGCCGTTCTTACTCCTGGCAGAGTTCTTCACTGTGCCAGTAGTGCACTGTCTTGATAGGGTCAGAGTCCCTTTGAAGTGGGAGTGACTTCAAAGCAGGCCCTTGAAGTGCACAGGTTCCCTTTCATCCCAGCCTTGCCTGCCAGGCTATCTGTAGGGGGTGATCAGTCCTTTATGTGAGAGACAGGAGACTGCCTATTCAGGTGTAAGTGTCAGCTCCTCCTCCCTCTTACGGCTCAGGAAGAGCTTTCATAATGTAGATAAATGCAGATGAGTTCTCTATCACACCCATTCTTCCTGTGTTTGTGGCTATCTCTAGGGAATGCACAAAGTGTAGCTGTCACCTGTGTATTGAAGACAGACCACAAGAAACACAGAGCAGTAAAAGCAGAGAACTGTCCACTTTTAAAAGTAGCATTACCCAAAAAATTATGTTAAAGCCAACTTTACCTGTACAGAGGATTTATCATTACCTTTTCACAGATATAAACCATGATGCAGCTACTCCTTTCTAATCAGAAATTACAGTGTAAAAGTGCTTTAAGGAATCCCCAATGCTAGCCTATGATAGGAGTAGGCCTCACAGTAGTCCAAAACAATGGTAAATGCACACACAGGCCTTGCAATGGCAGGCCTGAGACAGGTTTGAAGGGCTACTTGTGTGGGGGACACAACCAGTGCTGCAGACTAGCAACATTTATATTACCAGCCCTGGGTATATGGTATTGTTCTTTACAAGGGACCTATAGGTAAACGAAATATGACAATCATGTATAGACAAATTTCACAATGTTTTAGGGGAGAGGCACATGCACTTTACCACTAAACAGCAGTGGTAAAGTGCTCAGAGTCCTATGGTCAACAAAAAGATACAGCAAAAAGAGGAGGTAAGTAGGCAAAGCTTTTTGGGGAAAACCACCCTAAGTGTGACAATCTAACAATGATCAAATATTTTCACAGAAGAAAGCCCTTCTTAATCTTCAAGTTTAGATACAAAGCCTGATACATTCCAGCAGATAAATGGGGCTTCTGAACTACAGTCTCTAGATTGTGAAGTTGTAAGACCCCTTTTAAGGAGAACCAAGCAGGGAATGGAGCAGCATTGACACTACTACACAGTGATCCCAACTACTGTAGAAACCAATTGAGGTCTGTCACGACGGGCATCAATCCAGTTGCGGAGATCAGCAAATCCCTCCAGCATGTTGCAGTTAGTCCATATCATTAAGATTTGCCAGACTTGAAAAGTGGTCATAGCAGAGGGATACTAGGCCCTTCGTGCAGAGCGTTAGTCTGAACTTTGAGTTGAGGATTTAAAGCTTGGGCCATTATTATAGGCATGTGAAAGAAGCGTAAAGGCAAAACTACTTATATTTTCCTCCTTAGCAAAAGCTTGTCCATGTGTGGAGAGCAACTGCCTGGCTATAATTAGCTGTCTAAACTTTTACAATGCCACAGTCACCCCCAATTAACTTTGTTATTGGCCCAATCCAGTTTTCCGTCCGCACCAGGAGAATGTTATTATAGTCCCAGACAGTACAATTGAGTGTCTTATAAGCCAGTGGTAGACATTGTTTTTTAGCTGGGTGACAGACTCAGATTTTGATTCAGCAGATTGGTCAACACAACAACATAAGGGCAACTATCTGGGGAACGATTTTTGCATGGCAAAGAATGATGAAGCCCCGGTCTGAGAATAGAGCTAGGGTAGATATATTTAGATGCAGTGGCTGCTCTGGTGGCAGTATCAGGTATTAGGCACCTTAAAAAAGACCTGCAACAAGATGTTTGAGAGTTATTCATGTTTTTGATCAGAAAAGCCCACAAAAGAATTTAGTTTTAATACAGGCGAGTAGGACGAGTAGGCCTGCTCTGTAGAAAGTGGCCTAATATGATGCTGACAGGTATTGGTCCTTTTTACAATCTCGACAGTAGAGGTGCATGGCATTTATCAAAGGCTACTGTTAAATCATCAAAACTATGTGATGGGTTTGAATCCATAGTAGCATAAAGGCCAGGGTATTTACTAGGTAATGCTTCAAAATGAGTAGTGATATGCTTAGGCTTCCTCTTTCGTTTGGTGATGGGATACTGTGATATGTCTACTGAGCTGGTAGACACTAATCAAGACCAGGAGCTGAGGGATAAGGCCGCTCAGCTCCATTAGCCAGGCTTGCTGAAGGGCTCTCCCTGCGCAGACAAAAAAAGGGCAGCTGGCATGTTCATACTCGAGGGGCCAGCTAAATCCATGGAAAGACTCCTTTCTGCCAAATCAATTTCCTTGCTGATAACTCGCCTGCTCTTGCCAATTAAGTTCAATAGTCAAAGAGTTGGGACCCCAAGAAGCAATGGGGTCAGATTTCTCCTCTTATCCATAAAGTTTCTCAGAAAGTCACACAGTAGGAGCACCCCTTTACGAACTATGGCAAAGAATCGATGAGTTAAATGGTTAGGAAATGTTTCCAAAAGATTTTGCTAGTGCCCCAAAATCTAGACACCCACACAGCAACAATGTGAAGGTATTAAATAAATACCTTGCTTCCTTAGGATTACAGAAGAGGAAAGAATCCTTATAAAATGGCCAAACCCAGCCTCTTCTGGCCGCGCATGGGCACAGACAAACTCGCTCTTGTCCCAGTCTTCTCCGGGACATGTGCGCACCCTGCGCTGCAGGAGCTACAGCATCTTTTAAGCACCCACACGGTGGATCTGCAAGCACCCTCACCTCCTGCCAGTCTGTAAAACTGTGGACAGCCTGGGATTTCAAAACCAATCCCAGGCAAGGTAGCGATGCTGCACAAAGAATCCTGTGGTGCAGGAGCTAGGGCATCCTTTAAGCTCCCGCACAGTGCATCTGCAATCTCCCCCACCTCGTGCCAGTCGGTAAAACTGAGGACAGCCTGGTACTTGAAGTCTGATTGCAGGCAAGGTAGAGATGCTGCACAAAGGATCCTGTGCTGCAGGAGTTATGGCTTCCTTTAAGTGCCTGCACTGTGTATCTGCAAGCTCCGCCTCCAAATCCCAAATAAGTATTGAATTGCTGATGGGCCTCAGAATAAGCATGCTGAAATAAAAAGAAGCAATAGAGAAATAAAAATCTCCCCTAACAAATGTCCACTTCATTTTCATAATGTTCCTAAGCACTTAAACAATAAGACTCTTCTAACATTTGTGTCATGTTAAGTCTCATTCATAACGCACATTATAAAACCAGTGCTCACATCCATCACAAATATGATTTGTCTTAATATGATCTCAATCACTTCTATTGGTGATTCGATCCTCAACCCTCTACTGCAGCTTTCTGAAAATCCATTTCATCACCATAATTTAAAAACAAACATCACCTATTCCACGCTTAACATTATGTTTTCTCAAATAAACCACAAAGAGTTGAGTAAAATGACGCAGAAATAGCTCTTAACTATAGAATATTTATCATTTGTTTGGACACTAGTGAAATGTTTCTATTTTCTCCAGCTGCAGTGTGCAAAATGTCCTGGACTGATCAGTGTTGCACAATATCACACTGTGTTGAGACATGCACATTGTACCCGCTCTGTGACTCCATCTGCACCAATAATCTGCAACCAAGGTGGGGTAAGGTAAAGGGAGTGGACTTGAAGAAACATTTGGTAGTATAGTTGTGTTAGCAAACCATCACCCCTACAAAAGAACTCTGCAACAACCTCTCAAATGTCTTTCATGAAAAAATTGCCAAGATTTACAGCACCTTCTAACCAGAGTCACTCCCTATCAACCGTCTCAGCCTGCTAACCTCAACAACCAAAGACTACCAACTGACAGCTCGGAACCCTTCATTTATCAAGGACACCACCAAAGACAGTCCACTCAGGGGCTCCCTCAGACCTCTGCCCTTACAATATATACAACCTCGGAACAGGCAAGATCAGAGCTGCACTCACTTCCATCATCAACACCTCCTTCAAGGCAGCCACCTTCCCAGATAGCTGGAAACATGTTGTAACCACCGCCCTCCTCAAAAACGCTGATCTGAGACTTAAATATTCAGCAACTACTGACCCATCCCGCTGTTCTACTTTTCAGGCAAAGACTTCGAGAAGACCATCAACGGACAACTCTCTGACCTACTATAATGCCACAAACTCCTGGATGACTCACAAATAGGATTCCAAAAGAACCACAGGACAAAAACAGCCATCATCGCTGCCAGAGCTAGCATACGTACCATCCTCGACCATGTACAGACCATCGCCCTCATCCTCCTCAACCTCTCCTCTGCTTTCGACACCATCTCCTACCAAACACTTATTGCCAGATTACACACAGCAGGAATAAAAAGCAGCAGCACTCAAATGGATCGCTTCCTTCCTCACTGGAAGAACGCAATGCGTAAGGATGTCACCATTCACCTCAGAAACCTAGGACCTCATCTGCTGAGTCTCACAGGGATCGTCCTCTGCACCACAATTTCCATCATGTACATCATGTTGATTCCAACGGATCTGAAGATGTTTTCTCTGGCAAATATCTTCAGATTCCATTGACCAGCATGGTCAACTGGATGAAAGAATACTACCTCAAGCTCAACACTGACACAACTCAAGTGCTGATCTTCAGGAATAAGAGCTCATCTTGGGACTCCACCTCATCCCTCACCGATCGTGGACCCATGCCCACCCCAACCAACCATGCTAGGAATCTAGGCCTCATCCTGGACACCAACATCAACATAAAGTCTTAGGTCAATGCTAACAACTCCTCATGCTTCCACATCCTCTGTATGTCATGTAAAATCAGCAAGTTGCTCTCATTGGACACCAGATGGGTCATCACACAGGCCCTATTCACAAGCAGATTTGACTACGGCAATGCACTCTAAGCCAGCATCCCAAACCATCTTCTTTACAGACTTCAAGTCATCCAAAACGCTGCCTCCAGACTCACTTCAAACTCTCGCACCAAACCCACACCACCTTACTCATCAGAGAGCTTTACCGGCTCCCCATCCAGAAGTGCTGCCAGTTCAAACTTCTCACACATGCATTCAAGTCATGACACAACTCAACACAAGACCTGCATACCTCAATTGCCAGCTTCACTTCCACCAACCTACCAGACAACTTAGGTCAGTGTCACTCTCACTCTCACACACATCCCAGATCCACAGAAGCAGAACGGGAGGTCAATATTTCCCTTGCCAAGTCGCCAAATCCTGGAACAACCTCTCTCAACACATCAGGGCCTCCTCCTCAATTTTTGAATTCTGCTGGAAGCTGAAGACCTGGCTATTAGATTAGTTTTATTGTAGGGCCATCAAGACTGACTGAATTCTGACCCAGCAGGTATTCAAGACATGCCTACATTCATCTACTGTGCCCCTGGATATTCATGGGTGAGGGATTCCTGTTTTGGGAACGGCCTGGAGGTGACTTGTGGTTGTGATTGGGCTGGGGTCTTCTAAAGAGACACAGTCATCATGAGAGGGGGTGGTGGCAGTGTAGGCCCCAGAGTAACTACTGTGGGCGAGGGTCAACAGCCTGTAAAGGGGTTTGTGTGTCTCAGGTGAGTGAGGGTACTGTGTTGTGTATTCTCCAGAGGAGGAACACCAGTGACCCATGGTAGATGCAGCATTGCGTGACCTAGGGCAAGGGTGGGCCTAGCCCTACTTAGTCTATATAGGTGGTTAGTGTCCTGCATGCATCTGATCTAGAACTCGAAGGTTTCCTAGTGCAGTCTGGGTTCCCTGTAGAGATCAGCAGCCACATGGTTGAGTTAGGTGGGTGGTATTAGCATAGGAGGGCCAAACGAATTCTCAGTGGTAGTGATCAACTGACAAATGGTGTATTTGTTCAGAACCTATTGCCACGTGTTGCGGATGAGTAGGTAAGAGTCAGTGAGTGATGGCTATCCATTCCCAACTTTCAGCTGGAAAAAGTGTGTTTTGCAATTGGGTTTCACAAATTCAGTACACCTGGGTATTTTGCTTTATCGATCACCCTGTTTTGGAGTTTTTTACTGTAGTGGGGGGTATCACTACATGTGTCTCACCCATGGTAATCACAGGACACTACCAGACCTGTTGAGGAGTCTGTGTCCTTTCCAACAGGAGCTGAAGCATCCTGTGGTGCCTCTAAGAATGCAGATATCAACATTAGAATACGGTGAGGACACTGCAGAACATGGGCCGTTTTCGGATCCAGTAAAGCATCAATGTCCGGTGGTGCAATTGTTAGAAGTGTTAGACAGAAGTCCAACATGCCTTCTTGTCCACAAAACAGGCATCAGAGGACAGGCAGAATAGAGTCAAACCAGACTGGTCTAAATGACAAGAACCAAAACTCGCTCACTTCTGGAAGACGAGGTGTGCCCAGATGGATTACCATGCGATCACGGTATCGGCGCTCCAAGACCATTTTTTCCATCGCCTTGGTGACTGGAACATCCATTGCGTAGCAGAAAAATAACAATAAGGATACCTGCTATTAGAAACAGGATCAGCGGTAACCCTCCAAAAATGCTTCCGAATCCAGAGTGTATGAAGTTGGGAACAACTCCGAGGACTTTCTGAAAGGTGCTTAAATAGGTGGACAATAACCGTGGTATCAGCCATGTTAAAGATACATTGTGCCATTTCTGTGAAATGGAAAGGGCAGTTTGTTCGTACTAGAGCCTGTATCACAGCCGAAGACCTTACAACCAGTTGATCATAAGTTTCTGGGGTGGAGGTTAAGGGCATGATTTAATATAAAAGCATGGCTTTCATTTGGCTCATAGCTTCCAACCATATAAAGGAAACTTTCAATGAAGGAATAACGGCGCCTCCCTGACTGTATGGGTCGGTGGAAACAACACTTGCATACAGCAAGTAACCCTGGAGCCTACTGTAACAAGATGTGCAATGCCCGGGAGCATCTCCCGACAACCTTGATCATTCAGCATCAAGTAACTCACATTCAAAATGAACTTCAACACCGCATTAATCATGGCAGCTGGGGATCCTTCAAGTGACAGGATAAGTAAGCAACTGAACCGTCAAGGGCCTCGTGCAGCATGATATCCTGGCATATGAGAGATCCAATTAAGGAATTCTCGCAGTTGGTACAGGTAAGGAACACTTCCATGTCCATTCCTTCATCCAAATCTGTATAATAATTCCCAACATTCTTTAATGAATTCCCTACCCATCGCTTCATATCTGCCTGCCTGTTACTGTTCTAATTGCAAAAACAACAGTTGATGGACAGAATGCAGAACAATGTCATACATTCACCCTAGTACAGAGATCTGGGCCTAAATCCATCATTTTTTTTGCTCACCATGCCGTTCCAGTTTGAACCCAGCCATTTGCAAATCAGTCTTGACCCTGTGCCTCATGGGTACAGTCCAGCCCGAACTGCTAAGCAAGGTCCTCCCTGGACTGGAAACAAGCATGCTAGGACTGGTTTCGGGGTTGAACCCCTCTTCAGCCAGGATAGCTTGATTCCAGTGGCATGGAGAGCACGGGACCTTCCCACTCGGGGTGATAATTGCAAAAACAACAGTTGATAGACAGAATGCAGAACAAGAGCACAAGACCCACGCATACCCTTCTCACTCGGAGTAATAATTGCAAAAACAACAGTTGATGGACAGAATGCAGAACAATGTCATATATTCACCCCAGTTCAGAGATCTGGGCCTAGATCCATAATTTTTTTGCTCAACATGCCGTTCCAGTGTGATCCCAGCCATATGCAAATCAGTCTTGACCCTGTGCCTCATGGGCACAGTCCTGCCCGAACTGCCAAGCCTCCTCCCTGGACTGGAAACAAACATCCTAGGACCGGTTTCGGGGTTTCACCCCTCTTCAGCCAGGATAGCTTGATTCCAGTGGCATGGAGAGCACGGGACCCACGACTGGGCATACTCTTCCCACTCGGGGTGATAATTGCAAAAACAACAGTTGATGGACAGAATGCAGAACAATGTCATACATTCTCCCCAGTACAGAGATCTGGGCCTAAATCCATCGTTTTTTTGCTCATCATGCCGGTCCAGTTTGAACCCAGCCATATGCAAATCAGTCTTGACCCTGTGCCTCATGGGTACAGTCCATCCCGAACTGCCAAGCCAGATCCTACCTGGACTGGAAACAAGCATCCTAGGACCGGTTTCGGGGTTGAACCCCTCTTCAGCCACGATAGCTTGATTCCAGTGGCATGGAGAGCACGGGACCCACTTCTGGGCATACCCTTCCCACTCGGGGTGATAATTGCAAAAAAAACAGTTGATGGACAAAATGCAGAACAATGTCATACATTCACCCAGTACAGCGATCTGGGCCTAAATCCATCATTTTTTTGCTCACCATGGCGTTCCAGTTTGAACCCAGCCAGTTTGAACCCAGCCATATGCAAATCAGTCTTGACCCTGTGCCTCATGGGTACAGTCCAGCCCGAACTGCCAAGCCAGGTCCTCCCTGGACTGGAAATAAGCATCCTAGGACTGGTTTCGGGGTTTCACCCCTCTTCAGCCAGGATAGCTTGATTCCAGTGGCATGGAGAGCACGGGACCTTCCCACTCGGGGTGATAATTGCAAAAACAACAGTTGATAGACAGAATGCAGAACAATGTCATACCTTCCCCCAGTACAGAGATCTGGGCCTAAATCCATGTCACTGTTCTAGGCAACACTGAAACTGGAAAGTTATATAGCCATGGATTAACCATTCTGTGGATGTTAATTCTGCCAAGGTAAAAGGTAAATTGTCCAGTTTTTTAATACGGAGCGTTCTATATGTTGCTGCCCTCTGTGCCATCGTTATCTGATTTTCAGTTAGATTATATGCAAAAAATAGTGATGTACTGTTGATAAATCGTCAAGGCACGTAACCAGCGCACAATTATTGCAGTGTCCAGCTCAATAACATAATATAATGAAGTTGAGATTGTTCGTGTTGTAGTATGGAAAAATACTGTTCCTGTATATCAATAGCAGAAGTTACAATGTTGCCCAGTGAATAAATCCTGGATGTTAACGTAGTCATACTATTGTCAACTACAGCTAACAGCTTTTTTAGGTTCATTTTATATATTTGACGAAGTCACTCTTCAGCTTCTTGTTGAGAGATTTTCCAGATTTTATTATAGACAGCATAATAGAAACGTTTCTGATGTTGCTTTCGGGGATCTAATAAAAAATCCCTTAGATCCACCTCATCTGAGAGTAAGGTTAAGTGCTGTTTCACCTGAGACAGTGCCGCGGTTTTTAGTCAATCGACACACAACTTCCCAACACTGTATGATGTCACTACCCCCGATTTTCTCTTTTTACATATCGTGGGTCTGGGCTATGGATGCTAAACCCTTCGGTTGTACCCTTGAATCTTGATTGACATCTGTTTGTGTCTGTGAGCCAAACTACCGTGCCTTCCAATTAGGGTCTGGACTATTGTACTGCATGATGTCATCCATTGTATCCCATCCCCATGATGTAAAATTCATATGTGAAGGTGTGGGAAGCTGTGGTGTGTTTAATTCCTTGTTCTTGGCTAGTCCAAGAAAGGAAGTCTGTTGCACTGTTTCATTCAGAAATATCATTTGTTGCGGAATGAAGCATGCCCTAAATAGTGCTTCTGTTCCCTGAACTTGCCATTCCTTAGAACCCCAGACTGATTTGTGTCTATAGTGTCCTTCCATAATTCGAAACCCTGTTCTGACAGTTGGGTAATGATGGATGCAGAATATATCTGTTTGGTGTTAGTTAGCATATTTTTCTGTGCAGGTGTAGGTGCAACCTTATAGTAATATGAGGTTGGTCAGAAGTGTTGAGCCCCGAAAAACATGAGAATTTCTGTGCAAACGTTTTTGAACTACCTTTTCGTTGGTGTCGGGGAATGTTCTCATTGGTGGTATGTAAAAACATTATGTGGGATACTAGATATGTGTAAAAAGTGATGACCATAATGATGGTAAAATTACATGTTATCAAAGTCAGATGTGTCTTCTAACATTTCATTGCTTGAAAATGCAGCTGATTTTTCCAAATTAGACAACATATTATTTGCAGTTTCAAAATCCCAATCATCAGAAAATGTTCTGGAGGTAATGAAATCATTTGGAGAACTTTTAAATAAATGTGGAATCTTCAAAGGTTCAGTGGGGCCAAATACATCATTGTCATCTTTGCCCCAAACTATACCATCAGGAATTGGAACAGCTGTAATGTTCACGAAAAACAAGTTTTTTTGTTCATGATGAGATGATGTATGAGGTTTCAGGACCAAGTTCACTTTTGATACTGCAGAGCATTATGGGAGATAATTTCCATTCCATAGTAAGCAAAGGCAGTTACTAGGCCAATCCAGAACTGAATAAAAATGTATTCCAGATATTATCCAGAGGTGGAGCCAAGGCAAAACTTAGTAAGTCTTTTTCAGGAAAGTGTAGAATTCATGAATTTGTTGCTTACGGGACACTGAAGCTGGCGTTGTCTCGGGTTCACTGCGATCAAGAGAGAAGGTATCAAAATCGATGAAGTAGCCAGATGCAGTTCGATCTCGGCAAGTTGTGTAGAACCGGCAGGTGTCTCTTTTTGAGGCATATTGATGTAG
This sequence comes from Triturus cristatus, assembly GCF_964204655.1. Classification (NCBI taxonomy): domain Eukaryota; kingdom Metazoa; phylum Chordata; class Amphibia; order Caudata; family Salamandridae; genus Triturus; species Triturus cristatus. Next base: position 685,161,982 of record NC_140588.1, read on the forward strand.
ACATCGATATTAGGCCAAATTGAAATTTGTCTTTCATTTGTTATTTGAATTCCTGTTTCCAGAGGAACGAGTTCCATTTCACTGTTGGAAATTCCATCATTTCGTATTAGTGACTCTTCAAATGTTATGACTCTATCTGTCTGAACTTCCTGTATGGTAGCGAGAGGAGAGTGGCGGCTACTCAGGAGCCCACGAGGCCTAATATACAGTATTGGCCACATACTGTCATTTGATCAGATCGATGGAGACAAATCTCTTTTCTTTTTTTCTGGCAAGAGTCAGAAGAAGTACTGTTCTTGTTCCTTCAACAGCCAGGACAGGCTTTCTGTATGATGGCCCAAATTCTTTCTTGTCCTCGATCTTTTCTTTGACCATATCACCGACTTTAGGGATCCAGACAGGTCTTGCCGTGACTGATTTGACTTCGCCAGTGGTGGTGTGTTTTACTTGCACGTTGCTTAGAAGTGCCTGGGATTCATTTAGATCCTATAAAACAGCCAAATGTTTATTGATATCAAATGGTTTTTCTTCCGCCACTGTGCTTTCATAATGGAGATCAGGCACCCACATTCTTGTCCCAAATAGGACCTCGTAGTGAGTGACACACCCTAGAGGACTTCTTGGCAAATTATTGAGGGTTCACTGTACTCCATATAAGTGATTGATCCAACTACCACCCGATCCTAATACTCTTACTGTGAAAGATTGCTTTAAGTCTAGGTTTTTCTTCTCCACAATCGAATTTCCCTCGGGATGGTTCGGAGGAGTAACACAAAGCTACACCCAAACCTTCCATGGCTTCCTTGAAAGCCCTAGATCAAAACGCAGGGCCACAGTCAGAATGTAATGTGCCAACTGCATATGTCCTTATAAAGACTTGCAAATCTTTTATAACAGTTTGAGCATCAGCCGAGCACGGAGGCCATACCCATAGGAATCTTGAGCATAAATCCACTGCCACCAAGATATATTTGTAAGCCTCATCTGAGTGTAAGGGACCGCAGTGGTCCAAATAGACACACACGAGTGGTCTGTCTGATATTAATAAAGGTGTCTGCGCTGGACGTGCCATGGTAAATCCCTTTATCTGCTGGCATATCTCACAATTTAAGACAAAATTCTTCATCTATTTTGTTAAACCAGGCCTCCAATAGCGTTGTTTCAGTAAAGAAACCATTGCAGTAATCCCTGCGTGTTCAGAACCTAGACCCACGTGTGCAGCTAGTATTAAGCCTAATCTGCGATCCATATTTGGTATTACTCTGTCCCTCACTCCTGGAATCTGAGTATACGGAATGTGTTATATTTAACTTGTAGGAGTATTTGAGTGGAAAACCTTTTGGTAAGGCCAGGCTGTTTTTGCATGAAGCAATGACAGCTACCATTATCTGTCTGTCTATTCTCGTTTTTGAACGAGTGACTGCAGCTACGGCAGCAGTTCATACTGTCCCCTTTGTGGCTTTATCAGCCAATAAATTCCCTTCAACATGAACTCCATCACATTGATGACTCAGCGAGTGTATCACTTGAGCTCTTGGTAGATCGTTTTTCAATGCAGCTACCTGTTTCCATAGCATGTTATGCTTAACTGTGACACCTTTTGAGTCCAAAAACCATTTTAACCCCAGTAGTGAAGATATTAGTTCTATGACTGGACGCAATAAAAAGAATCGCACACGATCAGTATGGGGAATTCCCGATCCATATTTATAAGTGCCAGTAATAGTGTTTTAGTTCTGCCAGCTGAGCCATGCAGTCTCCTAGAGAGTGTGTCTTCGTATCAGTAGGATGGAACTTACCATCCTGCATACAATCTTTTAGAATTAATTTACACAAGCGTCCCTGTATTGCTGTTTACTTCCTATGGCCGGTTGAGCAGATCCGTCAGTGTAAATAATATATTCATACTGATCTAGAGGCATTATTTCATTTGGGAGAGGATATTCTTGTTCATATTGCAGGAATGCTTGTGTCTTTAGACTTGGGTCATATCTGTATTCTACATTCGTTGCAGTGAGAGAATTAGCCCATTGTATCCATCTTGGATGCAAGGCTTTAGCATTAGGAATGCTTGCCTTTGTAGCAGCCTCTGAGGCTGGCACAGGAGTTATGACAATTATTCATTTACCCCTGAGGCAGTGCTCTTTCTCTTACTACAGCGGTCTGCACTGCTGTCAGTATTTTTTCTTTAGAAGCAAAGAGCATTTCAGCGTTTGTGTACAAATGTGATTTGTATGCTATTGGTACTGTTTTGCCTTCATTAAATGTTAGATAAGTGTACCCAGATTGACCCACTATAATGCGGATCACAAGGTTGCGGACGTTTACGCGTGTCTGCAAGTGTTTTGAATCTATCATGTCAGCTTGTACGGAACTCAGGACATCTGTGTGTTCCTGTGTCCAATGCCTAACTGAAAAATCAGGTCTGATTAAGTCGTAGAAAGGTTTTACTCTTTCTGCGTAATCCAAAATGTATGCTTTGCTAAAATTTTAAAATCCCGACATGGATTGTAAGTTCTTCAAAGATTTAGGAGGTTGGAGCAGCGCACACTTTTCTAAAAAGTTAGCTGCCAGGCTTTTTCCTTCACTTGATAGCTTGTATCCCAAAAATAGGACATTGAGGTGGGCTATTTTAGAATGTTTAAAGTTGAATTTGTAGCTCTCAGAGGCAAACCCCCCAAAAATGTTGCTCACCCTGGCCAAGTGATCTTTTGAATCATCATCCATCAGATAAATATCATCTACATAGGACAATGCCTCTTCATCCAAATTTTGAAATAACTCTGTTACCCTCGCGGAAAACAACCCGGGGCTATTCTTATACCCTTGGGGTAGTCGACACAATTGACAAATGCTGTTAAATACCTGCTTTCAGGCGCTATATTTTGGCAGAAGAATCCATTTGCGATATCTACTGTTGTTTCTATCTTTCCGCACAATGTTATTCATTAATGCGGCAATGTGTGCATTCTGTACTGCAAAATATTTTGTGCATGTGTTTAGATGTCTGTAGTCTAAAACTAGACAATATGTATTATTGGGTTTCATTACGGAAAACAAGGGATTGTTCATGGAGGAGGTGGAAGTTTCTATTACACCTTGGTATTCAAGTTGATCTAAGATCTCCCTGACCTGTTTTTTCACTTCTTGCTTTATTTGGTATTGTCTCTGTGGAGTTTGAGTATTTTTACTGTGATTACATGGTGTGGTGACTCAGCATCCCACCTACCATGGTTGCGATATAGTGATGGAGCAGCTTGTATGTGTGTTTTAAATATATTGGAACTTGGTCGGAAAAAGCTGATAAAATTACTGTTTCTCCCTGTGGGCAATCCATTACAATTTCAGGCAGCCAATCTTTTTCAGCTAAAAGTATGTCATAGCCGTAAGTCAAGTCCTCCCAAAAGAGACCTTTAACTTTTCTGGGTTTGTCCCCCTCTATTTGGAGTGTTATTTGATGTAACCTATGTGGGACACTTACCCTTACATCTGGTGTTTCCACCGTGATGTGCTCATTCAACTCCGCTGTCACCAGAAATTCCATCAGGTTCTGGCGAGCTATTGTTACTTCTGCTGCACTGTCTACATCGTCGGAGCCCATTCCCAGTTCAGAAGTTGAGTCATCAGAATTCTGGACATGTCTAACTTTAAGACCTGCTACTTTCTTCTTTTTAAATTGAGGTTAAGATTGTGGCTTGTCTTGTTTTTAGAAGTGTAGTCTGAAGTGCTTTGCGTGTCTCTGGACTTTGTACACTCTTCTTGTCTGTGTTCTGAACGTCCTTCTTTCTCGGAGTTTCTTGGTGAACCCTGAAAGGAACGAGAGGAACATGTATCAGTATCCTGATACTTGTCAGGTTTTTTGATGTTGTCTCTGTTCCGAAGGTTGCATCTCCTTTTGGAGACCCTCTCCTAGATAGAGGTTCATAACGGTATTTGTAATTTGAGCTGATTAATTTATTTTTGTATTGTATGAACTGTATTTTAACGTTTTGTTGTTATCATAATTGTGACTGTATGTTTTTTAAATGTTGAACTAATTGTTTTTTTAATAAAAAACTATTTGACTGTATGATTTAAATTTGGAATTTCACAATCAGTGATATGATGGATTGTGGGGGTGTCTAAATATGCAATCGGCATAGTGTAGGAATTGTGCATTTAATACATATTGTCTTGTCAAGGGGATTATCTTTTTTCTTGTTGTAAGTACCTTATTTCCCTTGACACGCATAAGGGGCCCTCTCTATTTTTCACACATTTCCATTAACCATCTTGTGTGCCTCTGCTTGTTTGTGTATTCACGATCTGGCTTTGGAGTGACAAGAGCTGGGTGTGTGCATTCACTCTAGACAGTCATAAGGGGGGTTGAGGTATGTCCTGCCTTTCCTGAGTGATTTACAGCCAGGCTGAATTGACCTTTCTGCATATAGAGTGGTGGGACAATGCTGTCTCCACCGCCTGTAGTGAAGCTGGACCAGGGAGGACAGAACTGGTTTTACTGAGATCAGAGACTCTTGAAACAAAGACAGCAAAGAGAAAATGGGGTATAAACATTAGACCTGATCCCCGGGAACTCTTAGTTACTTCTGGAATCAAGAGGAACTTCTGCCAAGGAGGAGACTGCCTCATTGCTGTGTGTTGCTTTTCTGTGTTGGCTGGCAGTTGCTGCTTCTGTCAAGGAGAGGACAAAGACTTGAACTTTGCTGTGAACTTGCTTGTGAAGAATCTTCAAGGACCTGTGTGTGCTGCCTCCTATTCTGAAGTCTTAGGGACACAAAGACTTCACATCCAGCTTTCTTGAACTCCACTGCAACTTCTGACCTGCCAGGAGGTGCTTGTTCCAGTTCTGGGCCTCTGACAGTTGTTCCTGTTGCTGGGAGCTGGAAAAGCTTGAAGAAACCAAGAAAATTGACTCACTGCCCTTCCAGCACTTACAGCACACCACTGTGCAGGAAGAATTTCCATGTACTGCTGTCGCGCGACCAAAGAATCAAAGCAGAGCCTGCCAGCAGCTGAAGAATCTGCCTCACACCTCATCCAGTGCACTATTCTTCGAAGTACGACATCACTGCACCAACTGTGACGCAGGCCCTGCTGTGTGGCTGAAATAATTAATGCATTGTGTGACCGCGGTGAGGAATCAACTCATTGCCTGTTTTGCTGCTGCCTCTTCAACCTCCAGTGCATCCAGATTTCCATGCATCGCGTCTGTGTGGCACGTTTGCTGAGGCATCACCCGCAGACAAGAACTGTCTTGGAATCGACGCATCACTTCCCCCTACAGTACGGATTCGACACATCACTTCTCCTGCGTGCAGCAGAACTGTTGCATCGCCTCCCCAAGGACTTAGGAACTGATGCATCGCTATGTTTTTTGACGCTTCACCTCTTTGCGGGTGTTTGGCCTTGTGAATTTTGACCCATTTGAGGTACTTTGTGTGAAAGTCACACATCCATAGTTTTCTATGGACAGAATTGCTTGAAACCTTTTAAAAGTCATATTTTGAATTGTGTATGTTGGATGTTTGTAGTTTTGTTCAGTGTTGTCAGTCCTTTTTCCATGTCGCCAGCCGTCGCTTCCTTCCAGTTCATGAGCGTCCTGCCCTGGCCGGAGTGAGGTAGAGACGCAGCGCCTGACAGTGGGGCAGTAAGCAGCAGCAGTACGCGAGTGGACTACAAGCCCCAGGAGCCTAGGGGGACTCACCTGCAATTCCGGTCCCGCCTCTTACCTGTTGGGGGCTATTTGAAGACCTCGCACCTGCCGCTTCGCGGGAGACGCAGCGCCTGACAGCGGGGCAGTAAGCAGCAGCAGTACGCGAGTGGACTACAAGCCCCAGGAGCCTAAGGGGACTCATCTGCAATTCCGGTCCCGCCTCTCACGTGCCAAGGCCTTGATAAAAAGCAGCCCCTTTACGCCACGCGGAACGCGCGCGGACGGCGCCGGACGAAGCCCTGACCAAGGGCGGGCCGTCTGTGGCCGTCCGGGGCCGAGGGAGGCCGGGCTGGGCCATGGACTTTGGTTCTGTGAGTTAAACGATCTGAGACTCCTTACGTGTTGTGCAATTGAGACACTTCGTGGGATTATTGCTTGTCCTCCTGTTGGAGTGATTATACTAGGTTTAATTTGATAATACTTTTTGGTGATATTCCTTTAGTTTGCTGTTATTAGCATCTGGTATATTCTTTACTGCTAGTCCTTATATGCCAAATCCGATTATGCCTATTAGCAAACAAGATAAAGTTATAGCTGGTTTGGGTCCAATTGACAACTATTTGGTTAAATTTGTTAGTAAAATTAATAATGATCGGAGAGCCTCACTTGGTAAAGGGAGTCCTCCCGCCCCTCTCGACTCCACATTTAGTCCCTCGACTGAAAGCCTAAGAGCTGATATAACAGGTCAGAGTAATAGGGTGGATACAATGGTGGAAGTGCAGGTTCACTCTGAGCCTCTAGAGGAACTTTTTGACACCTCCACTATTGATGTAGAGGAGGCCCTACCTATTTCTAGACCAGTAAGAGCTTGTAGGAAACATCAATATAAGCGGGGGGGTAAGCATACTGGAAAAAGAGGGGAAACTAACCACCAAGTTTTAAACAGTTCTGTCTCTGGATCTGTTTTGCAGGAAGAGAATAGCACAGCCAGTTTTAACTTATCACCGGAGCAGTTTGCCCTTTTGGTATGTACTTTAGAAGCCAAATTTGAGACCAAGTTAGTTGAGCATACCCAATCTTTAGTACTCCAATTAGATTCTGTTAAATAAGAAGTTAAGAGGCTTGGAGATTTGCTAGAGAATCATTTGGCCACGATTGAAAGGGATACGGTATTGGCTCTGGGTTCTACTGGTGCCCCACGGGACGCAGCTTACGCTACTAAGCAGTATCCCACCCAGCTTCCTATTGTAACAGAAATAGTCCCCCCCGAGCCTACACCATTAAATGGTTTACCTAAACAATCTTCTTCAGGCCAAGAGGAATTACTAAGTTTTAGAGAGGGAAGAAATAATTGTTCTACTAATCTTCCCCCTGAATGTGCGCCATACGTGGTTGTGCTAACTAATGTGCCTATCCTTGATAGTCATACTGCACAGCCCCACGAGGAGTCGCACGAGTCCTTAAAAAATAAAACAGTGTCTTGGCTGAATAGAAAATATGTTTTCCCGATAAGACTTTCAGATCAAATCTTATCCACTAGAAGGACTAACTGGGTTGGCCCGTCCCGTAAGACCTGTAATGGGGACTGTATAATTGTAAATTTCAAATATCCGCAACACGCGGCCACAGTTCTGCTACGTGCAGCTTCACTTGTCCACGAAGCAAATAATGTCTGTGTGCGCCCGCTGGGTTGTTTTTATTCACAGCTAATTAAACCCCCCCGAATCACGTGAGACTCAGACCATTCACCTTTAGTGAGTTCCAGATCCCTGTAGCCCCTGGAGTCTATAATATTAATAACTATAGTGGGTTTGGTTCAAAGATCTCCACCCATAACAGATTTGGGGCACTTTCGGGCCTGGAGGCCTGTGACTGACGCGAAGCCACTGTGGGGCAGGAAAGTGATAGCTTGGTTGAACAGGGTCCCATAGAACTAGCACCGGCAATATTGAGTGTTGGTACCCCACAACCCATCTTTATCTGTTCTCCTAATAGCACAGGGGAAAAGGTAAGGATGTTAAGCTGGAATATTGCGGGCTTGCGGACCAAAAAGAATGATAGTGGATGGCTAAATTTTGTGAAGCTATACGATATAGTAGCCTTGCAAGAGACTTTTGTCAAGGTCTGTGATTTTTGGCTTGACGGATATACATCCTACTTTGTTCCAGCCCTGAGATCGACAGCAGGGAGAGACAGAGGTGGTCTCATGTTTCTGATCTCAGTAAACATTACAGGAAGGATTAACAATGTTGCATGTACTTCTCAGAACTGTCTTATACTAGAAGCTTGTTTGACAAATAATACCAAATTAATTCTTGTCAATTGCTATAATTCACCGCAGGGGGAGTCCCCAAATGAGCATATTTTTTGGTTATCTAATTTTTTAGAATCTTATAAGGCAAATCAATCCACTTTTTGCTATTATATTTTGATGGGTGATTTTAATGTGCATCTATAAATCTTAATTGTCAATATAAAGATACTGATTGACCGGATTTCACAACCCCCCAACACTTTGAACATAATTCTAAGGGTGAAGCTCTGGAGACTCTGCTAGCCAATAATGAATTGTATGAAGCTGGGTTTTTTGATAAGAGCAGCCGTGTTCCCACTTATCAAGCTAGGGACTGTGAATCCATTATAGATTATATATTCTTATCCCCAGGACTTTTAAGATATGTGTTTTCTTACAATGCTATTCGTTCCTCTTTGAGTGATCATAATCCGGTGGCAATAGTGCTTGATAACGAATTTTCTCTTAAGGGAAAAACTGTTCTGCCTCTTGCTCTAATGGATGTTAAAGCTAAAGACCAGGGAAGGAGGCTGAATTGGAGTAAGGTTACCCCTACAGATTTTTATGATACACTCATTGCAAAGGTTGGTTCAGATTTAAACATATGTACAGACCCGCCATACTTGGGTGGAGAAGTAATTACGTCATTTGTAGCTATATGCCTCCAAGTGGCAAAAGAACTTACTATTAAGGGTCGAACTGTTAAAAATAATCCTGCACTTGGTTGGTTTGACCATAACTGTACCAAGGCCCATAAATTACTTAAAAAGGCTCTTAATGATAGTCCCAGGAATAAAGGGTTAGTTACTCAACTAAGGAAAGAGTATGCACAAGCAGTGCAGGTGCGGAAAAGGGAAATTAAGCAAGAAGCCTGGGCTGCTTTGATGGATAAGGCTACTCTGAAAGATAGCTCCAAATTCTGGAAAATCATTAATACTCCTCTGTTATCTGGCTCGCAGAATTCTGTTTTAGAACTTAACATATCAGAAGAGGATTGGTTAAGCCATTTTGAAAAAATCTATGGGAGTAATCTTGAGCTGGATACCTTTGAGGTACCTACTTCTAATCCTCCGATGTCCCCTGTTATTTTTAATATTGAGGAGGTGAGAAAAGCGATTGAGGGAACGGCTGGCCGCAAGGCGCCAGGCCCAGATGGGGTGCCCTCGGACCTGTTTAAAGCCAACCCTGAGTACTGGGCAAAAATCTTGATGAATGTTTTTAATACTGTGGCTGTAACTGCTCCCCCAGAGTCATGGTCCCGCTCGATCATATTCCCTGTGTTTAAGAAGGGCCAAAGGGGAGACCACAGATGCTACCGACCCATATCCCTGTTGGATTCTTCCATTAAAATCCTAGGGAAGGTTATCTTAGGCAGGCTGACGAGCTGGACATCTGAGAAAAATATAATAACCGACGTTCAGTACGGATTCAGAGCGGGGCGGGGCACATAGGATCAATGCCTTAATTTACATTTGATTGTCTCTAAATATACAAAAGCCACAGGGGGCTCGATTTATCTAGGCTTCATGGACCTGTCCACGGCTTTTGATCTGGTCAACAGGTCAAAGCTATGGTCCATGTTACTGGATTTGGGACTTGACAGGCCCCTTGTGTACTTCCTGGCTGATTTACACAAAGACTTGAGTGCCTCTATAAGGATGATTCAGGCGGGAAAATGTACAGCTAGTTTTAAGCCTGGCAGAGGAGTGTGCCAAGGTTGCATTCTTGCACCTATGTTGTTTACATTGTATATAAACGCCTTGGAAGGAAAATTGTTTATGCCACACCTGATATCCCGCGTATGGGAGGTATTCCTATACCTGTACTCCTCTACGCGGATGATGCAGTTTTACTGGCACGGACACCTCTTGGGTTACAAAGATTACTGGATTCTTTTGGGGATTTTATGAATTCCTTGGACCTCGTGGTTAATAATGGCAAATGACACATTATGTCATTGGGTAAGGGGAAAAAGCACCTTAAAACCTTCCATTGTAATGGTGAAGTAATCTCGAGGGTGAAAGTGTTCACATATTTGGGAGTTGTTTTTGATGATAAAGGTAGTTGGGGCCCGCAACTCTCTTTTAAGGTGAATGCTGTCCGCAGTTCTTCAGCTGCAATATTGGGTTTCGCAAAAAGATTGGGAGGAAAGCCACACGCAGCCATTTTAGCCATACATCAGGCTAAAACTGTTTCAATTGCTAGATATGGGGCTGCAATATGGGGACATATTAAATCTGACCCCATACAAAGAGAAGAAAATAATTTTTTACGTGCTCTTCTCGGCCTCCCTCAATCCACTGCGACCTTTTCGATCCATCTTGATTTAGGGACAGGCTATATCTCAGATATTATAAAAATAGCGCCTATCCTGCTGTGGATCAGAATTTGGACAAACCCGAATCTTAAGTTGAATCATAGGATTCTGATGGACTGTATCAATTTGGACAATATGAAGGAAATCAAGTGGCTGTCCTATATTAAAATGTCAACTAAGAAAATTGGGCGGCCAGAGATTTTCACCAATCCTGAAGGTCTAAGTAAAGCCGACCTAAAATAGGTTAAAACAAATTTTAATAAGCACTGCGAAGTTGAGCGTGAATCCCAGGAGTTAAGAAAACCTACTGTAAGGGCTCACTTCTTGCTTATCATGTCTTTGACCATGCATCCCTATTTGTCTATAGTTATGAATCTTTATCACAGATGGCTACTGACAAAATTTCGTTTTAACCAGATTCACTTAGTATTAAGTGATATACAGGGTTGGTTTAGACCGGAAGATGAGGCCCCCTGTAAATGTGATGATTTTTCTCCCCAAGACACCACACATTTTATGTTTTTCTGCCCTTTTTACCATGAAGCTAGGAAAAAGTTAATTTTCCCTATTTTGAAAGAGAAAGCTTTTGTTCAAACTAAACCGGCTTTATTGTTTCTTCAACTAATGGAATCCCCTGTAACCATGTTTTGTGTTGCTAGTTTTCTTGTGGCATCAATTAGGTCTATGAAGAAACGACAGGTGGCCACACGGGAGGAACTAAATTAGCTTTTATTATTGTTGACTGTGATATATTATTTTTAATAATGGAAACGTTTTAATGTTTTTAAATTGTTTTTATATGTTTTGTATACTTTCTTGATTTTAAGTAATCGAATAAAGTGGATTTGATGATGATGATAGTTTTGGTCTTGTTTGGTTTAGATAAAGATACTTTATTTTTCTAAACGGGTTTGGTGCCCATTTGTAGGGTTTTTACTTTGTTACTGTGTGTCTGGGTGCGAATACTTTACACATTGCCTTTGGGGTATGCTTGTCTGTATGTGCCAAGCTACCATGGGGGTGAGTAGGGGTTATATAAAGTGTGCAAATCCCTTATTCTGACTAGAAGGACAGGTCCCTACTCGGAGAATGGTGCATACCTCTGCCAACTAGAGACCCCATTTGTAACATTTATTATAATAGCCTACGTGGCCAGGTGTAAGCCCAAAATGAGGGTCCCCTGTTTACTGTACCACTGTAACCAAACTGCACCTGACCAAAGAGCCTCAATCAGGATGAAACCTGTCTGGGGGTGCTTGTGTTCTGGTTCAGAGAGGACCTAGTTTTTCATTTCCTGCTGGACTATTCCTATTGGAGCAGGATCAAGACTGATTTGCATGTGGCTGTGTATGTTCTGAGGTGGCATGGAGGGTAAAAGAATGATGGGTTCAAATGCAACCCTAAGTATTTGTCAGTTAAACTATTTCTCCCGTCACCATTTGTGTGTTTGATGTAGCAGGGTCTGAACAAACACTACCTCCAGGCTGATCCAAGAACCTGCAAGATATTAGGTGGAAGAAGGCTCATACTTTTGCTTCAGTGGCACAAGGAGACTCTAGCAGTGTCTGCAACGTCTTCAATGTACAAGGAATATACAGAATTCAGGGCCAAATGTATATTCTTCCTGCCGGTGTTTTTGTGACCAGAAACTGATTTAGTGATCTGATAATATTTTGATAATAGGTCAATTCTCGCAATATTTATTCAGAATGGGTCACAGTCCAAACTACTGAATTAATAATAATTAGGCTGGTCAAAAATTGAGACTGGCTCCAATTGGTCAAACTCACAGCGATGGTGGCCTGCAAGGGTCAGCACAGTCAGCAACGATGTGAGGGGTGTTGTGAACACATTATTAAGAATAGAAAGCACGGAGGCGTGGCTAGGCGCCCGGTGAGATGGCTGCATCGGCGTGAGGGCTCCGTCCACGCCAGAGATTACGGGCACTCCACGAACACGAAAGTGAACATTACGGGCAGACTTTCCTTTCGGAACGACTCTGGATGACTTTGGGCTCCTTTGTTGAAGACGCGGTAATCTCTTTGTGCATTTTTTCAACTTTTTACCCCCGGTCGCGGCTCTACATCGGCCGCGACCGCCATTTTGACCGATATGCTCTTTTCCTCTGAGATGCGGCGCATCTCTCACTCATTCCGTTCCTGGATGTTGTGCTGACTCTACCATGCCTCTGGGACTTCTATAGCTCTGATTCCTGGACTTTTCAGCGTTTTTTGAGCATTTTTGTGAGGACTTTTGTCACTATCTGACAGTTATGGCATTTCATCTTCCTCATGCATGGCGGCCATTTTAAGTTCAAAATATCCAGATCTCTGATCCTGTGGCTTTTCTAACTTGGCACGTTCTCCCATCAAATTTTTATATTGCCTACCTTTCACATTTTGCCCGTTTTTGATCCTGTTTTTAGCCCTGTGACTTTTCTGTGCTTATTTCTGGATAAGGTCTGTGTGTTTACACTCCGTAGACGCATCCATGGCTGAGGGCTCTAACAAGTTTCAAAAACGCAACTACGTTAAAAATTCTAAACTATTCACAGAACTGGCTATATTGGAAGCATCTCAACCTCCTCCTATCAGCGAGACGGCGCCAAACATGGATTCTTCATCACAGTCTTCAGGGAAAGCTACGTCCAAACGTTTAAAAAAAGACCCGCCTTCGCCTCCCAAATCTTCTTCGAACATCTCGATGGAGTTGCTTCTCGAGGAGATACGTGCCCTGCGCCCCTTCATGGAAGAAACCAACGCCAAGCTGCAGGTCCTCACTGACAATTGGACCTGGATGGATGAACGAATGTCATCAGTGGAGCGGGACGTCTCTTCTCTTCAGGATTCTGCGACCAAGGTCACTCATATGCAGGTGCAGCTCTCCTCTCTCCAGAAGCAAGTGGAGGACTTGGAAAATCGCAATAGACGCAATAATTTACACCTTTATGGCCTTGTGGAGGGTTGCGAGGGGAGTGATCCCATCACCTTCTTCAAATCCTTTCTTCCCAAGCTTTTGCATTTGCCGGAGGACACCTCACTTAATATCCAGCGTGCCCATAGACTTGGTCGAGCACCCGCCTCTCTTTCCACACCAGCGAAGCCTAGAGGTGTAATAATGTATTTTTTGGAATACACGGATCTACTGAAAGTTCTCTCTGCGGCTAGAGCTTCCTCACGTGTTACTTGGTCTGGTTCCACATTGTTCTTCGCACAGGACTATGCCAAAGCGACTGCAAGCCGTCGTAAAGCCTTCCTAGACATGAGACCAGAACTTCGTTCAATTGGTGCTAGATATGGCCTTTTCCATCCTTGCTTATTCAAAGTTACCTATAATAATAAAACCACAACATATGAGGAGCCTACACGTCTTCGGAGTTTCCTGAATTCCTGCGGCCATGCAGATATGGAGCTCTCTGGTCCTTCTTCTGCTTCTCCAACATGACTTTCTCCTGGAATCTTATATTGATTTCCTAGTTTCTTCCATGCGTGTTTCTATTTGTCAATCGCATTGTTCTTGAACATATTTGTTCTCTTGATGAATGTTTGCTCTTCACTGTAGTAGTTTCTCATTGCTGATTTAATTCCCTGTTTTGTTATACTCTGGATATGTCTTACGCCCTTGTCATTTGCTGATCTCTAACCTTATTGTCTGTCTTTTTTTTTCACAGATCATTGTTATGCGTTCCGTCCCGTTTCTCTGGTTGGACGTTTCCCCGACCCCGATTGACCTGCCCTCTCCAGTTGGCCCTACCTTCCTCCCTCCACATCCTCGTACACCTCGTTTGTTCCTGTTTCCTTGATTGTTTCTCGTGTTCTACCCCTTGTAAGTATCTCCCGTTTCTTTTTTGATATGTTTGTTCTTGTTTTCCTTCTTTCTTATTTTGATTCTTTTCTTCATATCTTCAGGTTTTTTGGTGCCAGTACTTTTTATTCGTTCGCTCTCTTCCTTCCTACTTCTCCCCTTCCTTACCTTTATTTCTTGTTGGCCTTCTGCTGACTTCACTCTCTCTTTTGTTATCAATTCATTGACCTTTTCGCAAATTCTCTTTTGTTTATACCACTTGTCCTTTTGTACTGTATTTTCTGGACTTCTCCTAATTCTTACATGGTGTTTTTCTTCATCTTCAAAGTTCTATATTTTCTTGATGTCTTTTAATATCCCTTCCTTCTGTTTTCTCTTATCCGTCTCATTCATCCTCTACTCCTGTCCTTTCTCTCCTGTCTCTCTCTTTTACAGTTTCACTTTCTTTGAGGCTCTTGTTCGATGTGTTAATTTTTCTCTGCACTATTTCTTTAAAATCTCTTAATGGCAGTTCGTATTGTTTCCTGGAATGTTAAAGGTCTCCACTCTCCTATTAAGAGGCAAAAAATTATTTCTCATTTAGCCAAGTTGAATGTTGACATTGCCTTCCTGCAAGAAACTCATTTGTCTGACACTGAAGCTGTTAAACTTAAAAGGGGATGGGTGGGAAGTGTTTTTTCTGCTCCTGGGGATGGTAAAAGAAATGGTGTGGCTGTGTTAATTCGTAAATCCTTCCCTCATTCGCTCTTGATCTCTGACGCTGATCCTGAGGGTAGATGGTTACACGTCAAACTTTCCTCGAAAGGGATCCCCATTTCCCTTCTCAATATTTATGCACCTACTGGTGGCGATCCTGCCTTTTGGCGAATAATGGCCTCTCGTATTTCTGAATACGCTGATGACAATTTTATTTTTGCGGGAGACTGCAACTTGCCCATTGACCCTTTTTTGGATAGACATTCTAAGGCTTCTTTTATCCCTAATAAAGCTCACAAACTGTTTGTTCAAGCAATAACCCAGCACAAACTCATTGATGCCTGGCGTCTCTGTAACCCTACCACTAAAGAGTTTACATTCTATTCCCCATCCCATCATTCACAGTCCCGTATTGATTATATTTTTCTCTCCCATCATATTTCACAATCCCTCACTCATGCTGACATAGGCCCCATCTTGTTCTCTGACCATGCCCCAGTTTTAGCCAACATTAATATCCTCCCCAGGTCCACTGGACCGAAACGTTGGCATTTTAATAACACTCTGCTTCTGGACCCCAAGTTTACTTCTTCCTTTGTTGATTTTACCACTGAGTTTTTTGCCATTAATGACACGCCCACCTTGCCCCATCATGCTATCTGGGATGCTTATAAGGCTGCGGCCAGAGGCTTCATCATTGATTATGTTTCCAGAAAACGCAAGAGCGCTCGTCAAATTACAAAAGATCTTCTCCTCAAGATTAAAGATTTGGAGCACTCTTTCTATACCTCTCATTCGCAGGAAAGTTTGACTACCCTTATTGAAGCTAAGATGCAATTTAACAAACAATCCACCGATGATGCCTCATTATATTTATTGAAATCCAGCTCGAAATTTTATGGGGGAAAGAACAAGGCGGGCAAGATTTTAGCCAATTATCTAAAAGTTAAGCAACATAGATTGAACATTCAGTCTGTTTATGATGTTAATTCTGTTTTAAAGCATGCTGATGTTGATATCTTAGAGGAATTTTCTCGTTTTTACTCCACGCTACATTCTTCTGAAACCCGTCCCTCCGCACAAGATCTAGTTGCCTTTTTTTCCACCATTAAAACACCTCCTCACTTCCCAGTTGTTTTATCCATTCTTGAACTACCCATTTCTGAATCCGAATTACACATTGCACTTCAATCACTCAAGAAAGACAAAGCCCCGGGTCCAGACGGATTTACAGCTGAATTTTATGTACACTTTTCTAAATTATTATTACCCAGATTGCACACGCTTATTGACTCCTTTATAGTTAATGGTGTTTCCTCTGGTACCTTCTCGGATGCCCATATTTGCATCATACCTAAAGAAGGAAAAGATGCCCAACATTGCAAGAATTATAGACCAATCTCTTTGGTTAATATTGACTATAAACTTTACGCTAAGTCTCTCGCTTTAAGATTAGATCCTCTTCTTCCTGAACTCTTAGGCTCGGAACAGTCTGGTTTTGTTAAGGGCCATTTTATTACAGACAATACTAGACTTTTATTGAATGTCCTATCCAAATCATCACGCTCACACGATTCATTAGCGGCAATTGCCTTGGACGCAGAGAAAGCGTTTGACAGAGTGGAATGGACCTTCCTTTTCTCCGCCCTTAGATGGTTCGGATTTGGCCCTAACTTTATCTCCTTCGTTTCTATTCTATATTCCAGTCCCAGAGCGGCGGTTTGTGCCAACGGCCTGGTCTCTTCCTTTTTCTCCTTAGGTAGAGGAGTCCGTCAGGGCTGTCCCCTTTCCCCCTTTCTTTTCAATCTGGCATTAGAACCTTTCCTTTCAAAACTTCGCCAAAATCCCGATTTGCATGGTTTTCAAACCTCTCATACACACATTAAACTTGCTGCTTACGCAGAGGATATTTTACTTTTCATGTCCAACCCTACTATCTCTATTCCTGCATTTCTTAAAGAAGTTCACGATTATTCCCAAATTTCTGGTTATAAACTAAATAATGACAAATGTGAAATTTTACCCCTCACTAAATTTACCTTTAAATCGGATTTTGATGCATCTAATTTTACATGGAGTTCCTCCCATATTAAATACCTTGGTTTGTATATTGCCCCTTCTCTTTCCGACACTATTTCGCTGTGCCTCACTAAATGCTCCCAGAAATTGTCTGACCTTACTTCCAGATGGCACCCACTTTACCTTTCCTGGTGGGGTCGTCTTGACACCATTAAAATGATGCTTTCCCCAATAGTTCTCTACACTATATCCAATATCCCAGTTCCCATCCCAACTAAGTTTTTCAAGAAAATCAATTCCATTCTTTCTTCTTTCATCTGGTCCGGGAAAAAAGCGAGTATGTCTTTATGCAGATTACGTCTTCCTAAATCACAAGGCGGGGTCAACTTCCCAGATTTTCCCGCTTATCACAAAGCTTTTCTTCTGCGACAAGCTTCTCTTTGGCTGCGAGATCCTGATGCTTCCTCCCCTTTATGGCTTGTCCTTGAACGTCTCGCTTTATCCCCTTTTACCTTCGCTGAATATTTATCATTTTCTCGTAAGCCCCAGGCTATTTCCACTCCCATTCATAAGTTCACCACCAAGCTTCTTCTTTCCACCTCCCCTAGCCCTCCTTCCTCTGCAATTGCCTTTCTCAACACCACTATTTGGTATAATAGTAGTGTTCTTATAAATCAGAAACCCATCTTTTGGAAATCTTGGAGGCAAAAGGGTTTGATATGGGTATCCCATCTTTTTTCTAGTTCCGACTTCTTATCTTTCCCGGCTCTTAGCCAACAGTTTGGTCTTCCCCATTCCTTCATTCGCAAATACACTTTACTTAAATCTGCAATTTTATCCGCTTTTGATAAATTTTCTAACTCCCCTACTCATCCTGTTCTTCCTAGCCCTCATTCCCGTCTCCACTCTTTACTATGCTCCCAGCCCACAGCATCCTCAATTTATCACTCATTTTGCGTAACTGTTTCACCTAGGCCAAAATCCAGGGTGGAGGAACATTGGGAATCAGATTTTGGTGTGTCTTGGCCCGTGTCTCTATGGGACAAATTATGGATCAAGCTTCGTAAGTCCTCCAGGGCGGCTTCTCTCACGCAAACTCTATTCTTCATTTATAATAGACTTCTTTTCTCGCCTCACACGTTGAATAAAGGTTCTTCCTCAATCCCTGATCTTTGTTGGTCATGCTCGGCCCCCAAGGTTACTCTTTTTCACATGCTTTTTTCTTGCAATACCGTCCATTGTTTCTGGGAACAAGTTTGGGCCCAAATTAATGCCATATTTCACACTACACTTCCTTTCTCCTTTGTCAATATTTTTTTAGGTAGCCTCTCCCCTTGCTGGATTGATACCGATTCTAATGTACAAATAGTTGATTTATTACTAGCGGTTGCATTCCAGCAAATTACGGTCAATTGGAAAAATGTTGCTAATGTGTCTTTTAGAGCATGGTGGTATAATGTTTGTCATAATCATAGGCTTGATACTGTCTTCATTTACCCCCTTAATACGGCAAAGAAACAACATGATTTATGGATTCCTGTAACCCTATACCTTGATAAATGTGCTAAGCGTTCCTCCCATTCATTTTGTTTACTTCCCTCTCAGCAAGAAGTTTCCAAACCTACTTGATGGACCTTTATGTTCCTTTACATTTATTATGATACACTGTATTGCATTTCTATCTAATATTGCTTCTTTTTATTATTTAGCCTCAACTATTTGTTTTCTCTTAGCCTCATATCCCTTTTACAGTCATATTTTGCTTCATTGTGCACGTTACTGCCATATTTTTGACTTTTTCTTCTTTTGTTGTTTTTCTTGCTGTATTGACACCTGTACTTCTTTAATAAAATTCTTTTGAACTTAAAAAGAATAGAAAGCACTTTTTTACATTATATAGAAAATGTAGCAAATAATGTTTGTAAACTAAAGTAGGAGGCTTTTAAAACCATTATTGTTTTTTTTAATTATTTATTGTATAGTAATATTAAAATTAAATCAGGTAATAATGAATTTATTTATATACTGCTGATTTTTTTTTTTTTTTGCAGTATGGGCAGGCTTTATTATTATATACATACAAAAAGCCATGCCTGTGGAAGCATTTCTTTATGGATCGAATTATATTGTTTGTGAAAAACTTTCATCCACCATGCCCAGGATTACATTTATTCTGGTTTGATATCACAATTGCAAATTCAAAGCCAGTTAGTTTTTTAAAGATCTTCAGTCTCAAAAAGCCCTGTCAGTGTGATTTTAGTCAAAGAATGTGTGGATTTTAAAAAATGAAGTCTAATTAGTGAACTTGATGCCTGTGTGAATGGTTGAAGAGCTTTTCAGGTTGTCTATAAAAGCATTTAATTAAGTCAAGCCGACTTCGCCAAAGATGCAAAATCAACGTTTGTAGCTATCCATCCATCTGTCAAGACGCATGCTGAGAACATTTCCATTTCTGCATCCAGACTAGACTTACAGTAGAGTTTATTCTAATTAGGTAGGGGGAGAATCTCTTCAAATCAAACCTGTGATGGAATAGAATAGGTTGACTACAGATATGCTTTGCCAAACAGTATTTATTTGGAAAGTCCTCAAATAAATTGCAAAATTAGTACAAGTCTTGGGTCATCATTTAAAGTAAAACCCTGTGTTTCCCAGTCATTTGTGTCATCACAGTAAAAGCAGTCAGCAGGTTCAAGTTTCAAGTTCAAATTAATTTTATTCAAGTGCTCAATTAATGAAAACCTTTGCACTAAAATGCAGTCTTTAAAATCTATAAGAATAACATCCTCTTAAAAAAGAAGGCGTTGTGCAAGATAACAGTTTACAAGTGCAAACAAGGGCAAGTAAGCAGTTGAAGTATCTATTGCTTGTGATTGACAAAGTGTGCTGCCTTTCATACCCGCAGCGTAAAGCGAAGTTGTATATCCCAAAACACACTGAAAGCAAAAGGTGCTGGAAATACTGCAGAACATCAAGTGAAATGCTCTCAACTCGTGTGGCCAATGTGCTATACTCCGCTATATTCACATAGCATGTCACTGAGCAAAATGGGATTCGGTTTTTAGAATTCCTACTATAGTTGAATCCACTAAAGAATAAAGGTTCGATTCTTAGCATTAAGACGAGTCAAGCTAAGAATGGGAGCTGAGAGAAAGAGTACAGGGCTTATTTACAAGCCCTGTGCGCCACCGGAACGTCACTTTTTTGTGACGTTCCAGTGGCGCACAGGACTTAGCCATAAATATAAGGACACGTAAAGTCAGATTGTGCAGCTTTTTATGGCCTTGTAGATATGGAGTAAGAAGGTCCCTGCCTTGCCTTACTCTGAGGCCTAGGTACAATCACCTTGCGCTGCTGGTGCAACACTTTTTATGTGATGAAAAGTGACGCACCAGCGGCGCAAGGGGCTTGTAAATAAGCACCTCTGCATCAAAGAGGCTTTCTATGGGTGTTTCTGTGGGTGTTCCCAAGCAACACCCATGAACTTTAAAGCTTCCCCAAAATTACAATATCTCATGAACCTGGGACAGCACCAAAATCTTGCGCCTCCCTAGAGCAGGTGTTATCAGGAGTAATGTTTACATTTCTCCTCGTTTTCTTCCTCTTTCCACTTCTGCTGCCTTCTGCAGCACATATGGAACAAGGAAAATGCCTCCAATGATTGCTTTTGAAGAAGATGTCCCTTCCTACACAAAAATAATCCTGCCAACAACACAGACACCATGGTGCAAGGGTAATTGTGCGCTAGCTGAAAGGACAGGATTGCGTCAAATCTTGTAAATACCGTGCATTCCTACTCTTTTGAATTTGTGTAGGATAGTGCAGCAAGATGACTTGCAGCATTGCCTTACACCAATTCTTTGAAAATACGACCCTGCATTTGTAAGATAGAGATATAATTTATGAGTGAGAGAGAGGGAAAGAGAGACAGAGACTCAGAGTCAAGATAAGCATAATGCAGAAATCAGATCTTGCAATCTTCATAAAAAAGTCTTAAAGTACCAGATTATCAGATAAACCAGCTAAAACACTCTCTTCCTCAAAATACCAATTGTGTTGCAGTATTTTAATTAAAATAATGACATCTCACTCAGGCACGATTTATTCGTTCACACATTTTTGATGTGGGGCTACGGTGCAACGGGCAAAACAGAGCATTGGTCACAAAGAGGAGAAGCTTATACAAGGGAAACTAGCATATGAGTACTATTTAAAGTATGTGTGATATTATTCCTGCAGTGGGATGTTGCATACTCTTAAATTTAGATCCATGCCTATGACTGTCCTATATCTAACATGCTGAGTATTTTGGCAATATTGGCTATAATTACACACTGCAGTGTTCCATTTTAGGGGCTGAATTCATAAATACTGAGCCAGCGTGACTTCCTGCACTATTACTTGTTTACTTCTAAATTCAAGGAGTGAACCCAGAGTATTACAAGAGTAAGTCATAATAAATTCATTGTGATTTGGGTAATAGATGAAACTGTGGGAGTGGCACGGGGGAGTGATTCGAAAATCAGGAATATCTACTACAAAGTGGGAGAAGTAAAGGGAAAATTAAGCTTAGTAACAAGGAGGGACATGCAAATACAAATACACATGCACAAATAAATTTATTTCATATGCACTAAAGTTACACCCACATCTACTCCAATAGTAGTACAGCACAGAGAACTCAGATCTACTCAGACAAGACTGAGGAACAGATTCACAAAGATAAACATAGATTTATGGTTTAAACTTAGACCAAACCTTTAAGTTTACAACTTTGGGAATCGAGTACTACCCTTATGTCTGCATTTCCGTCCCGAGTGTGGACATAAAGATTGTTCTGGTAAATGTCCTTTGTGAATGCTCAAACTCATAAACGTAGACGCTTGTTCTAAGTTTAGACCAAATGTCTAAGTTTACCTTTGTGAATCGGGCCTTTAGATTAAATCACACCCCACACATGGCCACTTATAGTTAATGCAAGGGA
The DNA here is from genome assembly GCF_964204655.1 of Triturus cristatus. Taxonomy (NCBI): domain Eukaryota; kingdom Metazoa; phylum Chordata; class Amphibia; order Caudata; family Salamandridae; genus Triturus; species Triturus cristatus. The sequence continues at coordinate 685,183,748 of NC_140588.1, forward strand.
ATCACACATAAGCCAATGGAGACAGCAAATAACACGACTATAATGAAGACCTCAATAAATAAAAGAAAATTACAACTTAACACATTCCAGAGTGTCAAAGAAAACACATTGTAAGGACATTACAAAAGTGTTAAAACAAAATAAATCTAATAAATTTAAACAGAATGATCAGATAATTGTAAACATTGCAAACACCCATTCAAATCAAGTTGTAAACATATCAAATTAACATACTTAAAAGATTGGAAATATATACATTGTTAATGGATTATAGAAATTTGAGTTTTCTAGCATCTTTCACTACTTTGTACACACTCAAAAACAAACCATAAGATAAGGACCATCTAGTGACTGAAATAGATTGTGTATTACTATTCTAACCTCACAATGCTTTGATACTAGGGAAAGTTCTACAGAGGATCAAAGGAAATATAACTGTGCTCAAAGTGCCTAAAGAACTAAATATATCAGCCCTCATAGTACAGTGGTCTTTACAGGGATGGTGTTTGTCTGACTTTGTCTACCAACACTACAAGATCTGGTCAGGTCCCCTTGACATTGGTAAAACACACACTCACACACACATAGACTCATACACTCACTCATAGACACACTCTTTCTTACACACACATACATTGACACAAAATGACAACACAGGTGAGCCTGCTATCTAGTTCCACAATATCTCAAATTACAAAGGTGCTAGATCAGAGCCCAGGATATGGGGTTTATTTATGTGCTTTCGCTTTTAATGATTGTCAGATGTTAATCATTTTCTTCTCCATTCTTAGTTCTACATAGTGAAGGTAGAGATCTCTACCTACCCTTTGTAGAATTACAGTTTACCCATTTATGTCTAAAGTACACCTGCAAAACTTCAAATACTTCATTTGTGGCCATATTCTAGTCATACTTATTCCCATGCCCTCATGTAAGGCAACAAGGACTCATGTGCCCGCAACTAGACATAAGTTACCCCTTGCCTAGTCATCAATCTACATAGGCGGATGTCGCCATATACAGATTTACCTTTATGAATCACTTTCATGAATTGTAAATGTTACTAGAGTAATCCTAAAAAAGTACTTATTGGAAAACAGTGGAAAGGAAGTGTTTGCATCATCAAAACTCATGCTGATTTGTGCTAGCATCAAGATAGTTGAAGTTGGATACACAGTAATGCATTTAAAAAAAGGAAATACAAGCACTTGGGGACAAGATCAATTCAAATAGGAGTGATCTCAAGATAGATGGAGTGATTGATAGGACATCAACTTGTAATTATAGCCTTTCTCAGTGGAATCTCAAGAAAAGAGAGCAAGTTGCAGAGGAACTAGGGCCAAATGTACTAAGATACTGGAGATAAAATGCTGTTGCAAATTGTGAGTCACCTTTTGTGACCAGTACAATTGTTTTTTAAACCAAGCTATATACTAATATGTTGGTTCCCAAAATAACGAATTATAAGGGGTCACAGAGTGATCTGCCTAATAAATAATAATTAGGCAGGTCAAAATGTATGACCCCAATGGTTGGTTACAGACTTAGGGATGGGGCCTGGAATGGACAGCAGGTCATAATGCCTGTGATCGCTTTTTAAAAATAATTATTTTTTTTAATGCAGCAGGATTTCCTAAAGGAACAGGGCATCTTTTTTTTTTAAAGTTTTCAATTTTAAAAAAAGTTCAGTAAGAGTTGGCAGTAGTCCACTGGACTACTGACTACTCTCACTAAAGAAGCCACCCATAATTCTAAAAAGGGAATTGGCACAAAAGGGACCCCTTCCACTTTGAAAATCTGTTTGGAATAAGTAACTTATCAATGGTTTGACACCAGAATCACAGTTGAAAATTCTGTATTTGGAAGGGACCCCCAAAATACACCCTTTCAAAATACCAAATCAGTACCCATTTCCAAACCTATCTCACAATTCAGAAAAAGTTTTGGGAATCATTCAATGTGGTAAGCACATTCGAAAACGTTTTTATCATTCACAAACCCTAAGATTTGCTAAATTGGAGGGTTTGCAGCAGTAAAAACTTTGTAACTCTTACCCTATAAGTTAGAGAGTTGGAGAGTTATACAACAACAGAAAGCTCTCTCATTATCCACCACTAGTTCAATGCCATGTTCTCTAATACCATAAGGCAAATCGGAGGATAGAGGCTTAAAAGTCAATAAACTATTAAAAGAATCCCTGACAACACATTCTCTGACGTAACCCTCATGGGTGAGTAGTGCACTATATAAATCCCTAATTGATTGACTGATTGATTAATTGACAAAAGATTGAAAATAAAGCACCAGGGGGTGGTTTAGCAGTGCAGTACAGCAGTTGCCATTCTGTGGTGCTCCCAGGCACACCTGCACTGACCATCCTGCTGCATCTGTGTGCTGCCACCACCCAACAGGCACTCCCTGTAGTTGGGAGATGGTCTGAATCCCTGGAGAGCATTGCAGAGGCCACAGAGAGAGACCAGGAGATGAGACTTCTACAGCTGCAGAGGTTCCAATCCCCAGAGTTCTGAGAGCTCAAGATGGTGGGCTTGGCTCTCTTGTGGTCGGGGAGCTGATAGACTGGGGTAGAATAGACCAAAGGCCACACCCACAGCTGCTTATCATTTGCTCTGCGAGAGGTGTGGATGCCATGGGGATGAGGAAGAGGTTTTCACTGCAGTCGCAGGCATGTTTCCTGAGGTGCAGTAAATCCTAGACAGAATCAAATAAGAAGCCGCAGTGTGCAGATGGACTGAGGAGGGAGCCAGACAGAATGCCATAACACAACACAAGGGCCAGGGACCTCCCTCATCTGGGCCCAACCAGGCATTATACCCAAGGCCAGAAAAAGAGTGCCAGGCGGCCTCATAGCAGATCCCCTAGTAGAAGAGGCAGAGAAAGCAACGGAGAGGGAGTGTGGCTCCTCCAGAGAAGAGATCCACATATCAACTGTGTTGGGGGTTGGACAGAGGCACCCTGGGTGAGAGGGATATGTCCAAGGATCTAAGAGATGCACCACCCCGTAAAGGTAAACACCATGATAAGAGAGGCAGCATTGCTAAGGCAGTGTAGAAAAACACACTAGAAACCATACAGGAGACACCCGAAAGACATCGAGACCGGGTTGCACCTGGGAATGCCATGATCACGGCTGCTTGTGAAGCCTCCCTGAGACAATGGCGATAAGAGACTGGTGGGCCATCCAATAAGATCCTAGCTACAGATGAACACCAGGACATCCGCTGCCATTGCCAAAGAAAAAGCCCAGCTGAAATAAGAGAAGCTGGAAAATTTCACTAAACCTCTAATGCAGCCATCACAAGAAAAGAAGCCAGTGGGCCTGTACTATCACCCATGAATGGGGTGGACGGAGTGCTCCACTCAGGGACAGATGCTATGCTACAAACCATCAAATCCTCCCATCAAGGCCGGAAGACCGAAACCAGGGAAAGTTGGTGCAGATATGGCACTACTCGGCAAGACATGTGGCAGAGGCTGAGATACAAATTGTGACAGTGGAGGGTATAGTGTGGAATTCAAACCAAGCTGTCCAACGGTTTAGAAGCATTTGTGGAGAAAGGTCGGCCTGAGTTGAAGACGCTGAAGGGTGCTTTAGCCACACCAACCTGTGGTTCTTGGGGTTCCCAGAGGATGTAGAGGGCTCCTACCAGGAGCACTTTCTGAAAGAGTGGCTGCAAACCTTCCTCCCACCAGACCACCTCTTGTGATGTTTCTTGATAGAGAGAGCACACATGCCCCGGTAAGGAAATCTCCTCCAGGAGAAACCCAGAGGATGATGATTGCCCATTTTTTAAACTAGCAAGAAAGAGACTTGGGGCATATCAGCAACAGCCAGCGATAATTATCGCTAAGTGCACTTAGCGGAGTATAATTATCGCCGGCTATCGCTGAATTATAATGCTTTTTATCTCCAATGCAATAAAAAATCCAGTGACAGCGGCAAAATGTGCGATTATCGCTGGAAATCCAGCGATAAAAGCACAGTGATAGGCAAATCCTTGTAAATAGGGCAGGGTGAACTAATCCCTACAATCCACCTCCTATAGGATATAATGGCTAAGTAAGATTCAAAGCAGGCGTAATGAAACCTGCGATAAGCGCGGTTAGCGCACTTTTATCATCGCTACGTGGGTTAGCGGCCTGATTGATAATAGGAGAAATTTTTGTTAGCGGCATTTCCAAGTTATTTTAGTAAGGTACGCCCACTTTGCATATCATTAGCGTTGCGACGCTGGGCGTTAAGAAAACAGGCGCTGAGGCATGGAATCACGCGCTAGCGTGTCCTTGCTGATGGTGCGATAAAATTATCGCCGCTTTTCTCCCGAAAATGGACACTAAAGCGGCGATAATTGTATGGCGGCCCCTTGATGATATGCCCCTTGGTGCTTCACACGGTCCGAGTGTTAGGGAATTCAAGCATGAATCCAGGTGGAACCTTGTATTCCAAGACTTCACCATAGGGGTGCAACAGCAGAAGAATTAAGTTAAGAAAAATTGCCCCCCTGTATACAGTGGCTTGCCAAGAGCAGGGAAAAATGACTATCAATTTGAAAATATACTTGGGCAAGATATATTTATTATAGATCTGCAGGCGTGTGGATGTCAAATAAACATAAAACAATGCATACTGAAAAAATGACCTTAGAAACACAAATATTGTTTTACAAAAATGACATGTATGATATTTATTATTTATACAATATTAGAAAACAACCCTCGATGAGAAAATAGTCAAGAATTTGTTGAACATCTGTATAAAAAATTGTCCTTAATTATAAATTAGTACACAAAGGTATAAATGGTATATCACGTGATAAGGTAAAATTGATGAAAATACATCAAGAAATTAATTCTCTTCAGTTAACAATTAATTTTGTAATATATGACTAAAGTCAGTAAGCCTTCATTACATATTTTGACGAGGACATGAATCATATTGTGGAAGGCTTGAAAATTATGTAACTACACACGTTTTGGCAATAGTGCCTTCATTAGGAAGCTGTCACATCAATATCTGAGTGACAACATGGAGAGAGTTTATCTACATGTTTAATGTGCCTGCGACACGATCACTTTTGAGTTTAAATAAAGGGAATCTGGGAAGCAATTAAAAACAGAAGGTGTGTAATCAAGAAATCGAGTAGCCCTATCACTGTGCTCTATTACATAAAAGTAGGGTGTAGAAGGTTCATAAATAAAGAATCAAAGGTTTCCAGACCTACAGCAGAGGAAAACATTTGTGCCAGTGAAGCAGAAATTGCGGGCCCTGGATATAAAATACATCAAGGTCTACCCAGCCAAACTCAAGTTGATCTATAAGGGCAAAACCATTCTGTTTGACCAACCAGACTGAGCAGTAGCCAGAAAAACCTGCCAGCACCCCCGGAAGGAGCCTTGACCACAGACACAGATTGGAAGAAAGTGATGCAGCAGCATTGGACCCAGACTGGTCACCACGGAGTGGCGCAACTGCACAAGGGAAGGACAACCAGGATTGCAGGAGAAGGCATCAGAGACTCACTCCTCAGACACAGACATTAGCAACAATCTGGCTACCCATCCACCCAAAAAGGCCAGTAAAGGGGCCTTAGACACAGATGACTAGGCACTGCCCTACAGAGATATGCTTCATAAGGGGAATTGGAACTTGGTGTTGAGGGGAAGGTGGTGCTTGATTTTAATTGAGGAAGGGGAATGTTTGAGTAGATGTTAAAAGGGTGGGGTGGGCAACAGACGTTTCCCAAGTTGGGGAAGTGGGTAGTTGAAAACCAATATCAGGAAATGGTTGAATGGGTAAAAGTTGGGGTTATTAAGTTTAGTTGTTAATTGCAGGGAACAGCAGGGTGTGTGATCATACAAGCACATTAAGACACTTGATAGAGGACTCATCTCATACATAGCTGTTATAACCTACAGCGGCAGCACAGACAGCAGAGTAGATGGCTGGACAGCACCCTGACCCACGGACAGTGATCTCATTGAAAGTGTATGGCCTGGGCTGGAAAATTAAGAGAGGGGGAATAGCACACTATGGGGCCGATTCACAGAACTAATCTGAGACAAAATCCTAAACTTACTACTTTTGGTATTCACAGAAGGCATTTAGTAGTAGTAAAGTTAGGACTAGTAACCTTACTACTACTAACTTGAGACAAAATCCTAAACTTACTACTTTTGGTATTCACAGAAGGCATTTATAGTAGTAAAGTTAGTCATCCTAAATGTATTACTTCTAAATGCCTTCTGTGAATACCAAAAGTAGTAAGTTTAGGATTTTGTCTCAGATTAGTTCTGTGAATCGGCCCCTATATTCGTAGTCAATCACTTGACGTGATAATTTTGCAGGTGATGCACTTGTTTGGAAACAAATTGCAATTGTCTACATGGATGTAAATACATGGTGTTGGCCCATGCAGGGTACACAAGTGATTCCAGAAGGGTTTCCATTATAGCCAACAAGAACTGCCCTTTTCCCGTTGGAGGAAAAATGAGTTAACCCTGAGTGCTGCTATGAGGCAGTGAAGCGCATGTGACACAGAAGGGAGGTGTTGATTATTAAAATGTGCACCCCCGAGGCTTCACAAACGGACACTAGCGGGCCTGGGCCCCATCCTCATAGGCACATGGAGTGATCTCCATTTAATGGGTGAGGACTTCAATGATGTCATAACCCACATAACTTACACACTTCACCTGCGCGATGGGGATTAGCGACATTTGTAGGTTTCTTCACTCACAAGAAAGAGACCACTCATTCCTTTCAGGACTCATGGGACCCTGTCAAGTCTAGACTATATATCTGTCCTGGAGACAAATAACCTGGGTGAGGGACATTCAGTTCCTGGACCGAGGCATATTGGACCAATCGCCTTTGTTGGTGAAACTAGACTACAGACAGCCCAATAGAGCTCACAACTGGAGTCTTGATGTCAGTGCCTTGAAGGATGCAGACAAAGTGGAGTTCTAGGCAGACACAGGGGATTAGCAACCAGCCTACTCATGGAGGTGACATGAGACCAATACCACAACCATGTGACAAAGGCAGCCCGCCAACATAGATTTGGGGATCAAAAGATACTATACGATATAGAAGATAAATTGGGTCACTTTCCCGCATGACCGGGCAGTTGAGAGCAGGAAGCAAGATAGGTGACTGAAGTGGTGACAAAAAAGGGGGAGCTTGTCTGCTCAGACACGGACATTACACACGTGTTTGTCAAGTACTATCACAGAATGTATGAGGCCTGCAGGGACCACAGGGTTCAAGAAATTATAAAAACTTCTGGGGGGGGGGGACACCCATTCCTGTCCTAAAAACAGTGGATAGAGACATGCTTAAAGCCGACTTGACAATAGAGGAGGTCAGTGAGGTAGTGACAGCCATACAATCAAGAAGTTATACAAGCAACTAGCCACGCTCCTCCGCACTTGCTGAACCTGTTTAGTACCATGAAACAGGGAGGATGTTAGTCCCTCAAACTCAATCACACATTTATCATAATTATCCAAAACAAAATGTTAAACCACCTGTTAAAACTGGGGTTTCTAGTTGGCAGAGGTATGCACCCTGTCCAAGCAGGAACCACCACTCTAGTCAGGGTAAGCTAGATACACACTTAAAGATAACCTGTTATCACCATCTAGTCGCTTTGCACAGAGCAGTTAGGCTTATCCAAACAGGCAATGTGTAAAGCATTTGCGCAACACACACTCACAGTAACAAAATGAAGATACCACAAATTATATAGATTATATATATATGAGTAAAACAAGACCAGAAAACAAAAATCCAATAAGTAGAACCCGAATTATGAATTTTTAAAGAATACATCAATATGTAGTGTTTAGAAGCAAATAGCACGTAGAGTTTACCGGGGGTCACACTGGACCAGGAAAAATCTAAAATTCAGGACGACCATGATGGAGGGCAGGGCGGGGCTATAGGACTCATGCAGGTCCCAATGCAAAATTACCTTGGATGGAGGAAGTGTTGATGTCGAAGACTTGATGCGTCGGTTCTGATCCTCGCAGGCGATGAAGGCTTCATCGATAAACCTCTTTGCAATACAGGCAATGCATCATTGTGGAGCAGCGCTGTTCATTGCTGTTAAGCTGCACAGTCCAGCAAAGCAATGTCGTTGATTGGCTCCTGCGTCTAAGGGCAATGCATTGCTTCTGATTGGCGCAAAGTCGTCAGTGTGTCAATTTGTATGGTTCTACACAGCATAAAGCACACTTTCAAGGACCGGATTGGTACCACTTGGCAGGGCAGAATTCACAGATGGCAGAGTCTAGGTTCTGTTGCAGGTTTGAAAGAAGTCTTTGATGGTCCTAAGTCTTCACTATCGTGGGCAAGCCAACAGGACCTTGGAGTCATTGTGAGTTGAAGTGAGATGTGTCCAGTCCTTTTCCTCAGCAGGACAGAGATCAGCAGGCCGCAGGGCAACATGGAAAAAACCGAAAAGCTATTTTCCAGAGCAGCAATCAAACAGAGTGACAATCCTTGAAGCACAGAAGTCATTACTCCAGACAGAGTTCTTCACAAGTCCAGTCATGTACTGTCTTTGTAGGGTCAGAGCCCCAGTACTTATACCCAGTTGTGCTTCGAAGTAGGGGTGATTTGAAAGAAGGGTCTTTGAAGTGTACACAGGTCCTTTCCTCCCGGTTCTGGGTCCAAACTGTCAGTGGAGGGTAATCAACTCTTTCTGTGGGAAACAAGACACTGCCTATTCTGGTGTGTCAGCTTCCCCCACTTCCTCTCCAGCAAGAGCTACCAGAATGCAGAAAAATTCTCTGTCATACCTACCCTTCCTGTGTTTGTAGCACAAAGTGTAGCTGCCACCCACCCCAGATATGTATTGGAGACAGGCTGCAGTCACACAGAGCAGTAAGAGCAGAGAAATGCCCACTTTCTAAAAAGTAGATTTTCTAAAATAGTAATGTTAAATCCAACTTTACCATTACTTTATCATGCCAACAATATAAAACATGAAGCAGCTACTCCTTTCTGATCAGGAATTACAGCTTTAAAGTATTTTAAGGAAGTCCCACTGCTAACCTATGAGAGGAGTAGGGAAAAACAGATGTGTGTATTTGTCACCACTATGACATGCTAAACTTAACAGTGCATGTCCTACCTTTTACTTACACATTACCCTGCCCTTCAAGCTACCTCTGTCTACCTTAGGGATGACGTATATGCAATAAAAGGGGAGTTTTAGTCTTGACATGTCATTTTAAATGCCAAGTCAAAGTGGTAGTAAACTGCACTCACAGTCCATACAATGGCATGACTGAGATAGGTTTGAAAGGCTACTAGTGTGGTGGCACAATTAGTGCTGCAGACCCACTAGTAGCATTTGAAGTACAGCCATGGGTATATGTATAGTTGTATACCACTTTACAAGGGACTTACAAGTAAACTAAACATGTGAGGTGGGTATACACCAATGTCACTGTGTGTAGGGGGAAGCACATGCCCTTTGAACTGGTCAGAAGTGGTAATGTGCTCAGAGACTTAAGGCCAACAAAAAGAATCAGCAAAAACAGGAGGTAAGCAGGCAAAATGTTTAGGGAAAGACCACCCTAAGGATGGCATGTCTAACACTGCGCAACCTATGTTACACATAAAGGCCCATTTCACTTCTAAATACTGAAAGCAAGTGCCTAGACAAGATCTGGCAAACAGACTGGTGGGATGATAAATGAGGTGGTATACACTGACCAAACAGACTTTATGCTGAGGTGGGCCATGAGACTGAATCTCAGGTACCTACAACTGTGGTTAGACAGACTTAAGACAGACAGTGAACCCACAGCGATAATGCTGCTGGATGCTGAGAAAATGTTTGGCTCCATAGTTTGGTGGTATCTCTCCGGGACCCTGAAGCGGTTTAGATTTGAGTTCAAGTGTTGCAGATGGGTGACACTCCTCTGCAAAGCAACCGATGCAGCAGTGAGGGTGAATGGGATGGTCTCAAGTACTTTTGCCCTGGGAAGAGGCATGAGACAGGGATGTCCATGGATGATCATGGGTAGTGCCACCCTTTCATAACATTATCTCCTTACCACAGCTGCTCTACGTATTGCAAAACACCCCATTTAAAATTCCTGTAAAATACTTGGACAAATTAGATAAAATGCTTCATACCTTGCTTTGGGATGGAGCACCCCAAGAATAGCCCTTAATACCTTATAAATATCCATCTACAATGGAGATCTTGCTCTTCCCAACATGAGAGCATAGTATAGGGCTACACAGTTATACATAATTAACAACTGGGGATACAGCCCCCATAACGATCAAGCATGTAGGCTAGCGAGAGTAGCCATGGGCAGGTGAGGTTGACCTACATCCACTACATTTATGGGAAACAAGATAGGAAATACCTGCCCAGGCTGACCCGGACCACTCTGAGAACACAGGACAATGCCACAGGTGCTGTGGTTGGAAGGAACGGCTTACCTTGGAAAGGAACACTAATGACTGAAATAGGCAAACTCAAAGGCTTTTGTGGATGGAAACAGATCGGGATAGAAACAATAGGGGATGTCCTTATTAGATGGGAATTAAAATCATTTGAGGTACTGCAACAGGAATATATATTAGCCGATACTCAGCAGTTTAAACACCTGCAAGTTACACATGATTTGGGGTAAGAAACTATCTCAAAGTTGATGTACTGGACCATAACCTGCTAAAGAGCTGGGGCTTTTGGAGACACGATCACTAGCAAGGCAGTATTCCAGTTATACTGTACCCTGCTAAACAACACACCGGACAACTTGGAGAAGCTACAGGGAAAGTAGGAAGCTGATGTGGAAAACCTAGAAGACGTTGACTGGGAGGCACCCTGATACACCCTAGGGAAGTTGCAATTAGAGCCAGGCTGTACCTGATCCAGTTTACTATCTTCCATAGGTCATGTTATAATAGGTACTGGCTCTTCGAAATGGGGAAAGCGGAGAGTCCCCCTTGCCTCCAGTGCGTTGAGGAGAATGGCATATTTTTCCACATGATTTGAAGCTGTCACAGGGTGCATGGGTATGTTATGTTATGTTAATTCAATCTTGTATAGCACATATATACTGACAGGTCTCATAGCGCTCTTACAGGGGAAAAAACATAATCCATGGAGCGGGCCAGGTCCTCAAGTACTGGAGGGCCTTACAACCATGCCAAAAGCTTCTCTGAAAAGGAACGTTTTTAGTTTTTTTCAGAAGGGTAGAAGTCTGGGTTCTTTCCGTAGTTCTCTGGGCAGCTGATTCCAGAGTTGTGGCAGGAGGAGCGAGAAAGCTCTCCCTCCTTTGGCTGTGGAGTTGAAACGTGGGCAGATTAATCTGCTGGATTCCGCTGAGCGCAGCGCGTGTCCTGGCACATAAAGGGCTTTGTGGGTGATACACAAACCATTGAACTTTGCTCTTTGCCTAATGCTCTTTGACTAATTTGCCTGAAGTAAATCACTCAGCAGGGGAGTAGCATGAGTTCTTCTGGGCAATCTAAAATGAGCCTGGCTGCGTCATTCACTACTATCTGCAGTTTATTGGTAAGTTTCTGGGGTAGCCCAACATATAGTGCATTACCATAGTCGAGTCTAGAGACTATAGTAGCTGCTACGATCGTCTTCATAGTCGAGACCGAAAGAAGGGGAACCAATTTCCTCAACTGTCGTAGAAGACCTATACAAGTTCCGACCACCAAATTAACTTGATTGGTCATGGAGAGCTCTGAGTCGATCTTTATGCCCAGGCTTTTCACCACAGGTACAGGATTGGGGGGGACTTCTAGCTCCTGGGGCCAGAATTGGTCGTTCCAGGGGTTGTTTTTGGATGAAATTGCGAGGACTTCAGTCTTGTCTGGGTTGAATTTTAAGGAGTTGGCCGTCATCCAGTTAACTGTGAACCTAAGTATGCTCTGAGAAGACTGATGAGCGTAGGCCGAGTTATCGATCCTTAGGATGAGCTGAGTATCATTCGCATAGTTGAATACTCTGCAGTCCATTTTGGCTAGCACAGCCACCAAGGGCTGTAGGTATATATTAAAGAAAAGGGGGGACAGAGCGGATCCTTGAGGGACTCCGCAGGAGATGTTACCCCTGTCCGATATCTGCTCAGCCAATTGGATCCTCTGCGTTCTTCCTGATAGGAAGGATTCTAGCCATTTAAGGACCTGTCCTTGAATGCCCAGGTCTGCCAACCGGGAGAGTAGTTTTTGGTGGCAGACCGTATCGAACGCCGCTGACAGATCTAATAAAATCAGGGCGCTCGATTCTTTATTATCGGCCTTTCGCCTGAGTTCTTCCAGGACTGACAGCATAACCAGCTCCGAACTATTATGGTCTCTAAAGGCTGCCTGATGGGCCTGGAGAATCTCATGTTTCTCCAGAAATACTGAGAGAGTCGTCAGAACATGCTTCTCCAAGACCTTCGCCAGAAAGGGAATCTGAGAAATGGGCCTATAGTTCTTTAATATAGTCCTATCTGCCCCTGGTTTGTTTAAAAGAGGGATAACTCTAGCCTCCTTCATATTAGCGGGCACCTGACCGGTTGTCAAGGAATTGTTCAGGAGAGTAAGAATCTGATTCTCCAAGGCGGGTAGAGCCATTCTAAAGATCCATGGTGGGCAAGGGTCAATAGGAGAGCCTGACTTGGTCCCATAGGCCAAAAATGTGAGAGGCCTTGAGTCTAGGTGCGGAAAGCTGGTGATAGGATTGTTAGTAAAAGGCAGGGGGTGGACAATTCCGGGGAGCATGTGGCGATACGTGTGTTTTTATTCTCTAAAAGAATATCGGTTACTTTCTGGAGGAAAAAGGCCTGGAAAGCATTCAAGTCGGAGCGTCCTGCTGCAAGGTTAGTGTCAGACTTTTTGCTGAGTTCTTTCAAGATCTTAAAAGTCTCCTTTTGTATGTTCGGCGCGTCGGCGATTCGCTTTTTATAAAGTATAAGTAGAGATTTGTAAATTGTTAGCTCAGCAGGGCCATAAACTTTCCGCCATCGTCTTTCGGCTTGGCGAAGGCTTTGTTTCCTTTCCCTCAGTTGTTCATTAAACCAGGGGGCCCCCTTGCTTTTATGTCGAATTATTTCATTGTGTTCTGGCGCTACCTGATAAATAGCAACTAGTAGGGTGTTGGTAAGAGTTGCACTTTCTAGATCGATATTGCCCACCTCAGAATTGGGTGGGGATAGCCTTTGTAGTGTAACCCCTAAGTTCGCAGCCTGTATTTTATTCCAGCTCAGCACCTTCCTCCATTTGAGAGGAGATTGTGGAAGTGGGCTATCTACAGGGACCCAGCACAAGATCAGAGAGTGATCTGACCAAGCGCAGGGTCGAATGTCCATGAGCCTATCCTGCCTATCAGAGGACCAAATTAGATCCAAAATATGCCCTTTTATGTGGGTTGGGCGATCGACCAGTTGAAGGACCCCCATGGAGGACATTGCCATTTCGAGTTGTTTGGCATGCGGCTCTCTCAGGATAATTTCCCAATGGTGATTGAAGTCTCCAACCACCATGAGACGTTGGTATTGTATACTAAGGTCAGACACGGTCTCAGTGAGATAGTCATAGAGCCTTGGGGTTGCCACCGGAGGGCGGTAGACCACCAAGGGCAGGAAGCAAGAAGATTTAAGAGAGAGTTTAATTCCTAGTAGATCTGTGTTGTCAATGCTCTCTGCTATGATCTTTGTGGCCATGAGCCTGGTGTTAAAAAGAATCGCCACCCCCCCCCCTCGCCTATTGTCCTGCCTGTTGTGCCAAAAGCCATCAAATTCCCCAGGAAGGGCAGCGATAATATCTGGGGCAGAAGTGTCACCCAGCCAAGTTTCCGTTAGTGCCAGTATGTCAATATCCCCCTCCTGGAGAAGCGTAAAAATTTCCAGGTAATGTTTCTGTAGTGATCTGTAGTTAAGCATTAGGGCACAATTGTAACAGAATTGGGAGCTGTGGTGGGGACTGCCATGCTGAAAACACCTCAACTGATTATATGAGGCATAACCAATGATGTAAATATCCCAAGAAAGCAAGTGCTGTTTTGTATGCTGGGCTTTGTTGTAGCTAGAAGAGATATGGCCAGGCCGTGGGGAAGGGAACAGTCATGTCTGGTGCTCTGGCACTTGGTGTCTAGTGCTCTGGCATTCCAGAACCCAGTTGTGTGGTGATGTGGGTTCTGGAATAGTCCGTACACAAGTAAGACCATTGGAGTTGCGACGCAGTAGAGGCAACAGCTTCATTCTTGCTGCTGCTGCCCATATTGCAGGCTCAAATAAATCTACTTTAAAACGTATCTGGAGGTCTCCGGTGGCTTTCTCTTTGCGACATTGGGATGAATTCTTGTGGCACCCCACTGCAACATTTCTGAAGATGCATTGTAGTTGTGCTGTGTCCCGGTTCTGGGCTCCAGCACACTGTTTTATGACAACAAGCCTGGTGACGGTTAAGGTAATCTTTTTTGTAGGGGCAGCAGTGGCATTTCCCTTTCACAAAACTGCTCCTGGCCTTAATTGTGATCATGTGTTTTGTGATCAGCGTCATCACAGCATCAGCCATGTCCAGTTGCATTTTTTAATTCCGTATCGGCCCATTACTTCATGTAAAGTCTATGTGGGCCATGTCCATCACATTTGGTGGCCATTTTGGATTGACAATCGCCTCACATTCACCATTAGTTTGCTTTGGGATATTTAGCAGCCATTTTGGATTGGGCATAGGCCCACATACATTGCTAGTTCATTTTGGAACATCAAGAAATTGCTTTGTAATAATTAGCAGTCATTTTGAATTGGGTAATGGCTCACAATGTTATATTTTACTTTCTCGGCCATTTTTATTTTTGGTAGTCTTCATCTGAATTTTGAGGATGAAATTAGTTATACCACCTAATTCTCTAATCATTCTTCTTTGGAAGTAAAACATGATTTAGCTAGTGACATTAAGAATATTTGTTTTGCTCTCAATTTTTCTCTATTCTTTTATTGACACCAATTTATTAAGTCAATTAATCCACCACCACTATTTTTACAATTCCCAGGAGAGAACCTCCTCTCAGGTGGAAAAAATGGTTCAGAGCATTCAATGCATATCTGGGATTGATAGATGGTGTTAAATTCCAACCTGTTAGGAAGATATAACTACTGGAGCACTCTCTTGGTTTAGAAGGTCAAGACTTTTTCCAACACCTGCTAGCATTTGTTTCAGATGATATTGAGGATGAACTGGATGAGTATGAAGAAACAGTGAAAAGACTTGAAAGACATTTTTCTAAGCTACCTAACTAAGTGGTTAAGAGGCATAATTGTTTCTCTCAGGAACAACAGGCTGAAGAAATCATAGACATATATGTGGAATCTTTGTGAGCACTGTCTTCCAAATGTGAACTCACAAATTCCACAGAGCTTCTAATTATGGATGAATTAGCCACCAGGTGCTTCAATAGGAAAATTCAAGAGAGACGTTTGATGTGCAAGGATCCTTCTTTGGGCGAGGAAATTGACATTGCTAATAGCATTCAAAATTAGAAAAAATTTGCTAAGATTTTGGGCAATTCTTCGGAAGACACAGTGTGCGTTTGAAGTATAAAATCCAATCCTGAAAATGATGCCATGTTTAGAAAGAAGACTGGTAATTCTGAGAGCATGTGTTTCAGATGTGGTTCAAAAAGTCATATAGATTATTCTGAATTGTGTCCAGCATAGAGGGAAAGATGTATGAAATGTGGCACTTTCAGCAATTTTGCTAGAGTCTGCCGTTCTTCTAGGCCCCTGTTAGAGTTTGCACAGGAGCTGATTTGCAAGAAGACCAAGAGTTAAGTGACTAAATAAATAGTTTAATATTGTGTGTGAGTGTCCATGACATAGATGTCCCCTTCGCTAAAGACCCTCTTGGGGATTTCTGTGTTGCAGAAGTTATGGGTCCTTTAATGATATTCAGTGTAAAAGATCACCATTATTTCACTGCCAACTATTGACAAGAAGGGTTTAGAATGCAATCATTTCCCTCCTGATATAAATCCTGTGGGGGTGCAATAGATTAAAGACTGCTCTTAAAGGGTTCTTTGAAACTTCTATTGTATTTAGGAACAGGTTAGTGCATGGGGAAGTGTATGTGTTGTGGAAGGACCTGATTTTCTAGGATAGCACCACACAGGATGTTTGGGTATTGAAACCTGGGTGCCCCCAACCAGTTTTGTGGTTGGGGAGATGGAGAATGTTACTCATGTGGGTGTGTTACCCAAACTTCAAAATTCATTTTCTGAGATGTTCACGTAAGAGGTGAAGCATTCTATTAAGGTGAGGGAAGTATATAAACCAGTAAAACACAAACTGCAATCTATGCATCTGATTGTACCGGGTGAGTTGACAGAGCTTTTGCAAAAGAAGTGTACAGCAGGTGTGATAGATAGGCCTGGGTGGTAAATTCCGTTCCGCTCGCGGAATTTACGGAATTAGGGTAATTACACGTTCCACGGAGAACGCGGAATTGCAAAAGATTCCACGATCCGCGGCTTCACAGAATTTTTTGCTTGTTCGCACTTTAATAATGCGTGTTTGCAAAATATTTCTCCCCATGCACGCAAACAGCGTTCGCAAACAGGAAAAAAGCATAGCGAACAAGCAATTCCGCGTGTTCGCAGAACTTTTGCGTGCTTGCAGAGATTTTTTACCAATTCCGCCCACCCCTTAGTTATAGAGCTCAGAGGGGGATATGTACAATAGAAGTGGTGAGGCTTGAAGCCTCACTCCTCACTTCTGAAATGCAAGGCTGCGCCATATTTACAACAATATGGTGCAGTCTTGCATTTCCCCCTGCGATGGTGCTACACTTAGCAGTGTAGCGCCAATGCAGGCACTCTGCACCATAGTACAAGGGTGTCTGCATGCAGGGGAGGATTGTTTAGGTGTTGTAAGGTGTCCCTTCCTGCACATAAACAATCCTGAAATGTCATTTTGTCACTCTCATGTGTGCTTCTCAATGCAGCACACATGAAAGTGACAGAATGGCATTTTAAAAAAAAGATTGTTTATGTACAGGAAGTGGACCTTCCTGTACATAAATAATCCATGGCATTTTGCTTTTTCCATGTCTTCTGCGCAAGGCAGCAGACATGAAAAAAGCAAAACGAGGAGAAATAATGCATTTATCCTTGTTTCCCCAAGTTAAGACCAGGTGTTCCTTGGTCTTAATTTTGGCGCCCCCTCCTATGTAAGCTGCCCTTGTACATAGGGGCAGCATTAAAATGAATAGGTGTTGCGGTAGAACGCCTGCTGCAACACCCACTCCCTACCCCTTTCACGCTAACCATAGCTTGAAAGCGGGCCTTATTTACTAGCAGCATTAAAGCTGCCTTCTAAATAAGGCTAAGCCCCTATCTCCACTGATCCAGCGGCTCAAGAACAACAGATACGCCACTACCATATACTCACCTGGGCCCATAAACTCACAGTGCGTAAACTGCTGGTGTCAAGTTTGTAATTTTTCACAATATATTAGGATTAGTTATTCAATACCTATGTTCATCTCTAACTAACCCTTCACAGATCAAAAAGTTAATTCCTCAGGTCGATGGACCATTAGTTGAACTAGTTGATGGTGATAAAAGCATAAAACTAACTTACTTATACTTTAAAATATGATGAAATAACCACAGACTCTGTTGTAAGATTAAATCTTTATCTAAATTTCAAGTGCATGTGAACCATCTGAAATACAGTGCAGTCACCAACATTTATGGGAGAGAACAATAAACATCGTGCATTTGCCTCGGACTCATACAACAATCAATGCTCAGAGATGGAGAGGATAGAGAGAAAAAAACATTTAGCAAAATAACGAGTAATTATAGTTACCAAGGATGGTGTGGAAGACCAACCCCCTGGCCAAAGGGCCGGTAAAGGTCCCCTGAGATAGATTCAGGAGACAAAGACTTAAGGACAGGAATCAGGATAGGATAGTTGACCTCTCTATAATACCGACGGTTGTGCCGCACCCCTCTCTGACACTCTCTTCGTCCTCGAGATTCTTCCGCAATCTTCGAATCTAACCCAAAAAAATGAGGATAGAAAGTTCTCCTTCAGATTCTGCAATCAGCTCTTCATCAGCAACTCAGCATCTCATGGCATCAGCTTCTCTTCCAAACAGCAAGGCATCATCATCTACATTCAGCAAGTCTCCCACTTACTAACTAAAGCTATCTTAATTATACCTTTCGTTCTGCATGTTCCACCCATTAATGTCTCAATATCGGGATAATACGAAATTTGATTGGTCAGGCAAAGTGGGGTCTTCATCACACCATGCTTACATATCACAAGACTCAGTTAAAACATTGTTCGTAACCCAAACCCTTACTTTTTATTCATAAACTGTATTCCCATGTGCTAAACGTAACAATGTTGGTACAATTATAAATTTAATATGAATACGTTTCTTCATGGTTGAACTCTATACCATCCTGTTCCCACGATGAAGCACTCGATCTTGGCGCCTTTTCAACTGCTTTGTCATGACCTTCATGGCTTCACTCAGTGAGCATGCGCAGACTTCACGTCACTCAACTCAATTCAGTTATGCGAGAGAGGCCCAAATACGCACTAATGATAAAGTCAGAAAAACAAATATTAATTTCTTAAATAAAGTGTTTGCACTGTATACCACCAACCTTTTCTCTATCCCATTTAATTTATTAATACTTTTTCTAGCATTAGCATTAGTAAAATAGCTTGTTTTCATGTCAGCTAAGCAGGTGCCATGCATGTGAGCCTTCAAGACACCATTTTTAAAGCTTCTGCTCCTTCGCCAAAATTTCCCTCCAAGCATTAGTTCGTCATCCTTCGTTGATGTAGTTGAGGCATGCGCATAACAGATTTCCCGTTTAAAGTGATATTAGTCTTTTTCAATGTTATCCGCGTTAGTACATGCATGTGCAAGCTTCACTAACCTGAATGTTCATGTAATGCATATTAGTTTTCACGAAACTTTATTAATAACTTGTTAGTGAGTTAAACGAGTGGATTGCTTCCGAGCAAGTCTCTTTTCTACGAGACCTTGCTCCATCACCACCACAACGTCAGAAAAGGTGATGTTGTCGTGGCGATAGGGTCTTTTACATATGTCCCATAGAGGCTTCTTTGTAGCTTTTGCCCATTGTGGAGGCAGTCAAGAAAAACTAAGAGTTCAGGATGTGCACTGTCATACGTAGTCTTAGTAAGGTGATGTGGGTTGATGGCCATCCCCTGCCTCGAAAAGATGACATTGTTACAAGTTTGATTTGAGCTAAAAAAAAATCTAAACTTGATCATCAGGTGGTATTCGC
The DNA here is from genome assembly GCF_964204655.1 of Triturus cristatus. NCBI lineage: Eukaryota > Metazoa > Chordata > Amphibia > Caudata > Salamandridae > Triturus > Triturus cristatus. The sequence continues at coordinate 685,203,073 of NC_140588.1, forward strand.
TGAGGAATCTTGGCACCTGACTGCTTTTGACCCCTCTGATGGGATGTTCCAGTCCTGCAGGATGCCCTTTGGTCTCATTTCAGTGGTGGCAGTTTTCAAGAGATTGATGGGTCAGATTTTGCATAGTTTCGAGGGAGTCTTGGTGTTTCAAGACAATGTGCTATTTTATGGGGAGACCAAGGAAAAGCAGATTGCGAGGTTTTGAATTCTTTGTTAGTAAGAAGCATTAAGCATTAAGATCAGGAAGGATAATTGTGTCTCTGCTGTAAGTCTGATTTATTTTCTTGGTCATATGACCACTGGGAATGGTGGGAAAATTGAGACCATTACTCTTGGAGGCAGTTGAAAAAGATTGTGAATACATGTTAGCTTTCATGGGAATGTGTGAGTTTTCAATTCACAAATTTGCAACTATTGCTGAGCCCATGTACATGTTGCTAAAAAAAATGCCCAGTTTGTGTGGGGTAAGAAGTAGCAGCAAGCTTTTACCTCAATTAAGTCACATCTTATTCAGGCTCCTCTTTTGAAATCTTACATTCCAAGTCATAAATAGTTTTTCACTGTTGATTCCACTAGTGTGGGGGTGGGAGTGATTTTGTCACAGTGCAGAGATTGTGATGATCAAACCAACGTCTTTGCTTCCCTCACATTGAAACACCATGACTACCAGTACTCCATGATAGAAAGGGAAATGTTTGCTTGATTGTACACGGGCTATTGATAGGTTTAGACCGTACATTTGGGCAACAAAATGTCTTCTACTTATAGACCATAAAGCTTTGGTCCAAATCCTAGATGGTAGTAATGTTAATTTTTCTAAAGCCACAGCAAGGTTGGTGTGGTTACATTCTAAATTGTTAGAGTATTATTTTGATGTAGATTATTTACCTGGTAGCGAATCAAAAAAGCAGATTGTTTTTCTCAATTACCTGTTAGTGATGGCATCAGAGTTTTTGGGTTCTGGTGAGCGAGATGAAGAAGACACTGAATGTCTAGTTGTGAGTGTGTCTTGGATGCCTGGGAAACGTGGATGAAGATTAATGGAGAAAAGGACTGCCTGATGATAGTGAGCTGGCCAAATTCATGAACTTTGTGGTGAATGGTTGACCATGTGAAAAATCTCTTGTTCCTCTGTGTTAGAACTGGGGGTCTCTAGTTGGCAATGGCATACACCTTTGTCCAAATAGGGATCCTTGCTTCTAAGTCAGGATAAGGAGATTACACTCCTAGATAACCCCTGCTCACCCCCTTGGTAGCTTGGCACGAGCAGACAGGCTTATCTCAGAGGCAGTGTGTTAAGCATTTGTGAACACATACAGTTATACAGTGAAAACACTACAGATGGACACCACACCGGTTTTATAAAAATAAGTATGTTTTATATAGACTTAACACAAGACCACAAATGACAAAAATCCAAAATACTGTACTTAAGATTGACTTAAAGATGGTAAAAGTTACTTAGTTCAAGTTGATGATAAATGCGACAACGTTCTCACAAAAGTACCTGGATGCGTAACGCAAAATAAACAAAAGGCTCGCAGAGGGATATGCGTCGGGGGGAGATGATACGTCACGCTTCAATGCTTGCGCAGAGTAGGGGTTGCGTCGTGATCCTTACCGGTGTGGGGGTGATGCGCAGGTTCTCGGCCTGCGGCCCGGCTGCGGTGCGCAAGTTGGCGCCTCTCAATGCGATGCAACAATCCTGGTGTGATGCGAGAAGATGGCGCCCTTGATGCGACGATGCAACGGCGATGCATTCACACCCTGACAGCCTTGCACCGACCCTGTACTTTGGAGCTGCGACAGGCCCTGCGACACGCTTCTCCGGCGATGCGATGGTGACCCTCTCGATGGCGTCACGCTTCTCCGGTGATGCGACAGCAGACAGCTTAGACGAGGACACGCTTCCTGGGAGATGCGGCGGCGGCACGCTTCTCCGGCGATGCGATGACTACAGCTGCGGCGGCGACACGCTTCTTCTCGTTGTGTCACGCTTCCAGCTCCCAGCGACACGCAGGCTTCTGCAGATAGAATTCCCAGCAAGGAAATTCAGAGGGGAGCTGGTGGTGAAGTCTTTTGTCCCTGAGACTTCAGCAGGAAGCAAGCACAAGTTCAAGCCCTCGGAGAAATATTCTGTAAGATGATGAAAGTCCTTTGAAAAGTTACTTCTCCTTTCCTTGGCAATGAAGACACCACTACAGGCCAACCCAGCAAACAGCACACAGGCAGAGGGGCAGTCCAAACTCCTGCAGCTTCCTTGGTTCTTCTCCTTGGCAAAAGGTTTGTCTTGTTCCCAGAAGTGATCTAAAGTTCTTGGATCTGGGTCCCAATATTTATACCCCAAAATCCTTTGTTCTTTGAAGGCAGAGAAGCCTCTGCCTAGTCCAAACCAGTTCTTGAGCACTTTGTTTACAGGACTCCTTCTTTCCTTTCACAGTGCAGGGCAGAAACATCAGACACCTCACAGGAGGTGGAGCAAGCATTGTGCAGGGAAAGCACAGCCCTGGAGCACTTTGTTGACATGATTCCTTATCTTCTTTCACAGTGCAGGGCAGAGACATCTGCCACACCCCAGGAGGTGGCGCCAGCATTGTGGAGGGAAGGCCCAGCCCTATTCAGGTCCCAGGTGCAACTCCTCCCTCCCATCTAGATGTAGATCTCCCTATTCACCACTGGGCTGACTCATTCTGTCTGTTGGAATTCCCCAGCCCTGTCACTCAAACTCCAGACAAGGAATACACAACCTAGCAGAGGCAGGCCTGGACAGTTAAGCAAGAAAATACCTACTTTCTAAAAGTGGTATTTTCAAACACAGAATGTTAAAACCAACTTCACTAAAAGATGTATTGTATCATTCTGAGTTCAGGCATACTACATTCGAATTTCTACCTTGTTCCCTGATTCAGTTAGGATTATAAGATTTAATAATCAAACTGCTCATTCTGGCCTATGGAGAACAGGTAGCCTTGCAATAGTGAAAAACAAAAATGGCTGTAATTCACTATTAGGACATGCTACACACACCAGGACATGTCCTACCTTATACTTACAATCCACCCTGCCCTTGGGCCTACCATAGGGATGTTTGATATGAAGAAAAGGGAAGGTTTAGGGACTGGCAAGTGGGTGCACAGGCCAAGTCAACATGGCAGTACTAGACTGCACCTTGGCTCTGCAATGGCAGGCCTGAGACATACTTTACAAGCTGCTTCTGTGGGTGGCACAACCAGTGCTGCAAGCCCACCAGCAGCATTTGATTTACAAGCCCTGGGCACACATGGTGCACTGTACTAGGGTCTGACAAGTAAATCAAATAACCTAATCATGGAGTCACTAATCAATACATCAATTTAACATAGGGAGCACTTGCACTGTGGCACTGAATAGCAGTGGCACAGTGTCCAACGCGTATAACCAGCAAAAACATATCAAAAACAGAGGTGGCAATCTGACAAAATGGAAGGGAGACTCACGCCAATGATGCCAGGTGTAACACTCTGTATCAAACTTACTGCAAGGTGCAGAGTGACCTCACATTGGAAAAAGGTTTATTACTTCGCAAAGAGAAATTGATTACTCCTTGTAAAATCTGTAATAGGCTGTTGGAGTTATCTCATGACCGACATCTCATAATCACAGCTAGCAATAATGGGTTGTGAAACATTTTTTGGTGGCCTGCTATGGGTAGGTATGTTGAGCATTGGATTGAGAGATGTGCTCTCTGTAAAGCTAATGACAAAGATCTGTAATGCAAGACTCCTCCTATAAGGATTGCAGACTGTCCCAGTGATGTATGGGAAACACTAAGGGCCTCATTACGATGTCGGTTGGAAAGTGTTCCGACCGACTCCTTGGCAGAATTATTTCTGACTGACTCGGGTTCGGGGAGTCCGAGTGACCGTTTATGATGGTTCCGAATACTGGTCGGTTGGACTCCCACTGACTTCAATGGGAGCCTGTGTTCCGACCAACAACACAGGCTCCCATTGAAAGAAGGGGTGGGTGCAGAAAACCTTGCACCCTGTGGTGAGCACCCCATGGTGCCTGACACACTCTGCATGGTTGGAAAGAGGCCCCCCATGGCTACCGCCACGGGCCCCATCTGGAGGCCTCTGGGTGAAGGGGGCCTGCTATGGGCCCCCAAAGTTGGGGCCCATAGCAGGCCCACTATAGTTCGGAGCCTTTCCAACCGACATCGTAATGAGGGCTTAGTGTTGATTTTCTTAGTCCTTTCCAGTTGCTGCCACTACATCAAAGGTATGCTATTGTCATGGTAGACTATGTTTTCAAGTGGTTTAAGGTAAGGTTCTTGATGGAACCCAATACTAGGAGTGTGATCGTGTTTTTTGCATATATCTTTTTAAGGGAAGGATTTCCTTCGGAAATGATCTTGGACAACTGAGTGCAATTTACATCACGTGAGCTGACTTATTTTATGTGTCATGTTGGTATAAAGCAGAAGAAGTGCAGTTTGTATCATCCCCAAAGCAATGGCTATGTGGAAAGGATGACAGATTGGTCGGTGAGTGCATCCGAGGTGCTGTCAATTATGGGTCATGTGTTGAAGATGCTGTGAGAGCAATGTTGTGGGCATACCGCAATACACCGCACAGTGTCATTGGTGACACGCATTTATGACTGTGAGGGGGCATAATGTGTGTGATACACTGTTCCCCAAGTAGCTCACCATGTTTAAGTGAGAGGTGAGTAGGTTGCCTGAAGGAGATTATGGAGAGATCCTTGACAGAGCAAGAAACAACATTATGTGTTGTCAAACTAAAAGTAAAATTAGATTTGATGTCCTTAAGAACATCAAAGACAAGTTTTGGATAATTGGAGATTCTTTACGCGTCAAGTTACTCAAGAATCAAGTCATGAAAGGAGATCACAGTGGTGGAATTGCGAACATGTGGTCAAAGTGATGCCCATTGAAGATAGCTTGCCTGACAAAGATGATACTGCCCAGATTAATGATGAAGTCAGCGATACCGGTGTTACCAAAGCCACATCTGAGAAGGAGACACTTACTCACCAAATTCAGCAAAGAGGTCATGATCTTCCTTCAAAGTACAAAGATTTTGTTTTATCATGGTTTCTAAGTGTGTTGTTAATTCTGATAGGGGTTTACTTTATTATATGGCAAATATTATTTGTAATTTTATTTGAGAGACACATACCAGATAGCCATAGGTCATGATTTCAATGTTGCATATTGTTTCAATTCATTTTGTTTGAGTTCAACATTTTTTTTTATGTCTAGTGCTGTGTCACGTGGTGTTTAGCGTTCTGCTGTGTGGCTTTCCTTAACGTGCTGAGCATTCCAGCATCCAGTTTAATGGAGCTGCAGACTCTGGCATGGTCCACACATGAGTGAGACTTTTGGAGGTGTGACCCGGTGGAGACAACAGTTTAATTGCTGCTGCAGCTGCTGCCCCATATCGCAGGCTTGAATAAATGTACTTTAAAACGTATCTGGAAGTCTCCAATGGCTGTTTTCTCCTCGAGACAGGAACTCACTCCCTTGAGAGATATGTGTTAAGAGGGAATGTATAGATGTATGGAGGCTGAAAGAGTGGTCTACGAAAGCTGCAGCTGCCACAGGAAATATAAAAATATTTTAGGGAAATGTAGAGCCTGCCACGGATTGACAGACAGCTCGAATGACATTTTGGGTAGAGAGACCCTGCCATAATGCCATCGCCTACCTAGGGGGCACCAAGATGAAACACACCAGCAGAGGTGCCAAGAGCGTCCAGGATTCGTGATACACACCACACAGGCAGGAGGGGGAACAGTAGAGATAGAAGATGGAAACATACACGTGCATAATTGTTTACTGCTTGGGCATAAACCATTGTATGTGTAAAATCAAAAAAAATATTTCTTTAAAGAAAAACTAGCACTAGAAAAAGTCTGAGAAACTGACATTGAAGTTATAATATGAGATAACATTAGGCTAATGTTGAGCCTCCAAAAATGTGACATTTGTTAAACCCTATTAGTCAGGAGTTAGATATGAGATCTGTATTTGGATAGTCCGTAGGGCTGAGGAGAAACAAAAGAAAGAATAATAATACATTTACACTGTGCTCGTAGGTGCACTAAAAATGTAAGCACAAAGAAAAGGGACAGGAATGGAGAAAGTCATAGTGACTCAAGCATTTTGAAATAGATATTTGGATTAGATCAAGGATGAACAATCAATATGTCATTTGAAAGAAATTAGCAACTCCTAAAAATGAAGAAAAATGAATGAAGGTGTCTAAGAAAAAATGATCTATACTTTTATAAAAATGTATCATAAAGCAATTAATATTCATAATTCAAATGCTCCAAGAGGGCTTGAGTGTGGAAAATAACAAAGTTTTGAATATTCACGGTATTCCAGAAATGGGGTTCTGTTGCTTCTTCCTTCACTCTGCGGGTCCTGTTTCCCTGGCCTGTTTTCTGAAAAATATTAAAATTTCCATGCCGTACGTTAGGTGGTGTCTATCACTCTTCTACACTTTCACCTGGTCTCTTTCTGAGCCATTATAATCTCCAGTTTGCTCTCTGGTGGTCTCAAGGTAGCTGGGGTGGAGTTTAGTTACAGCGTATTCCACTGCTAAAACATTCTGGGGCATATTATCAACAAACAGCGATGATTATCGATAAGCGTGTATAGTGCGTTTTTTCTTATCGCCGGCCATCACTGGATTTTATCACCGAGATAGCGCATTGTTATCAATGCTTATCTCCAAGGCGATAATAAATCCAGCGATAGCGGAGAAATGCAGGAATATCGCATGAAATCCAGCTATAAAAACTCAGCGATAGGTAAAACCTTGATAATACGACATGGTGCACTTAGTCTGACAAACCACCTCCCATAGGATAATATAGCTAAGTCAGGAATTTTACAGACGTTAGATTCCAGCATTAATGGGGGCTTAGCGCGATTTTAACTGTCGCTACGCTGGTCCGAGGCATCATTGTAAATATCCCGAAGCTGCGTCCACGATGTATTACCATGAAGTTATGTGAGGAACGCCTACTTTGCATCTCATTAGCGATGCGTTAGTAAAACGGGTGCTAGCACAAGGAAACACGCGCTAAAGCCTGTTAGCGTGTCCTTGATGATACTGCAATTAAATTATTGCTGCTTTTTGACCGAAAACGGCCGCTAAAGCCACGATAATGGGCTTGATAATATGCCCCTCAGAACTCCATCACCATCGTATGTATACATTACCTGAGTTATGTTTAAAACAGTCTTCTGGCTGTGTTGACCAACTCCAGTACATTCTTGATGAATACCTGCTACCGAAACAAATGTGTACAATTGTGGCCATTTTAAAACCTATGTAAAGGTTTTAAATGACATATGGTTTTAAAAATCACTGAAACATGGGATAGAGGAATTTGCAGCGTACAACATTCTCTTTGTGGTAAAAGATGTTAAGGTGCATTTTTATTTAAAAATCTCATTCAGGCAGAAATACCGTGTTGCGCTATACTCAGATGATATGCTTCTTTTTCTTGAAAGAGCCACAGCGCTCCAGACCTTGCTGCCTAAAATTCCTCAAGCTGTATGATGAGGCGCCTGGACTTCAGGTTAATGAAGGGAAGTCCTACTTATTGGAGGTAAAAAGTGACGCTCTAGGCAGGTTTGGTTTCCTAACATTTCTACTCGGCAGACTTCTTTTAAGCATCTGGGGGTACGTGTCTTCCCTCATGGGTTTGTATGGCCCTTAATTTCAGGGATTTGGACCTGCAGGATTGATCGCGGCCTGAGAAAATTCGATTTTCGATCGTGATCGTATCGACCAGCCATTTTGTGCTCCGCCGCCATTTTGTGTTGCCCTCACTCAGGCAGCACGACGATCGAAGCCTTTTCTGCTTTTCCTGCAATATTGTGTCGAAATAGCCTTGTGCCTCTGTTTACAAAGCTGGTGTTAAAGACTGACCGAGTACACTAATCCCTGTCTGGTTTTTCTAATCCCTGTCTCTACTATCTGTTGGTTCACACTATTCTTTTCTGACTTTATCTCATCTTCTGGCCTTCGCTGTCCTTCGCTCGTATTCTCTCATTTCACAACTGTCCTCCAAAACACACAAACGTAGCTCGCCACCTGCAAACCAGTTACAGACATGTTAATACCTTAACCTGTGGGAGGGTTGGCAAACACAGTTAGAGGAGAGGTTTCTTCGAGTTACTCGATACTTTTGTTTTCCGACTTTTTCTATTGGCTCTGACTTTCCTTCGGGCTATTCCTACTGGTTTTTCATGTCTGTTTTAGGTGTGTTCTTAGTTAATGTATATGTCACCTATGTACTTTAAAAGACTGTGCGCCACGGAGTGAAGTGGCAGTCTCCTGAGAACATACCGTGTGTACTTCTAGGACAACTGTACTAGCTGCAGCTAATAAAATCTGATCTTTTACGCTAACAGAGTGTCCCCGTGTCTCTGTGTAGCTAAGCAGGAGAACCCAGGAGATTAAGGCATACCCTGCGCCGCCAGGTCCAATTGGTTCTGGTTCTTCAAATGGCGCCCAACCAGGGGCGGCTTTAGTGGTAGTGGTTCTGCCTGAAGGTCGTGAGGAACCCCGCAAGAAAATTTGGGAGGAATCGCGAGCCACGTCAAGCGACCCCTGTATGTCGAAAGTGGTCCGAAGGTCTTTTGCAGCGCGGTTACTCCTTCCTGACGGCTACTGACGACTGCTGCCCTGACTGCTGCCCTGCCTTGGCCCTTCCTTTGGTGATGTATGGTAAGGCGAGACGATAGACGGGCCTCTGTTGGTGTAAGAAGACATCCTTAGTTAAGTATTTGGTGGGTCGATCCCACAATTTTGGTCCTTTGTTTCTTTGTTCCTTTGTTTCTTTGGTCCTTAGATTCGACTATTGCAATAGCCGAAGCCGAGGGGTAAGTGCATTTGTGCTGCGTAAACTGAGTTTTACCCCCTTGATGTTTGTGAACAGTCCGGTGAAATCACGAGATGCCTGGTCTGACTAAGTTTGGAAAAATTTGTTGCTTTGGTTGTGATAGGGATTCCCGGCTTGAGGACTCTTGTCCGATTCCTTCGGTTGGAACTCCCACATATGAGCTCTATTCAAAACATGGTGTTGGCCCCATTGCCTTTAACGAGACATGGACCCGATACACGAAGAAATATGGTGTTTTAAAATGGCCAGAAAATGGTAGTTTCGATTCTGATGTGCTAGATAATTTGGAAGCAGTTTTATTCAAAAGAAAAGCCCGGCCGGCGATGTTTGACTCTTTCCGCCTTTGGCGTAAGGAAGCCAAACAGAGAGAAATTAAGCAAGCAAAATGAGATAGGAAAGCACAGGGTATGGCAATTATACAGGCTGCCCAACAATTTAAAGATGATAAAATTGATAATGCGATGGAAATTTCAGAAAGACAGCATCGTATGGCGATAGATAAATGCTATCCGATGTTGCCTGTTTCCCCTTCCGATAACAAAAAAGATTTAGAAGAAGATCCCCTGATGTCTCATTTATTGAGATTGCCTCCGCCCTATGCACAAGGTGCTAATGCACCCCAGTTATTACAGCCTGTTCAGCCGCCAGTAGTACCTCCGCCTGCTCCGGCTCTTTCACATTTGCCCCTTCCAGTATTACCGCCTCTACCAGCTTTGCCTACAACTTTAACTTCTTTGCCCTCATCTCCTGATCTTCGATCTCCTTTGCCTTCTGCTCCTTCTGCAATTACCGGTTCTCCTTCCGTTTGTTCGCCTAATACCTTGCCCCCTATCCTTATGTCCAATTCTCCGTCTATGCGTAAGCGACTTACGGACACTGTCACTGGTATTCTATCTCCTTTCTTTGAAGCTTTAAATGTGTCTCCGGCTTTTGCTCGAAGACAGTCTCGTAGTCAGTTCCCAGATTCTGAAGAACGAGAAAGGTTGAACTCACTCGCACGTAAATGGATCGAGAGGGTTCCACAGTACAGTGTGCCCGATATTATGCCTACCTTCTTACAATGGAATGCGCCTACGCAAAGATATGTTTTCAATATAATGTGTGATACTCTCATTAAAGAATGGGAGGATGTGAATTTGAGTTCGGTTCCACAGGGTCTGTTAGATGTTCAGACTAACTTTGATAAAGGACTTGCTGTGGGTCCTAAGGTTGAGAACGCTATAAGGACACTTGTTACTTTTAGAACCTTATTGTCTTCTCAGACTTGCCTTGATTCCGATCCGTCGGTTAGACTGACACTGAAAAATTATCCCATGAGAGAGGTTCCTCCAGTTTGGAAGGAAGAAGTTGCAGCTCAAGGTAATAATCCAGCTATTCCTGCTCACTTCCAGCGTATAGGGGTACATGTCCCTTGGAAACGATCTGAAGTTTTAGCCCTTAAGCAGACTCTACCGGATCCTCGTAAAAACCCTGTGGGTTATTATAAAGAATTATCACAGACGGTTGATGCTTGCATCATGAATCTAGCTGATATCGATATGTTGATGGGAAATGTAGTCCCACAAGCATTATGGGCTAAGATTCGTAGAGAGGATCATGTTCAAGCATTAGGAGGTGATTGGGCTGCTATAATTGCCGCGGATGCAGCTCAAGTGGGTGGTGCCAAACCTGAAACTTTAATCTCGGAAATCCCTGGTAGGGTTATTACATTAATGAAAATGATGATGCCTGCCTTAAGAATTAACTGGGATAAATTAGCGGCATGCAAACAAAAGAAAGATGAAAGTGTCTCTGATTTCTTTACTCATTTTGAGGAGACATTTATTGATCACAGAGGTCAAGATATGGCTACAGAGGGTGGACAGCGATTATTCGTGGCCAAATTTGTATTTAATTTGCTTCCTGAGCTGTCACACAAATTGAAAGATTCTGAAAGTTCATGGGCTGTTTCTTCTTCTGCCCAGATATTGGCTACTGCACAATATTATAAAAATAGAGATAAAGAACAAAAAGAAAAACAAGAGAAAAAGACAAAAGAATTGAAAACGAAGGTTCTCTTGCAACATGCTTATCCTCCTCGCTATGTTCAGCCTCAGTTTCAACAGCCTCCGCAGTTTCAGAGGTTGTATCAAAAACCTGAGCCATTTATTCCGCGACCTTTGTTAGTACCTAATCAATGTGCCTATTGTAGAGAGGAAGGTCATTTTAAGAATAGTTGTCCAGTTTTATTGCAGCGCACTGGAACACTATCTGCTCCACGAGGTCGTGCTGGCCTCCAGTCAGCAAATAGAGGTAGAGGTCAAGGTGTGTTGACTCAAGAACAGTGTGTCCTTCCTCCTCCTAATTCCGTGAATTACTTTGATCAGCAAAATGCTCGGTCTACGCAATATTACAATGAAGACCATTATATTGAAGGCGAGAATGAAAGTCTTCATGCTAACTAGGACAGCCTTGGACAAAGTAAGGGAGTTGTGTCGATTCCAGTAGATCAGAATGGACCTTATGTTAATGTCACCACAATGGGTATTTCAGAGCCATTTCTCCTAGATACTGGTGCGATGAGAAGTTCTATCATTCATTCCAAACTCCCTGGGGCACCTTTGTCTGGCTTAACAAATGTTTCTGTAGGATTTTCTGGCGCCCCTGTTCGTAATCCGGTTTCTTGCCTTTTGCCTATTTCAATTGGCCCTTATGATTTGGAAGCTCCGCTTCTTTTGACGAATGGTTGCGGTGAGAATCTGTTGGGTTTGGACTTATTGAAAAGAATGCATGCTACGATATATTGTTCTCCTTCTGGTGTACATCTTACTTTAGGACAGAAACTGACTTCTCCAATGTCTTTGTCCAAAGATCAGTTTCCACCTGAATTGCTTTCTCTTCCGGCAACGCTTTGGGCTACGGGTCCGAACGATGTGGGTTGTCTTGAAATTCCACCTAATGTTGTCACTCTCAAGCCTAATGTTGAATTGCCACGTATTCCGCAGTATAGAATATCTACTGAAGGTGAAAAAGCGCTTTTGGAAATCGTTCATGATTTGATTCAGAAGGGTGTGGTTGAGGAAACGAGAGGAAACATATGCAACAGTCCTATTCTTCCTGTTCTTAAACGCACTGATCCTTCTCAGCCTCCTGTATATCGTTTCGTAATTGATCTCCGGGAGGTAAACAAAATTGTTGTACCTCAATTTCCTGTTGTCCCAGATATCACTGCTCTGTTGACAATGATACCTTCCACAGTGACTTGGTTTTCTGTTATCGATCTAAAGAATGCCGTCTTTAGTATTCCCATTGCAGAAGAAAGAAGGGATTTTTTGGCTTCTCTCTTGGAGGCCGAAGCTTCCGGTTTAAGCGTGCACCTCAGGGCTATTGTGAAAGTCCCTCTATTTACAGCCAAGCTTTAAAATGTCATCTTGATACTTTTCATTTGCCGTCTGGTGCTGCTCTTATACCATACATGGATGACTTGTTAATCGCTGCTGATTAAGAGGATATTTGCAAAAATGTGACTGTTGCATTGTTACGTCATTTGTTTGATCTGAATCACAAGGTTTCACCTTCTAAACTACAATATGTTCGTTGAGAGGTTACCTATTTGGGTCATCTCCTATCAAAGGAGGGACGACGATTAACCCCAGAACGAATTCAGGCAATTGCGCAAAAATGTCTGTGCCATCCACACAAAGGGAGGTACGTGCTTTTCTGGGTATTACTTCTTATTGTAAGCAGTGGATTCCGAACTTTTCTTTGTTGGCCAACCCTCTGGTGGCACTCACTTTGAAAGATACACCTCAGCCCCTTCCGTGGACTGACGAATGTCAGAAGAGTTTTTCTGACTTACGTACTGCTCTGTGTTCTGCTCCTGTATTGGGTACTCCTGATTACAGTAAGCCGTTCACGCTCTATGTCCATGAAAAATAAGGTTGTGCGTTGTCAGTTTTAACGCAGCGTTTTGGAGACAAACAGCGACCATGTGCATATTTTTCGGCTACGTTAGATCCAGTAGCTAAAGCATTGCCTAGTTGTCTTAAAGCGACAGCAGCAGCAGCAATTTCTATTCGACAGTCTGCTGGAGTAGTGCTAGATAACACACTTATTGTTATGGTGCCGCATGCGGTGGATACCTTACTAAACCGAACAAAAACACAACATCTTACGAGTGCTCGTTTGTCTGGATATGAGTTGACGCTTTTGGCTAGTCACGTGCACGTCAAACGATGTGACAGTTTAAATTCAGCTACTTTGTTGCCTCTTCCAGTAGATAAAGATGACCAAGAACAACATGATTGTTTCCTCCGTGCTGAGGAAGAAACAAAAGGAAGAATTGACTTGAAAGATACACCGCTGGAAAATCCGGATGGAATTCTATGGGTGGATGGTTCTTGTTTCAAGCTTCCTAATGGAGATACAGTTTCAGCCTATGCTGTTACTACTTTACATACAGTCGTGGAGACAGCACGTATCAGACACAATTCAGCTCAAGCAGCAGAACTGATAGCTTTAACGAGAGCCTGTGTGTTGTCCAAAGGAAAAAGAATGAACGTGTACACCGATAGCCAATATGCTTTTGGTGTGGCGTTCAATTTTGGGCGTCTTTGGAGAGAGAGGGGATTCCTTACTTCCCACGGCACTAAAATACAACATGGACAATTAGTGACTGATCTTCTTGAGTCAATTTCTTTACCTGCCCAAATAGCAATTGTGTAGTGTAGTGCACACAAAAAGATTACAGATGATGTTGGTCGAAGAAATGCATTTGCAGATGTAGTAGCGAAAAAGACAGCCAGAGATGCTACAAGTCGAATGTATGTTGCGGGTCCTGCGAATTGGGTTAGAGAGAGAGAAATGTATGAGGATACAGTAGAAAGTGTAAGGTCAATTCATAAAGAGGCTACAGAGAAAGAATTGAGCAAGTGGAAAGAAAGTACAGGAATGTTGGATGAGATGGGATGTTGGGTGGAATTATCTGAGCACCAACGTTGGCTGTTACCAGATGCCTATGTACTGCCGGTAGTTACTATGGCGCATGGTCCAGCCCACTTAAGTGCGAAAGGAATATGCAAGCTTCTGGCTCCAGTATGGCAAAATGAAGGAATCCCAAAGTGTGCAGACAATGTAGTGAAACATTGTATTGTTTGTTTGATGTACAATCCGGGAAAAGGAACCCCAACTCCCGCAGGTCACTTTGCTCCTCCGACATATCCATTTGAGGTGTTGCAGATCGATTACATTCATATGGAACGATGCAACAACCTCAAATATGTTCTGGTGGTAGTATGCGCCTTTTCTAGGTGGATAGAAGCATACCCTCTAAAAGACAATACAGCCTTATCCACAGCCAAAGTTCTACTAAAAGAATTTTTCCCCAGGTTTGGTTTGCCGCGCATTGTCTGGAGTGACAATTGGAGCAAATTTGTGGGCCAAGTCATGCAAAAAGTTTGTGCGGGTCTTGGTATCAAGCAAAAGTTCCATGCGGCAAACCATCCACAGTCAGCGGGTTTAGTGGAATGCTACAATGGAACTTTGAAACTCAAACTAGCGAAAGTGCAGGCAAGTACAGGACTTAATTGGCCTGATGCTTTACCATTAGCTCTTCTCTCCACCAGAACAGCAGTACACTCTCGTTTGGGACTTAGCCCTTACGAAGTGGTTTTTGGGCGCCCAGCTAATATATGGGGAGTCCCTCGCCCTAAGAAATACTCAGACTTGCCATATCCAATGTTGATTGATTACTTGCATGAACTTACAACTAAATTGCGTGTTCTCCATCAACAGGTTCAGAGTGCTTTGCCGGAGGCTTCCACAGACCCAGGTCATTCCATCCAGCCAGGTGACTGGGTTTGCGTGAAGAATTTCCAAAGAAGGAAGAACTTAGAGCCCAGGTGGAGGGAGCCCCGAATGGTTTTGCTTACGACGAGAACAGCAGTAAAAGTCGAAGGAAAGAAGAACTGGATTCACGGCGTGCACTGCAAAAAGGTTCCTTTGCCTTTGCCCTTCGATCAGTGGGTCCGTAGGGGTATTAGAGACTCTGAGAGCGAGAAGGTTCCACGGTTTGTACCTTTTAGTGATGCACGCCTGAATGGAACATTGTCTGAGAAAGAGGACGACGACATTCTTCAAGAAGCAATACCACCACATCGTCGCTTGAATACAACAAATCCGCGAACATTGTTCCGAGACCAAACTGCACCTGATAAAGAACACTATAACCTAAGACCTAGACTAAAGAACACCTAAGATTTTTCTCTCTCCTATGTAGTATTCCATCCCGGTTGCAGGGTCACGGTAGGAGTCTTGGTTGTGACCTGAGTAGTGGCAATAGGCCTGCAGGACTTGCAGTGTCATAGGACGGCAGATAATCATAATCAAGTGATTAAGGAAGATTGCAGTGAGCATCCATTAGAAAGATGGAAACTACATTAGACAAAAGAGAGAGAAAGGATAAAATGAAAGAAGAACCCTGTAGATTAATGTACAGTCATTCTAGTATAGCTTTATGTATTATTATATTATGGTGTATTCTTTTGGCGTGTATAAATCGGATTGTTATTGCTCTGCAGCGAAAAGTTGTCTCTCCTTCTACCTCCTCGTCTTCTTCTACTGTCTCTCCACATCTATTTCATACACTTCCTCAACATGAACTCATAAGAAGAACTGAATATTACAATAATTCATTTGTCCAGTTATTACATCAACACCAATTAGTGATCAATACAACTGACTGTTGGGTGTGTGGACTTATGCCACATACCGCAGAAAAAGGGATGCCGTATTTAGTTCTTCCGTTCTCTTATGGAGGGTTCTGCTTGGGCTTATTTTGTTATCTTCTCCAATGCCTATCAAAGCAAATTCAGACGATCCGTTAGTTCATACATTGGTGGTCCAGATTTTAGTCATAGTTCATTGATAAAGGGAATGGTAGCATTGGCTAAAATCATGGAAAATAGTAAGATTTCTGTTGACGAAAGAAAAGCGTACACTAACTGGAACGTCACCCATTATGTCACTAGCCTTAGTGATAAGGTTAGACAAGGAAAATCTCCACCGATTTGGACTATTCCTCATCAAGGAAATTTCTGTCTGCAAATAAATGGTCAGTCTACTGACCTCGTACAAAGAAACAGCTGTTCCCACACATACGTCTACTCCTCTCAGAACTCGCCGCCTCTAATACCATCTCAAGGCACGTATTTTATCTGCCACGATAGGGCTTATACGTGGTTGCCAACTGGTTTTTCTGGTACCTGTTATATAGCTTTCCTTCTTCCCCCTACTTACACCACTTCTGCAAATCATCATCGAAACAGATATGGCAGAGGAATTTTTGATTCCAAAGAAACAGCAGGACAAGAGGGAGGAGATTTCCTCAAAGGATTTCTTCCTTTTTGGGGTCCAATGGCCAACAGCAGAAATATAAGGCAATTGGTTTGTGTCGTAGAAACCACTATAGACATCACTGTAGGAGCCTTAAGTAATATCACGGCAGAACTACAGGCGGATCGTCTTATGACTTTGCAAAACCGAGTTGCCTTAGATTTTGTTCTTGCGGACCGTGGTGGAGTGTGCAAATTGATCGGGTCAAGTTGTTGTATTTTCATACCTAATGACGCTCCGACAGTATACCAAGCTATCTCTAAATTACATATAATCTCCGAGTCGATTCATCAGGACGAAGGAGATTGGTCATTATTGGAGTGGTTTTGGGGACTACTGTCCAAATGGGGTTGGAAGGTATTGACGTTCCTTGGAATAGTTTTAGCCCTCATTTTCTCTTGTTGCCTTTGTATGCACTGTGGTCCCGCTATCTGCGATCTTTGTGCTACTATGTGCATCCCTAAACCCAAATCACAAAGAACAGAAAATATTAGAATGATGCTACAACAACAGCTCGATGACCTCATGGCCATCGACATTGACTCAGATTAACGTGAGTCTATGTATCTTGCCTGAGTTCTGGCAAAAGGAGGGTCTGAGAAAATTTGATTTTCAATCGTGATCGTATCGACCCGCCATTTTGTGCTCCGTCGCCATTTTGTGTTGCCCTCACTCAGGCAGCACGACGATCGAAGTCTTTTCTGCTTTTCCTGCAAGATTGTGTTGAAATAGCCTTGTGCCTCTGTTTACAAAGCTGGTGTTAGAGATTGACCGAGTACACTAATCCCTGTCTGGTTTTTCTAATCCCTGTCTCTACTATCTGTTGGTTCACACTATTCTCTTCTGATTTTATCTCATCTTCTGGCCTTCGCTGTCCTCCGCTTGTATTCTCTCATTTCACAACTGTCCTCCAAAACACACAAACGTATCTCGCCACCTGCAAACCAGTTACAGACTTGTTATTACCTTAACCTGTGGGAGGGGTGGCAAACACAGTTAGAGGAGAGGTTTCTTCGAGTTACTCGATACTTTTGTTTTCCGACTTTTTCTATTGGCTCTGACTTTCCTTCGGGCTATTCCTACTGGTTTTTCATGTATGTTTTAGGTGTGTTCTTAGTTAATGTAGATGTCACCTATGTACTTTAAAAGACTGTGCGCCACGGAGTGAAGTGGCAGTCTCCTGAGAACATACCGTGTGTACTTCTAGGACAACTGTACTAGCTGCAGCTAATAAAATCTGATCTTTTACGCCAACAGAGTGTCCCCGTGTCTCTGTGTAGCTAAGCAGGAGAACCCAGAAGATTAAGGCGTACCCTGCGCCGCCAGGTCCAATTGGTTCTGGTTCTTCAGACCTCGGACCGCTGGACCATGCTACCATTGAAAAATTGCGTGCCATCAGCATTATTTGTTTGTGTTGAGAAATTATCACTATCCCATCCCCCATAAGTGGTTTCACTCCCTGAATGTAAAGGTTACCATATTTTTGTGGGCTGGGGGCCGACACAAAGTGGCATTTCAGTCATTGCATAAGTCTCCCTTTGATGGAGGCTTAGGGCTATCTGACATTTACTTATATTATCTTGCAGCACACATGGTGCTGGTAATAACTGGTTCACAGGAGAGCAGGATGATCCAGCATAACGAAATGGGAAATATATTAGTTGGGAATAGATGGCCTGCTTCATCTCCTCTATGGAACGCATCTACCAAGTGCCCTGCCTTCCTCTATGAGGATGTCCTTTATTTGCTGGAGGGCTGCCTTTTGCCTTACTGGTTGGACCCGCTCCTTGACCGGGCTGGCCCCCTTATCGCAGGGACCTTGGCTTGGTCAACTCTGGACCCTGTAGACGTTTCTGCCTGGGGATCACCTTTCCACAGTCCTGGGCCGCTCACTGGAGTTAATGCCTCGGATCACGCTACTTGGGCTGATGGAGGAGGTACGGGACCCCAGAGTGGAACGTGTTTTTCAGGGTATGGCTTGCTTGGTAGCCAAAGGGAATGTGGCAGACACATGGAAACAACAGAAACTGCCAACAATTAGGAGTTGGCGTGCGGGGTGGATTGGTGTGCCCAGCAGGAGAAGCCAATCTGGGAAGCTCGAGGCTGTTTTAAAAAGCATGAATGCATATGGGGGAAATTGTGTGGCTGTTAAGGTCTATCGATCTGATATTGCAATGTTATATATCATTGATGTTTGGACTGCTGCTATGTCATGCATGTTTGTCGAACATACATTGCATTGTGCTAGGCTGTGTCTTGCTGCAAAACATTTCAATAAAGTTGGTTATAAAAAACAAAAATCTCATTTAGGCAGTGGCATGTAAAACTGTACTGGAGCATAACAAGAAATCCACTTTGGATTTGGTGTTCAGTAGACCCAGCTTGCAAAATTGTTTAAAAGCATTAGATTATGTTATGTTGTTTCCACGATATGCTATTCAAACACATTGAGATGATTGCAATGATTGTTCCTAAAATATTTAAAAATATAAAATAGACAGATGTTTTTACCCACACTAAGTTTCTGATTGAATAAGCTAGGCAGACTTAGTTACTACATATCGATCACTGCTTCGTGATTTTTATGTCCCTTCTTGCAGAGTTTGAAACCATATATATATAAGTGTCAGCTAGAGCTCAAAGAAAGAAACTAAAGAAAGTGGGGTAAGACACTCATGCACTCATAAAAGAGCATGACATGACTGACAGCTGGTATGACCGACATAAAGGTGTATGCCGGTGCAGGTTCCCAAGCTAACTAGACACATTGATAACAGGCTCTATCTATTAAAGTAATAGGACTATAAGTCCTTCGTCATTGGCGCTAAGAAGGGGGCATTCAGTCCCCTCTGGATCCGTCGACTGTCGATAATGGGGGATTTTGTCACAATACGGCTGACTAAACAGAAAGTACTTTTTATCTTCTCTTTCTTTCTAGTCTTGCTGCAGAGTAGGTCTTTAAGCTTTGTTATTTGTGCAGGGTGGTCAAGGTTTTTTGCATGATAGTCAGATTTCCTTGTGGTATTTGATTATAGACGAGAATCTAGTTGTATTTATTTAATTTTTTTATTAAATTGATGTTTTCAAATTGGCTCATTATTAGTAATGTAGAAACAGGGGGGGTCAGAATTCATGTATACCTTTAATCTGTGTGATGAATGTGAAGAAATGAAATCCAATGCCCAATTATATACATTTTTTCCACACGCTTCTAATTAATAAGAATACATTTCTTCCTGGTTTTGCTCTTACTTCTTCCACAATTTAGCTTTACTTTAATGTGTATTGTAATCTCTGACAGTGAAATTATATCTCTGAAATTCCATCTTTCAAATCTCATCCACAAATACATTGAGAGACCATTCATAGGTCGCTACTGAAAGATGTTATTTTAAAATATCATGGATATTGTTAGAACTGGGGGTCTATAGTTGGCTGAGGTAGGTACCTTAGTCCAAATAGGGACCCTTGCTTCTAGTCAAGAAAAGGAGGGACACACTCTTAGATAACCCCTACTCACCCTCCAATAGCTTGGCACGAGCAGCTAGGCTTATCTCCAAGGCAATTTGTAAAGTATTTGCAACCACACTCCCAAGTAGTAAAGTGATAACACCACAAATGGACACCACACTGATTTTATAAAAATAGCGGCATCTTTCTCAAAAGAAATACAATGAGACCAAATGATAGAAATCTATCATATGCATATTCGTAATATTTCACTGTGGCGATAATTAGGCCAAAATCACTTGTAGGTTCTTGCGGGATTAATGAGCAGTTCACCATGATCTAATGCAGTCCTAATACAACGCTATGCAGTTTGTAATGCAGGTCGTAATGTAGAAATAAGACAGTCCGTGATGCCAGTATTAATGCAGTTTGTAACGCAGGAATAATACAGTTCGTAATGCAAGAATAATGCGGTTCGTAATGCAATAATAATGCAGTTCTTAATGCAAGAATAAGGCAGTTCTTAATGCAAGCATAAAGCAGTTTGAAATGCAAGGAATAAAGCTATAAGACAATCTGCGCGGTCTGCGCGGGCACCACTAGGCCCCAACAACAGACACAACGGTCGTAAACTTAAAGGGGCGGCCCCGGTACTGCTGGACAGGTACGGGCCACTCGGGGACTCAGCACGTCTAACGCGGTGCAGCTGGAGAGAGATTAGAGCACTCCTGTACTCCTCCTACACGCCTCCCTAGGCCACACACGCTTGCGGCTCCTGACCGGAGTCCAAGCCTTACCTGGGGGATGCGCTGCCTCGCTCTCTCTCTCTCCCCGCTAGTTGGACGTCCTGCTGGCAGTCCCGTTTACGTTGCAACTCTGCTGCTAGGAGACGCTGTAGCTGGATGGGTTACGGCGCTGCCTTCTCCTTCGTTGACGATCTTGGGCAGATTCCTCTTGACGAACAACGATCACAATCCCTTTCACGTTGCAGCTTCCTTAGCTTCAAGAAATCGTTTAGCATGCTGCGGCTTGGGCTGACGGTAGCGATCCTTACTCACAGCCTCAGTTACGATGATGACTCGGGCCACAAACAGCTATGCAGCAGCGTGGACGATGTTTCACTTTACGGGTCAATGCGGTCATGGGGCACCTCGTAAACAGCATCACAGACCACAGGGCAATCTCAGGCGTGCAAAAGCACACGCACCAAGCGTCGCTGAGACACAGTTGAAAAATGTGATGTTCATAGGTTTCCACAACAGGGGACCAGCTCTCCTCGGGCCCTTGGAGACAAGTTACTTCAGGACACAGCACACAGCAAAGTTCTTTCAAGCAGGGGGACACAACACACAGCAAAGTCCCTTGTCCTCTCCTTAGTCAAATCAGCACACTGCAGGCCAGCCCCAGAACACACAGCAAGGGCAGCCCTTCTCTTCAGCTGTTCTTATTCAGCAGAGGGTCTTCTTGATCACAAAGTAGTTTCAATCCTTTTTCAGTCTTGAGTTCAGGGGTTTCAGCTCTCACATTTATACCCCTAAATGCCTTTGAAGTCTTTGTGTTCAGGGGGTTCTGAACCCGGTCCAACCCTGTTCTGGGTATCTTCCTGCCAGTGCACACCCTCTCCCTTTGATTGTGAGGGTCTGGGCCTCAGACGCTCTGCAGAAGGTGGAGCCATCCCGTTGTGGCAGCAGCACAGCCCTCTTCACATCCAGGGGGCTACTCCTCCCACCACACCAAATGCAGGCCAGCCTGTTGCTCTCTCACCTACTCCTCCCTGGTGTCAGGACACCTCCCCAGACCCTGTCACATCCAAACCCAGACAGTCAATACACAACCAGGCAGAGGCACGCAGGATGGTTAGGACAAGAAACAAGCCACTTCTAAAAGTGTGGTTTCTAAACACACAATTTAAAAACCATCTTCACAAAAAGATGTGTTATTAAATTCTGAGTTCAGGCACACTAAACCCCATCCCTCCATGCCGATAGGAGGATATGCTGGAAAAATGTTACATGGCATTCCCCATTTCGCCTATAGGCAAGATGGCCTTACAACATGGAAAAACAAAATTGGCAGTATTTCACTGCCAGGACATGGTACACACCTGAGGACATGTCCTACCTTTCACATAAACTGCACCCTGCCCAGGTGGGTACCTTTTGCCTTCTATAGGGGTGCCTGATGTGAAGAGAAAAAGGGAAGGATAAGGCCTGGCAAGTGGGTGCACTTGTCAGGACAACAAAGCAGTTAACAAACTGCACGCAGGCACTGCAGTGGCAGGCCTGAGGTCTCTTTTTCGGGCTACTTATGTGGGTGGCACAATTAGTGCTGCAGGCCCACTAGTAGCATTTGCATTACCAGCCCTGGCACACATAGTGTATTTTACTAGGGACTTTTCTAGTAAGACAAACACATCAATTATGGACAACCAATTACCATAACACTTTACACAGAGAGCATATGCACTTTAGCACTGATCAGCAGTAGTAAAGTGCCCAGAGTCCTAAAACCAACAAAAAACAGGTCAGAAACAATAAAGGAGGAAGGCATAAAGTTCAGGGATGACCCTGCAAAAAGGGCTAAATCCAACAGATAGCAATTTGGAGACATCAAATCTTCCTAGTGATCATCTAAAAAGGGAATGAGACTTCTTTCATGTTTTTATTCAGGATTTTAGCCAGAGAGTTTAAATCAACACTTTGGTATCTGACAATGTTACTTTCATGGTTCTGCATGATGAAATGAAAGTAATAAAAATCAGATACAAAAGTCAACCAATGAAGGCTCGTGGATGAAGCATTTGCAATATGTTCTCAGGCTTAACGTCATAGTGAGTGATCAGGTTATATTATCACCAGGGCCACTGGAATTATGCAGTAATGGATTATGTGGCAATGGAGTGCCAAATTATGAGACAGGGTTGACAAAATGAAGACAAATCATGTGGTCTAAGGCAGCGATTTAATTGTTTTGTAATTTGAATATATTTTAATAGTTGTACCTATATAGTGCCAACTTAACAAATGAATGCAGCAATCAGAAACGAAAGATCATCAGATAAACTTTGGAAACAGTCTCCTATTGTGCTGAACTATGTTTTGGTGATCTTTCAGTAACTTTTTTTATCTGTTTGAGCAACAACAAAGATTTTGGGTGAAATCTGCAAACTATACAGTACATGGTGAATTATGTCTCAAATATGGCAATTTCATAATTATGTGGGAAAACACCTCTGCCATATAATATTGCTTAATTCCAGTGGCTCTGATTACGGCCCGTTTACTTGGGGAAGCTTGAGTCGAGGTAGTATCGATAATAAATATAAGGCTCAAAAGTGCTTTATTCCGACCAATCTTGCTTCGCAGAAGCAGGCCAATAATTCAAAATCGTTAAATTACTTTTTTCAATATCCTTGAAAGTCCAAGAGGTTAGAGTAAGCAGGTTCAGGACCCTTCTCAAAAAGACAAAAACAATTCAACAGCTGTTGTGGCCCTTCTGACTTCAAAAATTCTAGGAGCAACCTGCTTTGTGGATGATAAGATCAATGCTTTCTATAGACAGTCCAGCAGTGTTTTGAGAATTGCCTTTCAGAGAAAATATCCCACACCACCTACTTCTATCTTTCTCATCACTTTTGTGACTTGTAACAGACTCAATACCACCCGGCACGTAGGCCCAATTTTCCAAAATAGCTACTAAGATGCATAGCCAGGATGCTCTGCCAGAGTCAACATACATGCACCACGTATTATGCTGATGCCAGCTCAGTGGCGTAGCAAGGTCAGGTGGTACCCAGTGCGGAAAATTTCTTGTCACCCCCGGCTTGACAAAATGGCAACAATAAGTGTTTAAAACATATATTTTCGCAATTTTGTCACACCCCTCAGTGATGACACCCAGGGAGGCCCGCTCCCACCACACCCCGCGTCCTACACCACTGTGCTAGCTCTCACATCCCTCACCCAGCCTACTCCACATAAAACCAAACCATCCCCCTTCCCAGCACCTACCTGTCATCTCTCCACTGGAGTGAGGTGCATAAAACACTTGCCATAGCTCCTATGTGAATTAATCTTGTCCCCAAGTGTTTGTATTACCTTTCTTAAAGCAAGGTAATGGATTTACACCTCCTCATACCACGATGCCATAGCAGATGCCATAAAACATTGTTCAAGAGCCTGCCACTGTAAACTGCCAATTTTCCTCCTTTGGCAGATGCAAGTGTTTATATCTGACATTGTTTTGTGTAACAAGTTTTGTGACCAGATCCCCTTTTCACTGGCACTTGTTTATTAAATGTATGGCAGAACACACCTGTCATTATCATAAAGTGAGTTATTAGTTTAGGAAGGCGGGTCCATACCAAATTAATAAAACACCCTCAGTAGGTCATGTAACAGTTCTAAGAGAAACTCCACTCAACCACTGATAGTAGTGGCACAAGTAGCAGGAAATTATCCAGGAAGATATATGTTATGTTCATGAAGTACCATGCATTTTAAAGTGAAGAAAACAAAACATTAAAATTCCCAGACAAGTTTATAAAAAATAAAGAAAATAATAATTAGCAAATATGCACCACGTGGACACGAATCAGATAATTTCAACGGGAGATAGTAATTCTTACATTTGTAATAGAAAATGGTCACTAAAAAGGCACATAGAGCTAGAAATATAAAGATCCCTTTAGTATGGATGCAATATCCAAAAATGGCCTCCATGGGCAACTTTTGCACCAGAAACAAAAGCAAGGAAAAAAAATTAATAGCACTCTATTCAAGTCAATCTATCTTTATTTGGCATTATGCCATGAAAATACATAAAAAACATCCCAATACGAGCAATAAAACATTGTTAAAATGGTCATTAGATTATTATATCGAAAAACAATATCTTTAATAACATTCTATAAACGGTTCCTAGCAATAATTTAGGAAGGTTCATCATAGTATACATAGTTTTGCAGAAAACGTCCATTAGAGAGTTCCAAGCTCGTAGCGTGTTCTGATTTGAAGTACATAATTTGGCCTAGCAGTGGTCATAAGGTCAGGAGAGAAGTCAATACATTTCCTCCAGTGGACTTCAGTGCTTGTAATCCTCTGGGTGCTTTTCTGTAAGACTCCAGTAACGACTCAAAGTGGGAGACAAGCCTCTCATCCCCTGATGCAGCCAAGAGTCTGACAACGTTCTTGATGCTGCAAAATTAACCCTTGGGTCTCTCCAACAGCCTCCAAGATCCTCAGGGCAGGTTTCCAGGCATAAAGTCTCTCTCTCTAGCCAAAGCTCTCCCAGGCACCAGTTTCAAGGGATCAGTGGGTCCTCATGTAGAGCAATGAGCCATTCTGCATTTTTTTGAGTGAACAGGAGGCCGATCAATGACCCTTGGTGAGCAGTTCCAGTCTTTAGGTGTCAGCAGGAGTCAAGATCCTTCCCTTTTGTTCCCCATAAATCAGGCATCAGGCAAACTTGCATTTCCTTCCAGATTTTACTTTCCAGACTCTCGGGTATTCTAATGAGGTGGTGATTAGGGGTTTGGCTTAGGCTGTGTGCTAGCCAGTAATTGGATAATTTCTTACACCCAAACCTGTCTATTTTCTTGCAGAATTCCAGCCTGTTTTTCTACAGGGCAAAGGTACTTTTCTTTGTTCATTGTCACTACAATGCTCTTAAACTGCAGCCCAGACAGAGACCAATGGGACTCCCTGAAGACACATATTTCAGCATATATGTGAGTGGTGTAAATACTCACTGATGTACATATGTGAGATTACATTTCACTCCACTGAAGTATTACATGTGCCAACTATATATTGACCTTACTTGAAAGTTAAATATGCCAATTAGATGACAGCAGTGTTACAGTACAATTTTCAGGCCAGAGCACTTCCACAGTGCTACTAAAGAGCAATGCCAGAGTGCAAAGGATCAAAATATCTGCAAGTACGCTGTCTCTAATAAGGTACACAGTCTGGCTTGACCTTACAGAAAAGGTGAATTTCCTACTGATTTTATCATAAAATATTTACATAGCATACCGATACAAGGTGTTTGGGATCTTTATATATAACCAGAGTAAATAAGGGATGCATTAAGATAGGGAAGGGTTTCATGTAACTAAATGAGATATGAGATTAGCTCAAAACAATGTAGATAGTGAACAACCAGGGAATGACAGAACAAAGTGCATGCTTGAATTGATCCCAATCACAAAGCGCTCCTTCCAGAACTGTGGACCCTTGGGAAGTGATGTGTGCGTCGTAGAAACCACTATAGACATCACTGTAGGAGCCTTAAGTAATATCACGGCAGAACTACAGGCGGATCGTCTTATGACTTTGCAAAACCGAGTTGCCTTAGATTTTGTTCTTGCGGACCGTGGTGGAGTGTGCAAATTGATCGGGTCAAGTTGTTGTATTTTCATACCTAATGACGCTCCGACAGTATACCAAGCTATCTCTAAATTACAGACGTTTCCCACAGAATATCGTATAATGCACTCTCAGGACAAAAATCCATTTATTGCATCTTCACAAAGCGAAGTGAAGATGCAATAAATGGATTTGTGACCGCATCTGTACCTTGTCCTGAGAGTGCGTTATACAATATTCTGTAGGAAATGCTTGAATAGATGTGTTATAATTAGGCACACGTTTCTACGTTTTGCAGTATGAGGATTCTATGTTGATGTAGCTACACAGAAAAATATCTTTACTGCCAACTGGAGTCATGAATTTGGATGTTTCCAATAGCAAGGTATCTTTTCTTCCACGTCCTTTAGAACCTCCTGTAAAGGAGACACAATATAGGTAGGGTGTGCCACTGTAGTGAATGGCATTGAGGACAAAGATGTAAATGTTGAAAAGGATCTAGTCTGTGATACGTAGCCAATGAGGACAGATGAGGACAGGGAAGATCGACATGATATGGTTGTATGTTTTTTGCACCATGTGCAAGCCTTGCTGTTCAATGGAGGCAAGCTGTGAGTTGTGCTCAGAAATAGATGGGATCTCCTGCCAGATGGCTTTTTAAAACCCCAGGCATGAAATTGCAAGAGATGTGGAGGTGAAAGCTTGTTTTTTCCTCCTTTGGAGATTTGTGGGATAAATGTTAGATGAGTTAGTCATTAAACTCAGGTATTTGATTATTAATGCAAGAAAAGGATACATACTGCTTAGATTCAGTAACATCAAGAGTGCTATCTCAAGATTTTTTCATGTTGACATCAGGCGGAATTCTGATTTTCTGGGTTTAATGGTAGAAAATGATGCTTCATCCAAAAATGTAGATTGATGAGTCATTTTCTTAGGATGTTTATGTCCTCAGTAGTAGACGATTTCGAGATGCGGCTGTGGTTTGTCTACATATTGATGCAGGTGGACATCAAAGTCCTTCAAGGTCAGTCTTTGAGGGTTCATGTAGAGGTAGACTGTCTCCCTAATACTTTGACTTACTTCCTCTGACATGAGTTTCCGATGCTTATATGCAGGTAAAAATATTTACATTCTCATTAATTAGTACAGAATCACAAAAAAACATGTTTTTAGTGCAAGTCAAACTTGTAAAGTTGGACTTTTAAGTGTCATACTAGCTTACCAATATGTACACTGCCATCCACTTTATGGTGGTATATTACTTATGACCTGTCATATTCTTAAACATGCAGGTATAGAAAGCTTATATTTTTTTTATTTTGAACAATATGCGCTTGGACCTTCCTGCTTCAAGACACATTTACAGATGGCTTACCTTATGGCAGATCTAATAAAATCTGTCCGACAGGTACTTTTTTAGATTATACCCTTGAGACATAAGCCAAAATGTGAAACAGCTGGTTATTGCCAAGCCCATCTACTATGTTTGAACTATATCCAAATTGGCATTGTGCATGCAAGTGAAACTAAGGATTCACCCTTCCTGATTCAGATTTCTTTCTTTGCTTCCTTCTGTCTCATTTCTCTCACTTTCTGATTCTGAGTCGCATCTAATTCTTTTTCTTCTCATTGCTGTAGTGCCACTGGGCCCATTTACTTTGTCTCACGGTATCTTCTTACACAACCCCTTAGAGTTATTTCCTTTGTCCTCTTAAAGATCTTTCAACCGTGCCGAGAGGGATTGGATATAGGAGATTCAATATAGTCACCCAATGAGGACCAGGAATTAGGTAACTAAACTACAAACGTGTAATAAGATTCATGTATATAACCCTCAACACCATGCTATACAAATACAGAATTACCACAGCTAGACCAAAGGCCCTGAAGAAAGTCAGTTGGACTTGAATCATACAAACCAATAATTTGTTTAAAGCTGTGCAAAATAGTAACATTAGTATCTGTTGACCAGAAAACTCTCTATTAGAATTCCCACCCCCCATTAATGCTCAAATTGTAATGCACAATCAATTTTTGGTGACAAGCCAGAGAGAAACAGAAATAGGATTTAAGGATGGTTAGATTTTATCAGTCAATTAAGAAAGTAAAAACATCAATAGCAGCCATTTGAATTTAGGAGTGCATAAAAATGAAAATAATCTCTTTGGGCCATCAATTACCAAGGTTCTAGAAGAAGAGTTCACGAAAAGGCATGCTCAAAGATTTTCTCCCAAGTGGGAAAGAAGGCTGAGAATGGGGCACACAATGTATGTGTCAAACAAGATAGTCCGCAAGTTCACAAAAGAGCTTGATCAACAAAGAGAAGGGAAAGGATCTCAAACCGCTACTGCAACTTCTTTGTCACACAGCGTTTATTAATCCACACGTTCCAGGGCGACATCTCCTGGGTCACCTAATCTGGTCAGACCACTCATCCATTGTTCAGTTCCTATAGGGTGATTGTCACATAGCATAAAGAAGATACATTTTATGGCAAAAAGGTGGTGTTCATCATGTAAGCTGTAGAACCATTAAAACATGCAAGTTGTAAACGATAGTCATTTAGCAAAGGAACATGAGTGAGTTCCAGAGAACAGTTTCTCACAGCAGATGTTCCCAAATTAGCAAATTAGTAGCAAGTAGTCCTAGTATGTGCACTGGAACTCTGTCTATGAAACATTTCCACATTGTAAGTCTACATAGCATTTCCATGAGAACAGAAACAAGCAAAGTAAGGAAATTGCAGGCCTAAATTACATTTTGTTCAGGAAATACAGAATATAAAATAATGAAAATATGCATTACATTTAGAGTACTTAAAACATTTTCATATTACTTTTCAATTCCTTTCACTCATGAAGCATTTTAGTTTCATTGAAATTAGTAGATATAATGATGACATAGTACTTCATCTCCAAAGTACCAACGTACAAAATCATTAAACCCTTCGCTGCTAGGCCTTTTCCCCCCTGTGCTAAGCCTTTTTTTTTAGCTATTTGGGGTAGTTCGCGCTTAGGCCCCTGTAACTTTTTGTGCACATAAGGTATCCACGCCAAATTTGTGTCCTTTTCTTCCAACATCATTGAGATTCTAAAGGTACCAAGAGTTTGTGGATTTCATTGGAGGAGACCCAGAAATTAGCCAAAATATAGCTAAATGTTTTTTTGGGGGGCAAAAATGGGAAAAAAGGCTACAGATGAAAGCGTCTGTTTTTTTCCCTGCAAATGGTATCGACAAAGGGGTTGTGGTGCTGAAATCAACATCTTCCCAGATTTCAGGGACAAGCAGACGTTTGCCATAAAACCAAAAAGTTCTACACAGTTTTGTCATTTTTCAGGGACAGAGCCTATTTTTGCTATTTTTTGTGGTTTTAACCTCCTTCCAGTTAATGGTAGAAATGGGTATGAAAGCAATAATAGATCCTGAATAGCTGTACATTTTAGAAAAGTAGATAAAAGTCTGAATTAAGGAAGGGGTCATTTGTGTAGATCCTTCAAGGTTTCTTCATAGAAACTAACAGTTTAATATAGGAAAAATTGAAAATTAGTTGAAAAAAACCAGCCATTTGTGTCAACGTTTTTACCTGTAACTTCTTATAATTGAGTCAGTTGTTTGAAAGCTATATCCACTGGACCTTTCTGGTTGTGGGGATATATAGGACTTGTAGATTCACCAAGAACCTGACAAACCCAGAGCCAATAAGTGAGTAGCGTCTTGCAATGGGTTTTTTATATGTACCGGGTATATAGCAATCAATTCGGGAAAATATATACATGGAAAAATCGGTATGAAAGACACCTATGTATTTCTGAAATTGGAAAATATTATAGAGCTTAGAAACAGTAGAAATGTGCACATTTCGAAAACAGAGAGTACCCATACTACCATGAGAATTATAGGTCATTTTTCAAAATTACTTCTTTTTTACACAATGTCTTTCATTTGGGAGGCAGAAATGCATTGAAAGTCAATAGGTAATAACAGTTGCTCTACAATTCTGTGTTACCCTAAGTCTCCCGATAAAAATGGTACCTCACTTGTGTGGGTAGGCCTAGTGCCCGCGACAGGAAACGGCTCAAAACGCAACATGGACACACTTTATTTTACCAGCGAAAACTGACCCTTTTTTTGCAAAGTGCCTAGCTGTAGATTTTGAACCCTAGCTCTGCCGGCACCTACAGAAACCTAGCAAACCTTTACATTTTTGAAAACTAGACACCCAGGGGAATCTAGGATGGGGTGACTTGACTGGCTCTCACAAAGTTCTATTATGCAGAATCCCTTGCAAACCTAAACATTTGTAAAAAATCACATTTTCCTCACATTTCTGTGGTGGAAAGTTCTGGAATCTGCGTGGATCTACAAATTTCCACCCACCCGCATTCCCCAAAGTCTTCTGAGAAAAATGGTACCTCACTTTTGTGGGTTGGCCTAGTGCCCATGAAAGGAAACATCCCAAAACACAACGTGGACACACCACATTTGCACAGTGAAAACGGACCCTTTTTTTTGCAAAGTGCCTAGCTGTAGATTTGGAACCCTAGCTCTGCCGGCACCTAGGGAAACCTAGGAAACCTATACATTTTTGAAAACTAGACACCCAGAGAAATTCAGGATGGGGTGACTTTACTGGCTCTCACCAGGTTCTGTTACCCCGAATCCCTTGCAAACCCACAAATTTGTCGGAAAAAACACATTTTCTTCACATTTCTGTGGTGAAATGTTCAGGAATCTGTGTGAATCCACAAACGTCTACCAACCTGGCGTTACTCAAGTCTTAAAATAAAAATGGCACCTCACTTGTGTGGGCAGGCGTAGTGACCGCGACAGGAAACGGCCCAAAATGCAATGTGGACACACCACATTTTCACTGTGAAAACTGATCCTGATTTTGCAAAGTGCCTAGCTGTAGATTTTGAACCCTAACTCTGCCAGCACCTAGGGAAACCTAGCAGACCTATACATTTTTAGAAATTAGACACCCATGGAAATCCAGGATGGGGTGACTTGACTGGCTCTCACCAGGTTCTGTTACCCAGAATCCCTCGCAAACCTAAAAATGTGTCAAACAAACCACATTTTCCTCACATTTCTGTGGTGGAAAGTTCTGGAATCTGAGTGGATCCACAAAATTACAACCACTCCACGTTCCACAAAGTCTTCCGAGAAAAAGGTACCTCATTTGTGTGGGTAGGCCTAGTCCCCACAACAGGAACGGCCCAAAACGCAACATGAACTGACCACATGTTCACAGTAATAATTGACCCCTTTTTTGCAACGTGCCTAGCTGTAGATTTTGAACCCTAGCTCTGCTGACACTTAGAGAAACCTAGCAAACCTATACATTTTTGAAAACTAGACACCTTGGGGAATCTAGTATGGGGTGACTTGACTGGCTCTCACCAGGTTCTGTTACCCAGAATCCCCTGCAAACCTAAACATATATATACCAAAAAAAAATCCTCACATTTCTGTGGTGGAAAGTTCTGGAATCTGTGTGGATCCACAAATTTCCACCCACCCTGCTTTCCCCGAAGTCTTCTAAGAAAAATGGTACCTCACTTCTGTGGGTAGGCCTAGTGGCGGCAACAGGAAACGGCCCAAAACGGAACATGGACACACCACATTTTCACAGTGAAAACAGACCCTTTTTTTGCAAAGTGCCTGGTTGTAGATCAGTTTATCTTTTCATCAATCATTTGATGGTGAATTAAGCCATCACAAAAATTATTTTCTGATCGCACACATTACAATTCTGTAGTCTTCATCATTTTTAATATAGAGTTTTCCAAAGCCTTCATCGTATCGTAATACCCACTTTTCCTTTCTTCCAATTCTATTTCAGCTCTTTTTCTTTTTATTCCTCTAATTTCCTTCTTAGTTTTCAAATGTCTATAAACCTTAAAGATGACAACCAAGGTTAGTATGCATAATGAAATTGTCAAGACGGGCATCAAGATTGTTACCAACAGTCTACTTCCCAGATTTGCAAACCATCTACCTACAGAAGAAAATCCTTTCTTGATCAACTCCCAAGCCCCATCAGCTTTTAAATTCTTTAAGTCTTTCCCAAGGTGTGTGATGTTCTGAATGTAACCTTTTAAGTCTTTACTTTTGTTTGACTATGCGTGCAAAGATGTTGCTCCTTCAGCATTCAGCAGACTCTGCCTTCTTTTGCAAGGACATCTAAACCAAGATGATTTTGAAGTACCATAGATCTAATAGCAATCATTTCAGTCTCGATTGCTAAGAATCCTCCAGCAGTATCAGTAGACAGCTTGTCTTCCACAGTAGACAGTTTTAGAATTTTGTGAGAGTTCAATATCACCCCAATTCAATATCAAGGCTCCAAATATATCTCCCACTATCTCTCCTGCACTTGCACCTCTTTTATATCTCCTATGGGAACCTCCATTGGTTCCATCATATTGACCCATATGGTACGTTATTGGAAAACCTATCTCCATGTAACAGGATCCATACCATATTTTAGAGACATTTTTCCCACAGATGTAATATACCCCAGAGAATACAGGATCAACACCTCCCTGAAACAGTCCCTAATTTTTCAGAACTTGGAAGGTGTGGTCACATTTGCTGTAATCAACAAAATTAGAAACAGCCTCAGTTCTACACTTTAATATACATGGCTTTCCTCTATGTTGCCAATCTAGAGCAATAGCAGCTTAGGTTCCCATTGCTTTGAGATCTTTTTTTCTAAGTGCCCAAGATGGTAACCTAGAATGATTTGCACCTTTAGCCATTTCTCTTCGTCTACCTTCTATTGATTCTACAAATTCTCATTCTACATTATGCAACAAGCATGCTAGATTGTGTCAGTGTGCATACGCCATATCTAAAGTTTGTGTAGCCTTCAAGAATTCTCCTATCATTTCAGCTGTTTTAGTATCAGTCCAGGATTTAAATGTTGCCTATCAGGCATTTCAGAAAAGATTAGATCATAGTTAGAATACTAGTGCTCCCTCAGCAGCAACTTAACTACAGTGAGACTCTCATTTTGTCTTGTCGGGTAGGCCTCTACCCACCCAGAAAACACAGGGACAATTACAGTAATGTATTTCAATCCATTACAGGCAGGCATCTTGACAAAGTTGAGCTGCATCCAGTTAAAAAGATCTCCTGATCTCCCTACATGACTCATGGTGACTTATGTTCTTTTACCTACATTTTGCTGTTGACACTACGCAACGGTGATACAAAACTTCTACCACTGCTCTGAATCTTGGGCTAAACCATGTCTAACGGAAGTAGGGGTGGGTGGCTGGAATTCCACCTAGTGAACAAAAAACTCAGTGGGATTCTGTGGAGTACTGGAAGTGGCGGAATTGAGGTCCGTCATGCTAGTATACAAACAAAACAACTTGCAGTGCACTGTGAGTGAGACTGAGTGCACATCAGCAGTGTCTCACACCCCAAGCATGTCTTACCACTCTCTTCCCAAAGAGAATGCCTCAACAAACTCACAGAGAGTGTCTCAATAAAGCTCCAGAGACTGCCCAGTATGGCGCCGCACCATGCATGGATGGTACACCCAAGAATAATGGGCTCAATACACACAGACATTGTGGCATATTCACAAGGAGTTATCGCCGAGTCAGCGGCATGTTTTTTGCAGCTAATGCGGCAATAATTTGAAGACCAAAAAAACTGTCTCTAACTGCAGTTAGAGCCAGTTGCTTAAGACCAGAAAATAGCTGTCCTTAAAAATGGGGATAACACTTGGGGCAGTTCATCTCAGCAGTTTTTGGCACTGGACAGCGCTGCAAGCAATGTTGCAGGAATGCTCACCATCAATAAGTTAGTGCGCATTCCTGCGCCCCAGTCATGAAAAGTGTTGCAGCGCTGCAACAAGACAGCGTTCCAACACTACTCACTATGCCCTTCTTGCAACAGCATAGATGCGCTGTATTCACTGGGCAGCACTCCATGACGCAAGTAATGACAGATACATCTGGAATCCTGATGGATCTGTCTACGCTAAAGTCACTCATTGCTGAAGTCATGTCACAATCATGGCACAACTCCATCAATGCCTATCCCTGTGACACTGCGTCACCCTCATGCCTGCCAACAGGCAGGCGGAAGGTACTGACGCAGTGCTGTTCATGAGGGGTGCCTGAATTTCGGCGCTGTTGGAGATCCATTGGTGGTGGTTGCGCGCTGCGGTGTCATCGTTTGGAAGCATTGGTGGAGTGTTGGAGCAGAGGGAGTTGACGAGACGTTCTTCGGTGGCCTTAATCCAGCTGCAAAGGGGTGCAATGATGATGGTGACGTCCGGTGGGTAAGGTTAAGACGTGATGTTACCTTTAATGGTCGGTCCATGAGAATCTGGTGTTGTGGCTGTAGTTGAAGTTCATGTTGGTGGAGTTGACATGCTCGACCCTGTGTCCTGCTATGTGGCTTGTTGAGGTGACTTGCTGCTTGCGTCTGATGTAGGGGACCTTCCCCAGGAGGGGCTGGTGTCTTGGTCACTGGGGTTGTTCATGTGGGACATGAGTTCACCAAGTAGTATGTCGTCGGTGGCTGGGAGACCCTGGGGTGCAATGAGGTCTCCAATGGTATTGGAGAATGGGGGTCCATGGCCCGGGGGACCTACACATAAGGGTGCTGCAGAGGATGTGCTTTGGCTTGGTCCAGATCTGGGAGTTGAGCTGGTCCATGGTCACCCTTTGGTCATTAGAGTGCTTGGTCAGTCGGAGTGTGTGATTCTGTAGGTGATGGCAATGCCCCCTCATTGATGCTCGGGGTACTCCTTGCGGGTGATACTGCAGCAATTAGTGATGACAATGGCGATGTCCGGTCTGGAGCAGGGGTTGGTCCTTGCAGAGAAGGTGGCATCCAGTGTTGATGGCAAGGAGGGTGCTGGCGCTGTAGCGGTTTAGTGTCCAAGAGGAAGGCTCCTAGGTGCCGAGAGCGGTCCAGGGGCAGACAGACACAAACGGCATAGCCTATGGGTTACCTTTGGCATGGGAGATGACCATTACAACGCAGGCAGTACATCATTAACAACGCAACTCCGATAACACAAGTGCCTTTATATTGCATTTGATTACAACGCATTGTGAGGTCAGTAATGGGGTAATTTAAAGTATTTTGGATGGGTATGGGTTTTGGAGTAAAATATTGAAATTAGGGTGTGTTTTGACGTAAACTATGGAAATTAGGGTGTGCATTTGGGGTAAAATATGGAAATTGGGGTGGGCATTTGGGGTTAAATATGGAAATTGGGTGGTGCATTTGGGGTCAAATTTGATTTGTGGGTGTGTTATGGAGGCTCAAAAAGGAATTACAGGGTTCACGGTTGGGTTTGGGGTGCAAAGGTTAGTTTTGGGTTGCACTCACTGAAGTGGGAACAGTGATATTAATGTCTCCGCTATGCAACCCCATCTCTACTGTTACAATGTGCCTAGTATTAGTATGCATTGGAATGGAATGCAATGTTAGGGTATGCATCGCATCTACGTATGTGCCTTTGGCACACAAGTGGTACGCCCGCTGTGCATGGGTGCACATTGGCCGCCATTGAGAAGTGCTTGGGGGGCTGAACAAGTGTGAGGTGGTAAACACTGGAAAGAGCACTGGATGAGGTGTGGACGCGGGGATGTGTGGTGAGCGGGTGTTGTACGAATGTTTGGGA
This sequence comes from Triturus cristatus, assembly GCF_964204655.1. NCBI lineage: Eukaryota > Metazoa > Chordata > Amphibia > Caudata > Salamandridae > Triturus > Triturus cristatus. Next base: position 685,238,848 of record NC_140588.1, read on the forward strand.
GGGAAGTCTTACCTCAAAGCCGGGGCCCGTGTCTTTGTAGCTCCTGCTCTCCTGCGTCTGCTTCCAGGAAAAGAAAGTAGGCAGCCAGGCTCCCTCCCCTGAGTCAATCACAATGCTGCAATCCGGCAGTGGGATTGGTAATTGGCAACAGGACAAGTCATGCAGCCAGGGGCTGGAGGGGTGGGCATGTTCTCCATGCAGGATGTAATGCAGCCTGCATTGCGAACAGGAAAGTGCGCATGGCTGCTTTGGGTGGACGGACAAACAGTCATTGCGCACCTGAGTGGGCATGCCAATCTGCCCATGCCCTGCTCCATGTTTGGAGCACGCCTACCCACCCTCCCACCCCCTGACGATACATAGCATGATTGCACGAGTGAGTTATCCCTTGTTTTTCCCTTTTGAACCTGTTTTTTCGGCATCTCTGCACCTGTGCTTCCCACTTCCTGCTGTTGCTGCCCCTGCACCCCAGCTGATCGTTCCTCCCCCTCCCCTACTAAATCGCACCCGCTGCGCAGTCACGTGCAGCAGCTGCGCCACTTGTGCGCCGAACGCCCTCCTAAGGGAAGCCCGTCTGCACACGTCCAAGACCCGACTGCGACCAGCACCAGAAACCCTGGATCTTGAGCCACCCACTGCTATAGCACAGCTACCCTCCATGCACTCATCTCTGAAAAACTCAGAGACTGCATACAGGCCTCGCCAAACATGACCCATGGCCAATTCTCCTGCCTCTACTGCCACCAGACCTTAACCATCACCTGGGCCTCAACACAGCCAACACCAGCATGGGCGCCACCCTAAGATGCATCCTCATCAACGTGCGCTCCGTGCACAAACACCCCATGGCCGTACTCGCCACCCCAGACAACATCCGCACCCTTCTGGACCAAGGCTACTCTGCAGGCCTCATCCTACTCGACCTTTCAGCAGCCTTCGAGACTGTCTCCCACCGCACACTAGTTGCATACAAGGAACAGCCCTAGTCTGGATCAGATCAGTCCTCACTGGAAGAAGCCAAAGGACCAGACTGCCACCCTTCCTCCCTGATCCCATGTAAATCACCTGCGGAGTCCCACAAGGGTCATCTCTGAGCCTGACCCTCTTCAGCATCTACATGGCACCCCTCTCTGCCATCATCTGACAACACGGCCTCAACATCCTTGGAACCACCCCTTCAGCATGGGACAACACCTGGTGTCTGACTGCCCTCGGAAGCCCACCTACCCCTTCAGACCATGCCAAAAACCTCAGCTTCATACTCGACTCATCCCTCACCATGAACCGACAGATCAATGCCGTCACCTCCAGCTGATACAACACCCTGTGCATCCTCTGCAAGACCTTCAAATGGATCCCCCCGGAGTACAGGAAGACAGTCACACCTGCACTCATCACCTGCAGATTGGACTATGAAAACACACACTACTCCGGCATTAACAAGTCCCCACTCCGCAAACTCCTGGCATTACAGAACACCGCCGCCAGACTCGTCCTCGGCATTACCCGGCACAAACACATCAGCCAACATCTACGAAGACTCCACTGGCTCCCCGTGGAGAAAAGAGTCACCTTCTCAGTCCTAACTCATGCCGACAAATGCCTACACAACAACGGACTCAAATACCTCAACAACAGAATCAACTTCCACTTATCCAAAAGAAAACCTCCGATCTTCCAACCTCGCACTAGCTGAAACCCTGCGCATCCACAGAGCCAGTGGAGGCAGAAGATCCTTCTCCTACATTGCAGCCAAGACCTGGAACGAGCTACCAGCAGCCATCAGACGTGGCCCCTCCCTGAACACCTTCAGGTACACCCTCAAGACATGACTCTTCGGCTAACAGATCTGTGGACCCCCAACTGTGCCTCTGAGCCATGAGACCCTCATTGGTGAGTAGCATGCTTACAATTCCCCTAATTGATTGATTGATTGAGTTATCTTCATGTGATGATTGTTCCACTTCTGCACTGCTTGAGGCAGTGGGGCAACGCTCTTCCGCCATTGCAGATGTGCTGCCACTGGGAGTGCATCATCTATGTGTGATAGGCCTGAGTGACTCCCCCCAGGCCCTCCTGTGCTACGCATTCCACCTTCTCCTTATCTGGACTTGACACCGTGGCGCAATCCACTGCACTCTCCCCAAATCTGTGACTCAGCCAGCAGGAGCCTAAGCCAGGTGTGATTTCACTAGGCTGGGCACAGCAGTCACCACCTAGTCTGCTGGTGAACCTCATGATGCAGTTGATGCAGCAAGGTCCCCTTAGTCGTGAAGTTGCAACACTCACTCCACACAAGTTCGGCCTCACCCTCCACAGCATACGGCTAGTCCAACATCATGGGACTGTGATGCAGGGAGACGGCACATAGCATTTGTAATCCCCTTCATGCACCCTGGTGTAGTGGTGGATCGTAGTATGCGATGCGGACCTCACTATGTTGGTGCGCAGGAGCGCCTCTACCATTAACAGCTCCAAGGGTCTCAATGCGGTCTTCTCACACAGGTCAGCAACGTGTCTCCATGCGATCTGCCAGACTTCACCACCAGGTACTGGTGATCGTCGCGCCTCTATGTCTAACGCCATGGCTCTTCGACTCCACAGCTCCTCCATATCCCACTCTAGGCTCCAGACGCTGGTCCAGCAAGGCATCCAGGCTCGAGACGCAGTTCCAGTGAGGAATCCAAGCTCCAGACGCAGGTCCAGTGAGACATCCAGGCTTCAGGTGTAGGTCCAGCGAGGCATCCAGGCTCCAGGCGCAGGTCCTGCCAGGCATCCAGGCTCCAGGCACAGGTCCAGCGAGGCATCCAGACGCAGGTCCAGCCAGGCATCCAGGCTCCAGGCACAGATCCAGTGAGACATCCAGGCTCCAGGTGCAGGTCCAGCGAGGCATCCAGGCTCCAGGCGCAAGTCCAGCAAGGTATCCAGACCTAAGGCGCAGTTCCAGCAAGTCATAAAGGCTCTCATCCTGGTCATCATGGATGTTGGCTGGCTTGCAGGTGCTGTTGATGTGTGCTGCACTTGGCCCTGGCTGATCCAATCTGCATTTTATTGGTTTTCATGCCTATTTTATATTGGAGGTTGACTGATAGGCTATTTTTTGCATTAGAGGCAAAAAAACTCACGTTGTGCTTATGAGCCTATCAGTAGTTAAAGGATGCTAACGCCGGGTTTCCTATTGCCATCACACTGATGTTAATGGCAGTTTTCACCGCCATTCCCTGATACTATCGCCATGTAGCGATGGCTTGTTAATACACCGCTAACATGGCGATAGTTTTCAGGGTCAGGCGGCGATAAACAAACTGCTGCTAACTGGCGTTTGCGAAAGGTATCGCCGGTACTTGAAAATATCCCCCATTATGTCTACTACTCTACCCCACATGCATGTCTGTTTTGCCCCCTGACAGACTCACTGCCAATGTTCCCCTCTGTTACACGCCCTGACCCACAAAACGATAACTCTCCCATTTCCCTCCACGCCGGCCCCTACTTCTGCCCTCGCAGTGCTCTCCTTCTTGGGCATAGCTAAAGCTCACTCCCCTTCACCCTCTCCCCTTCTGGTGAGACAGTCCGAGCACCTCCGTGTCCGCGATGGGTCCATTGCTACATGTGTTGATCTCCAGCGCACAACCTATGACTAGTGCTGATATTGGACGGTGACCGGGCCAGGACACACTGCTGCGGTCAGGAGAGTGCTAGGGGCAGAGACATAAAAAAAGACTGTCAAACACAGTCACCTCAACAGAGTTTACTGTGACAATGCAAATGCACAAGAGGCAGGCCTGCTGCGCTGTCAACCACATTTTAGGCATACATGTCAGCATAATTAGCACATTGATGTGATTTGGAGGTCCACTCCATGCACTTCACATATTCGTTGTTGAATAATTACAGAGCACCGTAAAACAGCAGCATTTTTGGCAAGGTTTTATTATGAAAAAACACAGCACTCAAGTGGTGACTTCATCAGCCCCACAGCAAGTGAGCTGCTGTGGACAAAAAAAGCCCACCCACAAAGGGACTCAGCCAAACACAGACTGTATGAGCTGGCAACGGGGCAATTCACACTTTACCACAATTTCATAGTATAACTTTTTTGTTGCGGCTAACAAAACATGCTACTTTCTTTTAAGAAAAACTGAGGTATTTAGAAGGGGGAGGCGAAGATTTTCCAAGAACTCCACACTCCAAGCGGAGTGCAGAGTGGACATAACTCAGAGAACTCTGCTGGCAGAGTGGAGTTCACTACCCACCTCTAGACAGAAGAGACGCATCATAGCATCCCTCCCAACATGTGCAGGACCATAATAGTATCTGGACAAACGAGGCAGCAAACTATTTGTAGATACAGGCCTCCCATCAGTTTACACTTGCACCTCAACCTCCTGTTTTTTAAGTACATCCTGCTCTCACCCATCCTTGTCTTTCGTTTCCATGTAACTCATCCTTTAATGCCTTTACTTCCTCCCAAGTCTCTATGATGGATAACAACAATTCGCAATCTGTGATATCAGTGTTCTCTTTCAGAAGATCTTCATTGAAGGTGAAAGAATTTGGAGCGCAATAGCTCACAGTGTTATCCGTAAAGCGGTTTCTGATTGTCACATAATCATTTCACTCCCAATGGGCTGCACACTTCACCACGTCAATTTAAGAAGGCAACTGTAATGAAAGCAAGAGGTTTCTTACATCCTCTACTTTCTGAATAGGGGACCTTGACAAGGTCATGAACCCTCCCTGCAACCACAGTTGCCCAAAGTCATGTACGATGCCAAATCCATACTGACTGCTGGTGAAGATGGTAACTCACAATGTTTCAGAAATAATACAGGCTTGCGTCAAGGCAACCAGTTCAGCCACTTGAGCACAAACCTTGCAACGAGGAAGCTTAAATCACACTTGCAACTGTACATACAGCATAAGCTTAAGGGGAGAGGAGTTGGCCTAACGGCTAGAGCGGTCAACCTCAAATCTGGGGAACTGGGTTCAAGTCTTGGCAATGACGCTGAACATCCTGTGATTCTGGGCAAATCACTTAATCTCCCTGTGCCAAACAAAAATAAATGTGTCCTCATGTAATGCAACTGGTGCTATGTAAAGCGCTCTGATACCCGATTCGGGTCAAGTTCGCGCCATATAAAACTCTGTTAAAAAAAAAATTAAAAAGCAGCTTTCAAATTTCTTCTGTATTCCGCAAGCAGGAACCATCAACAAACAGCACATGATCTGATTCTGGCAAAGAGGTATCAAGAATATCGGGATGGGGCACATCCAGACAATCATGATCAACCTTATCAATCACTACTTCATTTCCAGGAAAGTGCATCAAAGTAGCAGGATTTTAACTTGTTACTTTCTGAGCTCCCAGGACAATTTGATCATACCTGATGAGGTGGCTGTTTGTGAGGTGATGCGTTCAAGTACAAGTAAGCAACACCTCAATGGAATGGGGCACATACACCTTAAGCGGATGTCCCATCGCAATGCTCTTACTCTGCTCCAACCTCACACACGTTGAAGCAACCGATTTCAGACATCCAGGAAGTGTGGCACCAACACGATCAAGAGTTGCTGTAAAGTAAGCTGCAGGTCTGCATACAAAATGGCACCACCTTGTGCCAGACTATCATAAGCGTTGGTGTTGACAAATAAGTGATACAGCTCAAATTGAGCACTGTATTAGTACTGGCTATTTCAAACTTGTGCCTACATAGTGCCAAAGATTTGCTTTTTATTACAAGGCATGTAAGACAGAGCCTTTTGTGTCCCAGAATACATAGGATAAACCTCTTTAAATATAAGAATAAACTATATTCATTTAAACCCTATAAAATCAAACTGAGGACATTAAAAGGGATGTAAGACATTATATTAAGGTCAATATTTTGCAGTGCGAAAATATTGTATGCATTATATCACCATCTCTATATTGTCAATGTAAGAGTATAATTTCTCCTCTTGTTTCCACATCAATTTAGAGTATACTTCACTTGCAATTTAGTGGTTAGGTCAGAGTAGGTGTTAGAAATGGGGGTGTCTAGCTGGCAGTGGTATACATCCTGTCCCAGTAGGGACCCTTCCTTCTAATGAGGATGAGGGGATTCCACACCCAAGATAACCTTAGCCCACCCCCTTGGTAGCTTGACACAAGCAGTCAGTCCTATCTCAGGGGAAATGTGTAAAGTATTTATACATAACACACAGTAACACAGTGAAAACACCACAAACAGATACCACGCCAGTTTAGAAAAAGAAAGTATCTTCATCTAAACCTAACAAGACCAAAATGACAAACATCCAACAAATACAACTCAAAAAATGACTTTTAAAAGGTTTCAAGCAATTCTGTTCATAGAACTCTATTGACGCAATGATTTTACACAAAGTACCTCAGATGCACCAAATTCATAAGGCAAGACTGCAGTAGAGGAGGAAATTGTCAGAAAACACAGCGATGCATCAGTTCTGCTGCACACAGGAGAAGTTTTGCGTCAACTCCAGACTGTACAGGGAAACGATCTGTCGAAATCCAAGATGATTCTGGTCTGAAGGTGAAATGTGTGGAAATCTAGACCTGCTGGAGATTGATACGTTGGTAGCATCAGACACTGCGTCGATTCTTTCAGCCGCACAGTAGGGCCTATGTCGGAGTCATGCAGTGTCTCGGACTTCAGGGACATGGTGCACTGAACTCCGACTGTGGTGGTTTCTTCGGGTGCTGACAGGTGCTGTGTCAATTTCTTCAGCCGCACTGCAGTGATGCGTGGAAATTTCTCCTGCATGGAGGTGCTGCATTGGAAAAGCAGGCTCTGAAAGGGTGGTGCATCAATTTTTATGTTTTCAAGCATGTTTTTGCAGCAGGAACAACCTAGAAGGGCCCAGGACTGGATTTGGCACCACAAGTCAGGTCAGAACATCGAGCAGTGGAGATCAGCGATGCTGCAGATGAAGTCTTTGATGACCCTGAGACTTCCAACAGGACACAAACAAACACCAGCCCTTGGAGAAACTTCACAAGCAGGATACAAAGAAAAGCCCAGACCTTTTCCTCTCCAAAGCAGAAGCACCTACTGCAGGCCAACCCAACAAAGCAACAAACAGCAAATGGCCAGTTCTCCGCTCTCACAGCTCTTCTTTTTGGCAGAATCTGCTCTGAGTCCAGAAGCATTCTAATCACTTATCAACTTATCAATCACTACTTCATTTCCAGGAAAGTGCATCAAAGTAGCAGGATTTTAACTTGTTACTTTTTGAGCTCCCAGGACAATTTGATCATACCTGATGAGGTGGCTGTTTGTGAGGTGATGCGTTCAAGTACGAGTAAGCAACACCTCAATGGAATGGGGCACATACACCTTAAGCGGATGTCCCATCGCAATGCTCTTACTCTGCTTCAACCTCACACACGTTGAAGCAACCGATTTCAGACATCCAGGAAGTGTGGCACCAACACGATCAAGAGTTGCTGTAAAGTAAGCTGCAGGTCTGCATACAAAACGGCACCACCTTGTGCCAGACTATCATAAGCGTTGGTGTTGACAAATAAGTGATACAGCTCAAATTGAGCACTGTATTAGTACTGGCTATTTCAAACTTGTGCCTACATAGTGCCAAAGATTTGCTTTTTATTACAAGGCATGTAAGACAGAGCCTTTTGTGTCCCAGAATACATAGGAGAAACCTCTTTAAATATAAGAATAAACTATATTCATTTAAACCCTATAAAATCAAACTGAGGACATTAAAAGGGATGTAAGACATTATATTAAGGTCAATATTTTGCAGTGCGAAAATATTGTATGCATTATATCACCATCTCTATATTGTCAATGTAAGAGTATAATTTCTCCTCTTGTTTCCACATCAATTTAGAGTATACTTCACTTGCAATTTAGTGGTTAGGTCAGAGTAGGTGTTAGAAATGGGGGTGTCTAGCTGGCAGTGGTATACATCCTGTCCCAGTAGGGACCCTTCCTTCTAATGAGGATGAGGGGATTCCACACCCAAGATAACCTTAGCCCACCCCCTTGGTAGCTTGACACAAGCAGTCAGTCCTATCTCAGGGGAAATGTGTAAAGTATTTATACATAACACACAGTAACACAGTGAAAACACCACAAACAGATACCACGCCAGTTTAGAAAAAGAAAGTATCTTCATCTAAACCTAACAAGACCAAAATGGCAAACATCCAACAAATACAACTCAAAAAATGACTTTTAAAAGGTTTCAAGCAATTCTGTTCATAGAACTCTATTGACGCAATGATTTTACACAAAGTACCTCAGATGCACCAAATTCATAAGGCAAGACTGCAGTAGAGGAGGAAATTGTCAGAAAACACAGCGATGCATCAGTTCTGCTGCACACAGGAGAAGTTTTGCGTCAACTCCAGACTGTACAGGGAAACGATCTGTCGAAATCCAAGATGATTCTGGTCTGAAGGTGCAATGTGTGGAAATCTAGACCTGCTGGAGATTGATACGTTGGTAGCATCAGACACTGCGTCGATTCTTTCAGCCGCACAGTAGGGCCTATGTCGGAGTCATGCAGTGTCTCGGACTTCAGGGACATGGTGCACTGAACTCCGACTGTGGTGGTTTCTTCGGGTGCTGACAGGTGCTGTGTCAATTTCTTCAGCCGCACTGCAGTGATGCGTGGAAATTTCTCCTGCATGGAGGTGCTGCATTGGAAAAGCAGGCTCTGAAAGGGTGGTGCATCAATTTTTATGTTTTCAAGCATGTTTTTGCAGCAGGAACAACCTAGAAGGGCCCAGGACTGGATTTGGCACCACAAGTCAGGTCAGAACATCGAGCAGTGGAGATCAGCGATGCTGCAGATGAAGTCTTTGATGACCCTGAGACTTCCAACAGGACACAAACAAACACCAGCCCTTGGAGAAACTTCACAAGCAGGATACAAAGAAAAGCCCAGACCTTTTCCTCTCCAAAGCAGAAGCAGCTACTGCAGGCCAACCCAACAAAGCAACAAACAGCAAATGGCCAGTTCTCCGCTCTCACAGCTCTTCTTTTTGGCAGAATCTGCTCTGAGTCCAGAAGCATTCTAAAACTGTGGGGTTACAGGTCCAATACTTATACCCCGTTTGCCCTTTTAGGTAAGCATACTTCAAAGGAACATTTTTGTAGTTCACAAGATCCTGCCTCACCCTGATGTGGCTCCAGACACCACAGGGGGTGGACATAGCATTGTGTGAGGACAGGCACAGCCCTATTCAGGTTTCAGTGACATCTCCTCCCATCACTTTAACTCAGGAAGCACCATCAGCCTGGTGGTGGGCCATCAGGATATCCAGGCACACCTCAGCTCCCTTTCTTTGGCTGTCTACAGTAAATGCACAAACAGCCCCTGTCAGTCTAAACCAAACGTTGATTGCACAGGCAGGCAGAGACGCAGAATGGAAAAGAAAGTAAATACCCACTTTCTAAAAGTGGCATTTTCAAACACACAATTTAAAATCCAACTTCACTAAAATATGTGCTTTAAAATCCTGAGTTCATGGAGCCCAAAATCCAAATTTTTATTTCTTCCCAATTGAAAGTTGAACTTGTAAGATGTTACAGGGCAGCTCAGATGATAATGCAAATAGTGAAAAACAAAATGAGCGGTATTTCACTATCAGATTATGTAAAACACACCAGTACATGTCCTACCTTTCACATACACTGCACCCTGCCCATGGGGCTACCTTGGCCTACCTTTGGGATGCCTTACATGTAATAAAAGGGAAGGTTTGGGCCTGGCAAGTGGGTAAACTTGCCAGGTCGACATGCTTTCACAGACACTACAGTGGCAGGCCTGAGACAGGTACAACAAGCTTCATGTAAGACTGAAGAATATCTGAACATCTGCTGTATTTCCCACTGCAGTTAGTGTCCTCTCTGTAGGTTATCTAAATCTCAAAAGAGCCTCTGTGTGGCAAAACTACTCTTGTGTCTGTTTACCGACACCGTTAAACACTCAAGTGGTCGTGAAGATGTCAGCGAATTAATCTGGCTGTTCTGAAGGTTTGAGTCTTGCATGCACGTCTGGACGTCGAACACAGCAGATGTTCAGATATTCTTCAGTCTTACATGAAGCTTGTTGTACCTGTCTCCATATGTTCCCCCTCACCCTTCAACATGTTTAACGTTGTCTCAATAGAATGTACATGGTCTAGGTCATCCTGTCAAACATCAAAAGGTGTTGTGTATATCTGTATAATTTGTACATTCCGTCTCATCCCATTTATTTCCTCCGGTGTGTTGTGAGCTTCTCGGATTAGAGTGTTCCGTCTTTTCGCTCGCCGTCATTGCCCCGGTGTACTCCCGTTGTTTTTCCCCTCAGGAGGTATCAGAATTATGGCTACCTGAAGAAGGCTGATCGCCGAAACGCGCGTAGAATCAAATATTAGCCATAACTTATCACTATCTTCTGTGTTTTTGTTTCTCATTATTTTTGTCTCCTATTGGTGCTTTATTGTATAGTAGAATAACAAATGTTTACATGAATACGATATGACATGATGATTTTGATACAAAACATATACAAAGAAAAGCTTTGCACATATATATATATATATAAAAATAAGAATGAAAAAGTAAGAAATAAAATGAATTAACGAACAAATATGTGTATTAGTTGTCGTATTTAACCAATAGAAAATCAGAATTGAGATGTTTTGATTGTTTGTGCACTACCTTTGTTGAATTGTTTCCTATATAGTTTTGTTCAAAAAAAAAAAGTTTCTAGGACCATATGAATTTACGGTTACTGGTATTTGCAAGAACATTTCTGATGGTCTTATAAATCAAATTGTTCAGAGGCAAATGCTATTACATTACTTTGTTACCTAGAATATCTTAAAACAATAGCATACACGTGTTTTCTTTTGAGAGTTTAGAGTCAATTATTTACAATCTGAAAATAAAAAACATGAATATCTTGTACCTGAAAAAGAAAATACTATACTATCAGAAAGAACTGCAGTATTGTAATTGTATCAATATCATTGTATTTTCATGCACCAACTATAAAATGTGTGGATCTTTGGATTAAGTTTCCCGTCAAAAGAATCATTCTAAACACACAAATGCACAACATTATATTTGAAAAGGTAAAGAAATCAGCCTCCTTTAACAAATTTTAATTTGTAGATCCAGCCAAGTGGAGCTGACAAGGCCATTTTCCAGTGGCAGCTGGTAGGGAATGGTAGTGGGGAGTGGCGGGAACGTGGGGGGTTAGAAAAAAAAAGAAATGAAAACTTACCTGGTGGTCGTCATCGACAAGCGCTGCCTCTCCTCCAGCAGGAACCTTCCAAAATCCCCTGACCAATCACAACGCTGCCTTACAGCATTATTGTGATTGGTCTAAGTGCCATGGTTCGGCGCTCAGAGAGAGACTGGGATGCTGGACATGTTCTCTACCAGGCTGTACAATACAGCCTGTTTGGAACATGCAAAATAAGCATGACAGCTTGGCGGGGCTCAGAAGGCCAGCCAAACCATCATGCACACTTAAGGTGCAGCCACAAATCCTCCTCCCTCGAAGTCACAGGGAGCCAGGACCCCCGCCCTAACAACTTGACTGCAGTGCAACTGCAATACTACAAATAAAATGATAATAACATTCCGTTATAATTATAACTTCTCTACACTCAAAAGCCCACAAATTATGCTGGAATATGTGTGTTTCACGCACGGATGGGCAGCAAAGTGTATGTATACTTGATATGTCATGCAGCGCTAAAGATGAAAATCTTCCAAATTTAATTTGGGACGGTTCCTAGGGTTGCACCGGATCCCATGTGGGGGCCTTGATTTATACATACGGGGCAGATTTATGAGCCCCTTGCGCCACTTTTGTGTCACTTTTCCCATGTTAAAAGTGACGCAAAAGTGGCGCAAGGGGCTCATAAATCTGCCCCATGGTTCCTTATCTTTAAGTCTGGATACTTGATTTTTGAAAAAAGGTATCAATGCGGTTTCCGTATTTGATCACAACTGAATATGCTTTGATTCAGAGCGTGAAAATTATTTTGATTGGATACTCAAAAATTGGTCGAAATACCATTGACGCTTAGCTTTGGCATATATTGAAGAGGAAGCATCCATTGCCATTTCCTTTTCTGTGATTTGTTCGACTAGCTCCTATTTCAAATTCACTCTCCTCTGCTATTGTTTATTTGTTTCCACTGTTAATTGTGTCATTTATAATATTTGTTGTGTACCTGTATGAGCACCATTTGTCCATTGTCGGATTGACATTTTATATATATTTCTTTAGTAAAAGATGTTTTGTAGTATATATTGTTTGATTGATTATGGGTACCAGTTTATGATTTTGTCACAATCCGTGGCCTATATTGTTCTTGGATTGTTTATTTTTCGCATTTACAATTTGTTTTGTCTCTTAATATGTAATTTTCTGCTTGAACCACTGTTGGTATTAAAACCTCAAGGCACAGTTAGCTTCGGGAACATCCACAAACATCTATGCTAGCATTCATAATGTCCTCTTATTCTCCTTTCCAGCACATAAAGAGTTATTCTAGAATATGCTTGTGTATGTCACTTTCTGAGGGTGGTAGGGGGGAAAGAATCACCACCAGATGTCACTGAGGTTCAGGGGGAGAGCTTCTACACCAGGTAAACTGAATTTAGATTGGTTAGCAACAGCCGCGGTCCGTGCAAGTTACAGCGGTGGGGCCAGGTAAGGGGGAATTTAAAGGGACGATGCTGAGGGGAAATTAAATAAATAATTAATTTGCCCTCTGCATCATCCCCGAAAAAAAAACCTTACCCGGCCCGACGCCTCACCGCTGTTACCTGCACGGACCGCGGCTGGTTAGCAATCTTACTCTTAGATATCAAAATCATGTGTTTTGTGCTCTGTATTATAGCCACTGTTGGCACACTCATCAACATTAGTTTTCATTATTTTAGTTTTTTCAGGCAATGCTATACATAAATAGTAACTAGAGACAAAATTCGAACTGTGCAGAATCAGGTTTAGGTAGTGTTATTTGGATCAGAGTTGTCAATAATGAGAAACACACGTTGCAATAAAGAAAACTCCTCTGATATTGTAAAGAATATCAGACACACAATTGATAATTAGCTCCTCAGATGTTTTCTAACATAAGGCATTGCATGGATAATCAGATAGGATATGTATTCCAGTGGGAAAAGATTGGTGTCCTGATTTACCAAATGATTGATAAGCAAAGTGCAGCTAGGGAAGTTACAGTGCTGCACTGTGTTCAAGGCAGTGCTTAGTTTGTAAAAAAAAAAAAAAAAGTAAATACTAGGGCCTGCACCACCCATTGCCCCTGTCAGTGCTGCCAATAACAGTACCAACGCAACTACTAACCATCACACTCTTATATGAGTGACAATTCAGAATATTCCAGCCAACCCAGAGCTATGAAAGTGGCTTGAGCGGGAATTAGATAGACAGCGCCACCAGGTGGTAGACTGTCACTAGAGTCGGTGCTGGCAATTAAGTGCAGGTGCCGAGCACCAGAAACCACAGACTCAAATTAAGCCCTGGTTAAAGGGGGAGAGCAGAACAGCTTCCTATTTACAAAGAGATGGCACATTTCTTCACTCTCCTAGTGATGGTGCAAGTGTGGCTGCCAAGCAGACATGCAAGGAACCTTGCATCATGTTGCAGTGGTGCCTATGTTGTGGTCAGGATAGTTTGTGTGTAGGAAGGGGCACCTTCCTATCTTTTGAAAAAAAAATTAAGTGAAATAATTATATTTCTCTTAGTTAAATCAGCCTCAGCAAGCTGCACCATTTTGGCACACCCCGATGCTTGCAAGTATTTGAAAATATGGGTTTGCGTTACGAGACACAGGTGGGTGCAGGGGTTGCCCATGCCCTACCTATGTAATGCCTACCTGAGGCAAGGTAATGTAAACAGCACTATGTGCAGCATTGGGTTACCTTTTATTTTACACAGCCATGAAAATCAGGTTTTGCATCGCTTTGTATATCCCACAAAAGACTTCGGGCATATTATCAAGAAAGGGCGTTAAAATTATCGCTGCTTTAGCGGCAGAAAACTGCCCCTAAAGCGGAGATAATGGGCTTGATAATATGCCGCAAAGAATTCCAATAGAAGCCCATGTTCTGGTGTCAACATGGGCTTCAATTGGAATGTTCTAGTGCATATTATCAAGCCCATTATCGCCACTTTAGCGGCAGTTTTCTGCCGCTAAAGCGGCGATAATGTTAACGCCATGCTTGATAATATGGCCCTTTGTTTTGAGACTGCGGCCAAAAATTGGCTCAGCCCTGACAGAAACATTTTTGTGAATTTGGGCCTGGAGATGTTTAGCTTTTCCGTTGGTTAGAAGAAGAATTGTATCTTGACTTCCAAATTCTGAGGATTACTCTTTTTCCATCCACTGGAGCTTTCACTAGCCAGAATGTAAACAAGCATTGGCATAGCCAATAGGTCTCGCCTTTGGGACCTTATAAGTGCTTAGTTATGCAACAGTTAATGTTGTTGCAGTAAGGATATTGTGCTGCATAACTAAATACTTATAAGGTCCCAAAGGCGAGACCTATTGGCTATGCCAATGCTTTTTATGCTATGGCAGTGAAAGTAGATGTAAAGGCGCGTGCCGATCGAGGGTGCGCTTACGCAGCCTCATTGGCTTCCAGTGAGGCATAGGGATCCTCATTTAACCCCTTCGCTGCGGCGCGAATTCCGCCGCAGCGCTGGGGGGGTTTGGGGGGTTTGCGGCGCCGACATGCTCATGACGGAACCACGCCGTCATGAGTCACGGGCGAGCTGTGCTCATGACGGCGTGGTTCCGTCATGACTCCACCCACTTGCGCTGATCGCCCGCACAAGCGGGGAAACAGCGCCGCGTGGGAGGAGCGGCTGCCAACGGCCGCAGCATGACAGAACCACTCCGTCATGAGCACACGGCGCCCGTGGCTCATGACGGAGTGGTTCCGTCAGAAGCATGCAAGGGGTTAAAGCCTTGTGATAATGCTACAGAGCCCTGAATAACAAAGGCCTACAGTACTTGCAAACATTCCTCAGACCTTGTGTACCATGGAGGAACCTTAGATCGGCAGGGGAGATGGCGGCAATCGTCCCCAGAGTCAAGAAAGTTCGTATGGGCGGGAGCTCGTTTGGCTAACTGGCCAGAAACTGTGAAATGCTCTGCCCCTAGCAGTTCGTCAGGACCAGTCGGAAGACGTTTTATTTAGTTCAGGGTGTGTGTGTGTGGGGGGGGCGGTAATAACTGCATGTAAGCCTGTGGATAACTGTACCTAACACTGGCACACCTCAAATAAGGTAAATATGCGCTTTAGAAATCACATTACTATTAATAATACATCTGACCCAATATCACGTTATTTAGAGCAGCTGTACTGATAAACACTGGCATTCACACATTCATTAATACTGTGCAAAGGTCGAAATTCGAATATATTACCAAAATACAGCGAAGCCGAGAATAGGAAAAACACTATTTAGTGCCACTTAATTAGTATGTAACAATTACTTTATTCGGGGAAACAAGTCCATTAGCCACAAGGCCTCCTCCATGTGATTTTACCTTACAGCAAGCATTTAAACTCTTCTATCCTGGTTTTAATTAAGTACTTTTTGTTTAAAAAAAGTTCACGTGAAAAAATGTCATGGCGTAAACCAAATATGCAGATGTGCGCAGTATATTAGGCTAATTATTAACACTGCTGAGGGAGGGGAGGTACATTATGACCCACTCAAATCTTCACCTCTTGCGAGTCACGTACCAGCCTCAGACTCAGTGGTGTAAAGAAACTTGAGGGGGGGCCACCTTGAAAAGTACATGAAGGGTCTCCACTCCAGACTCACTCTGGAGCTATCAGGTACAGTGCAGAGTGCGCCCCCCCCCCCCCACCCCGGCACTGCAGGGACCTTTGTAACAACACTACTCAGGCTCAACTATGGTAATAAATAGTATTTACACTCTGCACATTGCCAGAATATTATTCCTAGCTAAGATGGGCACCACTCCACTCAAGAACAATTGGCCCCAAAGAGTAAACCAGAGGGCTCCGGCTGAAATTGAGAGTGGAAGAGTGAATCACAATCCCTCAAAAGCTATATATTTGGAAAAATACAGACTGGAACGAAGCCCAAGCTAAATTTGCCCATGAAAATATTAATAATTGGGAAAGTTCTTATAATAGTGGAAGTTCGCATTCTGTACATCGCAAAGATTTCATAAGGCCCCATATATTTTACGATTAATTATTGAGAAAGTTGTTCGGGTCCATGTTTTTATAGACTGTGGACAGTGCAGTCAAGGGCCAACTTCCCAATAACCGCATGTACGGGATGGAAGTCAACCAGTTACAAGTTAGGTGGTTTCCCATTTCCAAACCACTTGCAATAGTAGTTTCCCCCTACACAGGCTTGTGTTCCAGGTGCTCTCTTATACCCTACTTTAGCCTTCAACAGAGGCATCTCCTCCCTTACGTAGCTTAAAATCCAATAACGACGTTATATTACCAAAATGTCAGCACTGGATTGGCCCTTCCATATTTTGCTAAATTACCCCTTTCCTGCAGCCTAAAGGTGTTTCATTTTCCTGACAAGGAGTTATGATGCTCCCAATGGACCTGCTTTTAGGGGGCACCCTGAAAGCAAGTCTATTGTATATGCCTCACATGAGAAATGCTGCTTCTATCACCATCATTCAGTAAGGCACAATGGTGACAAATGATCTTGTTGCTAATGCCTACGACCATTCACGGGGCATAGGCCATCAACCAGGACTCTGCAGCCATCTCCGTCCTGGGCTTTCTTTAAATCTGACTCCAGGTGATACCCATCACCTTGTAGTCAGCTTCAAGGACTTGGTGACAGATGTTTCTTGGCCTTCCGCTTTTCCCTCAAGGGTTCCAGTTCCGGGCTTGCCCGGTGGCTTTTGATGCAGATTTGAAGAGGGTGTGACCCATAAAGCCTCATTATCTTTTCATGATTTCTTCATGAGCAGGGATTTGGAAAATATGCTGCTTGATGTCGGTGACACTTGCCAGATTTTTAATCCTTCATTAAGTCCTGTTACATGAATGATATATATATATATTTTTTTTTTTACAGAGTTTTATATAGCCCGAATCCAATCAGGTATCAGAGCGCTTTACATAGCACCAGTTATGTTACATGCGGACACACATTCATTTTTTGTTAGGCACGGGGAGATTGAGTGATTTGCCCAGAATCATAGGAAGTTCAGCGTCATTGCCGAGACTCGAACCCAGTTCTGAGGGCGAGCGCCCTAGCCGTTAGGCCAACTCCTCTCCCTGATTGTTCAATCGTGCAATATATATTGCAATCCAAAGAACAAAAATCTATTTTGACTTGCAACTCTGCTGGCCAACTATTTGCCTAGTTTTGGATTGCTGCGTGCCCTCGTCCGATGTGTCCGTAATAGTGACATTCTTCAGCCCTGACAAGTGCCACACAACACAGACTAGAAGCACGTATTTTGGTCATTTCCACAGACAGCGTCATGCTATTAACTTGAGGAGAGTCTTCATACAGTGTGCTTGTACCGGTGCAGTGGCCTGATCTGGAAAATTAGTCCTCAAATCAATGACAGGAGTGCTGCCTAGGCCGTCCGAGAGTCTGTGTCACTCACATGGCTCACGCTGGATGAGTTGCGGGCCCTCATTTGCCAGCAGATCGTTTACTCATATGTATTGATATGCATGCCTGGGATCTCATAATACAGTCAGCCTGTGTGGGGGAAGGGCTGTCTCCCTTGGACAGAGCCAGAGCAGGCTCCCAACAAAATAATTTTAAGCATCAGCAGCACACAATAAAAGTAAGACTTAAAAATAATTGACTGCATATCGACTGACTGTCCATGGCCCAGGTTTATTAACCACTTTAGTGCGGGTGGCCGACAGCCGCACTCCCTCTCTAGTGCATCTGTCGGCCAGTGGCCGACACCGGGGAGGGTTACAAAGGAATTTCATGTGCAAGCACTGTAAGATTTTTTTTTTAATTGAGGTAGGAATCGCTTCTGCGTCATCCCCCGCCACCCCTTCTGCCCAACTTTGACATCAGCGCACTGACATCAGATTTCCACCAGTGGTGAAGAAGACACGTTAGTTTTTCCTCCTCCATCCAGTGGGATTTTGCAGAGGCCGCAATGCCTTCCTAGGCTGCACGAAGGTATCAATGGACAGGTGAGAGTCCCTTTCCCAACAATGCCTTCCTGTCTGTGGATTATGGCGCAACTGTGCTCCACAGCCAGGAAAATCACTAGGCCACTAGAGATCATACTCCGGGAATCAGGCATTGTAGTAACGGGTCGATCCTTGCCACCCCCAGGACATTTGTTTGACAATTAAGTGAGGGATATTTTTTTATAACACCTCGATCTTGCCACGTAAATTTGCCCATTTTGTCACATAATTTGGTGCTCTTCCACCACATAATTCCAGTGACGCTGGTGATAGTAATGTGAGTTTTAACAAGGAGCATGCCTGCACACAAAGTTACAGGGGCTACTACGTAAATGTGTGCTTTTTGTTTAAGATTTTTGGTTTGAGGAAGTTACTTTATTTATACTGGTAATGAATGCACTAGCATGTCCCCCAACAATCAAGTTTTGCATAAGCCATGACAAAAGTATGCTTTTGTATTCAGTTTGTCACAAGCTGAAGTAATGAATACTGTCTTTTGTTTAGTGTCTTTGGAGAACTCGCAAATTTCAGGAAAACAGATAAGATCATTGTGTTTATTTACTGTTGCACACATCTCACACGCACACACCCACCGACTGATTTGAACCATACTTCTGCCTTCTACGTAGGACAGTGTTTTGAAAAGGCTGATTTAGCCAGTAGGAGAGATGGCATCTCGGTGGATTACTGCTGCCCAGGCCTTAACTCTGGTTATGCAGACCAGCTCTGAGGCAGGGACAGCAGATACTAGGACAGCCTCTCAGGGAGAAGTAACTGGAGCAGAACCTGAATATGATTTTTCAGTTGGAGTTCCATCATATGGCTCCTCTTCCAGCAATTCAGAGGGAAATTATGATGTCAGTTGTGCTGCTCCTTCACAATTACAATCTCTGCAGCTGAGTGACCGTAGCAGGTTAGACCAACCCAGACTGAGGGCAGCTCGGCTCCTCCCACTAGAGCTATGTCAGCCTCCAAATCCACCAATCATGAAATGCACATATCAAGGCACTGGAGGGGCAGGCAGTTGGCTTATCTCAAGATGTCATCAAGAAGCAGGAAGAGCGGGCTCCTGGAGAAAGTAATGAGCTATAGGGGCACAGCATGGGGATGGGGTGAGGGGAGGGGAAGAGAAGTCCTTTCAGCTACTTCCAAGAAGGTGTGTGCCAAAACATGGCAGTCAACTTGGCACCACATGCGCATGTCTCCGACCCTCCCACTCGCGCACCATCTGCTCTCTGGTCAGAAGCTCACAATCAGGAAAGTGTGTTTGCCCAAAACACTGGGGAGTTAGAGTGCCGTTTCTTTTTAATCAAGGAGATATGCATAGAAGGGGATATTTTCCTGCATTAAATTTTGTGGAATGTTGAGTTCAATGCTTTTCTTTTATTGGTGATATACAGCACATAGTGAAGTCACATTATCCTTCAACACATACGGGCATGATTCCTGCATAATCTGACCAAAATAAAACATCACACAAAACAAACACATACGTGACCGCTGGTTTATATACCAGTATATCTGCCTGCCACAATATCCTCCGCATGACCACTCCATAATTGCATGAGCAACTGAATGACAGCCTGTATTAGATATTGCGTAATCTCCTCAGGACATCATGCCAAACATTTTACTCGAAGATTTCTAGGAACTTTATAGAACATATAGCATGGAAAATTGCACGGCCGGCTGCTTGCTAATTGTGTGACAACCTTAAGATAATGAGAATGACAAATTAGGGTTGAACTGCAGTCTCCAATATTGTAACAATGGCATGGAGGGGCATGCTAGTATCCACCCACATATGGCATCAGAGCCTTATGGCATGGAGAGTGTGATCTGAATGCAACTACAACACAATAGAACCTTTCCACTTATAAACAGCTCAAGGCTCACACGCACCAAAGAGCTCAAAACATCGCTGACAGTCAAAGACATCCACAGCTCGACATAGCTGTGTATTCAGCACCATCCTAAATGGAGTACGTTCCTCAGTAATGCACAGCTGGCCTAGCTGATAAATAGTTGTTCTATAGTTTACAGTGGGAAGAGCCTCTCTTCCAGACCTAATGTGATTAATAATAGGTGGAACCAGAGTATTTTTTCCACACCAGCACAGTGGTCTGCATGGCTGCTAGAGGTTTTATAGACATCTGTAAGTATTTAGAAGCACCTCCACATGATGCCTAGCTGGTGAAGGTCAGCACTTGGACATCATCCTTAACATGCACCAGTGACATGTGCATAGCACTATAGGCAGAGCTAATATGGCCATGCCGAGCGTTACTGGTGATTGTGCTAACCAATGAATTCAGAACAGCTTGGTGTTTTGTGATATTCTTTTTTGTTGTATCAACTTACTAGGAAACACAATCCACACAAATACTCTCTACACCATGCCACATAATTCCAATCAGCATTATTTCACTCAACACCACACAATTTCCATTCCACATCACATAATTTGACAACTATATAATTCAACAACACAGTTGCACAACACACCACATACATCCAATCCATACCACAGAATACCACATCATGACACAAAATTCAAAAGCACACCGCCTAATTAAACTCCACTACATACCACCCCAAAACACAAAATACCATTCCACATAATTACACTTCATGACAAACAATCCCACTCCACATAATTCCAGTACACTCAATATCACATAATTACTATCCACAATATTCCATTGCACACCATGCCACATAATTCCACTCCACACAATTAACAATTCTTGTCCACCCTACATAATTCCACTCCACACCACATACATCCACTGCGCTCCAAACCAAAACACACGAGTAAAAGACATTGTCATTTACAACGCCAATAGCTCTAACTCTCACAAATGCGAGACCTGTGGCATTGCAAATGCTCGTTTCTGATTCATTCTGGTATTTGCAGCTTTTCTAATGCCATTAAAAACACATCTATGAGTACCCAAATTCACATCCAAAATTTAGGGAGTATTCATGTGTAATGCTTTTGATAGATTGCCACTCAGTGTCACTCTTGAAGTACGCAAATGTCACACGTAAGAACACTGCACAAACAGAAATGTCACACACAAGCATACAAAAGAATTGTCAGTTGTGCTTCTTTCCTACATATGAGTCCTGCATCAGATCTTTGTCTTGAATGTTTACAGTCTCTGACCAGAATGCACTCCTGTGATAAGTCCTCACCCTATTCTTCATAAACGCAGCTCTTCAAAGCTGGGATATTTGCATAAGAAGTGCAATGTTTTTATCCAGAAGTAGCTATATCTTAATAATTTAGACACTAAATAAAATAAAAAAACACACACAACACAAATGATGCACATTGACTTAGACATGTACATTTAACTGGAGACCAGACTTGTCTCGCTAGTCACGGGAGTCTTTATTTGCTGAAATCTAAACCAATCTACTTAACAAGTATTCTAAATCGCCCCAACAAAAATGAGTTATCCAAAATTTCACAGACTCTACGAATATATTATACATAATTTTAAAAAATACACGGGAATGAAAAGATTATGTGTATACGGTTCACATCTTGCTTCCATGGTGACAGAGGAGTAGACATTTACACAGAAAAGGATTGTACGGTATACATTTTAGTGCAAATCGTGTAACAAAAACGGGAGATCGTTGCTATAGATATTTAGGGCGATGTGCAAACCGCTGCCAGTAAACTAAACGAAACACAAGCAAATGGAAGCATATGCAAAAATCACCGAGCGCACGCTCCTTACCGGGGTGGCATCTGTGGCTTGAGTCCTACGCGCCGGGTCACGCGTGAAGATGATCAACGGATGCGCAGCACTGAGGCATTCCACCCACCTCTGCTGTACCAACCCCGCATGAATCAATCCCAACATGCATTTTATGAGAACACGCCCCTTCCCGGGAAAGGTGACTCCTTTGTCTTCTAATAAGTAGAACCCAATGGGAGTGGCTGGCTCTGAAACTGCGTGTGGGGGGAAGCTTTCATTTCCTGAAGCCTTTCTTTGCACATCCACCGTTTTTGTGTCTGTCCTCTGCAAGGAACCTTTTAGTTGTTCATTAATCCTGGTGCCCCTTCTTGCTTTTTTCCGTGTACATCATTTCAGACAGATTCACATGGCTCGCATGCTCAAAGTAATTAAAACATGCACAGACAGCCGTCTGGTCTTTTTTTAGGTCTGACGTCTATCGGGGAATGTATTATTACCAATTCATTAACCAGCACAAGCGCACGCCTTGCGCGGCAGCAGGGGGAGGGGGCCTTCGCGATTCCCTTGTGGGAGCGAGCAGCAAGGCGTGATGATTGTGACCATATGGCGCCACCATATGGCGCCGCTCGCTCCCGCAAGGGAATCTCCAGACGTGCACGCGTTGCCATTGGAAGCAATGCAACGCATGCACGTTTTGCCCTCAATGCTGTGCTGACGGCTAAAGGTCTTTCCTATGCAATGCAATGCATGTGCGCTGCGTAGGCGAGACCTAAAAATGAGGACAATTGCAAAAAATCAGCGAAAATGCAAATAACTTTGTATCATAAGTTTGGTCCTACTATTTGCATAAATGTCTACATTTTTGCAGATTGAAACCCAAGCTAGTACCTGGAATTCTTTGTAGCTATTGCATGGGGGTTTGCACACATAACGTCTTTTTAGGTCTCGCCTACGCAGCGCATGTGTTGCATAGGAAAAGACCTTTAGAAATCGGTCTGGTTTTGCAGGCTAAAACGTGCATGCATTGCATTGCTTTGAATGGCATCGCGTGCACGTTTGGCGATTTCCTTGCGGGAGCGAGCGGCGCCATGTGTTAGCAAATATCGCGCTGGCTCCCGCAAGGGAAACGCTGCCTGCTCCCGGCCGCTTGTTGTGTGTTTGTTTTTGCATATTCCTTTGGCACCACATCCCTTTTTTTATTAGCAGCATTCCGTTTTTTTTCTGGACTTGTCCGCGCCTCAGGGTCATTTTTAGCAGAAGAATGGGGATGTCGGCCAGTAAGGACTATGACCATCTTTTCAAGCTGCTGATAATTGGCAATTCCGGTGAGCCAGACCTTATAGTTAGACGTTTAATTCTGCACTTTATTTCTGTCCTCTTTCCTCCCGAACCTCCCAGCTCACTTTCTCTTTCGTTCTACCTTTTATTCTTTTACTTTAGATCCTCGCTGTTTATACCCTCCCCTTCCCTGAATGTTATTTCATTTGTCTAGTTAAGAAATCGTATTTTTAAGCCTCCTGTCAACTGAAGGTCTCTTGTGAACTCTGTGTCCTGTGATTAAAAGCTAAAGATCCTGCGGCATACTTACGACGAGGGAGGCTCAATGGGCATGGCACGGTCACGTGGGGGCAGCAATTCTAAGCAGAGCAGTCCATTTCCCAGGTCCATGCACGAGTCACCCGCCCATTTCACTTTTGGCTGCCTCACAGTCTGATAGGTGTAGGTTATTGGGACTGCAAATCGCAGACTGCAAACCAAACGTCCGTGCTACTCGCGCTAGGAACTGAAAAACTTGTAAGCAATGGTTGAGCAGGGGATGGGTTGGAGGCAATTTAGGGTATGTGGGTAAAAAGTTGATGCGAGAGGTACTGACAAGAAGGCTCGTTGGAGTTCTAAAGAGACCGGGGTAACCCAGGGCAGACAGACCGCTACAGCTGTGGAACTAGTAAAATGTTGCAGACCTCCTGTAAATTATTCTGGTAATCCTCGACCAAACGTATTGCAAGCATGAACCGACACACATTTCACGCTTGTGGGGAAAGCACCATCGACATTTTCAAGGCTGAATGTATACGGTCATGAAAGTAATTACAAGTATCACAAAATGAACACTCTAAAATAATGACATTGGTGTTTACACGGTGGTTGTCACTGGCACAGCAAACCATGACATTGCAATTCAGTTTCTGTAGTGTAAGGAATTCCCTGGTGAGGTGATGGACTACTACTCGTTTCTTTAAAAAAAAAAAAAAATCATACTTCCAGGTACAATTTGCTCATAAAAAGGGGTGGCATATCTTTTGAAAACATAAATCAGATTAGAAAATCCAATAACAAGACCTGGGTGGGAACAAAGTCAGCCAATAATCGAGTGCAGATATCTCGATGAGGATGGATTTGAGGCATTGAGCATTGGGAAGTATTTTCAGAGTTATACTGTTTGTGCTGTCCTCTGTGTGTGTGTGTGTGCGTGTGTGTGTGTGCGTGTTTGAAGGGACGTGCCTCGTCAGCTGGGATGGGTCGGTCAGTGCTCGTGGCTCTGAACCGGATTCTTTATCCTCTCCTCCCTTTCCCACTTATTTTTCTCCGTTACTGTGTGTTTTGCCCATCTTATTTTCAACCCTCCCCCATATTCTAATAAACATGGTGGCCGGCTGCGCTTTCCCTTTCGTGTCGCTGAAGCCAGCCCTGGTTACTCCCGCCGAGCCGTTTACGACTAGGGCTGAAATGGACTTGAACAGAGGTAAAGAATACATCAGCGGGAGCCAGTGGGGTTGCACCTCTCTAGTGCACTGACCAGAGAACTTTTATCTACTGGGAGAGCATCAACCATCTGATGGGAAAGAGACCGGTATCTATCGGTATCCACTCAACAAAGATCTGGCAGTTTCTGAAGTTTTAGAAGGAGGCGGGCCCTACTCTTCTTTCCTGTTGCTCGACATAATCCTCACATCTGCAAGTGCATTAACTACTGGACTGGAAGCATGACAAACTATACGGAGCTGTAAAATTTTCCACTTCAAATGTGTTAAGTTTTTAAAGGCATTTGTAATAATCTTGAATTTCATGAACTTTGAGAATTTTTTTAAATAAAACAAATAACAGCCGAACTGTTAAAATTTGGATTGCTTGAGAAAAACTTTTAGCAGGAAAGATCTCTAACACAAACTTTATTACAAGAATATTCTCCCCCACGACTTTGGTTTGGTTAACTGACATTACCTAAGTAGAGTTTAGAAAAGAATTGTGATTAAACAACCTGCAGTTGTTTTAGCCCAATTTCGCCAACCACAGTCAAGTTGAAATAGGAATACACAGTTTCCTTTCATGACTTTGACTGGGATAGAGCGCCGCGCTTTCACAGAAGCACCGCAAAGGCAGCACACCAAAAGCTGTGTAACTTTGCTGTGCAGTCTCCATGTTCAATGCGCCAGCACAACAAAGTTTTTAGTTATACAAACACAAACTCCCATGGCTCCTGTTTGCATTAGTAAAACGAATGTCTTTACATGCTGGGAGTTTTCTACCAGGATGTGGGGATTATTTTTATGTTCTTCTGTCTTGGCTTCCAGGCTTTCCCCATCTGCCTCAAACATAAGCAAGCATTGGCATAGCCAATAGATCTCGCCTTTGGGACATTATAAGTGTTAAGCCATGCAACAGTTGGTGTTGCACCAAGGATATTGTGCTGCATAATAAAATACTTATAAGGTCCCAAAGGCGAGGCCTATTTGATATGGCAATGCTTGTTTTCTTTTTCTTCTGCATGCAATATTTTTTTTCCTTTACAGCTCCTCAAATTAGATATTATGAGATTTTCCACTAACCTAATACTTGCATTTATCCCGCCTATTTTATAAACCTAGATGGGAATTCTCAAATTGGTTTTGAAAAAGCATTTTACATTTCAGTGACTATCCAATGACTATCCAGTTTTGAGTCCAGATTTGCCTCTGCTCTAAGAAAACACGTGCCTCCATCCCTATTGCCAAATCTACAAGTGCAGAAAATCCATACTAGTTTCTAAGGACTAGATGTACAAAAAAGTCAGTTCGCGATTTCCTAATTGCAAATTTTTGTGGTTTGCAATTAGGATATTGCAAACAGCATAGTACAACAGTGTCTCAGACACTGTTTGTGATTCCCAATGGGTTGCAAATGGACCAGCCTCATCAATATTCATGAGGCAGATCGCAATTTGCACCCTATTGGGATTGGCTACAATCACAGGGATGGTGGCTTGCTGTGGTCAGCAGACCACCATATCTGTGATCGCTTTTTAAATGAAGCTACATTTTTTTGTTAATGCAGACCCTTTTCCTTAAAGTAAAACAGGCTGCATTACAAAAATAAAACTGAAACCTTTTCTTTTCATTTTTTAGGAGTAGGCAGTGGTCCGTGAAACCACTGCCTACTCTTCAAAACATGTTTTCACCCACATTCACAAAGGGGAAGAGTCTTTTGGGGACCCCTTCCAATTTGTGAATGGGTTACTGGCATCTCTACGAGGCAGTAAATTATGAATGTTTTGTGACCGCATTCTGGTTGCAAAACATTCACACATACCAGTACTATTCGGTATTAGGAAGGGACACCCTTTTTTAATACCGAAAAGCAAAATGCGATTCGGTAACAAATTACCCAGTCACATTTTGCCTTTTGTACTTGGCAAAATGCATTTTACTAGCCTTTAAGGGCAGTCTGTGACTGGTAAATGCTTCATACACTGGGGTTTAAATTTCTTGCCCATACATTCTATCTAATGTATTCAAGGTTTATATAAAAGCCCCAACACTGAAAAATCATATTTGTAGTCAATCTATCAATGGATTATTTTTTGTAATTTTAAAATGATTTCTATTTTTGTCAAAATAAACTTTTATTCATAATCAGGTACCAGTTTTCCTTTTCCAATTTTGACTTCATGCGTTTTGGGTTTAACCTAAAAGCCGTCATCTGTATTGTCTCATAATTTGATATCCGCATATAAGAATTACATGAAAAATAATTTCACTACCAGCACACTTTTCAATCTCTGCCCATTCGGTACAGACTTTTGAAATTATAAAGACAAGAAATTATAAACTGATGGAATGATAACCAATGTGGATACCCTTGACGATATGATATGAAACCGGATTACTTGATGTGAGATTATCAGGAAGATGAAGGGATTTCTAGGCTCACAAGGTGAATTATTTTGAAGAGGATACATTAAATTGGAGTGCAGTGACAACTTTCATTTGAACACAAGTTCAATCAGCCAGCATGAACAGCAGCAGATACTGATGTTAAGGCTCAGGTTTTTCAATTTGAACATGACACTAATCTCATGAATATTTGAAATATGACAAAAGTTTATAATGGAAATCTATGTTTTTGATGTCTATTTTTGTCTTTCTGGACATGATATATTTGACCTTAGTAATAGCTCCTTCTACCTGATAACATCGCAAAAATGTGCTTTGTCTTAAATATTTTAACTATTTGTTCTATTAAAACTGCGCATTTTAACCACTGCTGAACAATTGAGTGCAAAAGATTTTTCACAACTTCAACTATGGGATGAAAGGTTGAAGAATACGTTTTTCTCATGGGCATCTGGAAAAGCACTGTTGGGCAAAAGATCTGCCAGGGTCTATTTGTGTTCATATGTGACAAATGTAAAACTCTACTTTCTCATTCCAATTAGGCACATATTTCACAGCTCACATTGGCAAGCCATTTTGCTGTGCCGCACTGCGTCATTTTAAAAGCTCAAGGATGTGCCATATTGACAACAATATGACGCATCTGTGTGCTTTCCCCTGCACTGGCACACAATTGACTGCCATGTGCCAGCACAGGCACCCGTGTGTCATGTTGCAAGACTGCCTGCGTGGTGGGGCTGATTGTTTTTATGAAGGGACACCTTCCTGCACAGAAACAATAATTGATGGCATTTTTCCTTTTCCATGCGTGTTGCAGAAACGGCAGAAATAAAAGTATTTCTCCTTGTTACTCCACTATTTTGCCTTCCCGGGGAAGGCGTAGTATTCTGACCCATTCTCAGCTTAGGAACAGTATCTGGTGTTGTACTACCTTATTGCAAAATATTGTGGGATGGATATTGCAGTAAAGTGTACATCTGAAACAGGAACTCGGACATATTGCTGAATATACAGCGCAGGGCAACTGTCAGACCTTTGTTTTGATTCACTCACAGAGTGTTACCTAACACTAGATTAGCTTTTTATAAGTCCCTGGAGAAGGCTGCCTGGTACTGAAGAAGGTCAGATTTGCCTGTCTGAAAAGTTCCTTTCTGCTTGATAAAGGACAGTGGAGAGACATTTGTCTTTTTCACTATTTTGAATTCTTGAGATTCAAATACTTCCCCAAGCACAGAGGAAGCAATCCCACTGAAAACCCATAAGGCAAAACATAACCTGGTGGTCCGGTCCAGAAGTGACTGCCTACCTTTGGGACTTGTGCCCTTAACCTGAAGGGTGAGAAAATCTTGGGAACAGAGAAAGATGCTTCTGCCTACAAAAACCCCCCACATACATGGCACTTCTACAGCTAATCACTGGGACACTTCTTACCTTTTTCTCAGGAGTAAAGAAGGCCCTGCAAACTTAGGGTGTGAATTAAGTGGCTTAAGCAACAGAGGAATGTTTTGTGGCTGGAGAATGTGCTGAGGACATGAAATAAAATTATAGGGAGCCTTCCAATAACTCAGTCCAGTGTGTAGGGTCTACCATCCTTTCCTGAAAACCTGTAGACATTTAGAACACAATGGATTAAGTTATTTAACATTTTTTAGAAGTTATGACTTAGAAAATCATTATCTCTGGAGAATCTGTACAAGGTGCCAATCCTATCCAGAACACACACTTCCTTCCAGACTATAAGGGGCCTCATCCTCTGAGCTTCATACCCCAAAGTTTGAGGCTACTGCTCCTACAACAAGCATTTGCAATGCATCGGTCTTGCCTTTGGGACCTTATATGTATTTAGCAATGCAGCATATTAGCCTGGGTGCTGAAACATCTACTATTCCTTAATATGGAGGGAAATTAAGCACCAAACTGCATGACACACCTGATATGGGAACACATGTAGAGAAATATTGGCTTTCAGCAGGGAATGGTATAGTCCAAAGCTCTGTTTTTTAATATAAAAGCAGGGCCTTCGGTGGTCTTATCACTGAAAATACAAGATTTGAAAAAAATATTATTGTCTATTTGTGCTTTTGGGATAAGCCTGTCTGCTCGTGCCAAGCTACCAAAGGGGTAAGCAGGGGTTATCTAAAGTGTGTAGCCCCCTTACCCTGACTAGAAGCAAGGTCCCTACTTGGACAAAGGTACCTACCTCGGCCAACTAGAGATCCCCAATACTAACAGTGAGTGCTTAAACATGAACTGAGAAACACTCCTGCCCCGATGGCAATGCTATCAGTAAACTAACATGCAAGTCAGTGATCATGTGCACCCTATATGTGGGCTCAATTCTTATTACACATGCAGCAAACGTTTAGTCTATTTAATCAACCAAAAACGTTTTGTACAGCAGAAATGCTGTACTCACATATTTGAAGGTGCACTTATGTGAAAATGAAGAACAAAGTGACTATAAAATAAAATATTTGCCAATGACCATACAATTTGAGATCGGTTCAAAGGTCAAGTAAATGAGAGGTCGAGTATTCTAGATGTCCCCTCGCTTCCCTCCACAAAAAAAAGTTCACCCTCACTGCCTCTTCCACCCTATCCAGGTTTAATTGTTTGCTTCAGACAATTTTAATCTGAAAAAATGTATGCCTTGTGCCCATTTGGAACCTGATTCGCGCTAGATTCCCTGCCTGCATGGCGTCTATTTCATTGCCCACTTTATTGAATTGTGCTGTGTTACTAATATGCAGAGTCTGCTGTGAGAATGGCGTGTGTGTTTAGCATTTCTGTTCGGGCTGCCCAGGGTTCGGATGAGGGCTGTCGTGTGATTCCTTCCTGCTCTGTGCTGTCGGTTACATTCCCTGCCTGCACAAGGGTTTTTGCATTACACATTGTAGTGTATGGTGTTGTTCTTTGCATGTGCCAGGGGGCTGCAGTGTGTGTGGGTTAGCAGGTGTGATTTGGCTGTCAGTGTCTGGGTTGGGTGTGTGTTTACTGCCTGCTCTTCCTGCCTGCTCCCTCCTGCCTTGTACAGATTATTGTAATTTGGTATATTCCAGGATCACAGGCTGTGGGGAAGTTACCCCTCTGTACCTCAGCTCGCTCTGTAGTCCAGAAGAGCCAGACCGGCAGTGACCAATCAAAGCAGAGACCGTTATGCCTATGGGTATAAAAGCCTAGTAAATATCATTGGCCCACTCATATGCAAGGAAACTTTACCTCAGACTTCCTGGTCTGCCGGCATGGAGTCTTGTTTATGCGCAGATTGTGTTGGGAGGCCACTGAGGAGGGCAACATCTCCCGTAGATGCAGGCGACGTGCATGTAGCCACACAGGCCCCTTTCAACCGAGTGGTGCGGCAAGAGGACGCGGAAGCGGAAGAAGACACGTGGGGCAGATGCAGGGGGGCGGAGCACAAACATCATTGTAGTGGTGTAATATTTGTGTCTAAACGTTAATCAAACAGATACCGTACCATTCAAATCTGGGAGTTGACGCCCTATTGGGGGTGGCATTTCCTGTAAACAAACTTTCACTGAGCGATGACTGTTTCTGAAACAAAAGTTCAATCGGGCATAGAGTTATTATAAACAAGTAAAACGCGGATGTAAAGAAAAACAAGCATGTGCAATGCAATAGGACTCGCATTTACGCAAGACCTATTGCATTGGAAGGGGGAGTGCGGGCAGGTGTGAGAAGGCGTGAGCATGACCGGGAGTACCTGGAGGGGGACAGGGGCCGCCAGGAAGTCACAGGCTACAGGAGGGTGGGGGAGGGATGGGAAGAAAGTTGTCTGTGCAGGAAAGGGGGCGATAGCCATGGAAGGAGACAAATGACAACGTGGCCGTCTTGGGGAGGGACTAACACGCCGAAAACCAATCATAATGCAGAATTTAGGATGTAAGCCGATCCATAAATGGGCGGAGCTTAAGCGAAGCTTCCCTGCTATAGTATATACTGCATGTCTCAACGAGACAGCGCAAGAGCTGCCTAGGCGAGACCTAAAAACGAGTTTCTGGCCTTGTGAAGCTATGTTTAGCTACATCTTTCAGCCGTGACTTGCTGAAAATGTAAACTTTTTGAAGTCAAAAATAAAATTTGTGACGAAGATGAACCACCAATAGTTTCTTGCTCCATTACCAGCTGTACTTGATGGGTACCTAGGTCATTATCCTCCATACCATTTGACAGGAGTCAACAACCAATTAATATCTGACCTCCTTCTGTTGCCAGACAGCCATAGAAGTCAGTTAGGTACTGATCTACCATATCCCATAGACTAACATTGATTTTGGATTTCCTATTGTTTCTTGCAAAACGGTTTCTGTTTTTTTGTAATATCTCCTGATCCCTCTATCACAGTATCTTCATTCTTTGTGTTATTTCAATCATTGTTTTTTTTAACGAAGTGTAGATTCCTGTGTACATTTGAAGGGATTTGGTTCTTGACTATGATGTCTGTTTCCTCTTCTTGCAGATTTAACAATTCATTTTTCTTGGAGCATATTCAAATTGAAAAGCCCAGCATTCCCCAAAGAAATCTGTTTACCACAAAACCAGGGTGCCTGATGTAAGTACAGGAGACCTGTTTCCATGCATAGACTGTTGAATTCAGTTGAATTTAGAATAATTGGAAGTGCATTTGATCTTATGTGGATGTCATGAAAACCTGGCATGTTTCCAACTAGCCTATGCTAGTGTCTACCAGCAATCAAACTTGTTGGGCTTTGCAAAAGCTCAGCCATCACTCACATGGTGAAATAATCAATTTTCCTACATATGACACTATGTAAAATTGAAAAACAGAGGAAAGGATAGAACTTGTAATAATACTTAACATAAGAGTAACTTTGAAAAATATCTGGATGCTATTGAAAGAGACATACTTGATGTTTTTAAAATCTGAACATTTGGAGTAGTTCTAATCTTCTGTTTTGCGTCATGGGCCAATGGATCCCTAAATCTCTGGCAAGTGCAGTGACTGTGATGATAAACAATCAGTTTTCTGGCAGTCTTTCTTACCTTCCAAAGCTGTTGCAACAAAAGTGTCCTAAAAGTCGAATGGTAATTTGTGCCCATTACTTCACTTTGAGATTTCAGATGACCTGTTTCCTTGGGTGGGTGATTGTCTTTAACACTGTTAATGAATGCAACTAGGTCAACATCAGTATAATCGCCTTTTCAGAAAGTACTCAATGCTATACATCACATAACAACTTTCACCACACAAGTGAATATGGAATACATAGAGGAAAAACAAACTTGTAGAAGTACAAGGGCTAAGGTTCACAAATCTGTACTAGGTCATTTGGAGTAATAGATTTTGCCTAAAAAATGTTTGAGTGCATATTTCCAAAAAGGTTCTGATTCACTCAAGGAATGGGTAATAAAGAGATCTTGGATGACAATACAAGTGTTGCACAGTCTGTTACAGCCCTACCTCCGTCTGTTCCCATTTGGTTTGCAGTCCCATTATATATATACATTACATTACATGCCATATTAAAGCAGAAGGTGCACACCCAGTGCTATGGATTCATATGCTCTCATAAACTATGCGAGGGGGTGGAGGGAAAAGAATTTCTTACCTCAGCAAGTGCTTATTTTGAAAAAATAGCTGTGCAAGGGCCGTCATCAGGAGACAACCACAGCTTGTACCACCCTTTGATACTGCCAGCTCAGCCAATGACAGTACCAGCACAACTACTGGCCATCACAGTCCTACAAGTTGGAGAATACAGACTATTCCAGGACACCAAAAGCTAAAAGAATGCAATGTGGGGCAGGTACTAGTCAGGTGCTTGTCATTTTAAGGTATATTAAAATATTAAACAACTGTTCTCGTGCTCTGTCTGGTGGCTTAGTGGACTAATGAATCCACTGTAGAGGCCTGTGTTAAAATCCAGGTGTGTTCACTCACAGGTTCAAATCTCCTGGGTCCATTCAGCATTTCATTCTTCTGAGGTCGATACAATAAGTACCATTGAGTTGGGTAACAATAAACATCTGCTATTCAGCATCAAAATACCCTTGGGTGAAAGTGCACTTTACAAATGCATATGTTATGTGTTAGACCTGACATCCTTGGCGTGGGTTTTTCCCCTATCTTTTGCCTCTGCTACCTGGATTTTTGATGCTGTGATGGATTTCGTTTTTGCTGGTTTAGATGCTTTGGACACTGCCACTGCTAACCAGTGCCAGAGTGTAAGTGCTCCCTGTGTAAAATATCATATTGATTGGATATACCTGATTGGCATATCTGTATCACCATGAAGTCCCTAGTAAAGTGCACTGTGTGTGCCAGGGCTGGTGATGACAGATGCTACTAGTGGGTCTGCAGCGCTGATTGCGCCACCCACCTGTGTAGCCCTAAAATGGTGTCTCAGGCCTGCCACCGCAGGCCTGCCTGCAGTCCCCGGACTGCCATGTCCTCCTGGCCAGTGTCCACACTGACCAGGCCTAACCCTTCCCTTTTTATACACGTCAGTCATCCCTATGGAAGGCCCAAGGTACCCCCCTGGGCAGGGTGCAGTGTATGTAAAAGATAGAGCATGTACTAGTGCAGGTAACATGTTCTGGTAGTGAACAACGGCCATTTTGTGTGTTCACTGCTGCAAGGTTATCTTGCTCCATAGGCTAACATGGGGGAGGCTGGTGCCAATGGCTATCCGCCTATCTTCTCATAGGAACAAGATAAGACATGAGTGTTTGATATCCCTGAGCTCAGCATTTAATAGCACATCTTTTAGGAGAGGTTGTTTTTAAATCCTGAGTTGGAGAATAGTACTTTTTAGAGAGTAGCTGTTCTCTTGTCTGACCCTTCTGTGTGCCTGGGCATGCTTGTGGATTGACTGTCTGGCTTGAGAGTGACAGGGGCTGGGGATCCCCCGGGAGGTTGGTTGAGTCAGCCCTCTGCTGAATGGCGACATTTGCAAGGAGAGTGGAGGGAGGAGATAGCACCTGGGGGTGAATAGGGCTGTTCCTGCCTGCCACACTGCTGGCTCCACCTCCTGCTGGGCGGCTGACGACTCTGCCCCTCACTCTGAAAAGAAAGTAGAAGCCAGGAAAACAAAGTGCTCCAGCAACACCCAGAACTGGATCAGACCGGGCTCAGGACCCACTTGCACAAAGACTTCAAAGACTTTGAGGGGTATAAGTACAAGACCCCTGACAACAGATTTTTAGATTCTACAATCAAGAGGAACCTCTGCTGAAAGACGGACCGCTGAAGAACTAAAGGAAGACTGCCTTGCTGTGTGCTCTAAGAGCTGACCTGTTCTGCTGTACGACTGAAGCTGAGGAGGAGAAGGGGTCTTGCTGTGTGCTGACTCTACCCACTTGACCAAACAAGACTTTGCTGTGTGCTGTGTCTTAAACCGAATCTCCAAGGGCCTGAGAAGAGCTGGCCTCCTGTTTCGCAACCCAGGGATAGAAAGGTTGCCCAGAACCCAAGACTCTGCTATGTCCCTCCCCCCCCCCTGCGCTGCTGTGTGCTGCAGGGACCGTGGACTGTTCTACCAAGCTTCTCAACATCTGCCGGTGAAGTGGGCTGGCTGCTCCCTGTCTTGCTGGAGAGTACCGCGCTGATCCGGGCCTGACACCGGTTGCCGCATCAAGAAGACCGACGTGCTCATCGGCACGTGCCTTGCCGCAACCCGGAGGCCTGAAGCAGACCGAGAGTCGTACTTCCCTGCTCTACGAAGCCGCGCTGTGAGTGGCTGACTCCGGTGACGTCGACATCGTCACTGAGGGCTCGTCGAGGGAGTTGTGGAAACCTTGCACCGAACAGCCAGAGGAGCGCTTTGTACAACGAGTGCAGTGACACCGACGGAGCAACGTAGCTGCCTAAACAACAAGAGCCTACGAACTGATTCATTCTCAGCGAGTATCGAATCACGCAAGAGACTAGAGACTATCGTCTTACGATCCCGACCAACCAAGAAAGCGAATATGGTGTAAACCTGTGATGCTTGATTTCAACTGCGGAAACTAGATAAAGATATATTATTTTTGATATAACTCACCTGTGTGGTCTAAGTTTGTGGTGTACAGAGGGGGGATCATTGTGGTGTCTACGTGCAAATACCTTACACATTGCCTTGGGGATAAGCCTGTCTGCTCGAGCCAAGCTACCTAGAGGGTGAGCAGGGGTTATCTACCGTGTGTGTCCTTGTACCCTGACTAGAAGCAAGGGTCCCTATTTGGTCTAAGGTGTATACCTCTGCCAACTAGAGACCCCCAGATCTAACATTATGTTATCTCTAAATTAGACAAACAGTACCACCATGTGACAGACTGTCATAAGTGCTGGTTTTGACAAATAAGTGCCGGTGCTGAGCATTAAAAATCAGTGGCTCAAATTAAGCACTCCCTTCACATACAGAGGTGAGCAAAGGTAGAAGTTCTCCTTATGAGGTACTGGTGACTTAGGGCTGTTTATTGGGCTAGTCTGTTTGAGCCTGATGAAGGGAAAGCTAACATACTCCTTTTCAAGCAGATAGTGTCAGTTTAATCTGCCTTTCAATACGCAATTATGCTGTTTATTTTTGCTACTTATTTTCTCTTGTTTGGGCAGAAGCGCACAGCTGGAACAGGATTAGGGTCAATCATTAATCGTATTTTGCCCGTGTGCATCAGGAGCTTCTTTAATAATATTAATCTTGGGATATTGGAACTAACTGTAGAGTGTCATTATTTCAATTGTGAGCTCAGATAAATTAGTGATGTAAGATGAAATCACTTTAGTAACATGCCTTCCTGGCTGTGGACCACATCTCAATAGGAAGGCAGTTGGCTGATTTGCCAGCCACAGCATAACCCACCCATGTAGAGTGAAACATCCAGTAGCTGGAAATGGGTGAACAAAATACAGCGGTGGATGGAACAGTGTGTTGGGTGACTGTTGTATTTGACAGCAGATATTTATGCACCAGGAAGGAGACTTTTCTGGGGCAGGCTCAAAATACAATGCTGGTTAAAAAGCCTGAAGTCATATGTTTTTTATTCTTTCTTAGGTTTTGAGAATTACAAAAATGCCAAACAAATTGAAAACAATGTTGAAATCATCACATATGCTGTTTCCAGCACCAGTTTCAGATTAATGAACTGTTTTGAAAGCTGCCCAAAAACGTTTTGTATTGTGGAAAATAGGTATTTTAGGAGTGTGCAATTAAACCAAAAATAGAAACAAAGGAAAACATAGGGAAAAGCAGTTTAGGGACGTTTGTCTTTTTTATCTTCCGCTACCCTAAATGGAGCTGGAGCATGGATGGACGAAATATGTGCAAGCACAACAAACAATTGATAGGCTGAATACAACAGTAGAATATGGAAGGGATGTGCAATATGAGACCAGGTGTAGAGCAGGGATCTCATTTAGTTACAAAAATTAGAACAGGGCTTAAGGAAAAATTAACAGAGAAAATATAAACAAAAGAGATGTAGGTAGGTTCATATAAGGGAGATATTTGTAAGAACCCCACACAGAAAAAAATGAAGAAAGCTGTAAAGAGCAGGGGGAGAAGAAGGGGAAGCGGAGATGATGCGTAGGGGCAGGAACAGTGAATGATGAATGAGAAAAAGGGGTTTCTTTGGTAAGTGAGAGCCAGTCCCATTCTTGTGCAATTTGCACCCCATTTGTGACTGAGAAGTAATCAGGACAAGGGATCTGAAGTTTGAGGGTTTTCCTCATGTAATGTGTAACCAATACAAAGTGCAAAAACAGACATATTAGTAAGGTAGAGGAGAGCGGAGTTGAGAAATTAAGAGGAATTAAGGGTGAAGCGTGTTGTTAAGCCAAGAAGGCTAACAACATGCTTTGTGAATTTAGAAACGCAGGGCTGCACCATATTTACTAGAATATGGAGAAGCCCTGCGTTTCCCCCTGCGCTGGTGCAAAATTAAGCTGCCTAGTCCCAACACAGGCACCCTTGCACCAGAGTGCAGGGGTGCCTGTGTTGAGGGGAATATTGTCTATGTGCAGGAAGGTACCCCTTCCTGCACATAAACAATCTTTAAATGCTGTTTTGTAACTTCTATGTGTGCTGCTTAATGCTTAATCAGTTATCATTAATGCTTAATGCTTAATCAGCCTTCCAACCAGATGTCTAGGTATATGTCAAGCCTCTAGCGTAAGATCTCGGGCTCCGGACTACTTGGACATTTGGTTGGAAGGCTGATTGGCTCTTCCAATCAAGGAGATTAATTCTCCT
The DNA here is from genome assembly GCF_964204655.1 of Triturus cristatus. Classification (NCBI taxonomy): domain Eukaryota; kingdom Metazoa; phylum Chordata; class Amphibia; order Caudata; family Salamandridae; genus Triturus; species Triturus cristatus. The sequence continues at coordinate 685,276,134 of NC_140588.1, forward strand.
TCCCCTCCAGGGCATCATCGTAGGCACCACCGCGAGCGGGTGCGGATGCATTGTGATTATAAAAGTAACAAGAATAACATATCGTTAAGGGCTGCCTATTTTGGGAGATGGTAATCTTCAGTGAGCACCACTCCACATTTGCACAGGTCCTAGACAAAGGACCCTTTCAGGCACGGACCTGCCTCTTGATTTATTTTGAGTGAGGATCTTCTGTACCCTGACGACTGTTCATTAGCATGCTCCTACCATAATTGGAGGAGTCGACCCATGGTTTGTTTTTTAAATCCTGTGGCTGACACTAGGTTTTATCTTGTCCTGAGGAAGACCCTTCTTAATGACTCTAAAATCACACTGACAACAGCACTATTACCCAGGCTCCGAGGGACACAGGGTCACCCCATTACCTTTATAAATCCATAAGGTGATCACATCTCACATAGACACATGCTACATACTAAACTCTGCCACTCCAACAGTGTTGTATGTATGCACTCCACTCCTGTGCACAAGCAACACTGCCTTGATGCAGAGTGTAGTCATGGTATGATTTACGTAGCCTTACTATCAGCCATATGTAGGAAGTCACATCAAGGCTTGCATGGTGATGACAATCACTATGATTGTAGATCATGTTTGACACAAAATATGACATTGTCACTTTCGTGTGGGGTATGTCCCATTGATATGCAATGTTAAAACTCTAACAATCGAATGGCACCAGCCATACATACCCTTCCAAGTGGGTACAACCAATTGCTGCACACTCCCAAAGTTTAAACACAGCTCGATGACTCCACTGTGGGTCACAATGCTGTTTGGAGTAGGCTAAGCAGTCGTAGATGTGGGTACACTGACCACATGGCATTGGTAGTCTCTTGCATCCATCGGGGAAGCTGATTCCATGTCAATGGGTGCTAATAATTACTTAGCACACAGAGTAGCACCTCTGCTAAGGTGCGTCATTGTGATACCACAGTGTTGGGCACTCTGCATAGTATGATCCCTGAACAGGATCAACCCACACATATGTTCACTCAATAACACAAATATGACACATATGTAGGCTTTCCTGTTTTCAGTTTCTATTTTTGGTAAATTCTGGTGGGGTTTTTTCAGTTTTTTCAATGCCTTAAAAAAACAGTGGTTATCAGTGGTTACACATTTTCACGCCATTAAAAACAACACAACCATTGTTTTTCCGGTGTTTATGGAAATTTAATTTAATTTGAATTATTGTATGCTTACTGCACTGATAGTGCATGTGCACAGGGTATATGAGCACCAAATACGTTTTTACTGCACCAGAATGGACTACAAAGTCAATAGCAATCTTCATTAATTCTGAAGATTGTAAAGATGCTTTCAGCAAACCATCTAGCAAGTGACAAGGATCTCTCACAGGGAAGCACTTCAGCTCAGGTATTGATTTTGCCATCATACAACTTTTTCATATACGTAGCTGAATTACTGCAACTACAAACAATATCACTCCAATCTTTATTGAACTTGGTAGGAACTTTTTCAGAAGAAAGTGACTCTGTATATGCTGTTCCCAAATAGGTACAGTGTGTACAGAATCCATAGTCCCCAGAGGTTTGGCAGAGGTTAAAGTTAGATATAACCTTACTCTCTAAAGTGGTAGCTTGGTCGAGCAGTAAGGCAGTATCAGAGGACAGTGTAAAGCATTTGTTGTACACACTCAGTCAGCAAATGGTCTCACACACTCAAGAACTGAACTCTAGGCCAATGGTTTGTATAAAAAATATATGGTTGTTTTATTTTAGAACCAACAATAGGTATCGAAATATACTGAGAGGCTTTAGTTAAATACTTTTGCAATATGCAATTGACTTTTGTAGGTAATAGTTACAGGTTGTGGCAATAGGCAACACAATTTCAAACACAATAATACATTGAGCTCAATGTGAATTTTAAGTTATTTGCAATAGATTACTTTCAGGGTTACTTTTCTAATTCCAGAACTGGATCCTAGATTCAGTCCTGGGACAGGTCTTGGAAACAAGTGAGTATATTAGTTTTAGTTACTGTTGTAATTTTAAGGCAATATTTTGCTATTTTAAAAGTTGACACTTAAAAGAAATTTCATAGAAAAACAGTCAATGATTCCCTATGGGAGAAAATTCAAGTTACAGGTAAAGTACGTTCTCGTTACTTTTGTAATCCAGGGCTGGGCTCCTAGGCTCGTACTGAGACCTCTATCTAAAACAGGTAAGTAATTACGTTTTCACAGTTTGTACGATTTTTAAAGAATATTTGCAGTTTGCAAAAATCGACAGAAGAAACTTCACAGAAAAACAGTCAATGATTTCCTATGGAAGAGAATTGGGTTAGTGGCAAGTACGGTTGTGAGTGCTTTTCAGGGTCAGTGCTGGGCACCAAGATCCAGCACTGGTATCTCTCCTAATAGCAGGTGAGTATTTCTGTTTTCGTTACTCGGGTGATTTGAGGTGAATATTTTAATTTTTAGAAACTCCACACTTGGAAGAAATTTTCAGAAGAAACCAGTCAATGTTACCCTATGGAAGAAAATATGGTTATTGGCTTATGGGTAAGTGCTCGACTGGCAGAGTTAAGGTTCTGAGCACAGACTCAGGGGTCTCCCAGGGTCAGGTTGGTACAGTTGTTACACCCTCAGCGGCACTGGGGCGGCAGGGTGCAGAGTGAGTTAGGCCCAATGTTATCCTACGGGAGGCAGGGGGGCCTTGGTTGGCGGCTGCTGACTAGCAGGCCACGCGGCTGTGGGAGCTGGGCTCCTGGTCACTTGCTCAGGGCAAATGGGGAAGTAGGTAGGAGTAGAGGTTACACTGCCAGGGCCACTCGAGCGGCTGGGTGCAGGGTGCTTTTGAGCCTTCGGGCGCTCAATGGGTTTCAATGGGAAAGCTCCAGGATGAACAAAGGCTGCTAGCTTGGAGACGAAGATTCTTCAGGTGCCACCACCACTTCGAGAGGGTAGTTGGAGGATAGGTAGGTACCCAGGAGTCAGGCACAGGGGGCCGCAGGGCACCGGGTGCACGGGGTGCCTTTTGGTGTCGGGAAATCTTACACTCTGTTGATCTCCGTTGGGGGGATCCCTGGTTCTGAGGCTGCAGGCGTCATCAGGAGCGTCGAGGTGAATCCTTGGGTGCCGGATTCAGGGTCACAGTCGCCGGTGGGACGTCCTTGGGGTCTTTGTCCACTCCGGCACAGGCCAGGCTTGGCGGCTGTAGAGTGTGCAGTGTTCGCGGTTCCAGGCTGGTGCCAGGGGTTAGAAACTTGCTTTGAGCAGAGCCACTGCTCATGGGAGTCCCAGATGCTCAGAGTCACAAGGTAGCCGGATCATCTGGGGTTTGTGAGGTTGCTGGCCACAAGAGGTGCCGGGATTTAGTAGGAGCAGGTTCGAGGGTCGACAGGTCGGTAGGGCTGGGGCCAAAGCAGTTGGTGTCTTCCTCTTCTTAGCAGCTGCACAACAGGTCTTCTTCCTTCTTGCTCTTCTTTGCTTTTTCGGAATTTGGAATCTAAAGAAGGAAGGTTCAGGGTGCCCCTAAAAACTAGATTTAGGGGCATTACAGGTAGGTAAAGGGCAGGGACCAATGGGTCCTTGCCCTGGGGTGGGTACACCCCCTATCCTGCCACTCTCCTGTGGGAGGGGGGCAGTAGCCTAGTCCTGATTGGGCAGGGCTTCCCATCTTCAAGATGGCGAGCGCCCGGAGATGTGCTTCACCTCGCCTCCCCCACCTGAGGGGTGGGGTTGGCAGGCTGGCACATCCCCTGTCCTTACTTGGGGTTTCCGGCCAGTCTTCCCACCAGAGTGGGGGTCAGAACCGGTGGGGGCCAGTTTGCTGGGTACAGCAAGTGGCCTGGAGAAGCTCACAAAGGCGGCATGCCTTTGAAGCTTCCCCCTGCCCATCCTGGGGGAGGAGACCTAGCACCTCGCCCAGGATGTGCATTGTTGCAGTCCCAGGAGAGCGGCGCTCTCCACCCAGGGGTCCAGCAACATGTCTGCTGTGTGGCAGCCTAGGCAGCCTCCCAGACCAGACGTGGATTGTAGGTTAGGATTCAGAGGGCATCTCTAAGATGCCCTCTGTAGTGCTTTGTACATTAAATCCCACACTGGCATCAGTGCAGGTTTAATGTGCTGAGAAGTTTGATACCAAACTTCTCAGTCTTCAGTGTTGCCATTATGGTGCTGTGGAGTTCGTGTTTGATGAGCTCTCAGCACCATATACTCTTAAATGGCAGCACTGCACTTACAGTGCCAGGAATGGAACAGGGGACTGTAGGGGCACAGGGCTCATGCTCCTGTGCCCACACCACTGGCATAGGGCACCCAGCTAGAGGAGAGGCTGAAGTATGCCAGGGAAGTGTAGGTTGTGGCCATGGCACACAGGGATGTGTGCCATGTCGACTCTTGGTTTTGCCTTGTACCCAGACACTCAGCCTGCAAGGGCAGTGTGGTTGTGATAGGGTACAGGGCCTCTAAGGGTGGCACAATAAGTGCTGCAGCCCTTAGAGGCCTTCCCTGGTCACAAGGCCCTGGGTACCTAGGGTTCCATTTACCAGGGCCTGACATGTGGCCAGGGTTTGCCAATTTGGGGTTTAGGTTTAAGGGAAGGAACATATGCCCTGGGCACCTGATTGGCAGGAGTCCAGGGCACACTCAGTCAAAGTACATTCAGCAATTCAGCAAAAAGGGGGGGGCATACCATGCAAGAAAGATGGCACTTTCTCACAAGCAGCATTCCAAGTGACACTGTGTTCCATGTTTACCAAATGCCTGGTGTCATTTTTTTACCACTATCTCAGATGCTTGGGGACAACATTCTTTTCACACATACCTGTCATAACATCTTGCGTTGAATGTTCAAAGACTGGGGTGTTTGGCAATTCACTTACAATAAATACTGACTCACTGTATGTGGCTAAATGTGATGCTACATATTAGGGAAGATTCTTATGAAACCAGACATTTTATCTATCAGTGAAATCTAATGTAGCCAAAATTTCAAATATGACTTTGATATTTCCCAATTCTCTACAGTTTATAAAATAACTAAATAAGACCTAAAACATGCTTCTAAACACTGCGTCTTTAGATCAAAGACCACAAAACTAAAAAAAAGCTGAAGGAAGAAGAGACAATGTTTTAGTGACATCCCTAAACAACAAAACTCAAGCAGAATAATGTTAGCCCAATTTTTGATACTACCTTGTATAACAAAGTTACATTGTATTGGCCCCTTCAGGACAAAATAAAAATGACTCTTTCACTCATCTTTTCCTTTCTTTGAATGGCACTTAGTTTTTGGTTGCAAAGGTGTTTTTTCATTGTTTATATGTTTACACCGGTGATGGCTATTTTCCTTTCGGTGGGGTTTTATCAGTTATTATAGGTTTAAACCTAAAACCAGATAGCCTACACATATGCAAAGACTGTAAACCGGTAAACTCCACTAAACACAAACACTGAATTGACTGTTGATTTTTACTCAAATTGCACATCCCAAAACATTCAAAAGCTCTTTAGACCTCTTGCGTAAAAAAAATGATGCTACACTATTTCAGGGTGAATTTTTGCAGCCACTGCATCAGTGAAAAATGACACATCCCCACCAATGCGCAATATTAACAGCTTTTACCACTGTCAGGGCGTTTGTGAAATCAATGAATTGAGCACTTGCGTAAAAACAAATGAGGCATCTGCTTGAAATGTACCGCATCCACCCAGGAAGGGAAGTTATGGATAAAGGTAAGTGATGTAATTGATCCTGCATGCTCCTAACCAGGAACTGTCAATTCACTTTCACTTTCACAAAAAGTCTCAGTTTCACTGTCTGAGCTTGGAAGTGGTGGTGTTGTGCTTGTGCTGGAGAGTTGTGTTGGTGTTTTTGGAGCTGTTGTGTCATGTCTGCTGTCCCTGTTGGGTCCCAAATGTCATTTTTGTGTGTAGTTGTAGTAGATTGGGGTTTATTGGGATGTGTTCTGTCGGGTGTTTGTCATTTGGGGTATAATTATTACAGGGGCTTTTGTTTGATAATTGTGCGTGGGATCATGCTCGTTGTCGCCCCATGAATGAGCAAGAGTTTGGAGCAATCCTGTGGCTGGTCTGCCATTACCTGCCCAACATTTTAGCCTCTGGAACAAAGTCATACAGGGCTACCCTGTGAAGGTTGCAAGCATTGATGCGACTTCATGCACCTCTAGATGCAGCGGCTCTATGGATTTGACCGTGACACCCAGCACTTGAAGCATCGCTGAGCACATGTGTTTGGCAGGGAATCACACCTTCTATACTACGAGGGCATTGAAGATGGTGGAGCCACATGTAAGTACACATATTTTGTCTGCTATCCTATGTTTCTCATGTATCCATTGATGATTTGTTGAACCATTAAGTATGTCTCAGAAGAAAGTTTACCTCCAATATGCAATGCCCCCATACAAAAGGGCCAAATTCCATGGCTATAGTGCCGGCACACTATGTGCACCATTGCCATCTGCAACACAGTGTGGGCCACACTAGTATTAGTGATATTGTAGTTGACAGAGATGAGTCCCAGGGAAGCACAGAGCTGATATACATAGCCATTGTCCTTCCAGGCAACTCATATGAAGACAGAGCAGGTAGTGCAGATGTGCTCCAGAGCTGCTTATTTCACAACAGGCATTTGTCATGTACACTTGTGATGGGCCATTAAAGAACATCTGTCATACATAAAGGGTTTTATTTACAAGGCCTTTGCACTGTCGGCATGTCACTTCTTGCAACATCAAAAGTGATCCACCAGCTGCACAAGATCCTTGTAGAGAAGCCCCAACGTGTTGTGCCAATTATCCTCCTTCGCATACCTCCTCTGAGTTGTCAAGCATTAATGAGGCCTGCCATGTCTTACACTGCTTAGCTCACCTCTTAATGTGGCAAAACATATAACACTGGTCTTGAACAGCTTTTCCTATATGCTAGGTAGAGTTATTTGATGCCCTCTATTGCCATGATGTGTTTTTCACTGGTATGACAGACCACATACCTCAGACTGCATAGCAAATCACACATGCTGTATTTGCATGACCTCATGGAGGTGTTTTTGAAGCCAGAGCCACTGGAGCTGGCTTTACATATTAAACTCACTTAGTACATGACTCTAGTATGAGAGGCCAAATGTATGTCAGAATGGAGACCACTCAGATGGTACTATATCCAAGGGCATGCTAGTCTGAATGAGATACATCTCTACCTGTACCATACGTTTTCAAGTTCAAATATGTACTTTTCTGCTTAAGGATGCATGGGACATAAGTGTAAATATCATGCATCCAACAACACTGACAGGTACAGTACTCAGATTACTTAGAGAACCAGTACGCATGAAGTGATATGTATGTAGCACACTAATTTAATGGTGTCATCATTTAAGAGGGCCTCTCTACTGCTTCACCTCACTGAATATGGTATGTGAATTAAATAGATGCACAGCATTATCCAAATCAGCTACCATTGTGTAGTTTATTAGTGGTGCAGGTCATTAGCTGGTTCAGATAAATGGCCAACAGGTGCATGTTTAAGGCATTCATATGTATGTTCTCCTCAGCCAGCCTTACAAATGTCTATTATCCAGACAAGTCAACTGTGTCATTTGTACACTTACTACCTGAAGGGTTATATAGCTATCAGCCTTGCATATGTACAGTGCTGTTGTTGCATATCAAATATGAGTAGCAAGTTTACTGATGTGATTTAAATGTTTTGTATTGTGGTTGAACCTCCTTTGTACACAAAATATGAGGTGGCGAACTACAAGAACCCCAACTTCACCAGTGAGTGCCTTCATCAGTGCTAATTGCGTAGTGCAAGGAGCGATTGTGATGTCAGACGATGTGGCAGTTGGTTGATTCAATGTGCATACTTATCACAAATGAACTTTTGCAAGGAGATAAATGGGTCATGAAAAGTTGAGGTCAAAGAAGAACACTTTGCCAATCTGGGATGGAACACATGATAGTTGCTTGACAGGGGAGCCAACTGTATGTGGTAGTGGATACACATCTGAAAATGGATGCAGCTGTGGATGATACAGAATGCATGTCAGTTGCACATGCTATAATATTGGGAGCATGTATTGAGCAGTGGCATGGTCCACCATGGACTTACTACTGGTCAAATATGAGAAGTTGTATGTGCATCTGTATGAAGTGAGGTACTAATCCTGCATCCATATTTATATGTCATACCTGCCAATTGTTCTGTATAGGTAGCAATGTGTCTTGATATTGTTCCATGCCATATTAATTGCAAAACATTGTGAGACAATGCATGTACTGTCAAAAAATAGCACATCTTAATGTTGCATGTGTCTATGGCATCAAAGTCATTGCAGTATGCAGAAGCTATACTAATAGACAGTAAAGTTGAACATGTGTACCATTCCATTGGTACGAAAGATCTTTGTTCCCAACCATACTCAGTACTGACATGGTCATACCAAGATTTGCCAATGGAGTTGCAATTGCATAGTATAATAATTGGCCTGCCTTTGCAATTAGGGCTGAGGACATCAGATGTGATAGATAACACGTATGCGTATCTTTAATCTAAGGTTCAAGATTAATTTAGGCTTTAGAGACTGCTACCTTAGATGTAATGCAAATAATGATATTTAATGGTGTTGATATCTGTTTCTAGTCAGCCTTTGAGTGACATTTATCCTCATTGCTTCAACAGACAACATGACCGCAGATGAGCTAAGGCAGTACAACAATAGAAAGGAGCCGCTACCACCACCTTCGAAGGGTGCCAAAGCACACAGGGCCATGAAGAGATATGAGGAGGAAAAAGCCCAGGTGAAGTGGTCCGTCTTTCCTATGGGACCACCAACCACCACAAACAGAAGCTCTACCAGGCACGGACAGTCCGGTGCAGGTACCTCCCAGTCAGTCATTGCCAATACCCTTACCAGCGGACCATCAATTCCCCCCTGGACCCACGCCTCAGGCCATAGGAGGGCCCACCAACTTGGATAAGGACATTAGAAAGGACTTATCGGACCTCAAACTGTATGTGGCTGTCCTGGAGAACAAAATGGACTAGGCTTTATCCTTGCTCCAGGAGGTTAAGCAGGTAGTGGCCAAAACCAAAGCGATCTTAGACTCACGGAGTATTTCTACCCTATCCCTTCCTTATATATATTTATATTCTATTTAATGTTTTTTTAATATAGTTTAGGTTAGTGTAGTTATAGTGATAGTGTAGGGATAGTGATGTTAGGGGTTTTTAGGGGTGCATCAGATTGTTAGGGGATAGGGGTAGTTTGGGGTATTTGGAGGTGGAGAGTCGATGTGTTTTATGTGTATAAAAATAAGAAAAACTTAATAATTTTAAAAAATGTAGTCAAATATATGATTGTTTATGTTTTTATGTGTAGGTTGTTGATGTTTGCTTGTAGCTTCTGCTGTCCTTGTGTGAAGATGGTTCTGAACGGGATGGGAGGTTGATGTTTATCGTGTTGTCCTAAATGTGTAGAGGAAGCTAAGTTAAGTTAAGGTAGTTTTAGATAGTAGGTAGGCTAAGATAGTGTAGAATAGGTTAGGATAGCTTGCTAGTATAGTGTATATAGTTATTCTTCTACAACATTTTCATTGACATTAAATACATACCAGTCTATGCAATGATTTACTGTGTGGGAGTTAGCATGTGTGCTCAGGGAAAGTATTTTACATGCGTATGTCTTTATTAGCAGTGTTTGGCAACATGAATGGGTAGGTGGCTTACTTATGGATGATGATCTGTCAGGCTGGCAATCACTTTACATTATCTTACAATCAGACATTGTTGAGCAGTGGACCAGACCATCATGATAGCATTTTTGATACAGTGCTAATCATTTGTTCAAATACAATGTCTATGTGTGGGTTGCTAATGCAACATGGATTAAAGGGATGTTGTGGCCAATATCATTTGCCCAATTAATCATTTTTTGTACTTATACAATGATGGCTGCCCCCGTACCCACTCCAACATGCAGCATTTACTTGTCAGGCCAATGTTGTATGCTTACAGTAACCATGGATGGACCTGGCATTTGTGGGGTTACTTTATTCACTATTCTCATTGACTGCATGACTCCAGTTGAACTTTGAATAAGCGCTTGCTAATTGTTAGACCTGGCATCTTTTGGCATGTTTCCCCAGTCTTTTGCTTTTCGACCTCCCGGTTTTGACTCTCTTTTTGCTAGTTTAGTGTCTTTGCGTACTTTCTCACTGCTGTTCAGTGTTAAAGTGAAAGTGCTCCTATCTGAAATTAAATTATTGATTGGTGTTTCCATGATTGGCATATTTGATTTTCTGGTAAGGCCCAAGTAAAGTGCACTGAGAATGCCAGGGCCTGTAAATCAAATGCTGCAGTGACGCTGCAGCACCAATTGTACCACCCACAAAAGCAGCCTTTCAAAGGGTGTTTAGACCTGCTGCTGCAGTGTCTGCACAAAGTATTTACTACCATGTCAACTTGGCAAGTCCAACCACTTGCCAGGCCCTAACCATCCCTTTTAGTACACGTGAATCACTCCTAAGGTAGGCCCAAGGTACCCCAAGGGCAGGGTGCAGTGTATTTGAAAGGTAGGGCATGTACTGGTGTGTGTGACATGTCCTGATAGTGTAATACAATATATTTTGTTTTTCACTGTTGAAAGGGTATCTGTCCCATAGGACAGAATAGGGAATCCTCTGTAACATTTTGCGAGTATATATTCCCATTGGGACAAGATGGAGAAATAAAGTTTTGTATGCCTGAACTCAGAATGTAGGAATGCATCTTTTAGTAAAGATGATTTTTACATTCTGTATTTTAAAATAACACTTTTTTTTTGCTTAGCCATCCTGTGTGTTTCTGCTGGGTTGTGGATTGACTGTCTGGCATTGGAGTGACAGGGGCTGGGGATGTGCATCATCTTCAGATAGCCACTGAGGGTGTCAAGGTGTGTCCTGCCTTTCCTGGATGAGTCAGGGCTGGTACAGAATAGACCAGGGCTACATTTAGAGTAGTGGGAGGAAATTTCCTTGCACCTGAATGGGCTTGGTCTGCCTTGAACAATGCTGTCTCCACCTCCTGCCGGGAAGCTGGGCCAGAGAGAACCAAACTGGTTTAGACTAAGCACAGACACTCTATGTCCAAGAGAACAAAGAGAAATGCTGTATACATTTTGGGGCCCAGTCCTCAGAACTTAAGAACTCACTGGAACCAAGGAACCTGCCAAGAAGAAGAGCTGGAAGAACTGCTAGGAGGAGTACTGGCCTGTTTCTATATTGTTGCTTATTTGGGTTGGCCTGCAGCTGCTGCTTCTGCCTTGGGGAGTGAAAGGACTGGACTGAATTGTCTTCACTTATCACTGAGTTTCTCCAAGGGCTTGAAATAGAACCTGCCTCCTGGTCTCGAAGTCCCAGGGACAGCAAAGACTTCACTTACCTCTGGGTACCCCCTCTGGAACTTTGTGTTTCAGTTGCCACGGGGGGAAAAGTAGCCGACACCATCACCAACACCACTGTGGGCTCCATATCCTGAAGGCACCACAAAGGGCACCGTAACCCTGGTCTCAACAATGACCGCGGCTGCCTCCAAGCCACTGTTTGCACCACAACCTGTGGGCACCACACTCTGCACCGCCTCGCTCTACTCTGCTGCCCTGGCCCGCCCTGACGATGTAGCTGCCCGCGACAACTGTGACCGCACCGTGGTTTGAGGGCACCGCTCATAAGTTACACGACACACAGCCCTGTCCCACACCACACTCTGGGCCAACCGATGCCAGCTCCCATCAACTGGCACTGTAGAGTTTTCACAGTATTAATGTTGATTTTGTTTAAATGCTTCACTCACTGCCTCTGAGATAAGCCTTACTGCTTGTGCCGAGCTACCAAGAGAGTGAGCAGGGATTATTTTAAGAGTGTATTCCCCTTATGCTGACTAGAAGGAAGGGCTCCTATTTGGACAAAGGTGCAAACCATTACCAAATTAAGACCCCCATTTCTAACACTAGTCATCACACAAATACTGATAACCAGATATGTTACACTCTCACTGCCTAACATTGTCCTGGGCTCCACAAACACGTTCCCCTTTGGCAAGTAGTTGGTGAAGTTGCCTCCCAGAATGGCCAATGGTCAACCTGGTCCTGACTCCTAGAGCTACACAACACACAAGTAGTAATTATTAGTGCATTTATTTACAAGTATAAATGTTGAAGGGTCGCACAGCTAAAGTTCATTGGACAACAACCCCAAAGGATGTTTAGAGCCAGTTGATGTGCAGACCATTAGGGGAACAGGTCATGGGACATGTTGAGGAGAGGAGAGCTTGAGTCAGGAGGATGGCCACAATATCATTAGGGAGGATAGGCCACATTTACAGTCCAGAAATGGTCATGGTGACCAGGGCAAAGTCAAAATGATGACAGTGAGAGCAGATGTTCCCTGGCATGTTGATCAGTACAGGACTAAGGAGAAACTAGGTATATGGCACAGATTAATGCTACCGGACACTTCTTCATCCTCTGATGTGTGTGGCATCTCCCATGAGGGTGGTGTTCTAGATGCGGCAGTAGAGGGAGGCACATACATATCAGAGGTGGAAGATGTGTATCCCGTGCCAGAAGCATTCATCTGTGCTAAAACATGAGGTATCACTGCAGCGTTGAGGATCAGCTGGTTTTGCAACACAGCAGCAATGTTGTGGTGGTAGGTAGCCATGACAGGCCTGTGTGGGTCCTGCTTCCACTCCATAGGCATCAATATGGTTCTGATCGCCCCAGTCCTTTGGCCACGTCAGTGGTGTAACTTTGGCAGGGCAGTTGTTGATGCCTCTGCCTCTTGACACCAGCGATGTCAGCCATGGACTGCTGGAGGCCTCGGACCAGAGAGTAGGTGTCTCTGATGGCGGCAGTGTTGTCCCCATCAGGGTAGAGGCAACCACGGAGTCCCTCTAGGGTGCCTACCACAGTCTCCTTCCTGATATGCCAACTTCCACTTGTCTCTTATCGCAGCAGGAGGATGGCCCTGTCCCAGTGCTCAGATTCCAATCTCTGACAGTAATGCCACTTCCTTATGACCAGAGTTGGTTATCTGCAGGGTGTCACACATTTCTTTTATCAGACCCATGCACTAGTATGTGCACATGAACCCCTCTGACTGTTCCAAATTTGGTCCTGGCAGCCGACTTACTGCCACACATTGATAGGACAATGATCATACATTGACTCTCATGTGCCTACGACACCTACGTTATGTATGGCCTTTTCCAATGGGCTGACATTTCAGGCTGTTATGGAGTGACGTGTCCGGCAGCACCCGAGATGGTAGTAGTGCTGGGAATGGTGACATGTACCTACTGAGGGGCATATTCACTGAGAAATGGCGCAACATGGTGGTGCTAGCACTTTATCTGTTCCACCCTGTGTCATACCACAAACACAGGACATCACTGCATTCACTAGGATGAGGTGTACCCCAAGTATTTTCCCTTGCGCTGGCACTGATAATAACAGCCAAACACCAACACAGACACCCTTGTGCAATGATGCAAGGGTGGCTGCATTGGCACACAGCTGTTCTTTTTGCAGAGGTGAAGGTGTGTGCACAAGGATGGCACATATTCCAGTAAATATGGCCCATCCATGCATTTGTGAAATGGTGCACCTCTGCGCTGCTGATTTATTAGCATCAACACCCTGCGCCTTTTGACTTTGAATATGGTCCATAGTACGCTGCTGTACATAATTTATGTTCACCCCAACACCCAGTCATGTATACGTAGAAGAGAGGAGTTCATGTGGTCCCTACCATGGCAGCTGATACCTGTGTGCTCTGAGCCTGCATGCGTAGACAGCTGCATACCATGTTGTTTATTCTAGGGGAGTATGGATGTGAGTCTTGAAATGTCCCTCTATGTATTTAATACCCATGTCCCACGTTTCCTGCACTCCTCAGATGATTTGTTTCTAATGTGAGATACCAATTGTATGCTAGTGATTTTAAATCTAGGTTCATGTGCATGGGCCAAGGGTGAGACAGAGGGGCATCTTTCATAGACATGTGGTGCAGTGCAATAACCCATCTTGCTGCACCAAGCTGTGTGAATAGGAAAGTGCAGGGTTGTGCTGTATTTACTACAGTACAATGCATCACTGTGCTTTCCTTTCTGCTGGTGCACATCCATCCTGCGGGAAACAACCTTTACATTGCGGATTTTACACTGTGATACCTTCACAACACGGTTGTTACAATGACCGCGTTGTTACAACGCTGTGCCATGACAACGCAAGCCCTTACAACGACTTGAGCTAGATGGCGCTCTAGACTAAGGAATGGTATGATTTACTACGCCAACACCTTCCCTACTGTTGCACACACTGTAGTTGGAATAGTAAATCATACTATTCCTAACTCCAGCTCGCCATCTAGCACAAGTCGGTGTAACGACTTGCGTTGTAATGGCACTGCATTGTAACAACGCGGTCATTGTAACTACCGCATTGTGAATGTATTGCGGTGTAAAATCTGCATTGTAAAGTGCTATTTCCATCTTGCTTGCACCAGCGCAGGTAATCTTGAATAATGGTGCAGGGGTGCCTGTTTGGTGTACATCAGCTGTTTGTGCACAAGCGCTGCCAGTTAAGACAGGAATGCACCGTATCTTCTAGACACAGCAAATTGCTGCCCTTACATTTTGAGGTAGGATATCACAGCTAGAAGGCTTGCAACACTGCCCTACAACAACATATGATCAAAATACCAATGAGCCTTACATTGATGTCATGTGTGAGCATAGATGAGCTAGGTGCCTACCATTTGTCTTGCAGACAGTGCGGTAGATAGCTGAGACATAGATGCCTGGACTGTACGACATTACACAGATCCCCACATTGGCCCTTGTTAGGACTTACCCTGTTGGTGTTGTAGTTCTTCATAGCACTGTCCTGTCCCACATCTTAAACTGCTGACTTCTCAGAGATAACAGTGGACACCTTCTCTTCCAAGTGATCCAGATCCTCCTGGGGCGCTGGACTACCACCTCCGGTCTGCAATGCTGCCTGTAGATTGGTTGCCAGTTCCTCTTTATTTTTGCACTTGGCATTGTGCCAGTGCTTCTGACAGTCTGTCACTGTCCTCTTGAATTCAGCAACGCTCTTCACCTTGTCCACTATGGAATGCCATATGGTCTTTTTCTTCCCCAGTGACACTTTGGAGCAGACAAAGAGCTAGTTTTGGTGCTCCGCCACCTCCTCAATCAAGATCTCTTCCTCCTCCTGACTGAAATTGGACTTCCTCTTCCCCTGGGATTCTGGCTGGTCATCCTGACTGGTAGTAGGGTTAGGGAGGTTGATTTCCTGTGCAGTGCTGATTCCTGGCTCCTCAATAGCTGCTTTCAGGTAAGTGTAACGTTCTCTTTTCTCTTAGTGGTATTTGTTTTTGTTCATTTGCCCACTAGGTGCAGAAAAATTATATTAAGGCATCTAGAGTGTATTTTTTCGCTGCTAATTGTCCAAACGTCACTTTTTGTACCATAATGTGCATTTTTTTCTTGACTTGACGCTCACGTCAGTGTCAGTTTCTTCAGCCACTAAATCTTCCTAATGCCAAGTAACACTTTATTGTAAATACAATGCTAACATAACGTTAGGAAGTGTCAGGACCTCAGCCATAAACATGTTTGACACTCTGCTGCAGATAAACAGCAGAGCGACATATATTTTAAATATACCCTGACTTCTCTTTTCACACCCTTTCCCAATTTTTTTTTCTCGTTAACGGATCTTCATGAAACTTGCCACGCTGAAGCTTTGCTGACTAAGCTAGTAAACTGCAAAGGTTTGTACAAACCTATCCACGGATAAGCAGTGGCAACCACCACTGTGTAATGTGATCACAATTTTGTGATATATTTGTCCATTTATAAAGCACTTGGTTGCACCTCAGGCAGCCAGTGCAGGCTTGCCAGAGCTTTCGTTGTGGATGTTATTTTTGGGAGATTCCCTTTTTTGGATGAACCCAGATAAAGGACATTGCCATTGTCCATTTGGGAGGTGACTAAGGTGTGTAATATTGTTTTCCTTGCAATGATACGTAATAGAGCTAAGATTTTCCTCAGGACTTTAAGGGTCCCGAAGCATTTTCCCGCCACTTTCCTGATTTGGCTGTCAAATGTAAATTTGTAGTTGAATCACAATACGAGGCTTTTTACTTCTGCATTCAGGATTGGCAGTTGACCTAGCGTCTAAGGCCACTAAGCAGATGTCCAAATGGATGGGGCCTTTCCCACAATCAGCACCTCTGTTTGTTTTCCATTGAGCTTCAAGCAATGGTTAGACATCCACGCTGCCACCTCCTCCAGACATTGTGAGAATTGGTCGGTTGTCTGTTCCAGGTTTTGGGACAGTGTGACAATTAGCTGAGTATCGTCAGCATATGATACAATGGTCATGTTATGACCTTCCACTAGCTCTACAAGTGGTCCCACATATAAATTAAATAACATGGGGCTCAGAATTTAGCCCTGTGGGACTCCCTATAACAGGGGAATACTCTTGGATGCATGTGTGTGTTGTGCAACTTGGAAACACCACGAAGAGAGGAAAGATTTCATCCCTTATGGGGAACTTTTCCCAGTTGGAAGGAGCGTGCAATTAGCTCAGAGATAAACGGCATAGTAATGTTTCCTACCTGCAGTAGGATCTCTGGGCGGGCTGGATCTAGTGGGGATTCGGATGTAAAACCACTCACTGTGTTGTTCAGTTCTTCTAACTCAGGCACCTTGAATCCTTGAATTCATCCAGGGTTACTCCCTTAAATGCTGTATCCGGACTGCAATCTGTGTTTCTGCCTTGACATGCTTCCTCTGGCAAAGAGTCATATATTTTTGCCACTTTTCCTGAAAAGAAATCAGCCATTTTGTTACAGGACTCCTCTGAGGAGGTTATTGGGTTTGTTAGTTTTTCGATTGACTAGAGAGACTTCAGTATGAAGAACATTTCTTTGGAAGAGACACTGGCCCTTTCAATCTTCCCTCTATAGAAATCCCATTGTGTTTTCTTAATAAGTGTGTTGTATTTTTTCAGATCTATTTTGTTCTCCTCCTTTATTTTTATACAGTAGTCCTTTCGCCTCCTGCGCTCCAACTTTTTACACTCTATTTTGGCCTTTATTAATGGTTCATTAAACCATGGTGCCGATGCTTTAGACCTCCTTGTGTTCATTGTGGTCCACCGTGCTACCTCATCCAGTGCATCCGTTATCCATGTTTCAATTTGCAGATTGGCTATGTTTATGTCCTTATCAATTTTAGGATCATTTTTCACCAGTGCCTGTGAAAACGTATTAGGGTTGAATCTGGTCCTTTTCCTGCATGTGATTATCTGCTTAGGCCTCTCAGCTGAGGGTCCATGGAAGGGAACAGAGAAGGAGACTAGGTAGTGGTCTGACCAAGGAAGTGGCCATGATGTCCCTACTTTGATCTCTGTTAGGTTAGTGAATATAGGGTCTAAAATATGCCCCACTTGGTGCCTTGGGGCATTCATTTTTTGCACTAGGTTAAAAGTCATGAGGTCTTCACATACAGATTGTGCTTCCATGTTCTCCACATCATCAAAATGTATGTTAAGATCGCCTAGGATGAGGAAATTATTGTGACGTAAAGTTGGTTGGACCATATTTTCACCAGGTTGGCCACAAATTGGATTGCTGGGCCAGGTGGACGGTAAATCAACAAGCCCACTATGGTGTTATTTTCTGCTACAGACAGAGTGGAAAAGAGAGCTTTGCATTTCCCTAGATTGGCTTCATTTATGCTGTATTTCATTGATAATTTATAAATTATCACAATTCTGCCACCTCTTTGTCCTACCCGATCTTGTCTCATTATCCCGTATCCTTCTGGAAGCACATCCAGGAATCTGGGGTAGAACTCTAGTTAAGCCAGGTTTTTGTAAGAAACAAGGCATCGGGCATTTTCTCCCTCAGTATTTCAGAGATCTCATATTTATATTTTGTTAAAGACTGACAGTTTAGTAGGAGAAAAAGCAGTTTTAGCCCCTGCTGTTTTTTATGTTTTCTTGGTGTGAAAGCCTTGTTACAGTTCCCACATATCGGCCACTCAGTGTCTACATTAATGTTGTGCCTACAGGACTTCAGAATAGGCGGCGACAAATCAGATAACCCATCTGCTGGGTATTTGATTCTTTGATGGGATCTCCAACCGCAGGGGTTCTGGCCCCTAGTTCCGGCTGCACGCGTCTGCTGCAGCATGCTCCTGAAGTAGGCAGATAGCTGCAAAGACTAGTCGGCCAACTTCCGTCACCTGAAATGAGTGCTGAAGCTAGGTCATGCTCTCCGCTCAATCGGTACAAGCTGCCGCGGTGGACCAGGGTGTGGCCTGATGGACCGATGATTAATGACTATTAGGACAGTAGTTTTGTGCATAAAGTAATTCATAAATGCAATATGTGATGCAGTAAAACATGATTTTCCCATTCCACTTTTACTGAATTCGGTAGTAAGCTCAAATTTGACCCTGGCACTGTAGTTATAAATGTATGAATGAGCGTCTATCTATCTATCTATCTATCTATCTATCTATCTATCTATCTATCTATCTATCTATCTATCTATCTATCTATCTATCTATCTATCTATCTATCTATCTATCTATCTATCTATCTATCTATCTATCTAAACATTAAATGTTAATGCTCATAAGGCAGCTGTGTATTTTAGAAATGTACTTGAGCATAGATTATTTAATAAAAAACAAATACTCAATTAATACAAATCTAGATAAGTACTTTGCTAATGCATTTCTATAGAAAGAGCTACTTTGTTCTTCAGTAGACATTTGGCCCAGTTGTGCACATTATACATGGAAAACAAAATTGAATGTCTAAGCAAAACAGCCATAACCCCTTTCTGCTTTCTCTGCAAAACTTTTTGCATAGGATCTAGTGGTCCAGTCAGTGATTCTGACAGCACATATTTAGTTATTGCAAAGCACACAAAAATGCAATGTTTGTTCTGTAGATGTGTTTACATCTATTCTGCAAGAAGTTCTCGTTTTCATTTTTTGTTTAAGCCTTCATTTTGCTTGCTCAGTGTTCTTTGAATGGTCTCAGTTTGTACAAAACTTTATTAATCCATGCCATATCTGCAAAATATACTATGGTCCCTCATCTACAATGGTATCAAAATTGTTTGGCTTTGCATTCCCCTAAACTTTTAGCTTTCACCTATGTTGCTGAATCTGTTTTGTTGGCATTAGGACACTATGCACCTTTTAGCTGATAAACAGAGGTAAAGTTCTAGTCTTAACTGTCCTTCATACATTGCAAAAGTGTCTTACACATAATTTGCACATTCAATTTACTTGTACATCCCTAGTAAATAATATTGCATGTACCAAGAGCCTGTAAGCTAAATACTACTATAAGGCCCGCGACACTCATTGTGCCAGCCACTAAAGTAGCCTTTTAAAACATGTATCACGCCTACCACTGCAACCTAGGTGCAATTTTAAACTGCCATTTCGACCTTGCAAAAACAACCTTTTGCCAGGCCTATATCCTTCTTGTTAATACTCATACATCACCCTAAGGTAGGCCTAAAGACTCATAGTGCTGAGTGCACTGTATGTAAAAATCAGGACAATTGTACTTATGTTTTACATGTCCTGGCAGTGATGAACTCCAAAAAATTGTTTTGCACTATTGTAGAACCTATCTCTCCCATTGACTAACACTGGGTAATGTTATTATATCAAATAAGTGATACATTTGATTGGGAACAGATAGAGATTTGCTGGTTACACTCAAAGAAATTATAATTTAAAAACCTCTTTAATGGTAAAGATAAACATGAAGTCACAATTCTGAAAATGCCACTAATAGAAAGTTGTTATGTTTATGTCCTAAATATTTATGCCTTCCAATAGGTGTCCTGGGTCACTTGACAATTTTTTTGGGGTTTGAGTATTGCTTTCAGATAGTGGATCAACAGGAGCTTAGATGTAGACAGAATGGGCCATTCTGGTAGGATGACTGGAAAGGGATGTACTCAGCCGCACTTACTTTTCAAAGGACTCAGCCTTGTGCACACACAAATTAATCTGACACCATGCCTGTCCTATCTTTTGTTACCCCAGGCAGTTTGGAGGCTTAACAGGAAAAGAGGAAGATCTTTACAGAACCGGATGTGGGGGTAATATAGGGAATCCTACCACAAAAAGCATGGGAAGAGGCACAAAGAGTGGACATCCAGAGCTATTCATCAGAATACTCCTGGATTGTGTACATTACAAAAGTAGGACTGCCCTGATTCAAGAGAACTGCTTGCAGCATGAGAACTGCCTTGCTGTCTGAGAAGGAAGATTGGACCTGCTTACTTTTATCCAATGCTAACCTGAGTAAATCCAAGTGTTAGTGGGCTGACCCCATGTTTGAGCTATAGAGACGTAAGCTCAAGAGGCCTTCCTGCAACTACCCAGCTGACCTTCTGCAACTGGACCTGCCTAGGCCCTGATGGCTTCTGCTGGAGTAAATTCATGATCACCCAGAGGGATCCTGCCAAGTCATTGACCCTTAGCTTAAATCAGTCTGATCTTCTTCCAAGAAGAAAGGGTGAAATCCTGAAGTGTGTGCTCTTCATGACAGCGAACAGGCCCCTGAGTGCTTAGACTCCAATGACCAGCAACATAAAGCTCCTGCAAAGTACAGCTCCTCATGCTACAGCAACCACCAGTGAGGACCAGTATCGAAAGATCTGCATCTCGCGCTACAGCAAAGAGAGACAGCATGAAGCTCCAGCAATTACCCTAGGCAAAGACTGGCTGGCTCATTGTGCTACAGCAATGACAGCCTGCACCACCTGTTCTGCTCGTCATGCTACAGCCACAAACATCTGCAATGCTCTCCAGTGCTCCTTGTGACCTCCACCACAAGTGGAATCATTCGAGCCCGGATTTTGACAAGGTAACTCTTGCAACAGATCTAACCTGATTACATTATCCAACCCACTCTCATTGCAGTCGGCCTGTACTTGTGAATTTCCCTAGGTGTAGCATGTCCAGATGTCCACGAGTGGAGCTTTGTGTTCTTGGGTGCTACTTACAATTAAGCCTTTCAATTGATATATCTACTGATTGGAAGTTTGTTGTTCTGATATTTTATTTAGCAAAATGTACTCGGTTTCTTAAATTGGTTTGGAATTATTATTGCGTTGTGTTTTCACTTTTGTTACAAATTGTGTGCTGCCTAAATACTTTCCATGTTACCTCAATATTAAGCCTGCATGCTTTTGTGTCAAATTACCAGAGGGTTTTGTCACTTATTTGGTTCACTCTGACAAGGATTGTGGTTGGTGCCTGAGTGGGGCTTCCCTCCACCAATAAACCCACATTCTTACATTGTTGTTAAGTGGTGGATCCAGTAATAGTGTATATGCAAGGCCACTCAATGACTTTGTGCAAAACAAAAACTCAATATAAATAATCTGGCATCAGATCCAGCCTCTTTTTAGATTCTCCTTGATTGACTACTTTTCCTTTTTCCTCTAAAGCTAATTCCTATCGCATTTGTACACGTGTAAATCTTGCCTGCAAAGATGTAGCTGAATCTCAGCAACCTGGAAAGCTACACTAAGGCTGAATCATTTTTCAGGGAGAGGGGACTCTCATTATCTGGGAGTACAAAGAAGGAGTAGCTCCATAAGG
The DNA here is from genome assembly GCF_964204655.1 of Triturus cristatus. NCBI lineage: Eukaryota > Metazoa > Chordata > Amphibia > Caudata > Salamandridae > Triturus > Triturus cristatus. The sequence continues at coordinate 685,297,870 of NC_140588.1, forward strand.
CCCCCAGAGTCTCGGAGGAGGCCCACCAGATGCTAGCTATAGCACAGGAGCAAGATAATGATGAGGATATGGAGGACCAGGAGAAGGAAATAGGAAAGGAGGGGCTGGCAGCCCTCTTATCATGGTCTCTGAGGACAACTTGCTGACACAAGTGATGTCCCCTGCTAGAGCCAAGAGCAGTGTGTCCTCCCATAACCTGTATCCTGGGGAACTGGAGGATAGAATTGCTGAAAGGGAGCTCAGGATGCAGATGGCTAAATTCCCAGTGGAGGCTGTCAAGGAGGAGGCAGCTGACAAGAGGCCTTGGAGAAAAGGGAAATTATGGCTGAAAGTGCCTTGGCCAAGGAAAATGCTGAGGCTAAAAGGGCCTTAGCAGAGAGGAAACTTTGGTTGGCTCAGGAAGTATTGTGATTTTCCTTGACTACCTCAGTAAGGCATTAAGTGGCTGAGTGAGGGACAGCAGAGTGAAAGATTTTAATGGGCTGTGTGAATTGATTCTGAAAGAGCACATGCTCAGTACTCACTTTACAGAGCTTCACCGACATCTGATTGTTAACAAGCTCACTTTACCTAGAGAGAATGCAAAGCAGGCAGCATTAGAGTGCCCAAGAAGGTACCTGGAGGGATCACCAAAAGGTGGTCAGGGCCCCCACCAAAAGAAAGAGGGGGAGACAAAAATAAAATCAAGGACTTTTCCAAAGATCCCAAAACAGCTCTATTGGACAGTGAGCTGGCTCTCTAAGAGACACGGAATCCAGTATGACTACCGGTAGGTGTCATCTGGTGTCCTCAGGCCAGGGAATTCCAAATGTATTTCACAAACTTGTAGTAGCGTAAAACTGCAAGATGTTCTGCTTGGAAAAGAAATGGAGCACACCAACTTGAGAGAGGTGGAGCTGTTATGGTTGCTTGAATGGGTGTGTATAACCAAACAGTCCAAGTCAGTCCGAATGAGAAGTCAGGAGGAACTGGATGCTGCTGGAAAAAATGGTCTAGGTACATACTAAAAAGAGGAAGTGCATGGAACAGGGGAATCCCACTCCTGAGACTTCAACAGGCCGGGAAGACGCAGAATATGAGGATGATGCATTGGAACCTACAGGGGAGGACATAACTGGCTTGGTGGACCTACTTGAGCTGGCCGGTTGACCGGCTGAAGGCTAGCCATCCTGGGCAGTATTTTACAAATCACAGAAAGAGTGCCCTACTCTAAAGGGCCCATGAAGGCAGGCTGAATGCTAGGCAGCTGGTGACACCTCCAGTGATTACCTGACTTACTGAGAGAATGATCTCCTATGTAGTTGGCCTAAGGTTTGTGAGCCTGTTGCAACCGATGCATTTGTGATCCACCAGTGCTACAGAGCCTTCCTACTGGGTCTGGCTCATGATGTACCCCTGGCAGGACATCTAGGACAAGACAAGACCTTTTCCAGGCTTGTCACCAACTTGTAATTGCCCTGGGAAAGCGTGAACTCAGGTGCATTCTGCAGGTCTTGACTTACCTGTCAGGACTGTGAGAAGTTAAGGGGAAGGGAAAGCTCCCCTTGTTTTCCTTCCTATCCTATTCTGTATCCTGTATTCCTAGTACCCATTTTGAGAGGGTAGGCATCTACATTATTGGACCAGTGGAACTCACGACTGCCCTAGGCAACAGTTCCATCCCTGTCTTCATGGACCATGCCACCCAGTACCTTGAGGCTATTCCCCTGGGGCCAGTGACTGTGCCCACAGTAGCCAAGACACTGAACTTTAGCTGAGTGAGCTTTCCCAAGGACTTAGTGTCTGACCGGGGCACCAAATTCATGTCAGTGACATGAAGTCCATGTGGAATGAGTGTGAAGTAACTTCCAAGTTCCCTGTACCGTATCATCATCAAACCAATGGACTTGTTAAAAGATACAACAAAGATCTTCAAAGGCATGATCATGATGGGCCTGTCAGATCCCTTGAAGTGGAAGTGGGATGACCTCCTACCAATCCAGCTGTTTGCATTCAGTGAGATGCCACAGAAGGCAGTTGGGTTCTGTATAACAACCCTGATAAAAGGCCTCTCAGCCTCATGAAGGAGGGTTCAGATCAAGCTCTAAAGAAAGCTCTCAGATTGTAATCAGCTATATGACTCGGATGAAGTGCTTTTGAAAGAAAGCCACTGAGAATCTGGAGGCCATGAAACTCTGTGTGAGAAGTTGGGGTGTGATCCCTCATCAAGCAACAGCCTCAATCCCTTGCTAGGTGAGCCACAAAAAGTTACTAAATTAACATGTGCTTAACCCTGGGTAGCTTGCACACAAAGCAGTCAGGTTTAACTTAGAGGCAATGTGTTAAGTACTTATGCAGCACACAAACAGTAATAAAGTGAAAGCCCAACACAAAAAATCCCACACAAATTTAGAAACGTAGAGTACATTTTAATAGATTATTAGACACCAAAACAACCAAAACCCATTCAGTATTAACCAGAGTTATGAATTTTTAAGTAAAAAGTCGTACCTAAAAAAACAATCCTCCATCCACGGACATCTAGTCATGCCAGACCCGGTCAAGATAGAAAAATATATCCGACCATGATAGAGCGGTTCCAATATAAGAAGTGGATTGAACCCGGTCAGCGCTTATGTTCAGACTGAGAGGAATTTCTGAGAAAAAGGGTTCTGAGAAGCTAAAGTTCAGTGGGGCAAGGCTGCCGTAGGTGTCCGAGGAGGGATAGTAGTCATCGGGGAAACCTTGGGTTGAAGCTGCAGTGAAGAGTTCTATATTAAGATTTGGTCTCTGTTTTGGAAGTCAAAAATGTCCAGTGTGACGTGGCAGAGGTTTGTAGCTGAAAGCAGTTCCAAGGGGCCAGATACCCTTTGGCAAAGGTCCACTGAATAGGATTTGCTGCTTTGGAGAAGGACATAGCAGGAGAAGCCACAAAGTCCATCTGACCGGCAATACACCTCAGGTAGATAGCAGAGCAAGTTGGCCCCGGTCACCCTCTGGTTCTCAGAGCACAAAGTCCATCTGACCGGCAATACACCTCAGGTGGATAGCAGAGCAAGTTGGCTCCGGTCACCCTCTGGTTCTCAGAGCAGGAGGACTGGTAGGACACCACATGGAGGTTCAGGACTCACTCAGGCTGGATCCAGATGTGGATTTGAGAGACTGGGTGCCTTTTGTGTACTTCTGGCTCCGAACAGGAAGCCAGAAAACTAGACCTTTGAGTTGCTCTGGTAGTCCTGGGTTCAGGTGAAGATGCAGGGCTCAACTGCAGGCCTGGCCTTTGAGGGTTCAAGCCAGGCCCCAGGCAGCAAACAAGTCCTTCCAGAAGCATCAACACAGTCTTGCAGAGTACACAGGAGGTCACAGCAGCAGGCACTCCTCTGACAGTACTTCCCAAGGTCCAGGAGTGAACTGCAAAGGTTGTTTGAAGGTCCTATTTTCATACACTGAAAGATGGGAGAAGTTTTAGAAAGGTTCTATGAAGTGCATGGAATTTCCTGACTTCCCTGCTCTGGCTCCAAGCATCAGTGAAAATGTGCAGGTGAACAGTCATTTGAGTGAAGACAGAGCACACCCTATCCTGTTGCAAGTGGGGCTGTGCTCAGCTCTGCCCCTCCATCCTGCCAGCAGATGGTTCATTAAAGCCCAGCCTAATCCCTCTATTCTGTGACTATCTGGGAGGAATTCACAAAGCCTAACTGTCAGCTGCACCCAGTCATGTCACTCAAGACAGGCTGTAGGTACAAAAAGACTCAGGGAAGGAAAATGCCACCTTTCTGAAAGTGGCAGTTTCAAAATTGTAATAAAAAATCTGACTTTACCATTAATGAGGATTTTTCATTACAATTACATAGATACCAAACATGAACTGGAAATCTGGCCCAAATCAAAAGTTATCACTTATTAAATGTAAGAAGGCAACCCAATGTTATCCTAGGGAACAGGTAGTCTTCACAGTAGTGAAAAAATAATGTAGGTGATTTTCACTACCAGGACATGTAAAACTTGAACATACATGTCCAATATTTTAAATACAATGCACCCTCCCATATGGACTATGTAGGGCCTACGTTAAGGGTGACGTATATGCAAAAAAGGGATATTAAAGGCTTGGCTAGGGCTTATACTGACAAGTTGAATTTGCAGTTTAAATCTGCATTCAGACTGCAATGTCAGACCTGGGATATGTTTTAACGTGCTACTTAAGTGTGTGGCACAATAAGTGCTGCAGAACCACTAGTGCCATTTAATTTACAGGCCCTCTGTATATGGCATACAACTTTACAAGGAACTTACAAGTATATTAAGTATGTCAATTGGATGTAATCCAATCAACCCATGTTTAGGGCAGTGAGCACATATAGAACTGGTTAGCAATGGTAAACTGCACAGAGTTCTAAAGCCAAAAAAACTATTTCAGCAATAAAAATGGATGTAAGTAGGCAAAAGGTTTTGTAGAAGACCTTCTTAGGGCTGACAGGTTTGACAGTCTGCATGACCACAAGGCCAATTTGCTCAAGTTTCAGCATGATCAAAAAGTGTGGGTGATGGAGACACTAAAACCTCAGGCCTTGCAGGACTGGTGGACTGGGCCCTATGAAATAAAGTATTAAATGAGGGAGATTACCTACCTGATGGACCTCAAAACACACAGGAACACTTTAAGGAACTGCATGTGAACTACCTCAATCCCCAGTTTGGCGGTCCAAGGTATCCATGTGCCTGATGATGCATGATGGGGTGGATAAGGAGAGTGAACCTCTCCCCAACCTCCTATCTTCCAGAGAGCAGTGAGTGGAAGGTGTTGTGCTCTCTTCTCCCCTGCCCTGATCCCTGCCCAGCTGGGAGACTGTTGTCACTTGCTGGAGCAGTTTGCCTCTCTTTTCTCACTGACCCCAGGGCTTATCCTTTGGTGCATCCATGACATTGACACTGAGGACAGCATGCCTGTTAAGCATAAAATCTACATACTGTCTCACAAGGTGAGGGTAAGCAGCAAGGAAGCCGTGTCCAAGATACTGGAAATAGGGTTGATTGGGCACTCCAAAAAGCCCTTATTCCAGTCCTGTGGTTTGAGTATCCAAGGCCACCCTACTGGGTGCCACACCAGAACTCCTCACATGTTACATCACTCATGACATGAGTATATATATATGTCTCAGAGATCTATTACCTACTGGCGGTCGCCAGTAGGTCTTTACAGTTAAGACCAAATTTCCATAGGAAGAGCATTTTTTGTTTTGCGTATAACTTTGGCGTCGTTTGATGAAACTTCATGAAATTTTCATGAAATTTTCCAAACTAATTCTTTGTCCATATCAGCTCCTATGTTGAAGGTTTGGGGGTGATTCGTCAAGAAGGGGCCGCGAAAAAAGGGGGTCCCAAAACGTGTTTTCTCCATGTTAATTTCCATAGGAAACTTTAGACAAGGCTACGGGTGAACGGAATTACCTCACATTTGGTAGGGAGAAGGGTCTTGGTCTAGAAAGCACGCTTTTGGTAATTTGGTGTAAATCCATTCAGTAGTTTTGGAGAAATATCGAAATTTACAGAAATCGATATTTGGGAATTCTGCCATCTGATTGGCTGATGCGTTACGAGCACAGGCTTGCTGCTTATTGGCTGCGAGCGGTGCGAGCGGTTGGAACTAGGAAGTGTTGCCAGCCATTTTGTGATTCTGTTGAAGCGAGTAAGGGGACAAAAGGGCGAGCAAAGTAGGAAAGAGGAGGGTAGGAGCACTGTAACCTCTGTGGGGTGTTTAGGGTGTGCTATATAGGGGGTGCGAAGCGAAATACTCATTCCTATTAGTCTGAAAGTGCAAAATTAAGTGAGGTATTGCCTAGAGTCTGATGCTGCTGAGATGAGCTGTTGCAGGACTCGGGGATTAAAGCGTGAGCAAAAACTGTGTGTCTTATGTTGTGAAGTCAGGTGCCCTCTCCGTTGCACCACACCTGTAGAAGTAGTGTCAGCCTACTAGGACGAACTACGGACCCCTATTGGTCTGGAAAGTGTTGGGGTATGGAAAATATGTGAGGTATTGTCTAGAGTCTCATGCTGCTAAGCTGAGCTGCTGCTGGACTCGGGGATGAAAGCATGAGTTCAAACTGTGTGTCCTATGCTGTGGAGTCATGTGCTCTGGCCGCTGTGCCACATCTGTGCAAGTAGTGTCAGCATGTAGTTATACATACTCGGAGGAACTTTTGTTTCGAATATTGTAAGTTGTGTATGGTGTTTAGGGGGTGTTATACAGTGAGTGCAAAGGTAAATTCGAACGTATCAAATCAATTTGGTATTTGGAAAGTGCAAACTACTTACTCGTACGGGTCTGATGGCGCTGGGGGTGTAAGCTGAGCTGCTGCCGGACTCGGGGATAAAGGCGCTGAACTACTGAACCCTACCGGTCTGAAAGTGCGGGGTACGGAAATTAAGTGAGGTATTGCCTAGAGTGTTATGCTGCTAAATTGAGCTGCCCAAACTGTGTGTCCTATGCTGTGAAGTCATGTGTTCTGGGCGCTGTGCCACACCTGTCCAAGTAGTGTCAGTAATATTTTATACGTAGTAGAAGGAAGTTTTGCTTGGAACACAGTAATTTGTATATGGTGTGAGTGAGAAGGTAAATCAATACGGTATTTGTAAAGCGCAAACTACTCACCGCTATGGGTCTGAAGGCCCTGGAGGCCGGCGTGGAAATTATGTGAGTTGTTAAGTGAGCTATTGCCCAGAGTCACATGGTGCTGAGCTGAGCTGCTGTCAGAGCAGGGGATTAAACCGTGAGCCCTGTGCTAGGAGGAAGTTTTGTTTTAAACAGTATGATGTCTGTAGGGTGATTGGGGGTTGCTACAGAGGGAGTGTGAAGTTCAATTCTACCGTGTCCAATCAACTCGGTATTTGTAAAGTGCAAATTACTCACTCATACGGGTCTGCAGGCGCTGGGGGCCGGCATGGAAATTAAGTGAGCTATTGCTCAGAGTCACATGGTGCTATCCTGAGCTGTCACTAGAGTCGGTGATCAAAGCGAGAGCTCTCTGCTCCAAAGTCAGATGGCGTGGCCGCTGTGCCACAGCTGTGTGGAGAATAAATTTTGGCGTGGGTGCGGGAGTTGCCGTTACCTGGCCCTAAAATAGCAGGCTTAAGTTGTCAGTTATAAGGCGGCTGTAAAAAGAGCCCTTGTGTTTATTAGTTGGAGCTACATATAAGTGCGGATGCACAGCTTCAGGTTATTCAGAAAACTTGATTTCCCTGTTCTGTAAAGTGTACTCCATCACTTCTGTAGATATCAGCCATATCAAAACGTATGTTGTTGTTGTACATCAACCCCATTCTATGGTCTCTGAGGTATGCAGACACAGCTTTGTTGATATTCTTCCTAGATTTTTCAATTGGAGGACAAAATTAGTTTGACCATTTCCACTTCTGTCTTTGGCATATATTGGAATATACAAAGACAGTTTGAGGCAAAAGCAACATCAATTTTCGAAAGGTGTGCTTCATTAGCATTTCCAAACTACCCCAGTCAATGTGCCTCGGTCGTTTTCACCACAATGCACAATCATGAGGTCAGGGTGTTGGAGATGCAAACAGGTTTTAACCAAAGGCAACAATTGGTGCCACTTCAATCCTCTCTGTGCAAACCATTTAATGTCCACATTTTGTAAACCTAGGTCTAAGTCAAAACGTCTCTGTTCTGCATACCTCTTGCACCAGAAAACATAGCTATATCCAACATTTTGAAAGTATGGCTAGAAGGTATGGAAAGATGTCTGTAGCTCATGCATTTCCTTCGTAGAGTAACAGATATGTTTAAAGATGGGGAAAAATATTTTTTTTCCCCCAGAAAAGGATGATTGGTTGGAAGATAAGAAGCATTGGGTACTAAAAACTAGGGTGCATATTAGTTGGGTGAAAGAGCATGTTTGTCATTGGTTCATAAAGAGCAGTCTAAATGTGGAATTCATACGATAGGATGAAATGTGCTCAGCTCAACCAGACGTGCTACATGCATTTGGAAGGTACATTTGGAACTTAAAACAATGGTGAACTTTTAACAAGTGCTGTTAAATGTTCGAGAAGATGCTGAAAAAAAAAGTTACGTTTAAAAAAATCATGAAATTTTAACCTGCAGGTGTCGTAGAATGTTCTAGAAAGTGTGGTGATAAAATAGGTTCAACTTCTGACCTATATGTGGCGCAGAATATTAAGTAGCTTTTCAGATGGCAAATTAAAAAATAACCAATGGAGATAAGTTTTGGAATGTCGATGAAGGAATTAAGTATTATGATTTGTTCTTTACATGTATTTATATGTGGAGCGACAGAGAAATTGTGCCATTATGGGTTCCATTCTTGATGAAAGTGGTGCATTACATGTACTGTGTGACAAAGAAAGAATTGCATGCGTGTGTGACATTTGAAACATTTGAAATCTGCATATCATCTACAAAGGTGAGGTAGAAATGGCGTGTTATGTGTTCTGTAGTAGTGATTAAGTATTTGAGGTGATATCTTTAAGTTTGAAAGTATTTTTTATTTCAAAATAATACACTGTTAGTAAAGTGTGGTGTTTCGTATTGGCTATAAAATATGCATAAAGTTTGACCTGTTGATAAATAAGTACTTTATATATGTTTAGGAATTTTTCACAAAGAAGAAATGTAGTTTGTCATCTTTAAAGGACTGTATGGTTTTGAAAACGAGGTACAGCATTAATTTGGGTTTGCTAATTTATTCAGGCGAGATAAACAAAATGTCCCACGTTTGCAAATTATACTTTTTGTGGAAGAAGTGGGCAAGGGGGGGGTAGGAGATGTATGTGCTATTAAGTTAAAAACGATAAAACCAAAGCCAGAAATGTTATGTGGACAGGTTGTGGTCTCATTTTTGACAGTGAGAGGTAGATTTGAATATAAGTCTAGGTAGGTTGTTACACTGTGAGTCCATCTACAGTGTTTGGAGATTACACGGAGAAGAGATGAAGATAGTAAAAGTGATACGTTGCTTTTATATGTACCCATAGTTTGAATCATTTGATCATACGTTGAGATATAATATGAACATGGTTTCTGGTTTGCATTTGGGTATAGTTAATAGTTTTAGTAGTTTGTGACTAGTGAATATATGATAGTAAACATATCAATGATATGATTGTCTGTTCTTATGAAATAGAAGTGGTTGGGGAGTGTTTCTTTAGAAGAGATCTTTTATAAATGTGTGAGAGATAAAAAAGAAATGAAAATGTTTGGTATATTTTCTGTATGACTTTCTTGACTTTAGTAAACTACATGTGATTATAAGTGATTCTAATTGTCAGGCTGTGTCCTTGTGCTGAATAAACGTAGGTGTTTAAGTGGTCCGGGTTTTACCGGTGCTCAGCTTCACTATCCCTTTTGAGACACTTGTCAATTTTTTCATTCCATTTAATGTCCTTAATATATATACAGTAAAGGGACAGTATATCAAAAGTTTAGGAATTAGAACTTTGCTTACTCTCCTCATCCTCTACTATACACTCTACAGAGTGTTTAAACGACTTTATTTACATACAGATGTCTAGCTAGTAAAGGTGGTGTAGTGCCACTGGGCCCATTTATAAACCGTGCTATGGGATGGTTTATGTTTTACCCACCAATTTGCATGTTTGAATACTTTTTGCTGATACACCTTCCAGAAGACACCTGTTAAAATTAAGCCTGTGTATGGGTATAGTGGCGCTACTGGGTTGGTGGGGGTTTCTTTTTGATTTTGTATGGTTAAACAAGGGCGGGGGTGGGAGAGGTGTGAATGTTGGTGATTAAAACACAGACTTTAGTAACTGGCAGATGTCTAGCTACTGAAGGTGATGTAGTACCACTGGGACCATTTATACAGCGCCCTAGGGCATGGTATATGTTTTACACACAAATTTGCATGTATTAATAAGTTTTGCTGATGAGTGTTTCGGGAGACATCTGTTGAAATTAAGCCTCTGTATGGCTATAGTGGCGCTTCCAGGTTTGCTGGGGCTCTTTGTTTTATTGCGTAAAGTTAAGCAAGGGCGGGTGTGGAGGTGGTGTAGTGGTACTGGGACTATTTATAAACTGCCTTATGGTATGGTTTATGTTTTACTTGCAAAAATGCAGGTTTCAATACCTTTTGCTGATGAGCTTTCCGGCAGACACCTGTTGAAATTAAGTCTATGTATGGCTATAGTGGCGCTAACGGGAGTGCTGGGGCTCATTGTTTGATTTCGTAAGGTTAAGCAAGGGCAGGGGTCGGGGTGGGAGAGGTGGGTATGTTGCTGATTATAACATTTGTATCGTGCACGTGTGTAGCTAGTAAAGGTGATGTAGTGCCACTGGGTCCATTTATAAAGCGCTCTATGGCATGGTATATGTGTTATCCAGAAATTTGCATGTTTTAATACCTTTTGTTGCTGAGTGGTACGGCAGACACTTGTTGAAATTCAGTCCCTGTGTTGCTATAGTGGCTCTACCAGGTTGGCTGGGGCTCTTTCTTTGATTTTGTAAGGTTAAGCAAGAATTGGGATGAGGGTGGTGTAGTGGCATGGGCCCATTTATGAACCGCTTTATGATATGGTATATGTTTACTCGCAAATATGCATGTTTTAATACCTTTTGGTGATGAGTGTTCCAGCAGACAGCTTCGCAAATCACACAACATTTCTGTGGATAACAAATCTTCATGCTGATAGACACTCTTTCACTGTGGTAGAAGGCTGCCAGCGTTGGCAAATTATGAAACTTGGTGCCATTGTATATTTAAATGGAAGCTTGGACCATTTCTTTGTTACAATGGTGCAGTCAGGGCTTAAAGTGGGGGAAAAACTGGGGGTGCTCTAAAAGGGGTGGGGCAAACCTGTTAAAGGGGTGTGGGCAATCCAAGTAGGGGCGTGGTCTACAGCAAGTTAACTAGCATTGTGTGCTTGAGAAAATCCCCTCCAATTATCCTACGTTCGGAAAACATGCTCTTTAAAGGATTTCCCTTCCTCCTACAATGTGGCTCACCTAGTATGATGTCTCCACTTCTCAGTAGTGAGCAAAGTGAGCATGCGCACATCGATGTGCATGCTCTCACTGCAGTCCAATAAAAAAAAAAAAGAAAACTGACTACCTTTGCGAGGGCCGAAAATAGAGCCCGATAGTGACCCGTTTCGAGGCCTTCTGAAAATAACTGCCAGTGCTCAGAGCTGACCCATTTAAAGCCCTGCATCCATCCATCCTAAGCACTGTGCCATCATACCATCTTTCAATTCATTCATACATTCCTACCTACATACATACATACATCTGTCCCTGCACTTATCCTAAGCATCCATCAGCCCACTCGCCTATGGTAAGCACTGTGCCATCCATCCAGTCATTCGCCCATATATCCATACAGACATCTGTCCCAGAACCAATCCTACACATCTGTCAGCCCACCTGTCTATCCTAAGTACTGGTCCATGCATCCATTCATCCTTCCATCCATTCATAGATCCATACATCCATCCATCTAGCTATATCCATTCATCCATATGGCCATCCATCTACTTGCACTTTATTCAAGTCCTTATTTCCGTGCATCCTCCGCCTGATCCTAAATACCGCATATTATACTCATCCAGCCAGCCTCTTAAGGGGCCGAAAAGGCTGTCGATAATCATTGACAGGCAGATGTTTTTGATAAAGAACAAGAAAGCTTTGAGTTGCTCTTTGTGGACCATATTTCACCACCCTTCTCTGGTGGTGTTTTAAACAAAGGTTGATTCAGCGAAAGAAATGTAAGGCAGCTTTTCAGTGTAAGACGTTAATTTAGAAACAACGGGCATATTATCATGAATGGCGTTAAAATTATTGCCGCATTAGCGGCAGGAAACTGCCACTAAAGCGGCGATAATAGGCTTGATAATATGACCTTGGTTCTGGTGTGAAGCTGGGTTTCTATGGGAATTCACAGGGGCATATTATCAAGCTCATTATCGCCGCTTTAAGCGGCGATAATTTTAACACCGATCTTGATAATTTGCCCCTAAGTGAGCCAGGCAAAGCGTGTGTTTTCGTAGCACTACAACAAGACACTGTGAAAGGTGAGAGCAGGGTTGTGCTAAAGTTGGATGCGTGTGGTTGTCTCCAAAGGCGCAACCAGAGTGAAATTTCGGGGGAGGATAATTCTTTCAACAATAGGCAGAGTGGGGATGTAGGGGCTCTAAAAAGGGGTGAAAAAGAACAGAGCATCATTTACAAGCAAATGGTCTTTTGAAGACCTGTGAAGTACTCGGGTGCGGCTCTATGTGTGCGACTGGGAAGCTGTCTCAGGGAGTCCGGGGCAATGGGCATTGCGCGCCTGGTGGTCTCTCTGCTAATCACGCCACGATGATGTTGCTCCTGCGCTGCAAAAAGAGAAGAGAAATCGTGAGAGAAAATGGTTCTCTTTAAAGGATTTCTTTTCTCCTACAACGCGACTCACCTGGCAGGATGTCCCCACTTCTCAGTAGTGAGCAAATGTGCATGCTCTCACTGTCTCACTACAGTCCAATAAAAAAAAAAAGACAACGGACTACCTTTGCGAGGCCCGAAAATAGAGCCCGATAGAGATCAGTTTCGGGTGCAGTGTTATGTTTGCGAAGTTGTGGATAAAATTGTTAGGCCAATAATGGTAATTTTTCTGTGTGCCATTTGGTTGATAAAATCATCCTAAGTACATAGATTACAATTTGTAAAAATACTATCTATAAAGTTGTCTGTGGTGGGTTGCAGAGGGAGTGCTGTGGGGTGGTGGGGTGCGGTGGAGAGGTGAAAAGTACGAGGTAGTGCAGTTACCTGTACATTGTAAAGGTGTATGTAAATAATCAAATAAATACTTGCTGTATGTTCTATGGCACTACCCGTCATCCTACTGCTCCACTGCCCTGCTCCATCACGTTGCAGCACTGCCTCTGGAAGCCGTCAGTAGAACTTAGGTAATTGTATGTTATTATTTTAATATATTAAACTGATGTAAAAAATAATCTAATATATATATTTTTTTTCCAGAAAATTATTTCGGATTTAAATTTGAAAATGCCTAGAAGAAATGAAAAATAAGACAAGAGAAAAAATATATATATTTGAAGAAAAGGAAAGATTTTCAATTAGAAAAAAATCAGAGAACTACACAAACAGTTTCTTCTGGTAAAAACACTAGACAATTTCTGAAAAAAATATTACGAACATTTAATGAAAATAACATCACACAAACGGAAAAGAAGAATTTTTCAAGTAAGGAGAAGGACACTTCAATTTCAAATACCAGGAAAAGAAAACATGATAAAGAAACAGTATCTGTTATCCGGAGACAAAAACTATTTCATGAAATTCATCAGAGACTTTTTCGAACTAGATTGATTCAGAATTTAATGAAAACATGCTGCAAATATAAAAAGAAAGTGCTGCAATTCAAACAGAAGCAGTGTATTGAAAGTATAGTGGATCCTGCTTTCACTTTAAAACAGAAGTTATTCATTGTGATTTTGAAGAGGATCAAAGTGTTTGATAAAGTAATCAAAGTGTTGAAAGAGAAAGGTAGAAGAAAAAGACTTGTGAAGAGAATCAACTTTTGCAAAATCTTTAGTGGACATTGGAAACATACTTCTACTAGTGAGCCTTTTTTAATGAGGAAAGTTACTTCCAGGAAAATAGTTTACCATTTGCAGTTGATACTGGAGGTTGTTGCTATGAAGTTCAGGATGGTTGTCCCCTTCCAAAAGAGGAATTGGTTGATAAAAGTGCAGAAGAGTTAATAGCTGAAGAAGTGCAAGGGAAACGTACAAAAGCTACTGTGTATAAGTGGGGTTGTAGCAGTTTTTGTAGTATTCAACAGGAATCTATTGATATAATGCAATATTTGCTATGAGAATATACACAGAAAGGTATTAAACAGAAGATTAAGTTGTTGCAAGGACTAGATCCATGTAATGTAAGAAAATATACTGAGAAGCATGGACATTCTCTGACTTGTCTTTCAAGAAAAGTGTGTAAAAGTGTTTTTCATCACTTGAGGATGTTAGCAGTACACCATTCAGAAATGCGGAAGTTTGTAAGGAAACTGTACTATGTAAAAAGTCCTGCATTATGGTTAAGTGAACTGAATACAGGTCTTTTACGTGTTTTTTTATCAGATGTTCATAAAAAGTGTGATGGTATTGAAATGCGATATTTTGGTTCAGAAGAGCAGTCCATGGAAAGTGAAAGTTTGACAATTACAGATGTTGAAGGAGATGGGAAAGTGATTAGCACTGATCAGTTTGAAGAAGAAATTGGAAAGTTTAATTTAGTGTGCTCTGAAATACCAAATTATGTTTGAGTTTGTTGTTGACGTACTCATTATAAATGTCAAACTAGGAATACTGATTTGTATTTGAAAAGTGAAAAGGAGAACAATAGTAGGTGGGAAGAATTTGCAACTTATTGTTGGTGGATGGTCGATTTGAGTTAGGTAGTAATCTTATAAACCACAAGAAACTCAGTTGTGAAACTCCAGATCAGTGAGAATTTTAGTATTTATTACTTCTTCAGCTCTTTAAACCATGGCCTAGCGAAAGTGAATTACTTGGAGACTTTGACTGCTACGAAGATTCTTTTAATGCATGTAAAGATAGCATTGCATGTACAATTTTCCCTACATATTTAAAAATGTAGAATGATGAAGTTGAACAGGAAAAGACTATTACAGCTGAAATAGCTAATGAAAGTTCTCAAGGTTGTCAAAGTAGTGGTCAATGTAGTCAAGATCCTCTTGGACAACCAATACTGGAAAATGAAGCAGCGATTGCTATGCATGAAGTCAAAATTGCAATGCAACAAGCACACAAGTAGAATATTACATTGGAAAAGTTAGAAGCTAAATGTTGAACAGAAAGAAATATATGTACAAGTGAGAGAACAGATAGAACATGGTTTCTTGCATAAAAAAGAATGTGTGTGTTCATCTGTTAAACCTCTTCTGATGTACATCAGTGATCAAGCTGGGACAGGTAAAACATGTTTAATTAAAGTTTTGACCAGTTATCTTAAAAACCTACTGGTTCACATTTATGTTCTGTGGTAACAGCTCCAACTGGATTAGCTGCACCCAATGGTAAAGGAGTTACTTTGCATAGATTACTGATGTTACCAGTTGAGCATGATAATAAATTACAATATCAGAAGTTGTCTGGGGAAGCTTCTCATGAAGTGTCAAGAGTGCTGAAGAAAATGAAACTATTAATTATTGATGAGGTGAGCATGGTCTCAAACTTAATGCTTGCGTTTGTACACTTAAGATTGCAACAGATTACGACGTTCTCTTAGGAGGAAAACATTTAATTGTATTTGGAGATCTGCTACAACTAACCCCTGTAAATGGAGAACCAGTGTTTAAAGCTTCTCCACATGAAGACACAAAGAAATCTCTGGGAAATATTGGAAATGTGAATCTGTAGTTAAATTTTGAATATAAAGAACTCACTCAAAATATGCGACTAGCAAGAGATGCAGATTATGCAAATATTCTAAAAGATGTAAGAATTGGTGTTCTAAGCAAACATGGTAAAGAAGCTTTTCAAAGTCATCTACT
Organism: Triturus cristatus; assembly: GCF_964204655.1. Classification (NCBI taxonomy): domain Eukaryota; kingdom Metazoa; phylum Chordata; class Amphibia; order Caudata; family Salamandridae; genus Triturus; species Triturus cristatus. The sequence goes on from NC_140588.1 coordinate 685,313,418, forward strand.
AAAGAACTTGTTTACAAATGAAAACACACCAGCAGAAGTAATGTACAAGAAATGAAAGAAAAAAAGTCTGTAGTTTGCTTAATGCCTACAGTGGAAGAGTGTTATACATTCAATAGAGAGTTTATGAAATTAGAAAATCAAGAAATAGTTCACATTGAAGCTATTGATAAAATCGACCATCAAGGAATAACAATTCTTCTTTCAGAAAAACTACACACTAAATTGGATTCTCTGGAAAAGTCTATATCAAAAACTGCTGGCTTAGATAAAAATGTAGATGTATGTTTAAACTGTCGGGTAATTTTGAGGCGTAATCTGAATGTAGAAGAAGGTTTAGTGAATGGAGCAATGGGGAAAGTTGTTGATTTTGTGAAATATCAAAATAGAAATGGAATTGAATTCTTGAAAGTTAAATTTGATCAGATTACAGAGGTAAAACAGATTGCGCGATGTGCTGCACATTTTTTGCTTGTAAAAGACTTGTATGTTTGTAGAAAACAGTTTCCCTTATGTTTAGCATATGCAATAACTATTCATAAATCTCAAGATTTAAGTGTAGATAATGCTTTGGTAAATGTAGGAAGAACTGTGTTTAAGGAGGGAATGGTATATGTTGCATTATCTCGAGTTAGAACGTTGTCTGGTTTGTATTTAATTGATTTTGATGAGAACAAGGTTAGTGCTGATGTTAATTGTGTAAGAGAATATAATCATTTGAGAAGACTTTATACTCCAAGTTTAGGTGAATATCCTATTTATGAGAAACGTGTTTTGTGTTCAAAATGCAAACATGTTGAAGAATCAACTATGGTTGAACAGCAGAAACAAAATTAAGAGAAAAAAAAGATGTAAAGAAACAGAAAATACAAACAAGTGATGATGTTGTCGAATACCAATTAGAAAATGCTTCTGGTGTCAACTGCTATGGTAATGTTATTCTAAACGTTATATTTTATCTTGAAGATGTTGATGGTGATATTATGGAAAGTCAGGAAAAAAGATTATGTTCGGCACTTTATACCTTATTTCACGAATTGAGAACTGATAGAAGTAAGATCCATTCTGGTCAATGTAGTCAAGATCCTCTTGGACAACCAATACTGGAAAATGAAGCAGCGATTGCTATGCATGAAGTCAAAATTGCAATGCAACAAGCACACAAGTAGAATATTACATTGGAAAAGTTAGAAGCTAAATGTTGAACAGAAAGAAATATATGTACAAGTGAGAGAACAGATAGAACATGGTTTCTTGCATAAAAAAAGAATGTGTGTGTTCATCTGTTAAACCTCTTCTGATGTACATCAGTGATCAAGCTGGGACAGGTAAAACATGTTTAATTAAAGTTTTGACCAGTTATCTTAAAAACCTACTGGTTCACATTTATGTTCTGTGGTAACAGCTCCAACTGGATTAGCTGCACCCAATGGTAAAGGAGTTACTTTGCATAGATTACTGATGTTACCAGTTGAGCATGATAATAAATTACAATATCAGAAGTTGTCTGGGGAAGCTTCTCATGAAGTGTCAAGAGTGCTGAAGAAAATGAAACTATTAATTATTGATGAGGTGAGCATGGTCTCAAACTTAATGCTTGCGTTTGTACACTTAAGATTGCAACAGATTACGACGTTCTCTTAGGAGGAAAACATTTAATTGTATTTGGAGATCTGCTACAACTAACCCCTGTAAATGGAGAACCAGTGTTTAAAGCTTCTCCACATGAAGACACAAAGAAATCTCTGGGAAATATTGGAAATGTGAATCTGTAGTTAAATTTTGAATATAAAGAACTCACTCAAAATATGCGACTAGCAAGAGATGCAGATTATGCAAATATTCTAAAAGATGTAAGAATTGGTGTTCTAAGCAAACATGGTAAAGAAGCTTTTCAAAGTCATCTACTAAAGAACTTGTTTACAAATGAAAACACACCAGCAGAAGTAATGTACAAGAAATGAAAGAAAAAAAGTCTGTAGTTTGCTTAATGCCTACAGTGGAAGAGTGTTATACATTCAATAGAGAGTTTATGAAATTAGAAAATCAAGAAATAGTTCACATTGAAGCTATTGATAAAATCGACCATCAAGGAATAACAATTCTTCTTTCAGAAAAACTACACACTAAATTGGATTCTCTGGAAAAGTCTATATCAAAAACTGCTGGCTTAGATAAAAATGTAGATGTATGTTTAAACTGTCGGGTAATTTTGAGGCGTAATCTGAATGTAGAAGAAGGTTTAGTGAATGGAGCAATGGGGAAAGTTGTTGATTTTGTGAAATATCAAAATAGAAATGGAATTGAATTCTTGAAAGTTAAATTTGATCAGATTACAGAGGTAAAACAGATTGCGCGATGTGCTGCACATTTTTTGCTTGTAAAAGACTTGTATGTTTGTAGAAAACAGTTTCCCTTATGTTTAGCATATGCAATAACTATTCATAAATCTCAAGATTTAAGTGTAGATAATGCTTTGGTAAATGTAGGAAGAACTGTGTTTAAGGAGGGAATGGTATATGTTGCATTATCTCGAGTTAGAACGTTGTCTGGTTTGTATTTAATTGATTTTGATGAGAACAAGGTTAGTGCTGATGTTAATTGTGTAAGAGAATATAATCATTTGAGAAGACTTTATACTCCAAGTTTAGGTGAATATCCTATTTATGAGAAACGTGTTGTGTGTTCAAAATGCAAACATGTTGAAGAATCAACTATGGTTGAACAGCAGAAACAAAATTAAGAGAAAAAAAAGATGTAAAGAAGCAGAAAATACAAACAAGTGATGATGTTGTCGAATACCAATTAGAAAATGCTTCTGGTGTCAACTGCTATGGTAATGTTATTCTAAACGTTATATTTTATCTTGAAGATGTTGATGGTGATATTATGGAAAGTCAGGAAAAAAGATTATGTTCGGCACTTTATACCTTATTTCACGAATTGAGAACTGATAGAAGTAAGATCCATTCTGATTCTGGTATTCGCCAACTGTTGGATGCATGACTGGATCTTTAAAGTTCAGTGCTAATATAACAAGATGCACAAGAATTTCTGATGCTTATGCTTGGAGTACTAGAATATGAAGGAATTCAGATTGAGAGTTTATTTGGTCTCAGTTACAAATGGGAACATAAATGTGAACAGTGTTCATTAACTTCAAGCACTATAGTTGACAGAGAACGATTTCTACATTTGACAGTACCTGACAGCAAATCTGTACCATTTTCCAAATTAGTAAAAGAAGCTGATCACGAGATGATCTGTTCTTGTTGTAAATCAACAATACTATCTACATTATGCCTACAAAGATATGGAAAATATTTGATTATAATGCTGCAATGCTGTAGACCAAATGGAAGAAAAGTTGAAACCAATATCAAAACATTTGTTGCTAGTCAAGTTTCTATTTCTGGAAGAACTTTTGCAACAGTTGCTATTGTTTTCCATGCTGAAAGTACTACCACAAGTGGACATTATACAGTTTATTTAAAGTGTAATAATGGTTGGAGTTACTGCAACGATACACACTTGGAAATGAAACCGAGATTGCCTTATGAATTACCCAACTCATACTTGATAATTCTGAAACAAGTTAAACATTATTTGGCGTATTGCAAAATGTGAACAGAAACTACAAAGTAAAGGTAAGATTTAAAGATTGGAAATAGTATTGGATGTGTTATTTGTGTTGATTTTTTATTATATTTGCGAGAATTAGGGATTTTTTATTTTAACAATCTAGTTGATTGTTGTTTTCCCCTGCTGTTTATGATGAATCTACACTGACATCACTGTGACTAGTGAAGTTAAGTAGAAGCTGATGACAGCAAAAAAAGGGAGAAACATTGTTTTCTGAATGTTAAATTATTTTAAAACTCACTGTAATTTGTGAAATATATTACATTGCATAGCAGTTTAGCAGTTTATTTTATGTAGTTCAAAAGTTAGAAAAAACAGTACTAATGACAAATAGCACAATAGTAGTTCGATATTTAAAAAACCTTTGAAATTCACTGAAAAAACCATAGGTTTAGAAATTCACTGAAAAAACATAGGTTTCAGGGACGTTATAGTTAGGAATTAGCATTTACAAAACCTTAGAAATTCACTGAAAAAACCATAGGTTTCAGAGACGTTATAGTTAGTTGGACATTTGACTCATATAAAACCAGAGAAATTAGCCCGTTATACTTAGTTGAGCTAACTATAACTTGCGTGCCCGCAATGCACTGGTGATGACGTCACATATTACATCACTCATGACATGGTCAGTGACATCACTCATGACATCACTGATGACATCTCAAATGACATCACGGATGACATCACTGATGACATCATCCACGTGATAGACTAACACACCTCCTCACACTTTAATATAACCTTTGATACACGTACTCTAAAATACAGACTACCATTTTCGAAATCATAGACACACCAATACCAGATACTAGATACCCATCCACTGATTCCTATCTATATATTGTAAGCTAGACATACACTCATAGAGTCACTCATACATGCTGTCACTTATCATTACATCAGTATAATATCCACTCATACACCTATACATACATTCACACAGTGCTTCTGATCCATACAGTTACCCACACATCTACTCATTCATGCCAAAAATCAATCACACCCATGTACTTACCTATGCAGATATACACACACCATCTGACTTATTTATACACACACCACCTAGCTTATTTATATAGATACTAACACATACGTAATCTCTAATACAATCACTAATACAAGTACACATTCATGTATGTAGACACTCTTGCAATCACTCTCTCTCATGTATAGTCAATTATACACCCCAACACTCACATATACTGTCTAAAAACATATAGTTAGTCACATATATACAACTGAGACATCAATTCACTAATCAACACACCTGTACACACAGTCAGCTACCCATACAGCCCTTCCGAGATGCACTTTTGAATGTATACAACCAGTGAATCAGCTATTCAGACACGTATGCACAGAGTCAGATACCACCCACCCACCCACATAGACACTCAGACACCCATATAGATACTCATACAATCAATCAATAACCCATATAGACACTGATGTAGCTACTCACCAACCCATGCACCTGCTTACACACCAACTGAGAGACTAATATAGACATTCACACAGTTTAGTCACTAACCCATACATTCAGTAACATACATTCAATCAGTGATGTATACAGTCAATCATGCATCTACTAAATAATCCATTCAGGCACTTCTACATCCACTCATTCTTCAAAAGACCTTGGCATGGATATATATGAAAAATATTTAAACTTTACAGAAACACACATAGGTTTCATTGACGTTATAGTTAGTTGTACATTTCACTGGTACAAAACCAGAGAAATTCCACTGTTATAGTTAGTTCAGCTAACTATAACTCACCCCCCCGCAATGCACTGTTGATGACGTCACTTATTACATCATTCATGACATGGTCAGTGACATCACTGATGACATCACTGAGGATATCTCAAATTACATCACTGATGACATCATCCACGTAAAAATCTGATTCACCTCCTCACACTCTAATATAACCTTTGATACACCAACTGTAAAATACAGACTACTATTTTCGAAACCATCAACACACCAATACCAGTTACTACATACGCACTCACTGATTGCTAGATTAACGGTTTTGTACGAGTGAAATGTCCAACTAACTATAACGTCCATGAAACCTATGTTTTTTTCAGTAAATTTTTAAGGTTTTTTAAATGCTAATTTGTAACTAAAATGGGCCTGAAACCTATGTTTTTTTCAGTGAACTTGTAGGGTTTTTTAAATGCTAATTTGTAAGTTTAATATTTATAAAACCTTTTATGTTTTTCTGTAAATTACAAGTTTTTTTCAAAAAGATATTTTGTAACTAATAGTATATAATTATTTTCTTTTCTTTTTTCATTTTAATTTCATTATGTAATGTCCTATGTCTTTTAAAATACATGTATCTTTTTTCCAAAAAATAATGGAGTCACGTACCCACCGTGTACCTATCACTGTGGGTGCACGAATTCAAGCGGCCATATTGGAAAAGTCGAGAAGGAGCCATGTTTGGTTTGTGATGGGTGCGCGGTGCGTGGACCCGCAAAATGTCATATAAGTATGGGATTGCATCATGTGCGCGATTAGAATGCGACGGGTGCGCGGTGCATGGCCCCGTATAACATCTTATACATATGTGTTCGCGTCATGTGTGCTTTTTGTATGTGACGTGTGCACAGAGCCGGGTCCTGCATGACATTATATATATGCTGGGTCACGTTGGGTGTACGACTCCCGTAAAAAATATATGTTTCAAAACTATATATATATGACTTTAATGTACATATCAGGGCAAGATATTATCTAAAATATTTATAAAAATAATATATTTGTACTTGTAATAAACTTATATTATTCTTAAATATATCTTTGCGAAGTTGCGCTGGGTGCGTGCTGGGTGCGTGACTCCCACGTGCCTTTAAAAGAAACAATTTCATTGGTTGACCATGTTTTCCATTATAGAACTTGAAGGATTCCACCCTTTTTAGTCTCTCTGCTGCATCAGAGGAGAGACACCTGCTGTGATTTTAGGAGAAATAGTGAGAGTTTTTTTGGTGTTTACTTTGAAAACTTCTCAAATGGCTTCTTCTAATCCACCAGTAGACCTTCCATCTGATGAAAAAGATTTGGTTCCACCTGCAAAAAAAACGACCAGAGTCTATTGTTTGGAAATTCTTCACAATTCCGGATGGAGAAAGAAAAGCGATTGCAAGGAAGGTGAGCTGCACGCTCTGTCCCAGAGTTTTATCAAGAGGTAGCTAGAAGAAGTACTCTTCTAGTATGTATAAACATCTGCAGACTATACTTCCCAGACAACTCGCAAGTGCTAAAGAGGCCACACCACAAACTGACCAGGGAGCTGGTCTCAGTACTTCTGGAGGCTCAACCTCTGCATCTCGCGGTTTGGTTATTCGTCCAGAGTTTGCGACGCTCAAACAGCATTGTATAAAATGCAATTCCATTTTATGCAGTGGGGAGCAATCAGTTGATGCTGTATGTTCAGCAGCAAGAAATCATCGCTGCTAACAAAATAATATCAGTTGGAGTGACATTTTAATTCCAAAAGTTTAAAGTTTTGTCTCCAAAAATCTAAAAATTGTTTAAAAAACACAAAAAATTTAAAGCAAAAAAGAAGAAAAAAAACAGTTCTCTTCAGAACTACCTTATTTGGTTAAAAATGAGAAATAACTGCATGCTAACATCTGGGTGATTGCTAGAGTACATGTGTAGAGCATGATCGATTCTAAGAGTGCATGGATAATGACAGAGAGATGGCTGGACTGCATGAGTAATGCAAAGGTAATTGTAGGTCTGCATGTGGTAGTGCCTGTGTTATTCTAGGAGTACATGGGTAGTGACTGAATGATTACACTACTGCAAGGAGAGTGCATGGTGATTTTATAAGTGCTTGCGTTTTGGCAGAGTGATTGGATAAGGACATGGGACTGGCTGGGTAATTGGAGGAGTGCATAGGTAGTAACATGGAGATTATTAACTGTGTAGGTAGCACTCAAAGGACTGTAAAAGTGCATGAGTTAGTGCCTGGGTAATTGCATGAGTACATGGATACTGACTGGATGATTACAGTACTGCAAGGAGAGTGCATGGTGAATTTATAAGTGTTTGTTTTTTGGCAGAGAGATTGGATTAGTACATGGTACTGACTAGGTGATTGAAGGAGAGCACGGGGATCGAGAGTGTGTTTGCTGGACTGCATGAGTACTACCTGGATAATTGGAGTGAATCAGTAGTATGTAGGTGGTTATAGGACTGCATGGATAGTGCGCATGTGACTGTAACACTGCATGTGTTAGTATCTGTGTCATTGCATAACTACATGGATAGCGACAGGATACTTTGAGTGCCGCAAGGAGAGTGCATGGTGATTTTATAAGTGCTTGCGTTTTGGCAGAGTGATTGGATAAGGACATGGGACTGGCTGGGAAATTGGAGGAGTGCATAGGTAGTGACATGGAGGTTAGCAAACTGTATAGGTAGCACTCAAAGGACTGTAAAAGTCCATGAGTTAGTACCTGGGTAATTGCATGAGTACATGGGTGCTGACTGGATGATTAGAACTGCAAGGAGAGTGCATGGTGAATTTATAAGTGCTTGTGTTTTGGCAGAGTGATTGGATTAGTACATGGTACTGGCTCGGTGATTGGATGAGTGCACGGGGAGTGACAGTGTGATTGCTGGACTTCATGGGTACTACCTGGGTAATTGTAGGAGTGAATCAGTAGTGTATAGGTGGTTACAGGACTGCATTGATAGTGCACATGTGATTGTAGCACTGCATGTTTTAGTCCCTGGGTCACTGCATGAGTACATCGATAGCGACAGGATACTTAGAGTGCTGCAAGGAGAGTGCATGGTGAATTTATGAATGCTTGGGTTCTGGCAGGTAAGGACATGGGACTGGCTGGGTAATTTGAGGAGTGCATAGGTAGTAACAGGGATATTAGTAAACTGTATAGTTAGCACTCAAAGGATTATAGAAGTGAGTGACTTACTGCCTGGGTCATTCCATGAGAACATGGGTAGCAACTGGATGATTAGAATGCTGCAAGGAGAGTGCATGGTGAATTTATAAGTGCTTGCGTTTTGGCAGAGTGATTTGATAAGGACATGGGACTGACTGGGTAATTGGAGGAGTGCATAGGTAGTAACATGTAGATTACTAAACTGTATAGGTAGCAATCAGAGGACTGTAAAGTGCATGAGTTAGTGCCTGGGTAAATGCATGAGTACATGGGTACTCACTGAATGATTGGAGTACTGCAAGGAGAGTGCATGGTGAATTTCTAAGTGCTTGGGTTTTGGCGGAGTGATTGGATTTGTACATGGTACTGCCTGGATGATTGGAGGAGTGCACGGGCAGTGACATTGTGATTGCTGGACTTCATGGGTACTACCTGGGTAATTGGAGGAGTGAATCAGTAGTGTATAGGTGGTTACAGGACTGCATTGATAGTGCACATGTGATTGTAGCACTGCATGTGGTAGTCCCTGGGTCACTGCATGAGTGCATGAATAGCAACAGGATACTTAGAGTGCTGCAAGGAGAGTGCATGGTGAATTTATGAATGCTTGGGTTCTGGCAGGTAAGGACATGGGACTGGCTGGGTAATTTGAGGAGTGCATAGGTAGTAACAGGGATATTAGTAAACTGTCTAGGTAGCACTCAAAGGATTATAGAAGTTAGTGACTTACTGCCTGGGTCATTCCATGAGAACATGGGTAGCAACTGGATGATTAGAATGCTGCAAGGAGAGTGCATGGTGAATTTATAAGTGCTTGTGTTTTGGCACAGTGATTAAATAAGGACATGGCAGAGTGATTAAAAGAGTCCACATGGAGTGACAAAGGGATTGCTGGACTGCATGTGTAGTGCTTTGGAGATTTTACCACAACATGAGTTAGTGCATGAGTCATTGCATGAATCAATGGGTAATGCTTGGATACTAACTGGGTGATTGCAAGATATAGAATCAGGTAATCATTTCTCAGGTACTTATAAAATTACATATTCACTACCTTTGCACTCCTGTAATCAGTCAGGCACCTCTCAATAATTCAGTAAATCTACATACAACTATATAAATACAATCTGAATACATACATGAGTCATTACATACTATCTGGTTAAGTAGATAACTACAACATACCAGAGAGTAAAATGTGGTGGTTTACGTTTGAGCTACATCTTGACCATTAAATCTAGAACTATGCGACATCAGCAAACTATACCTCTCAACAGACTTAAGAAAGAAGACTAATAAACAACACTTTTTATGAGCATTTCTAAAACCACACTTTTATTATACATCTTCACCATTGTATCTACAATTATGTGGCATCATTCAACTGTACCTTAGCTCAAACTACAAAAAGAAGAATAATTAACAACACCTTATTTCTCATTCATTCTTGATCTTTATTTCGGTCACCTGGACCATAAAAGAATACATTGTAAAACATTTTAAAAGAACGAAAGATACAGTAATAATTTTCAGATGATTGACCAGAGTATAAAACAATCATTCAGTTAATGAGAGCTTAATACATTGAGTACGACTGTGCCACATTGCCGTTAAAAATTTTGAAACCGCAAACACAATTGGGGCCGAGAGATCTCTTTTTAAGATCCTGTATGCCTAAGGTAGCTCCTGAAGCCCAGGTTTTTGAGAATTGGGACAAGCCAGTACTGTCTTGCTCTTCTATATGCCGGGCAAAAAAATATTATGTGCAAGTCACACTCCCTCGAATGCGCACAAGCTGGGCAATGTGGTGAAGTCTCAGAGTTTGTCCAGCAGGCAGTGTGTGCTTTGAGAGGAAGGGTGCTGTACCTCCATTGCATAAAGAGCTTCCTGGTAAGCGGAGGGCCAATATTATCATATACTAGCTCTTGACAGTATAGGTCTTTGGACTCCAAGAACTTGCCCGTTAGGGACCTCTCCTGTGTGTTTTTAATTTGGACACGTAAATGGTGTTCATAATAGACTTTGGAGAGAGACTTCCTTGAGATTCTGGGGCAGGTGATTTCCGGATGAGACCATAGATTCTGTCTTCCTAGTGCCTCACATGTTTGTTTGATGTGTCTGAGCCAGGGAAATCGTACAGGATTACAAAGTGTCAAGATTTCCTGAAGCTCAGATCTATAATCAGACAGTTCCGGTGTAGACCATAGCTTTCGCCAATACAGTAAGGGTTTGAGGCCCAGTTCTTCCGTAATTGGTCTGAGGCCTAGGTCAAGTCTCAGAGGTAGAAGGGGGGTGCTGGGGGGGAGACCTGTTAGTTGTCTGAGAAAATTGTTCTCAGTCACCTGAATGGTCTGAGTGGCAGCGTGTCCCCAAATTTCAGCCCCGTAAATCACTGCCCCTTTTGCCTGTGTCTTGTATATTTGTAGGCGAGGAGAAAACGGTTGGAAAGTCAAGCCTCGGGACATCCTTGCCAGTCCTCCTGTCATTTGAGTTAGTTTCAGATTCGCCCTAGTGCGGTGCGGGTCCCAGGACAAAGACTGATTTAATGTTATCCCCAGGTACTCAAATGTAAAGACCCTCTCTAACCTAGAGGGCCCGAGAGTAGGATTGGGGCGAGTATTTGATGGGGGGTTGAAGATCATGTACTTTGTTTTTGACGCATTGATCTCCAACCCCCGAGACGCACAAAAGAGTGCAAACCCATCAAGAATCCGTTGGATGCCCATGGGAGACTTGAAGAGCAACAGGGTATCATCCGCGAAAAGAATAGCGGGTACCCTCATGCCTCCAAGCCTCGGAGCATCAGTGTCTTTCAACGCATTCAAGTGGCTAATCACCCCGTTGACAAAGAGGCAGAAGAGAGTCGGTGCCAGCACACAACCCTGTCTGACCCCCCTGGCAACGGGGAAGCGATCCGTAAGTGTACCCCCTCTCCCACACCTCACCCTTGCATAGTTCCCCAGGTGCAGTCTTCTCAAAATGGCTAGGATGTCAGTTGGAATGCCAAGATCATCAAGAACGGCCCACAGTTTTTCCCTAGGCACTAAGTCGAATGTGGCGCGTAAGTCGACAAAGACCGTATATAGAGTGCCGCCCTCTACTAATACGGTCTTCCAGTGAATGAGATTTAAACGAAAAATCTGGTCAATGGTCAAAACTTTCCTTCTAAAGCCAGCCTGGTATGTGCTCATGATGTTAGAATCCTCAATCCAGTCCTGCAAATGGTTGAGAATAAGTCTACCAAAAAGTTTCTGGGAGACATCAATGAGACTGATTGGTCTATAGTTGGCTGGGAGCAGAGGAGAGCCCTTTTTAAAAATTGGGACAATCTCTGCGCCCAGCCAAGTATCTGGTAGTTCCATACCCTTCAGGATGGAATTGAATAAAAGCATAAGGTAGGGTGCCCAGACTTCGGGTTCTTGCTTGAAAAGGTCACCCAGCAATCCATCCAGACCTGGCGCCTTTCCTGTCGCAAGGGCCATGATAGCTACTCTGACTTCTTTTAGGGAAAAGAAAAAGCCCGACGTAGTAATAGCTTCCGTCGGGACGGAGTCGACTCCGGTCCCCTCAGGGGGCGTATATAGGGACTGGAAATGGTCTCGCCAGGACTCAGCTGAAATGTTAGGTTCAACCGCAGAGACCAATTCCTCTGAGCCTGTATTTACACAGCGCCAGAAATTCCTGGAGTCTCCTTGTGCCAAAAATGTCGATAATTTCTCCCATTTGTCGTGTTCCCATTCCAGTTTTGCATTCTTAATGAATGATTTGTATGCTGATCTTCTCTCCCTGATTTCTGTCCGACCCTGACCTGACTTAATTGTAGACAAGAGATCACTCTTAGCCTTCCTGCAGGCTGAGTTATACCAGGAAGGGACGGAAGTAAGAAGGCGGGCCCTTTTGGGTTTGCTAGTAAGAATTTCTGATGTAGAGGTAATAAGATCTACATGTAGCTGCCGTAACTTGTTAAGTGATCCCGGAGTGCTGGGGTGCAAGTTAAGAGCTCGAGCCTTCTCCAGGATCGGAACAAGTAAGGCATATAAATTCGGTAACAACCCTTCGTTGACTGTTAGGTTCTCCCACTTTATTCTGCGTCTGTTAGTTGAAAGGAGTAATCCCGGGTCAGGTGATTCCCAGTTATTCTCCTTTGGTTCTAGACCAGAATACTGTAACTCAAACTGCAAAGCATTATGGTCACTATTTTCTCTTTGGAGTACCTGAAAGTCACTTATTTGCGACCAAAGGGCTAGTGGGACCAGAATGTAATCAAGTCTCAATGTTTCACCCTCTCTATGATATGTACAGTTTGGAGGAATGTCTGATGGTAGCCTTCCATTGCAGGCCCTAAGCCCATGTTTGAGAGTGAGAGATGTGATGTGCACCGCCAGGGGAGACCACGCTCTTGGTGCTGGTAGATGGGACGATGGTATGGACCAGACGTGGTCTTCCTCCTGGGACAGGCCATCCATTAAGCCCATGAGAGGTTCGAAGTGACAATTCAGATCTCCACCAACTATGTAGGGGGTGCCCACAGGGATTGTATTTAGGGCAGAATCGAGCTCAGCAATAGTAGTAGATTCTTGCGAATTACTAACTGGCCTTGAGTAGACATTAATTACCAAGAGACTGTGCAGGCCTGGCCACTCCAGTAGGACAGCCAAAATATCCTCCGAGTTTACTATCATAGGGGATGCCCTGCAGCCTAGATGTGAGGCTATCCAGGTTGTAAGCCCACCAGAGGGGCGTCCTTTGCCACTCCATTTGGCATTCTTGGAGAAGACAGCAAAGCCAGTGCGGGTACTGTCCTCCCTCATCCACGTTTCTTGGAATAGGCATATGTCCTTGTTTAATATAAAGCTATTCCAAGCCTGACAATTTAGTTTGTTGGACAAGCCCGCAATATTCCAGGAAAGAATATTTAGAAGAGAAGTTTGATGTTCGACAGGCTTAGGGGATGAGGGCGGGATGCCCATGAGAGGAACTTTCGGGTCAGTTAACACTACCTCTTGTACTGAAAGTTCAATTATAGGTGTGATAATAACCGACGCACTAAATACCTCGTTAGTTTGTGTCTGCTTAAATCCATCACCCTGTGTAAGAGTATCTGACTGTGGCTCATTTAGTAGAGACCTTTTCAATCCCAGCACATCGCCCGTCCCTTTCTTACTCAGTCAGTCCAGCATGTCCAAGCAACTGTACCTGTTTTGTATGGGGAAATGATTGTCAGCAGTGATTCTAGAGGTAAGGTGTTCTGAATTTACATTAGGTCTCCGCCTATAGTCCCTTCTAGGTACCAATTTCCATCCCTCTCCATCCACATCATATCCTGGGAGAAGATAGAAAAAGGACAGGGAGAGGGTGTGGATGGATGACCCATGCGTATTTCTGGGCCAACTGCAGATGTACTTCACAGTGGCGGGGTCCCTAAAATTAATCACGGCGCAGTCACCCCGGATGCTCTTATTGGTGGTGCCCACCCAGGGGACTCTTCTCACCATGAGGACCTCGCTGTGTGTTCCCTCTGGGGTCTATTTTTGGACAACCAATGAATAATCTTATTTTTTAATGCACCTACTGCTTCTCTATCAGAGGGATGCAATTCAGGAATACCAGCTAGGATTACTACGTATGGATTAGCTTGTGGTGGAAGATTGAACGTTGTGTCCTGTAGGGCCTTCAACTGTGTCTCAGCATGAGGCTCAGTGAAAGCATCTTGGGCATTCACATTTGCATGTATTGACTTGCAAGGTAATGGATGCTCTGTTGGAAGTGCAGGGAGTTCACGTGTTAGGGTGGGCTGAGGTGGAATTAAGCCTTTCCTAGGTGGGAGCAAAGATTTATTGGTGCTTTGCTCGCTAGTCTTGGTGGTTGATGACTGTTTCCCCTCTGCCCTATGGGAGAAACCCTTGCTAATTTCCAGTAGTAATGTTTCTATCTTGGAGATACGGTCCTCCAGGGGGCTTAGAATTTCCTTTAGGAGGATTTGGATATCTAAGAGAGTAAAGGGCTCAATTATGGGTGGAGAATTTTGGTTAGGAAGTTGCTCAGGCATGTTGGAGGGAGGTGGTGGCCTGTTTTTTCCAGAATGATTCAATGGCTTAGTTTTGGGAATGTGGAGAGTGAGGTCGTTTTTTAAGTTCCGGTTTGGAGCAGTCACCTTGCGGCCTCGAATGGGGCCAGCCTTCGTCTTTCTTTTGGGGAACGCTCCTTCCCTCACCCTCCGTGCAGGCTCAGAGTTGGAAGTAAATTTCTCGCCAATTGCGTCATCAGTAGTCAAGGTGAAACTCAAGGGTAGTGAGGGAGGCCTAGCACAGGGGAGAGGCAAAATGCTTAGCTCCATAATGGCAGTCATATCGCTATCAATGATAGTTATGGCAGGGCTAGGTAAATCAGCCAGGCCGGGAGTGCCAGTTAGCCCCCCAGGTTTGGATGCATCAGTATGTTTAGGGGTAGTGGCGAGTGCAAGAGGGCCTAGCGAGGATCGTCTGACCCAGTCAATCTCTTGAGATATTCGCTGTTCAAGGATAGATATTTCGTCAATTAGCAACGAACCGGCTTTGGCAAAGTAAGTATCTAAAGTACCTTTGGCCGGTCCTGCAGCACGCGTAGATCTATTTCTTGTTTCTATGGCCGACATCATCAAGTACTTCTTGAGCAGCTATACAATGCAATTGGCATAGGTGCAAGGGCCTGGCTCTGGCTCGCCTGTCCTCGAACGGCCTCAAACGGCCCGCTCTTTGCCCGGTCTTCGCACCGCACTTCGTTCCGCGCGCGTTCCGCTAGCGCGCTTGCAGTGGCAGTTGATATGCGAGCGGAGACCGCAGGGGGAGTGGCTGGGAAGAGGACCCAGCTGCGCCGATGGTGCTCCGGGCGCTTGGAAGGCTGGTCCTCGCAGTCCCGCCCTCCTCCGTGAACAGTGGCTGTGTAGGCGTAGAGGCAGCAAGCAGGCGTCAGGGCACACAGAGTTCTGGTGAAATCGAGTGTTTTTATCTCCGAGCGGCTCCCGCGAAGCGGGGGCCGCGAGTCGCTGCGATAATCAGGGGGAGTGGCTGGGAAGAGGACCCAGCTGCGCCGATGGTGCTCCAGGCGCTTGGAAGGCTGGTCCTCGCAGTCCCGCCCTCCTCCGTGAACAGTGGCTGTGTAGGCGTAGAGGCAGCAAGCAGGCGTCAGGGCACACAGAGTTCTGGTGAAAACAAGAGTTTTTATCTCCGAGCGGCTCCTGCGAAGCGGGGGCCGCGAGTCGCTGCGATAATCAGGGGGAGTGGCTGGGAAGAGGACCCAGCTGCGCTGATGGTGCTCCGGGCGCTTGGAAGGCTGGTCCTCGCAGTCCCGCCCTCCTCCGTGAACAGTGGCTGTGTAGGCGTAGAGGCAGCAAGCAGGCTATCTTAAAACATATGACATCATTTAACTTTACCTTCTGTACAAACTAATACCAGACACATAATTAATAACACCTTATATGATCATCTTGCAAACACCACAGTTGTGCTACATTTTACCAAACTATCTATAATTATGCAGTATCATTAAACTATACCTTTGTAGAAAGAAGAAAAAATGAGGTCTAATAAAGTACACCTTATATGAACATCTTTGAAAATACACATTTGTAGTGCATGTTCAAACAACTATCTAAAAATAAGAGGCATCATTCAGCTATACCTTTGAACAGACTTAAAAATATATATATTACTGTACAGACTGATTTTTAAACAAACTTCAAGTACGAGAAAAATAATCCCAATATACATCTCTACATTTAATAATATATTTCAAACAACACTGTTTTAGAATAATGTCAAATCTTTAAATATATAACTCTTACCTTGCAAATAAATCTGTGGATTGAAAAATCTCACACACTCGGACAGGATTTTCTTTTACACACAGTCAATATAAATCACCAGACTCTGCAAGGTGAAACCAGTAATGGCAAGATTTCCCTCTCTTTTTCCATACAAATACACATAACCAATAAATGACATTGCTTCCCAGAGATTTTAAAATTGTACAACACATTTCCATTGGTCACAAATAATATCCCTTATCAACAGACTTCTTCACCCCTTCTGCTAAGTTTCCATAGCAACAGGTCATGCAACATTCAACTTAACAGACAGTTCACAAGTTCACCACACAATGTTGCAAATTAGAACAGCAGGCCTTTGCAAAACATGACCTTATCCTTTCTGCTGTACCTTTCAAATATTTTTTACTAACCAATAAGAAACTTGCTTTTTAAACAAGCTAAACTGCACCCTATTTTTGAATGTATAATCTTCTTACACAGACAAATTTCTACTTTCTGAAAAACAGAATCATCTCCACCATTATAGATCTCTCACATTCTACCAACTGACTACCTCAGCCATAGACATCTTTTGATTACCTACAGGGATCCCTTCAAGATGCTTTCAGTGTGGATTGTTGGGCACAGCTATGTATTCTGGTGCAAAAGGTATGCTGAACACAAAAGTATTGACAAAGACCTAACTTAGCAAAATGTAGACATTAAATGGATTGGACAGACGGGATTAAAGTGGCACCAATTGCTGCCTTTGGTTAAAACCTTTTCACATCTCCATCCCCCTGACCTCATGATTGTTCACTGTGGTGGCAATGACCTAGGCACATTGTCTGGGGTAGGTCTTGAAATGCTAATGAAGGACACCTTTGCACAATTGATGCTGCTTTTCCCCCAAACTGGCTTTGTATACTCTAACATATGCTAAAGAAAGAAATGGAAGTGGTCCAATCAATTTTGTCCTCAGATTGAGAAAGCTAGAAAGAATGTCAATAAAGCTGTTTCTGTTTACATCAGAGACCATAGAATGGGCTCCATATATAACAACACTCTATGTTTCCATATGGAGGGCATTTACAGAAGTGACGGAGTACACTTCACTGATGAAGGGAACAGAGTGTTTCTCAACAACCTAAAGCTCTGCATCCGCACTTACACGTAGCTGCAAGAAACTCATAATAAACACAAGGGCTCTTTTTAGAGCCACCAAATTAGCCAACTTATAACCTAGATTTATGAAAAAAAATCTAAATTATTTTTGCTTGGAGCCGCGTACCCAGCGCGACTTGGAACCATGCACCCATCACGCTCACACTATGGGGCTGCACTGAGCGCTGTGCACCCATCGCGTTCACACTTGTGGGCCGCGCTGAGCACCGCGCACCCATTGTGTTCACACTAGGGGGCCGCGCACCCATCACGTTCACATTAGTGGGCCATGCTGAGTGCCGCGTACCCATCACATTCACACCTGGGGGCCGCGCTGAGCGCCGCATACCCATCGCGATCACACTAGGGGGCTGTGTTGAGCGACGCGCTAGGGTTGCAACTCCACATTTTTTTCCCCAAAAAAATTGTCCTCTTTCATTTATCTACATTTTCACCATGGACCCCATTCCCCGGGCCATGCCCATATATAATGTTTTTTTATTTTTTATTTTTTTTAAAAGAGGGGAGACTGCCACCCCTCTCCCGGGCCATTTTGGGCCACCGGGGACCTGGCTTCACGGTTAGAGACCATGGGGGGAGCCCTAAAGCATCCACGGTCCCGCCGGCTGCCTATCTCCTGCGGGAGCCGGCATTGCTTTTCCACACAGGGAGCTGCTGACATGCAGCTCCCCTTGTGGAAAAGCAATCTGCTTTGGATTTTGGAAGCGAGAGCAGGAAGAGCAGAGTTTGCAATGAAAGGGTGTGAGCTGCACTGCTCCCGCCCTGCCATAGCAAACAGCAGTGTTCCAGGGGTGGGCACTCTGGGACACTGCAGGAGCTGGCCCTGGGGGGTGGCTGTCCCCAGGGCCATCAAGGGCTCCAGGAGGGGGCCATGCTGCCCCCCTCCCTACCATTGCACAGCCCCGGGAGGTGGTGACCCCCGCATTTGCATGTTTTAGAGCCCCCAGAGAGGTGGCAGTCCCTCGACCCCCCCAAACAGGTTTTATTATTATTATTTTTTTTAAAGAATTTCGAGGGATGGCAGTCCCTGGGGCAGCGGGGGGGCCATGCACCCCTCGCCAATATTTTAAAAAAGCCCCAGGGAATGGCAGTCTCCAGGGCTGCGGGAGGGCACGTGCCCTCCCACATATCATATGCATAGCACTGGGGAGGAGGCAGCCCCCACAGGCCCCCACTAATGAATTTATGGTGTCCCTGGGACCAGGCCCACCCGTGGGCTGTTTTTAAATGAAGCCCGGAAGCATGCACTTCGTTTTTTTAAAAATGTTGGTGGGATTTGCAACCCCAGTGCAAATTCTGTCAAAATTGTTTTAAAAAATGATCTTTTTTGGGCCCTAGGGGTCCTTGTGGGACCACCTGAGCAGGCCTAGGGGGTCAGGGCGTTTCTACCCTGCCCCCTTTTCTTGTTTTTCACCTTTGTTTCACTGTTTCTACCGAGTCACAGGATGGCTGCCAACACTTCCTGGTTTGGAGTGTTAGCAGCCAATCACAGTTAAGCTCATGGTTGGGGGGGCTCGCGAACCCACCGCATCCCTAGATATCAAACCTTTTCTTTTTTGAATTTGCCAGCAACTACTGAACGGATTTACACCATTTAAAAAAAAGGTCGCTTTCTGAACCAAGCACTAACTTTTTGCCAAATTTTGGTGTAATTCAGTGAATGTTCGGGCTGTAGCCTTGGCTCAAGTTTCCTATGGGAAATTGACTTTCCAACTTTTATTGTTTGAATTTCTTAGGAACTACTGAATGTATTTACACCAGTTAATAAAAAGGACTCTTTCTGAACCAAGGGCTACCTTTTTGCCAAATTTGGTGTAATTCCATTCAGCAGTTCAGGTTGTAGCAGTGTCTAAAGTTTCCTATGGAAAATAACATGGGTAAAATATGTTTTGGAACCTCCCTTTTTTCTCTGCCCCTGCTTGGTAAATCACCCAGAAACATTCAAGACAGGAGCTGACCTGAGCTGATCACAAGTTTTGAAAGTTTTGCGAAGATTCGTCAACCGGCACTAAAGTTATTGAAAAAACAAAAAAACGCTTTCCCTTTGGAAAGTCAGTCCTAACTATAACTACCTTCTGGCGACCGCCAGTAGGTAATATATATATATATATATATATATATATATATATATATATATTACCTACTGGCGGTCGCCAGTAGGTAGTTACAGTTAGGACCGTGTTTCCATAGGAAATCTCAAAATTCTATTTTGAATAACTTTGGCGCCGGTTGACGAATCCTCGCAAAATTTTCAAAACTAATGGGGCGCTCTGCTCAGCTCCTACCCTGAAAGTTTCGGGGGGATTCGTCAAGCGGGGGCCAAGAAAAAAGGGGGGTCCCAAAACGCGTTTTCCCCATGCATTTTTCCATAGGGACTTTAGTCCCAGCTACAGCCCGAACGGCTGAACAGAATTATGTGAAATTTGGCAGAGAGGTAGCCATAAGGTCCATGAAGTGCCTTTTGCAGGTTTGGTGTAAATCTGTTCAGTATTTCCTGAGAAATTAGCATTTAAATCAATATAGATATCTGTACACGCGTACCGCGCGCGCACTGAGCAAGTCCTGTGCGCGCACTTTGCCGTGCGCGAGCGCACTTCTGATTGGTTGTTAGATGTCAGTAAACATTCGAATCGGTGGAAATCAGGAAGCGGCAGCCGCCATTTTGTCTCTCGCATAAAGAGGGGGTGAGAAACAAAGGTGGAGAACTTGAAAAGGGGGCAGAGTGGGGAGATATTGACCCACTAGGCATTGTAAGGGGGTCACAGTAGGACCTTGTAGGGCAAAAAAAAAAGATTTATATTTTGAAAAAAAATATCGCCGAGTGCGCGCACCCAGAGCGCACCCGAAAAAAAACTTTTTTAAAAAAAATAATAAAAAATTGCATTTAAGTGTTTAGATATAAGGTGGCTCTAAAAAGAGCCCTTGTGTTTATTGTTTGTTTTTTGGTACCTACAAGTAAGTACCGATGCAGAGTCTAAAGTTCAAGAGGAAGACTCTGTTGCCTTCATCAGTGAAGTGTACACCATCTCCTCTATAAATGTCTTGCATGTTGTAACGCAAGTTGTTGTGGTATATAGAACCCATATCATAGTCTCTGAGGAAAGCAGAAATAGATTTGTTGATGTGCTTCCTTGCTTTGTCAATCTGCGGACAAAATTGGTTGGACCAGTTCCACTTTTGCCTTTGGCATATGTTAGAATATACGAATGCAGTTTGTGGAAAAAGTGACATCAATTGCACAAAGGTGTCCTTAATAAGCATTTCCAGACCTACCCCAGTTAAAGTGCCTAGGTCATTTCCACCACAGTGCACAATAATAAGGTTAGGCTGTGGGAGATGTAGAAAGGTTTTCACCAAAGGCATTAATTGGTGCCACTTTAACCCTCTCTGACCAATCCATTTGATGTCTACATTTGGCAAAGCAAGGTCTCTCACCATACCTCTTTTTTCTGCAAATTTTTCACTCCAGAAGACATAGCTGTGACCTACAATCCACACTGTAAACATCTTCAAAGGAGATCTGGATGCACTCAGGAGGTGTCTTTCAGTAGAAAGGCAAAAAGAAATGAAAGACAGTTGAAAAATGGGGGCACACATACTTTTTTTATAAAAAGAACTCATTGGCTGTTTCAAACCATTCTACACTAAAAACTAGGCTGTATGTTTAAATTTTAAAAAGCATGTATTGTATTGGTTCAGAAAAATGTGTGAACAAAGAACATTAGTTTGGATTTGCTGTTAGGTTTGAAAAGTCAAGCACTCTTGCTCTTTGGAAATGAAACATTGTCTGCTGAACTTCTGACCTCTCTGCTCACACCTGTGTTCCATGACCTGTTGCCATGGTAGCAGGCAGAAGTCAAGTTGGGGGAAGGGTACATTTGGAAAGGGGTTGAAGTTTTCAACCAATAGAAATGTGTGATTTCATTTGAAAAAATGTGGGAAGCACTGAGATTTGAAATTAACATGTATATGTGTGAAAAAAGAGAGGGAAACTGTGCCATTAACTGGTTCTGCTGAGAGGAGAGAGGTGTTCAGCTCAGAGATTCTGGTCTGATAAACTGCTGTGTGACTGCCACATTTCTTTCACAACTAACTAATTTTAAAGGTGAGTTATGAGTTTGAGAGGGGGTGTTTGTGGTTAATTTTGATATAAAAAAAAGAATTATGATTATTTGTTTAAAGTTGTGATTTACATTTTCTGTTTTGCGATATATTTAACTGGTTTGAATATGTAAAATATTATGGAGTATGTTTTCACCATAAGTTAATGTGTACTGGTAACAATGAGGAATACTGTTTTGTGCCTACCATCAAACCATGAGTCTGTGTGCAGAGAAGAATTGTTGACAGAGATTTAAATTTGTGTTGCTGTTGAAAAGTAAGACTTGCAGTTGAAAGAAAAGGACAGCTTCTTTTTAATTGTGATGGTTAGCATTTAGCAGAAATCACTTTGAAAGAAAAGAGAGGAAAATGGCAGCACATTTGAAAAAAGCATTAGTTCTGTAAGAATTGATAACTCAGGAAAGGGGCAGCCTGTGTTGTGTGCCTACCAACACAGCATGAGTCTGTGTGTATATAGGAATTGTTGTCTGAGATTTAATTTGTGAAGTTGTTGTTCAGTAAGAAATGCAGTCCTAGGAAAGGGGCAGCCTGTGTTATGTGCTTAAAATGATGACATGAGTCTGTGTGCACAAAGGAATTGTGGGCAGAGATTTAATTTGTGAAGATGTTGTTCAGTAAGAAATGCAGTTCCAGGAAAGGGGCAGCCTGTGTTATGTACCTAAAATGATGGCATGACTCTGTGTGCACACAGGAAATGTGGGCAGAGATTTAATTTATGAAGTTGTTGTCCAGTAAGAAATGCAGTCCCAGGAAAGGGGCAGCCTGTGTTATGTGCGTAAAATGATAGCATGAGTGTGTGTGCACAGGAATTGTGGGCAGAGATTTAATTTGTGAAGATGTTGTTAAGTAAGAAATGCAGTCCCAGGAAAGGGGCAGCCTGTTGTGTTTACACAAATTATCCCTTAGCACACATGCACTGTTACATACATCCCTGCAGTCTTCATGCAGTTCTGGAAGTCTCTTTGCTCATCTGTCTTGCCCCAGACAATACACAGTGTTCAGAAACACACTCTTGGCACACATGCAGCAGCTTCTTCAACACTCTCATGTGTAGTACTCAGCTCTGTGTGCTGTTTCAGATAGCACTGTGTAATGCAAACACATTCAACGTCACCAAGGCCTCATTTAAATTGATCTAGTGTAATTACTCACCCTGTAACACATGGACATGGTCTTAAGGAGCTGTTAGGACATGTGCTGTTTTCTGCTTCTGTAAATGATAAGGGAAATGTATCAGGCTGTAACAGTAATTTGGTACTATTCAGGGACACTGTTTTGTTCCAAAAAACATAGCATGAGTCTGTGTGCGCACAGGAATTGTGGACAGAGATTTAATTTGTGAAGATGTTGTTCAGTAAGAAATGCAGTCCCAGGAAAGGGGCAGCCTGTGTTATGTGCGTAAAAAGATGGCATGAGTCTGTGTGCACACAGGAATTGTGGGCAGAGATTTAATTTGTGAAGATGTTGTTCAGTAAGAAATGCAGTCCCAGGAAAGGGGCAGCCTGTGTTATGTGTGTAAAAAGATGGCATGAGTCTGTGTGCACACAGGAATTGTGGGCAGAGATTTAATTTGTGAAGATGTTGTTCAGTAAGAAATGCAGTCCCTGGAAAGGGGCAGCCTGTTGTGTTTACACAAATTATCCCTTAGCACACATGCAGTGTTACATACATCCCTGCAGTCTTCATGCAGTTCTGGAAGTCTCTTTGCTCATCTGTCTTGCACCAGACAATACACAGTGTTCAGAAACACACTCTTGGCAGACACGCAGCAGCTTCTCCAACACTCTCGTGTGTAGTACTCAGATCTGTGTGCTGTTTCAGATAGCACTGTGTAATGCAAACACATTCAACGTCAGCAAGGCCTCATTTAAATTGATCTAGTCTAATTACTCACCCTGTAACACATGGACATGGTCTTAAGGAGCTGTTAGGACATGTGCTGTTTTCTGCTTCTGTAAATGATAAGGGAAATGTATCAGGCTGTAACAGTAATTTGGTACTATTCAGGGACACTGTTTTGTTCCAAAAAACATAGCATGAGTCTGTGTGCGCACAGGAATTGTGGGCAGAGATTTAATTTGTGAAGATGTTGTTCAGTAAGAAATGCAGTCCCAGGAAAGGGGCAGCCTGTATTATGTGCGTAAAAAGATGGCATGAGTCTGTGTGCACACAGGAATTGTGGGCAGAGATTTAATTTGTGAAGATGTTGTTTAGTAAGAATTGCAGTCCCAGGAAAGGGGCAGCCTGTTGTATTTACACAAATTATCCCTTAGCACACATGCACTGTTACGTACATCCCTGTAGTCTTCATGCAGTTCTGGAAATCTCCTTGCTCATGTCTCTTGCAGCTGACAATACATAGTCTGCAGAAACACACTCTTGGGACACACGCAGCAGCTTCTCCAACACTCCCATGCGTACTACTCAGGTCTGTGTGTAATGCAAACACATTCAACGTCACCAAGGCCTCTTTTTCTTTGCTCTACTCTAAACACTCAGCCAGGTTGCAGATACTTATGGTATGAAGTAGCTGTTAGGAAATGTGCTCTTTTCTGCCTCTGTGATTTTCCAGGTAAAATGTGTAAGGCTGTAACAGCAATTATCACTTGATCTATTAAATGTGCTTTGAATTTGCAAATCTAATTCTGTTTTCTGCTTAGAAGCACACCATGAGGCTGTGTGTGCACAGGAATTGTGGCCACAGATATAATTTGTGTTGCAGTTGTTCTGTTAAAAAATGCACTTGCAGGAAAGGGGCAGCTTGTTTTTTTTCAACTGTGGTGGTTAGTACTGTGCACAAATTAGTAAATCACAAATGAGAGACAAATGGAAAAACATTTGAAATAAATGAAAAGTAAAAAAAAATATTTTAATGAATTATAATTACAAAAAGGATTTTTTTTTAGTTCCTTGCAGGTATTGCTGAGCAACAGTGAAAAAAAAAATGACTTTAAGGACAAGAAAAAGGAAAGAAAAGCAACAACAAGTATATCTGGACAAAACTGGGAAAAAAAAATAGCAGGGGAAGCTGGTGATGGCAAAAAGAAAAAGTCTACTGGTAAGCAGAGCAGAGATTTCTTAAAAAAGATTTTCAAAAAATGAAAAAATGGCAAAAATAACTGTAAAACAAAGAGAGTTCTATGTACAAAGCAACAACACTGACTACAGCAAAAAAAAAAAGCTAATGTACAATCAGAAGTATGTCAAACAGATTTAACACGAAAATTAGATTTTAAAAACATTCGTCGAAAAATGTTTCAGAGAAGAGTGATGTTAAATTTGCTAAAGGATGTGAAAAAATATAAGAAAAAATCTAAATTTATTAAGAAAAAAAGATTTATAGAAAATATTGTAAGTAAGGCTTTGGAAATAAAAAGAAAACTTTTTATTCTAATTTTGAATAGGATGCGTAGATTAGAAAAATTAGTGAATGCAATGAAGTCACAAAGCAAAAGGAAAAGAGAAGTGAAAAAAAGTAACTTTTGTAAAGTGTTCTTGGGAGAATTAAAACACAGTTCAAGTACTGAACCATTTTTTAATGAAGAGAGTTATCTTCAAAGTAATAGTTTGTTGCATGCAGTTGACACCAATGGTAGAGCATATGAAGTTAAGGATGCTTGTGTGATGCAAAAAGAGAAAATGGTCCCAAGAAATGAGGAAGAAGTAATGGCTGCTGAGGCTATGGGGAGACGTCCAAAAGCCCCAGTGTACACTTGGAACTGTAGTAGTATTTGTACTGTGCGTCAGGAATCTATTGATAAATTACGTGACTTTCTAAGAGAATATAGTAAAAAGAGTGTAAAACAGAAGATGAAGGTGCTTCAAACACTAGATCCATGCAGAGTGAGAGAAAATACTGGTTTGCAGGGACATTCTCTGGCTTGTCTATCTAGAAAAGTGTGTAAAAGTGTTTTTCATCATTTTAGGATGCTGGCTGTTCATCATACTGAAATGAGAAAGTTTGTGAGAACATTGTATTTTGCTAAAAGTCCAGCAGTAAAGTTGAATGAGTTGAATAATGCTCTGTTCCGTGGATCTGTATCAGATGTAGTGAAGGTTACTGATGAGATTCAGTCTTGTTACTTTGGTCCAGAACAAGAAAGTGCAGAAAAGGACACAGTAAATGAGGAATATGAGAAACAGAATGTAGAACTCATTATTACTAAAAATTTTGAGGATGAAATGACAAAATTTACTATCACCTCTAATGAAACACCAAATATTACTTGTATTTGTTGCCGCAGAAGTCATTATAAAATTCAAACAAGGAGTGTTGATCTGTATAAAAAAAGTGAAAATGAAGATAATTATAAGTGGAAGGATTTTGCAACATATATATTTCTTGAAAAATGTTTTGAATTGGGTGAAGATCAGCGTATTTGTAAATACTGTTATAATAAGTTAGAAGAAAATAGAATGCCGACCAGAGCTGTACATAATAATTTAGAATTGGATGCTATTCCTGCTGAACTTTCTGAATTAAATACATACGAGTCTATACTCATTCAATGTGTTCATCCGTTCCAGACCATAGTACGTATGGAGCCCAAAACTGGTAAATTACCTCCTTCTGATTTACTGAGAGGTTTAAAAGGAAGAGTGGTGTATTTGCCCTTGGATTTGAAAAAAAATATGGAAACTATTGATGCAGATACTTTGGAAACTGAACCATTAGTAATTCTGGTTAATGGTGTACCTACAAAGAATAAGAAGATTTGGCAAGAGCTGGTGGATGTACGAAAAGTACAAAGAGCAAATTTGTATTTGAAAAAAAATAATAAATGGTATGAATCAATTTATATAGAAGAAGAAGAAGAAGAAGATTTACAAGAAGACACAGAAACACCAACTGGTCAAATTGAAAAAGTGGACAAGTCAAAGGAAGAAGAAATTTATGAACATTTTAGCATACATCCTCTTCATTCAAAAGAAGTTATGGGAGACACTATTGATCTGTTTCAGATGAAGAAAGCAAAAGGAACTCCCGTGAGTGTATGGGAGGAGAGCTTGGAAGCTCGATGTTTTCCCCAGCTGTTTCCTACAGGAAAAGGAGGACGATACGATGAACGTCCAGAACAGATTCCAGCTTCTGAGTATCGGACTACAAGACTATATGCAGAAGATCCAAGATTTTGTCAAAGTATTCCTTATTTGTTCCATCTTTTATTTGAAAGCGACTTGTCTGCATTATCTTATGCAGTAAATCACATTTTAAAAAGTGGAGTACATTTACAAAATGTGTCTGCTAAGGATTTTATGGAGAAAGTGCAGCACCGAGATGATCATTTGGAAACACAACCGATCAATCTGATGGCTTGTCAGCGTGGGACAAATGAATATTGGTACCGACGCCATGGTGAATTAAAATGCATGTTACGGAATTTAGGAACTCCAACATGGTTCCTTACCCTAAGCTGTGCCAAGTACGCTTGGGATGATTTACTGGATTTTCTAAGAGAGGCAAATTCAAACATTAAAAACATTGAATACAAGACAGCTGGAGAATTGTGCTCTTTGGATCCAGTTAATGTTTGCAGATATTTCAATCATAGATTTGAGGCTATGATGTCCTTTATCTGCAATAAAAAAAATCCACCTCTTGGAGAAGTAGTGGATTTCTTTTGGAGAAAAGAGTACCAGGCAAGAGGTGCTCCTCATATTCATATGCTGTTGTGGATCAAGGATGCCCCAAAGTTTGGAACAGATACTGATGAAGCAGTGTTATCTTTCATTGAAGAATATGCAGCATGTGCTATACCTAAAAGCACAGAAGAGAAAAAGTTAAAAGAGCAAGTTTTACGTTTCCAAAGTCATCGGTGTGGAAAATACTGTCGACGGAAGTACAAGACGAAAGATAAATTCTACACAAAGTGTCGATTTGGATTTCCTAGACCTGTTCTTTCAAAAGGAAGAGTCAACAGTTTTATGTCAGCTGTGCGACATACTATAACCAGAAAATCTCCCAAAAATACCTACAACCTAAAAAGAAATGAAGAGTCTAAATTTATAAATGACTTCAACCCAGTCATTTTATCCATGTGGAATGCTAACATGGATATTCAGTATGTGGCAGACAATTCTATTGCTGTTGCTCGGTATGTGACATCTTACATCACTAAATCTGAGAAAACAGAATTGAAGGAAATGTGGGAAGAGATTTCTCACGAGAAGACTGTCAGTAAGAAGCTGTACAGTTTCAGTTTAAAGATGTTATCGCATCGAGAAATTGGATCCTACGAATGCTCAGATAGGTTATCATCTGCAAGTCTTTACCCGAAATCCAGAAGAATAATTTGGGTAAGCTTAGGCCTTGCAGGAATGAGAAATCGGGTACTGAAATCTGTTGGAGAAATTGAATATTTGGCCGAGAATGACCCAGAAAGTACAGATATTTTGAAATCAAACATGTTGGACACATATTACCCAAAGAGAAGTCATCATCTTGAGAACATGTGTCTCTATGAAGTGCTGCAGAACTACATTTATTCACGGAAAGCCACAGAAGACATCAACAATGGAAAATATAAAGTCATTGGTGAGGAAGGATGTTTGGTGAAGCAAACAAAAGGAAGTTTGATAAATCACAGGAAGCTCAGTTGCGAAACTACTGACAAAAAGGAATTTTACTACTTGGCTCTTTTACAGCTGTTTAAACCATGGCGTTCAGAGGACGAACTACTAGGAGAATTTCAAAGCTATGAAGATTCTTTTAATGCTAGCAAAGACAGCATAGAATGCAGTACTTTCACAACTTATGTCCAAATGTTAAATGAAGAAAATGAACAGGAAGCAAAAATTGCAGCTGAAGTAGCTAGAGACAGTTCTCAAGACAGCCAAAGTTCAGTAACACTTAGTCAAGATCCCCTAGGACAACCGATCATAGAAAATGAAGCTGCAGTAGCCATGACTGAAGTAGAAACGGCAATGAATCAAGCACAGGAAGATTCAATCGACTTACTAAATCTGGAACAACAACTGAATGAAGAACAAAAAGAAATTTATGAAGAAGTCATCAAAAAAATTGATCATGGATTACTACATGAAAAGAAAGAGTGCTCATGCACATCATTTGAACCAATCAGGATGTATGTGAGTGGACAAGCTGGAACTGGTAAAAGTTTCTTAATAAAAGTCATCAGAAGCTACCTACAGCAAAAAACAGCTTCAAATTTGTCTTGTGTGGTAACTGCTCCAACTGGGTTAGCAGCCTATAACATAAAATGAATTACCTTACATCGCTTGCTAATGTTACCAGTGAAGCATGAGAACAAAATAGAATACCACAAGCTAACTGGAGAAGCATGCCTCGAAGTTTCAAGAGTGTTGAAGAAGATGCAAGTTCTCATTATTGATGAGGTGAGCATGGTTTCAAATTTAATGCTTGCCTTTGTGCATTTAAGAATGCAACAAATACTTAAGAGAGACTATGACGTGTTATTTGGAGGTAAACACGTCATAGTTTTTGGGGATCTTCTGCAGCTCACTCCAGTTAAAGGACAACCAGTGTTTAATACTGTGACACATGAAGACACGAAGAAGTCATTAGGAAGCATTGGTAATGCGAATATTTGGTCGTTCTTTGAGTACGAAGAACTCACTACCAATATGAGACGAGCAAACGACGAAGATTATGCAAGTATTCTGAAAGATATCAGAATTGGACTACTCACAGAAGTTGGCAAAAAAGCATTACAGAGTCGGTTGCTACATAACTTATTTCCAAATGAAGAAATAGTTGCAGAGAAAATATACCAGAACATTGCAGAAAAAAATACTGTAATCTGCTTAATGCCAACACTACGTGAGTGCTCAATATTCAATGAGGAACTTTTGAAATTGGAAAAGGAAGAGATTAAGAAAATGGAAGCAGAGGACAAAATTCAGCATGAAAGAATTACTTTTACATTAACAGGCAAACTGAAAAATAAATTGGATTCACTAGAGAATAACAGCTGGATTAGAAAAAAATCTATGTGTTTGCATGAATTGTCGAGTGATTTTAAGGAGAAATTTGGATGTAGAAAAAGGTTTAGTGAATGGAGCTATGGGAAGAGTTGTGGGTTTTATTAATTACCAGAAAAAAGATGGAATTGAATGTTTAAAAATAAAATTTGATCAGATAGAAGAAGTTAAAGACATTTGTCGTTGTTCAGTTCGTTTCATGCTTGTGAAAGACTTATATGTACGTAGGAAGCAGTTTCCATTTTCTCTAGCATATGCTGTAACTATTCACAAGTCTCAAGGATTGACTGTAGATAGTGCTTTTGTAAACATTGGTTCTACTGTGTTGAAAGAAGGTATGGCACATGTTGCTTTGTCACGAGTGAAAACATTATCTGGTTTATTTATGATAGACTTTGATGACTCAAAAGTTAGTGCTGATACAAACTGTGTAAAGGAGTATAACAGATTAAGAAGAACCTATGCTCCTCATTTAGGTCAGTATCCTGTGATTGAAAAACATGTTGTTTGTCGGAAAAGGAGATTTGAGAATATCTGTAATGTGGATGAACAGAACAAAAAAAAAAGGACAGTGATGTGATAGCAAGGAAAAAGAAAAACGACAGTGTTGAAGAGGTTGTTGGTTGCCATTTTGAAAATAGCTCTGGTGTCAACTGCTATGCAAATGTAGTGCTGAATGTTGTATTTTATCTTGAAAAGTTGCTAGAACAGATAATAGTAAATCATGGAAAAAGATTGTGTTCTCTGCTGAGTCTCCTTTTTGAGAAGCTGAGTACTGATAAAACTGAAATAGAAAGTGCTACTGATGTTAGAAATCTTTTAGATGTATGTTGTGGTTCTACACAGTTTAAAGAAAATGTCCAGCAAGATGCTCAGGAATTCTTAATATATATTTTGAGTGTACTAGAAGATGAAGGAGTAGAAGTAGAAAACTTATTTGGTGTCTCTTACAAATGGGAACATTGCTGTGAAAACTGTATGAACACATGTAGTAGTAATGTTGATTCAGAAAGGTTCATATTTTTACCATTACCACAAAGTAAATCAGTGACTTTTAGTAAATTAGTTAAAGATGCCACTCACAACATGGAATGTTCTGAATGTAAATCAGACATGTTTTCTACATTATTTTTACAGAAATATGGTCAGTATGTAATTTTAATGATGCAACGTTGTAGAACTGATGGTTCAAAATTCGACACTTTAATAAAGAAGTTTACAGGACAGCAATTATCATTTTCTGGGAAAACTTTTGTTACAGTTGCAATAATTTTTCATGAAGGACCTACTGTAACTTCTGGACATTACACAGTTTATCTTAAATGTGAAAAAGGCTGGACACTGTGTAATGATTCCCAATTGATTTTCAAGCAACGTTTGCCTTATGATTTACCCAATTCTTACTTAATTTTTCTGAAACCTAAATTTTGAAAACTAAAAACTGCATCTGAAGGAAGCATTTTTTGTAATTTTAAAGGATTATAATTGAAGATATCACTTAAAAAGGATTTTGAAATTACTATTTGGCCTAAAGGAAAAGTAATAAAAACAATTGTGGACTCCTTTGACAGAAATTATTTTTGCATGTGTGCTTTTGCGACAAGGTTTAAAGACGGTTTGTCTAGAAAAATTTTATTCATCTAGAGAAGTACTTGTAATATATATGTAATATTTCTAACAAGGTATATTTTAGTGAGGAAAGTTTTAGGGCTTTTTTTAAGCAATCTTTCAGATTGTTTTTTTTTGCCCGCTGTTAAATGATGAATACAATTGTTTTCACTATTTTAAGTGAAAAATAAAAAATTCTGAAAACAGCAAAAAAAGGGCAAAAAATTGCTTTGTAAAATATGTAAAAACATGTAATGCTTTTTGTAATGTATGATTGAATATTAATACTTATTTTCTTTTTTTGCAGAACTGGAAATAAAAAATAAAATAAAAAATCTGTTCCCTTGCAAAATACTTTAAAAAAAAATGTTTCGATTTTTTTTTTTTTTTTTAAATAAGTGAAAAATATTAGTATTACTCAATCCTCCCTTTTCATGCTTCCATTTCTTCACCTCTTTTTGTACATTAAATTTAAAAAAAAAAAAAAAAAAAAAAAAAAAAACCTTGGGTGCGCGCACCTCAAAAAAAAAAGTAAACAAAAATCCCTCCCAAAAAATATTTGGGTTAAGTTTATAAGTGGCTCTTAAAAGAGCCCTTGAGTTAATGGAGGGAAACAGGAAGAGAAAAACTAAAAAAAAGAAAAAACATCTATGGCCTACTGCACTCATGGGCATCAAATTTTCTCTGAATGAGATCAAGACTGGTCTCACACACAGAAATAAGTTTACCGCAATCAGTGCAGCGTGTGGACAACCTAGCAAAACAAGGTGGTCCAAAACGAGGTGTGGAAGAAGGCAAAGGCACCACTGCAGAAGAAGTGCTCGGCTGAGCTGCCGAAGATGTGCTCGGCTGAGCTGCTGCAGATGTCGTCGGTAGAGCAGGTGGAGGGTTTGCTCCAGAAGCTCGACGAAAATTCACTGGATGCATTTTGTCAACATGCCTCAACATAGTGTGAATGCTAAAAGAATATTTCTTGTTAGGATTCCCACGTGACAAGACTTTTTGACAAAGTACACATGTAACTTTAGGTGCATTTACCTTTTTTTGTCCCTCTGGAACAGTGAAAAACTGCCATATAAAGCTGTCTTTCTGCTTCCTGATCCTCTGCCTCTCAAGAGTGGCCTGGTCACTGTCTGAAGATGGTTGCTGTTCAGCCATTGTCTCTCAACAACAGAATAGCTCCTTCTCCAAAGCAATCAGAACTAATAATGAGGGGAGTAGGTGTGGTTTGGGAAGAATCTGGAACTGAAAGTACTTCAAACCAATCAAAAGTGATGATTCTTGATCACATGACTTGCCATGAGGGGATTGGGTGTGGTGTTGAAACAATTAGAAACTGAAAGTAATGATAACCAATAAGAAGTGCTGTTTTATTATGCATAAACCCGAGGTGCGCGCACTGCGCAAGCTCCGAGCGCGCACCTCGTGATTACGTATGCGCGAATGCGTAGGAGCGCATGTGCATACGTCATATGCGCGTACCTAGCGTGCATACGTTGAACACGCGTATACGCGACCGTTATTGCGCGTAATTTTAGCGTATGCGGAAGTAAACCGCGTGGAGCGCGTAGGACGCACGCACGCATGCGTACGTACGTACGCATACGTACTGGGTGAGCGCTCCCAGCGCGCACTATGACGTATATTTACGTACGTAAATAACGTACGACGGTATTCATAAAAAACTTACGAAATTGTACTAGGAGCGCGCTCAGAGCGTGCCCCCCAAGAATATATAAAAAATAAAAAAAAGTGGAGAAAAATTAATTGCAAAAATTAAAAAAACTGTTCAACTTTATCCTAATTGAATTTTTTTAAAAAAAAGCAAAAACAAATAAAAAGATACAGATAATATATAAATGAATACATAGGAATTGTATTTTTAATAAAAAAACATTTTTTAAAATTAAATAATACAAAAATTAGCATTTAAAAAACCGTACAAATTCACTGAAAAAACCAAAGGTTTCACACACGTTATAGTTAGGAATTAGCATTTAAAAAACCTTGCAAATTCACTGAAAAAACCATAGGTTTCACACATGTTATAGTTAGCTGGACATTTCACTCGTGAAAAACCAATGAAATTCCCCCGTTATAGTTAGTTCAGCTAACTATAACTCGCCCCCCCGCAATGCACTGCTGATGACGTCACATATTACATCACTCATGACATGATCAGTGACATCACTCATGACATCACTGATGACATCTCAAATGACATCACTGATGACATCATCCTTGTGACAGAGTGGCAGACCTCCTCTCACCCTAATATAACCTTTGATACACACATTCAAAAATAGACACTAACATTTTCAAAAAAATGGACATACCAATACCAGTTA
This sequence comes from Triturus cristatus, assembly GCF_964204655.1. Lineage (NCBI taxonomy): Eukaryota > Metazoa > Chordata > Amphibia > Caudata > Salamandridae > Triturus > Triturus cristatus. Next base: position 685,347,001 of record NC_140588.1, read on the forward strand.
CAACAACCTCTTGAGTAATTCTAAGATCCACATACACATCCACTCATTCAGCAACAGTCCTATACAGTCACTCATACATGTACTCACTCATCATATGTATTCATACACCTATACATCCTGTTACACAATGCCACTCATCCACAGAGTTACTCACACACATAATCACTCATGCTAATAAAGGAAGAAACATACATTTACTTGCATATACATTTATACACACACCACAACACTTACTTCTACGGGAACTTACACATACTTAGTCTTTTAAACAATCACTTATAGAAACACATACTTATTCATACAGGAACTCTTTCAATCTCTCACTCTCACATATACTCACTTATATACACCAATAGTCACATATACTAGTTTAAAACATATGTAGTTACTGATAAAGACACTATTGAGACAGTCGTTCACTCACTAACACACCCATACACACACTCATCCACCCATACAGTCCTGCACACATGCTGTCTTCAACACATACAAAGAGAGAGTCACTCATTCATGCACCTATGCACTACGTAATACCCCCCACCGAACCATGCAGACACTCAGACTGATACTCAAAAAAACAACTAATAAGCTATATAGACACCCATGTAGCTACTCACCAACCCATGCAGCCACTTATACACAAAGTGAGAGACTGATACAGATATTTACATATTTAAACATTACTCACTAAGCCATGTATTCACTAAGATACACTTAATCAGTCAGTTATACAATCTATTTTTTCAAAAACAAATCATCCATTTAGACACTTATATACCCATTTATTCTTCCATCGACCTTGAGATATACATATATAAAACATATTTAATTTTCAGAAAAACACACATTCACTGGATGATGTCATCAGTGATGTCATTTGAGATGTCATCAGTGATGTCATGAGTGATGTCACTGACCATGTCATGAGTGATGTAATATGTGACGTCATCAGCAGTGCATTGCGGGGGCGCGAGTTATAGTTAGCTGAACTAACTATAACGGGGGAATTTCATTGGTTTTTCACGAGTGAAATGTCCAGCTAACTATAACATGTGTGAAACCTATGGTTTTTTCAGTGAATATATATATATATATATATATATATATATATATATATTATCTACTGGTGGTCGCCAGTTATAGACATTTCACTCGTAAAAAACCAATGAAATTCCCCCGTTATAGTTAGTTCAGATAACTATAACTCGCGCGCCCGCAATTCACTGCTCATGATGTCACATATTACATCACTCATGACATGGTCAGTGGCATCACTCATGACATCACTGATGACATCATCCTTTTGATAGAGTGGCGGTTGCGCGAGTTATAGTTATCTGAACTAACTATAACGGGGGAATTTCATTGTTTTTTTACGAGTGAAATGTCCACCTAACTATAACATGTGTGAAACCTATGGTTTTTTAAGTGAATATGCAAGGTTTTTTAAATGCTAATTCCTAACTATAACGTGTGTGAAACCTATGGTTTTTTCAGTGAATTTGTACGTTCGCCAAAAAAAAATACAAATGTTTTTTCTGCCTTCAGGGTCCTTCAGGGACCCCCTGACAAAGGCTAGGGGGTCAGGAACTCTCTACCCTGCCCCCTTTTCACGTTTGCCACCTTCCTTTTTCACTCTCGCACTCAAAACAAACAAAATGGCGGCCGACACTTCCTGATAGGGTAGGAGCTGAGCGGAGCGCCCCATTAGTTTTGAAAATTTTGCGAGGATTCGTCAACCGGCGCCAAAGTTATTCAAAATAGAATTTTGAGATTTCCTATGGAAACACGGTCCTAACTATAACTATCTACTAGCGACCGCCAGTAGATAATATATTATCTGATTGGTGGTTACATGTCAGTCAACGTTCGAATCGGTCGAAATCAGGAAGTGTCGGCTGCCATTTTGTTTGTTTTGAGTGCGAGAGTGAAAAAGGAAGGTGGCGAACGAGAAAAGGGGGCAGGGTAGAGAGTTCCTGACCCCCTAGCCTTTGGCAGGGGGTCCCTGAAGGACCCCGAAGGCAGAAAAAAACATTTTCATTTTTTTTTAAAAATCGCGAGGTGCGCGCTCGGTGCGCGCACCGTGCGCGCGCTGTGAAAAACCATAAAAAAATTAATACGTAGTTTATTGTAAAATAAAAATATAAAAAATATAATAGTAAATATATAACTTAGCTTTTAAAAAACCGTACAAATTCACTGAAAAAACCATAGGTTTCACACACGTTATAGTTAGGAATTAGCATTTAAAAAACCTTGCAAATTCACTTAAAAAACCATCGGTTTCACACATGTTATAGTTAGGTGGACATTTCACTCGTAAAAGACCAATGAAATTCCCCCATTATAGTTAGTTCTGATAACTATAACTCGCGCGACCGCCACTCTATCAAAAGGATGATGTCATCAGTGATGTCATGAGTGATGCCACTGACCATGTCATGAGTGATGTAATATGTGACGTCATGAGCAGTGGATTGCGGGCGCGCGAGTTATAGTTATCTGAACTAACTATAACGGTGGAATTTCATTGGTTTTTTACGAGTGAAATGTCCACCTAACTATAACATGTGTGAAACCTATGGTTTTTTAAGTGAATATATATATATATATATATTTTTTTATTTTTTTATTTTATTTTACCTACTGGCGGTCGCCAGTAGGTAGTTATAGTTAGGACCAAGTTTCCATAGGAAGTAAATTCTTTGTTTTGCTTATAACTTTGGCGTCATTTGAATCTTCATGAAATGTTCATAACAGCTCCTATGTTGAAAGTTTGGGGGTGATTCGTCAAGGGGGGTCCGAGAAAAAAGGGGGGTCCCAAAACATGTTTTCTCCATGCAATTTCCTTAGGAAACTTTAGACAAGGCTACAGGTCGAACTTGTGAACGGTATTACCCCAAATTTGGCAGGGAGAAGGGCCTTGGTCTAGAAAGCACGCTTTTGTTTATTTGGTATAAATCCATTCAGTAGTTATGGAGAAATATCAAAATGTGCAGATATCGATATTTGGGAATTCTGTCATCTGATTGGCTGAGGATGTGTTGGCAGCCATTTTGTGATTCTGTTGAAACGAGTAAGGGGGAAAAAGGGCGAAAAGAGTAGGAAACAGGAGGATAGGAGCACTGTAACCTCTGTGGGGGAGTTCAAAGCGAAGTAGTCACTCTTACCGGACTGAAAGTGCGGTGTTGCTCAGAGTGACATGGTGCTGAGATGAGATGCTGCTACACTCAGGTATGAAACCGAGAGCCTAAATCAAAAGGTGAGGTCATTGCTGTAAAGTGATGTACTCTGGTCTTTGTAGAATACCTGTGGAAATAATGTTAATAGGCTTTTATACCATACAGGGAGTGGGAAGCGAACTACTGACTTCTACCATGCGTTTATACTATATCGGAAGTGGGAAGCGAAGTACTCACGCCTACCGGTGTGAAGACTCGGGGATGAAACCGAGCTGATTGTTGTAAAGTGATGGGCTCTGGGCACTGTAGCATACTGGCCGCTATAGTATAACTGTGTAAGTAGTGTTTATACTATACAGGGAGTGGGAAGTAAACTAATCACCCCTACTGGTCTCAAGACTCGTGGATGAAACCATGAGCTCATTGCGGTAAAGTCATGTGCTCTGTGTAGTATTCCAATGTAAGTCATAGTAGAATGTTAGTATGCAATGCTACTATAATGTAAGTATGTAATGTTAGAATGTAGGGCTGGCATGAGGGGAATCTTGGGGAGTTTGTACACGGCGCTGGAGAAGACGATTGCCATGCTGTCTGGTCCTGTTGGTGGCTGTTTAAGCTGTCTTCTTTTCCTGCAATAAATCTAATTATCGGATCCACTGCTCTCTTCCTCTTCACTACATAAATTTGGCGACGAGCGGAAGAAGGTAAAAAGAAGGCAGCACTCACCAAGATTTTGAGCTTGCTTGCGTTCTGCTGAAGACCCGTTTTCTTGGTGTAGCTGTTTCTACTCATCCCAGGGTCGTCGGCTCATCGAACTATGTGATGCTACCACTAGTAGGATTTTTATTTTTTGATTTTGGGCTTCTTCTGCCTCTCACTACACTCTGGTTGCTGTACTACACGTGTGCAAGTAGTGTTAGTATGCATTTATACTATTTCTGTAGTTATGCATTAACCAATGCATCATGGCCCAATGGAACGCCACCTCCCAGGCGCAGGTCATACAATGTCCCGGGGTGTGCATCCGCGGGACATTTATGTTTGCTATTACAGGGCAGGAGCATTGCTTTCACCCTGTGATAGTAATTTTTTGTTTGGCCTCGTTGAAGCGAGAGGAGGAAAACCTCGTATCGCTTCAATAAAGCGGAACCGAAAAGTAAAAATTGAGGAAAAAAAATGAAGCGGGGTCTCACCCGTTTATTTAAATTAGACGACTGGTGGGTAATGTTCCGGGGCCAATCCTATTATTATATTGCGCGGTCTCTGCAGCACTGGTGACCTTAATCTCACATGTAAATTAGGCGCGAGAGGGCACAGAGACGTTTCACAGATTAGGAGATCGACACCTCCCCGGGTATTGTTTACGAATTGTTCGGGGGGTTTGAGGCCAACTCAAGACCGGGGATCGACAACCTCCAGGGCTTTACTTAAATATGCAGGGTGGGCCTCGCCAGTCCTTGAAGCCTCGGTATCCATAGGCAGTGCCTTATTGGTTCTGTAATCACACGGGCAGTACTCATGGTGTTATAAAGTGATACACTCATAGAACCCTTGCCATTGCAGAATTACCCAGGCTTCATTTATGTAATAGTCGGTTGGTTTATATTTGGTAGGTGCACCGCAAAATTACAAATGTTTTCCCTCATAACCTCCTATCAACCTCCGATTTTCACAATAAACTACAGACAAGTGTTGTCAGAAAAAGAAGACCCATACACTTACTTATTTATTGGTAAAAAAAAATAACTTTTATTAAAACAACACAAATAAAGGGAAACGTAACTTTATTCGAACAAACAACAGTAAAACATGAAAGAAGTGTGTGGGACTCCTCCGGAAGCAGCGTACAAAACCTGAAAGAGAAAATAGAAACATAAGTATGTGTGCGATGACCAAGAGAAAAATAAAGGTAGTCAGAATGAAAGGAAGAATGTGAGAATGGGACAGAGAGTGAGTGGGTGGAAGGGAGAAGGGGAGGGAGAGTCAAACGAACAGAGGGAGGAGGAGAAAGAGCATCGGCCTAATGCACCCAGCCCTCACTGTTCACCTCCCGTCACCCGTGTGTCTGGGATGCTGGGGTCTGCAAGAAACAGTTCTGTACAGCAAGTATTTAAAATGAAACAGAGATATGAATGAGGCCAGAGATTATATTATTATTTACGACAACATCGCTTGCCTGCACCTGTGCACTCAGGCTCTTGGACCCCGGGCCCTTCCCCTGCACTGTGCTCAAATGCAGCTCCTGCACACTGAGGCTTACTGCTCACCTGCTACAACCAGTGTGTCCAACGATGTGCCGGTGCGAGCTCCGACTCTGGGGTGCATCTCAGGGTGGCACAGCAGGCCTCGAGTCTGAGACGGTGTCTTGATACCACGATGGAAGGCGTCAGAAAGGCCAGAGCATCAGCACCGGTTGAGCACCTGTTGCGTCCTTTTTCGTGCAACTAACTCAGTGTCTGAAAAGGGAGAAATAATATAATGGTGAAAACGTCTTAGGGTAAATGAAGGTTTATTTCAAGCTTAAGAGAGAACACCAGTTGAGTGCATCCTTCCTTCTTGAAGTACGATCTACCAACTGTTAGTGGTAATCGTGGTTCAAAGAGGAGTTGGAGTGCAAGAGAATAGACAAGGATAAATAATAATATGTTATGCCAATGTTCACATACAAAGGAACAGGGTGCATGCTAGAAGCATAATGTGCATGTGCAATGCAGTGGTGCAAGCCTGTGTGCATGTACACTTAGTAGTCAGCCCACTGCAGTGCCCCACAAGCCAATGCCACGTATCTGTAGGGCAGTGCTGCCCGCTGGCTCAAGCCTACAGTACGGTCCAGCAGGTCCTTAAAATGAGACAGAGATGTGACTGAATGTGGTCAGAGATCAAATTATTACGCACAGCAACATCTCTTGTTTGCACCTGTGCACCCAGGCTGATGCACCCCACCCCTCCCACCACACCGCGCTCAATTGCAGCCCCTGTTCACCCAGACCCCACTGCTCACCTGCTGTCATTGGTGTGTGTCCAAACACGACGGCCAGCAGGGTTCACAATTCAGATATAGTTTTGTTTGTCAGGATGATGTACACCTCATGGATCCCTTTTTTTTATTGCGCATTGTGATATGCAAGGTGGATGCGGTCATTTCACCTAAAGAAGTGTGGAAGAACTGGGACATGTGGCGTCGTCGTTATCCTATTTATACATACGCAAAGTGGGCTGGGCTTGTTTATGGCAGGTCAGCGTAGGGGTGTGAATAATTATTCTGGGGACCTGGGCATTGCTCAGTTCCTGCCTGGCCAGGAAGTGTACTTATGAGTGTGTCCCTGTTGCAGTTTTGACGTTCCACAATCCGCAATTTACATTCATGTAGCATGTACCGGGAGGGCGGCAACTATCGCTAATGAGATGCTGTCGGAAAACATTGAATGGACAACATCACATGTCGTTGTCAAGCTTGTGGATATCCACAGACACGCATGTCAATGGTGTGCGATATTATTGAAAGTGTTGCTATCACGAAGTGCACACATGTGAATGTGCTCAGATGGAGGGAGGATCAGCAGTGAGGCTACATCATACACAATGATGATGCTCATTACAGTCAAGCAATGCATGTCAAACATGAATCTGAAAGTCTCACATATGACACACTACTATACTGGTTAAGCCTGACAACAGAGCATACTGCAACACAAATCTACACATTGCTCTTTACTGTTTCTCACATGTGATCTAGGATGTGCACTCTGCCCGTAGCTGATGATACCCCTTCGAGCCACCAATACCCAGGCCGAAAGGCAGCACAATAATGCGGGCACACACACACCAGGGGCATCGTGTAACTCACATTTGTTTTTTGATGTAACGTTTCAGATGCATGGCTATCACTCGTGGAAGGCTACTGTACAGAGCATGATTATTGATTAAGATGATTGTTGCATGTTGTGTGTACTCTAAGATATGTGTTCACAGCAAAAACGTTTTCAAAAAAGCTCTGTAATCAGAAGAGGTGTCTCTCATCAAACGGTGTAGAGAGAATGACTAAAATGGGTGGGTTCCTCAAACTGTTCCAATGGGAAATGTTATGAACCAATCAAAAGCTTTTTTTTAAGGTCACATGGCAATCGCGCACCGAGCGCGCAAGGAGGCCGCACCCGACGTGATTTTGAGAAAATGTATTTACCATAATATAAGTTTATTACAGTTAGAAATATATAAATGTGGAAAATATTTTAGATTATCGCATGCTCTCAGATACACTTTAAACCTATTTAGATCTAGTTTTGAGACATAAAAAAAAAATGAGGGAATGGCGTACCCGGCGCGATACCATACGTCTTTGATGTAACACAGGGCCTGGCAGCGTGCACTCATCGCATACAGAATGCGCAGCCGGCGCGACCCTATACGTAGATGACGCAACGCGCATATTGGTACCGTGCAGCTGTCTCATACCAAACTTCTTATACATATATGATGTTAGGCGGGACACGGTATAGTCGTTTATATACTCCAACACTCCCATATACTGCCTTAAAACATATGTAGTTACTCACACATATACCAGAGAGACATTCATTCACTCACCAACACATCCATACACACACTAACTCACCCATACAGCCCTTCCCAGATGCACTTTTTAATCCATACAACCAGTGAATCACCCACTCAGACATGTATGCACAGAGTCACACCCCCCCCACCCACCCATACAGATACTCAGGCACCCATACAGACCCTCAGACAACAAATCAATAACCCATATAGACACTGATGTAGCTACTCACCATCCCATGCAGCTGCTTATACACCAACTGAGACACTAATACAGACTTTCACACAGTTTAGTCACTAACCCATACATTCAGTAACACATGTCCAATCACTCACTTATACAGTCAATCACGCACCTTCTAAATAATCCATTCAGGCACTTGCAAATTCACTCTTTCTTCAATACACCTTGGCATAGATATATATGAAAAATATTTAAACTTTACAGAAACACACATTCACTGGATGATGTCATCAGCGATGTCATCAGTGATGTAATTTGAGATGTCATGAGTGATGTCATCAGTGATGTCACTGATTATGTCATGAGTGATGTAATATGTGACGTCATCACCAGTGTATTGCGGGTGCGTGAGTTATAGTTAGCTGAACTAACTATAACGGGCGAATTTCGCTGGTTTTATATGAGTCAAATGTCCAACTAACTATAACGTCCCTGAAACCTATGGCTTTTCAGGGAATTTCTAAGGTTTTTTAAATGCTAAGTCTGCACTATAATATCTGTAAAACCTATGGTTTTTTCAGTGAATATATATATAAATATATATTTATATATATCTGCAATCAGGTTCAAACCTGGCGCACTCAACTGTGGGTGTTGGTGATGGGGGGAACCTTAGAGCACACAGATGATGCACTCAATAAATCCTTTGTTAATTGGACCAAACTGCTGTAAGGATGAGGATGCAGAAAACAAAATTCACAGAAACACTATCATGGATGAGAAATAGAGGATACAAACAAAAGGATTTGATGACATGTCTCAAAAAAGTCAGAACAAAATCACATGCAGATACATTAACCACTAGGAAATAGAAACAACATCAGGGACTTGAACAATTGAAAGAAGAAGCCCTTAGACTGATAATTACCTACAGCAAAGAAAGCAAAAAATTGAAAATGCAATGCAAAAACTTTGGCATTTGAATACCCAGTCATAGGTGAGATGCTGGGGAGAAGACCACCTACAGGAAAACCAAATCTTTAAAAGACCAACTAGTTCGAAGTCATCTACAAGAAATAACAACAGCAAATAATTGGCTAGTAGAAGCTAGGAATGGATTTACCAAATGTAATAACTGCAAGGGGGCAACATAGGAATCAATAAGAAACATCTGATTGACAAAGATGGAAAAATAATTTACATCAAACAAAATATTATGTGTAAAACAATCTACACCATTTATGTGATAGAGTGCAACTGAGACCTACAATATATAGGAAGCACAATATGCATGTTGAAGAAATGAATACTTGAACAGATAAGAGCAGTCAAATATAAGGATGTAAATTATGCTACAGCTAAACATATGATGCAATGCCAAAATGATGACTGGAGAGCGATGAGATTCTTTGGACTTGATACAGTCACACAAAACGAACGTGGGGGAGACAGAACCAAAAGTTTAGGACAATTGGAATATCGCAACATAATAAGATTCAGAACAAAGATGCTGACTGGCCTTAATAACGATGAGGAACACTTTATACATCTATGAACTATAAAGTGAATAATGAGTTATATCGACAATCGTCATGTTAAGTCACTACGCCATCAAAACAACCAACGGTATATGGATCATAGTACTATACTTCTGCAAGTCCACTATATGATTGATTGTGCAAATGCAATGCAAATGAAATGATACCAAATCATTACAACAATGTGCTGATTAATGACATTATGGTTATATCATATTGGCAGTAGACCATGAATTGTGACATGTACACAAACCCTTTGTACTTACTGAAATGATTATGAACATAACAATTTTTGATATAACAAGGAATGATCAAAAGCATATCTTTATACAATAATTTGTATACGATAATGGCACTATAGCATTAATGGTGACATGGAAATGACCAGCAGTAATTCATAACAGGCATAATTTCTGACACTGTCAATAAGGTTTCCACAATATGTTGAATTGTGATAATTGTAACTGCATAACCGTGTATATATTGGTTTGAACTACAATCCCATCATGCCTCATAAAGGGCTAATGATAGAGAGGATATATAGAGAAAGAGAAGAAATACGCACCTACCGTGAAAAAGACCCTGAGAGGTTGAAACATGTTGGTATATATATATATATATGTCCTTCCACAAATGGGCACAGTCACCACCAAATTAGTGCTTAAAGTTTCTGTATTTTTTGAACAGCCATTACGCGTTTTGGCTCTAAGGAGCCTTGATCACATGACAAGCGCCACGGTTTGGATTTTCTCTTTTTAATGTGACAGTTGCGTAGCTAAAAGTGCAAAAATACCACAATCATAGACATGGACAACATCTTTTGAAATGTCTCATTGAGTCTGTCTTCACATATATATAGATATAAAGGAATTATTTTCTGCATAAAATTCATCAGTGTGAGAAAGACTTTACACAGACGTTAAAACCATAAATCGCTGGATCACAATTTTCAAAATTCAATAATTGATCACTGCTTTTGTGTTGCGTCAGTTCAAAGGGGGATGGTGATCAGTAAGGCAAAGATAACGTAAATACAGATAGATTCAAAAACTGCATATGTAAATAAATATATCAATATATAAATATATATATGTATAAATAGAAAATCTCTGTAAAATAAATTTTTTGTCTCAATATCCTTGCTATCACACACCCTCCTATGGTATACAAACTTGGGTTTTTGTTATAAAGTGACCAATTTGTTTACCATGTATGATTAATCATAAAAAACAAAGTGCTAGTGCGAGTGACAAATTGCCTCGAGACCCTTTCTTTTTTTCGCTCTTGTGAAAGTGAAAAGTGCATGATAATCTAAAAAAACATTTTTTTAGAACGGTTGTTAAGACAATTCAATAAAAAGGTAATAACAATAATTTCTTTCTCAGTCACCAATTGTGTATGAAATATGATTTATCCTTTTGGTAGACTGGCAAGCTTTAGTTAATCTTTCTGAATCTCTGTATCAGTATCTAATTTCTATTCATTCACCAACAGATTATATTAAATCTTGTCTTAATATTCATTCTCGTTTATCTCATATCTGGTCTTGAATATTGGCGAGGTCAAATGGGGAGACCCTAATTCATATCCCTTCTCTTTCCGCCAGGTACACTGTCAATATGGGAGCCTGTCATTTATATGTGGGTGTGTCACCCTACACTTACGTTGGTATCTACACTTGTGATGCGAATCCAGAGTTTTATTTGTTACTATAGGAGTACCCATTTGGCTGCACCTTGTTAGTTTTCTCTTTACAGGCATGCATAGAGGTCTTTGGATGTATTGAGGCCGCATGGATGTTTTGAGTCCAGTTCCAAAATATATTGTGTCTCTAATCTTCTTAATCTCATCTCTCTGATGCCTCTCCTCCATCTTGGTGGAACAGCATCAATAAGAAAGTATTTAAGCTTAATGTATTCGGATTATGCTGATCTTTAAAATGACGCGCCACTGGATAGGTGTTGCCTTGGTTCACTATGGCACTCATAGGCTGAAGGATTCTCTTGTGTGCTTGGAGTTCTGTGCTACCTATATATTGCAAACCACATGGGCACTGGGCACTGAAGCATATAAATAACACGGTCTGATTTGCAGGTCAAAGTAATCTTCTGCTCTTTACCTCCAAACGGAGTTGTGTAAGTTGTCTTATTCACACCTTGTTCGCAAGCTTTACAAGTTCTACATTTGTAAAAGCTCTTATGTGATGTTAGCCGATTTGTCCCCTCAATAGTCTCTGGACTAGTTTTGACTCAATTGTCTCTCATGAAGGGTCCCCTATTGTGAGTAAAAGAGATTTTATGCAGAAGTAAGTGTCCAATTACAGGCTCATTGAGTACCATGGGCCAGTTCTGTTTTAATGTAGATCTCAAGTTCTGCTCTTGTTTACTAAAACCCAGGATGATTCTAAACTGATTAGACTCTTGTTTCTTTTAGTTAGATTACTAGTGTCTTTTGGCTGTTTTGATTTGATAGAGTGGTTCCTTTCTGTCTATCATCATGGATTTTGAGATTGCCCTATTGATGGTTTTGTGAGTGTAACCTTGTTCTATGAATCTCAATTTGCTGGCTGATTGAGCAATCTTGAGATCTTCATTATTGCTACTGATCATCCGCAGCCTCAACACCTCCCCATATGGAGTGCTCTCAACCAAGTGTCTAGGATAGACACTGCTGGCATGCAGAATGGAATTGCCAGCAGTCTCCTTCCGATAAACTGTAGTTTCAATTTTATCATTTCTTACATACACTTTGGTATCTAGAAAATTCACTGATTCATTGCTGATTGTAGCTGTGAAATGCAAGTTAATATCATTATGAATAATTGCATTTACAAATTCAGTGGCTGTTTCCATTGTACCATTCCATATTACAAATAAATCATCAATGAAACGGAGCCACAACATGACATTGCTGTTCAGGTATTCGTTATGTGTGGTGCCCAATACCAGCTCCTCCCATCAGCCTATGTGTAAAAACACATAGGTGGGTGAGAAGCTGGCACCCATAGCTACTCCTCGCATTTGCTGGTATAAAGTGTTGTTAAACATGAAGACATTGTTATTGAGACAGAATTAACATTTTACTGTGTTGTAAATGTTCTGTTGATCTTTTGCACAGATAATGTTCCAACACCTTCAATCCATCTCTGTGATTTATGCTCATATATAATGAGCTTACATCGAGGGCTATGAGGAGGTAGTCCTTTTTCGATTCAAAGTTACTCAATTTTCTTTAAAAGTCCCCTGCATCCCTATTTCCCAATGGTAGTGATTGCACATACTCCTGCAAAAAGTAGTCCACGTACCTTATGTGATCAAGGCCACCTGGTGGCCGTAACGTGTAATGACATGTCATGCCGGTGCTGACTTTCAATAAATCTTCATGAAGCACGATTGGTGTCCATGTGCTTTCCTCCTCGCCTGCCAGGAAGTGGAAGAATGCACTAGGTGCTTGCATCATTTTGCTGGTAGTGGGTCTGCTACCTTCCACGGATCCCCTCGGTGATAGCTGGCCGCCACCTTCAGCCATCCAAAGTACCTTTTTTTTCGTGTACGGAAATCTGTGACGGCCCCCGTGTAAACTACAAATCCCAGAAGAACCCTGATGGCTTGCTGCCGGATGTTGTCCCCTACGGCATTTCCCGGCAATTCTTTCAGGGCAAGCTAGATTTCGGACGAACACGGGTGCCGAGGTAGTGTTTCTTTATTCTTACAGTCCAAGCAAGGTCCGGACTGTAAAAGAAGTCATCGTCAGCACGGCGCAGGCATGTCCAGTAACGCCCAACGAGAGCGCGAGGTGGAGGCTGATGAACTGTTCAGAAATTTGGTTATGACGACCACGAAACGAGCGGATGATGGTAAGAATACAGCCATGGATCCTAACCCTGACATGAAAACTTTATTAAAAACACTTGAAAAATATCAAAAAAGCTAAATGATGAAGTGGTGGGAGGAGATCTCGCTGACTAAATATGAGGAAGCAGGTCGGGTCCCACGTGGTTTAAGAATCATGCTAGCGCCTAATTTTGACAACATCCACCCTGAAATGCTTGTTGAATGGGCGGACAATAATCTTAGAGCTTCCATGAATGCGGTCAGGATTCTGATTAAATACGCTCAAATTGATCGTAATATGCTCTTAAAGAAAATTGAGGAGATTAATGAACAACTTAATCAACGACCTGAAATAGAAGAAATTCTGAAGCAAAGAAAGGAAATTGATGACAGAATCAGAAAACAACAGGGAAGAATTAAACAAAGAAAAGTATGCAAATTCACTAGAGACAAAGAGGACTACGAATTGGGGCAGATTTTTACATTTGCCCCTTCGTTATGACAACGCCAGAAAAAAGCGTTCCGACAAGCTGACCACAATCATACGGAGTGTACCAACTACAAGTGGACATCCCATGAAGGCGGGATCAGACACAACTGATTCTGTTTCCTTGACCAGCGGGAGTGAGGGGGAAGAAATGGACCGTGTGAGTTCCAACATGATGCCAAGCATTTTGCAACCAGGAGAAGAGCTGAATTTTTTAGCCGAGGACCGCCGTCAGACCCTGAGGCCGCGGAGTCCGCAAACATCCGCAGGGTCAAACGCAACAAGAAACGGAGCGCCAGAAGAAAAGCTCACGGCGCAAAAAGGCAGAAAAGCACAATGGCGACGACGCTAAAAAATTGAAGTGACAGTAACACCATAGTCAATCTTTCTAAAATTACTCTCACTGCTGCTGAAGAGAACATCCTATCTTTGGGCCTCTCCTACTGTGCAAGCAACAATTTCAATTATTGTAAGACCAGAGTTGATGTATTCAACTTTTCGAGAAAATTGAAAATTGAAAAAATTCTTCACCATCAAAGGCGGCAACAAATTAAATGCTTCTCTTGGAACCACAGCCACTACTACTGATTACAATTTGGCAGCAGCGGATGCTCACCTGCTCCTCACCATGGCTGAATTGAATAATATCGAGGCCAACTCCTCAAGTGAGTCAAATGACACACGGTCCACACAGGACAGGCTTTCAACCCTCAATAACACAGATTCATGTGCCTGTCTCAGCCCATTCAAAGGGAAATCGAGTTTTACCCCCATGATGCCCAAAGACGCTGTAGACATTTTTCAGGAGATGGTTACCAATGATTTGAAAAACCTTTACAGGGCGATTAGTCATAAGAATGTTAAGATCAATCAACAGGAGTTACAGTATAAGAATCTGATGAGCAAACTCAACAACAACTCAGGTTTGATGATCTGCACGTCCGATAAAGGAGGAAACGTGGTTATATGGCCCAAGGACGAATATGAGACTGAAGCAAGAAGGCAGCTTTCCGATGGGTACTGCTATGAAAAAATAAATACAAAGATTTACAACACCGCCAAGGAGTCCCTGAAGAAAATGTTGCACTCCTATAAGAGACAGGGTTTGATTTCAAACAATGAATTCAATTTTTTATTCAATGAATTCCCCACCATCCCTACGCTTCGTCTCATACCAAAAATTCACAAAGGAGTAAAGCCGGTACCAGGCAGACCCATCATCTCGGCCATTGGCATCATCAGCGAGAACACTAGTAGGTATGTGGATTATTTTTTACAACCACTAGTTCAAGATTTGTCTACCTACATTAAAGACACTGGTGACTTCATCAGGAAACTGAGTAATATCAAATGGCAAC
Source organism: Triturus cristatus (assembly GCF_964204655.1). Classification (NCBI taxonomy): domain Eukaryota; kingdom Metazoa; phylum Chordata; class Amphibia; order Caudata; family Salamandridae; genus Triturus; species Triturus cristatus. The sequence continues at coordinate 685,362,140 of NC_140588.1, forward strand.
AAGGGTTTCTGTTGGTGACTCTTGATATTGAGTCACTATACACGAGTATTGAACACGTCACTGGTATGGCCGCCACGAAACATTATTTGGACCTCAGACTGATCAAATTTCATAACCATAATGTCATGCTTTTGGAATTAATTGAGTGGGCCTTACGTAACAACCACTTCATGTTTGGTAACGATCTATATTCTCAAAAGAGGGGAGTCGCCATGGGAGCTTGCTTCTCCCTCAGCTATGCATGTCTTCATGTTGGCTGGTGGGAGGAGCAGGTTCTCATGGGGACCCATGCGGATGTGTTTAATTCCCAGATCGTCACATGGTTCAGATTTATTGATGATGTTTTTATGGTTTGGAACGGGGATTTTACCAGTGTGATGAATTTTATTGAGATTTTAAATAATAATGCTTTTAATCTCAAATTCACTTCGCACATTGACAAAAGTTCAGTTGAGTTTCTTGACACCAAAGTAATGATTATTGATAATAAGATTGAGACAACCCTCTATAGAAAACCCACTGCTGGCAATTCCATCTTGCATGCCAGCAGTGCTCATCCCCAGCACCTTATAAAAAGTATCCCCTACGGGGAACTCCTGCGCATTAAGCGCATCTGCAGTACATCTGAGGAGAGAACTAGATGCTCGGAGGAAGTAATAATGAGGATGAAGGAAAGAGGATAAACTGAGAGGACTCTGAGGGATGCTTATAAGAAAGTGCAGACTATGCCCAGAGACACTCTACTAACTGATAAGTCCAGCATTCCCATTCCCAATGAATCTGATCTTGGTACTGATGACCCATTTCCGGACGCACCTCGTTTGAATACAACCTATAACAAGCAACACCATAAAATCACGGCCATTATTACCAAAAATTGGCCCATTTTGCTTACTGATGGTGTTCTGGCACCCATGTTACTCTCTAAACCTGTTCTTACATTTAGAAGGGCTAAAACAATGAAAGGAGAACTTATGAGGTCCAACAAGGAAAATTCTCCCAGTGGTACATGGCTCAAACCCAAAAATGGATTTTTTAAATGTGCCAGCTGCAGGGCCTGCAAGTTCGGCCAGAATACCAGTGAATACCTTGTTCCCTTTAGCCCCAATACAAGGCAAATGAAGGGTCATTACACTTGCAGATCAGAATCCGTGGTGTATGTCCTCAACTGCACGTGCGGATTAAACTACAGAGGCAGCACCAAACTCCAAGCCCATGTTAGAATCCTTCAACATTTAAGAGCTATCGTTAATAACGATTCTAGCTACCCCGTAGCGCGAAACTTCAAGAGATGTCATAATAATGACCTAAGTTGCCTCAAATACTTTGTTGTTGATAGTATTCCTGCACAACGCAGAGGGGGCAACAGAGAAAAGTTTTTAAGACAGCTCGAAACAAGGTATATCCTTGAGTTTGACAGCAAGGCCCCTACAGGATTCAACAACACTGAAGACTTACATAATTGTATTTGAAAAAGGCATTATATTATATGTGACATTTGTTAGCGCCTTATCTGAGATAAGAAGATTTCCATAGACACTTTGCTTGTATGTTTAACTGCTCCTTGTTTTTAGTCCTTTTTATCCTTACTAATTTTAGAGTATACGCATTTAGAAAGATAATGTATAACAATACATGTTTTATTTCATGATTGTTTGAATATTGAAACATTGGCTCATGATTGGCGAACAATTTGCTTACACATTTCTCTTTGTTTTTTCTTCCTTCTTTTCTTGTCTTGTTTCTTTCTTTCTTCTCTTTTCTTTTCTCTCTCTCTCCCATTTTCCCATTTTCTTGGTTGTCTTATACATTTTTCCGGTATTGGTGTTTTCGGCATTTCCAATTGATGTTCCACACAATCTGGCCCTTCCAGTGTCTGCCAGCCGTACTATATTTGGGACTATCTCCACTGAAGCCGTACAAATGTCTGTTTTTCCATATATGCTTATTGAACCAGCCTCTGAATTTATGCATATATGCTGTTTGTTTCAATGTACTCCAGCATTTTTCAAAAACATTTATTTTCCTTTCTCTTTCCCTTCTCTCCCCATCCTTTATTTCCCCATATTTTGCACCCTGTTTACATTTTTGGAAAAACAATATTTACATGATCGACATATTTGTTATCAATTTTTGAAATCCCAGGACTTGTTTATAATTTCTTTATTTTCATTTCTTGCTAAATACCAGAAGGATGCTTTTTATTCCATTCATGAACAATTTTTAAACTAGGTTAACATTGTTGCCATGTAGATCAGCTTTTTGTATTATCATTGCGTATTTTGCACAACAAAACTTTTGTATTTTACACCTTTAACTGTCTTTTAGGCAACTATGTCAATGTTTTACAAAATGTATTTTGCACTATTCACGAGACACTTTGAATGGACTCTACATGGCCACCTTGTATATATACCCGTGCGAATATTTGTATTTTGCACCATCATTGCGTATTTTGCACAACAATGTTACTGCAATTTGCACTTCAATTTGCGTATTTTGCACAACAAGCATTTGCACTTTGCAAACATTACTGTTCATGTTTTTGTGCACCTTCCAAAAGAATTTATCATGATAAGAAATATTTTAGCCCACAACAAGGATTTCTGTTATAGATTGGCCATGACCACATATGTTTCTTCTATGTCTAATGATCACGTGATTATAAAGTGCTGAGTATATAAGGATGTCTAGTTTGGCGGTTACCTTATGTGATCAAGGCCACCTGGTGGCCGAAACGCGTAATGACATGTCATGCCGGTGCTGACTTTCAATAAATCTTCGTGAAGCACGATTGGTGTCCGTGTGCTTTCCTCCTCGCCTGCCAGGAAGTGGAAGAATGCGCTAGGTGCTTGCATATATATATATATATATATATATATATATATATATATATATATATTACCTACTGGCGGTCGCCAGTAGGTAGTTATAGTTAGGACCCCTTTTCCATAGGAAAACCGCAACATTCTATTTTGATTAACTTTGGCGCCGGTTGACGAATCCTCGCGAATTTCTCAAAATAGGTGGGGCGCTCCGCTCCGCTCCTACCCTGAAAGTCTCGGGGGGATTCGTCAAGCGGGGGCTGAGATAAAAGGGGGGTCCCAAAACGCGTTTTCCCCATGCATTTTTCCATAGGACCTTTAGAACGAGCTACAGCCCGAACGGCTGAACAGAATTACTAGAAATTTGGCAGAGAGGTAGTCCTCAGGTCAAGGAAGTGCCTTTTGTAGGTTTGGTGTAAATCTGTTCAGTAGATTCTGAGAAAATAGCCTTTAAATCAATATATATATCTGAGCCCGCTTACGGTACGCTTACCGTAAGCTTACCGTACGCGTACGGTGGCGTGCGCGAGCGCGATTCTGATTGGCTCTTAGATCTTCGTAAACATTCGAATCGGCCGAAACCAGGAAGCGGCGGCCGCCATTTTGTGTATTTCACTCTGAAAAAAAAGAGTGAAAACAAGAAAAGGGGGCAATGAGGAGAGTTACAGACCCCCTAACATTTGTAAGGGGGTCAAAGAAGGACAGAAAAGTACAAAAAAAACATTTATTGCTTTTTAAAAAAATCGCGGGGTACGCGTACGGTAAGCTAACCGCACGCGTACGGTAGAAAAAAAAAATAAAAAGAAATAAAATTCAGATTTAAGTGTTTAGATATTAGGGGGCTCTAAAAAGAGCCGTTGTGTTTTTGAAGTGATTTTTTAGTGGTACCTACAAGTAAGTACCGATGCAGAGTCTAAGGTTCAAAAGGAAGACTCTGTTCCCTTCATCATTGAAGTGCACACCATCTCCTCTATAAATGTCTTGCATGTCATAACGCAAGTTGTTGTGGTAAATGGCACCCATACCATAGTCACGGAGGAAAGCAGAAACAGATTTGTTGACGTGCTTTCTTGCTTTGTCAATCTGCGGACAGAAATGATTGGACCAGTTCCATTTTTGCCTTTGGCATATGTTGGAAAACACAAAGGCAGTTTTAGGGAAAAGTGAAAACAGTTGTGCAAAGGTGTCCTTCATAAGCATTTCCAGACCTACCCCAGTCAAAGTGCCTAGGTCATTGCCACCACAGTGCACTATTATGAGGTCAGGGTGTTGGATTTGCATGAAGGATTTCACCAATGGCATCAACTGGTGCCACTTTAACCCTCTCTGACCAATCCATTTAATGTCTACATTTGGCAAAGCAAGGTCTCTCACCATATCTGTTTTCTCTGCAAACTTTTCACTCCAGAAGACATAGCTGTGCCCTACAATCCACACTGTGAACATCTTCAAAGGAGAACTGGATGCACTCAGGAGGTGTCTTTCAGTAGAATGGCAATATGAAAAGAAAGACAGTTTGGAAATGGAGGCATACATATTTTTTTCAAAACAAAAATAACTGATTGGCTGTTTCATACCATTCTAGAATAAAAACTAGGCTGTATGTGTAAATTAATAGAAGCATGTTTTGTATTGGTACAGAAAAATGTGTTACCAAAGAACAGTACTATGGATTTGCTGTTAGGTTTGAAAAGTCAAGCACTCTTGCTCTGTGGAATTGAAACATTGTGTGGCGAACTTCTGACCTAACTCCACACAGCAGTGTTCCATGAGCTGTTGCTATGGTAGCAGGCAGAAGTCAAGTTGGGGGAAGGGTACTAGGCAGAAGTCAAGTTGGGGGCAGGGTACTTTTGGAAAAGGGTTGGTTTTCAACCAATAGAAATGTGTGTTAACATTTGAAAAAAAGGGGGAAGCACTGAGATTTGAAACTTACATGTATATGTGTGGAAAAATAGAGGGAAAGTTTGCCATTATCTGGTTCTGCTGAGAGGAGAGAGGTGAACACAACAGAGATCCTGGCTCTGATAATCTGCTGTTTGAGTGCCACATTTCTTTCACAACTAACTAATTTTAAAGGTGAGGATAGAGTTTGAGAGGAGATGTATATGGTAAATTAAGAAATGAATAATAGAAATGGAAATTCTTTTTGTTGAAGTTGCGTTTATCATTTTCTGTTTTGGGAGAAATTTAAATGTGAGGAACATGTAAAATAATATGGACTATGTTTTCACAATAAATTAAGGTGTACTGGAAAAAAAAAAGAATAGTTTAAGGGTTTGAGGTTGGACTCAGTAATGCAAATACATTCAGCATCACTAAGGCTGGTTGCCCTTGCTGGAATGTAGGCAGCCACCCAGGTTACACATGGTGGTGGTCTGAAAAAGCAGTTTGGACATGTGCATTTAAGAAAATCAAAAAAGTGGTTTCATAATGTGTCAGTCTGTAAAAGTGATTTTCACTTGCCCAAAAAAAAAGAGCAGTAAGTGTGCTTTCAAATTGGCAAAGAAATTTCGTTTTGGGACTAATGTGAAAACATGACTCTGTGTGCAAAGAGGAATTATAGGCAGAGATTTATTGCGTTTTTTTCTGGTGATTTCACAGTTGCATTAGTAGGAAAAAGGGGGAGCGATTTTTTGGGGGAAGAAGCAGACTCTTAGCACACACCCATGTGCTTGCCATGTATAATCATGCACAGTATTTACAAGCGAGTGGGGTTTTCAGGTTTCAGTCTGTAATGCAAATACATTCAGCATCACTAAGGCTGGTTGCCCTTGCTGGAGTGTAGGCAGCCACCCAGGTTACACATGGTGGTAGTCTGAAAAAGAAGTTTGGACATGTGCATTTAAGAAAATCAAAAAAGTGGTTTCATAATGTGTCAGTCTGTAAAAGTGATTTTCACTTGCCAAAAAAAAAGAGCAGTAAGTGTGCTATCAAATTGGCAAAGAAATTTCGTTTTGGGACTAATGTGAAAACATGACTCTGTGCAAAGAGGAATTATAGGCAGAGATTTATTGCGTTTTTATTTGGTGATTTCACAGTTGCATTAGATGGAAAGGGGGAGCGATTTTTTGGGGGAAGAAGCAGACTCTTAGCACACACCCATGTGCTTGCCATGTATAATCATGCACAGTATTTACAAGCGAGTGGGGTGTTCAGGTTTCAGTCTGTAATGCAAATACATTCAGCATCACTAAGGCTGGTTGCCCTTGCTGGAGTGTAGGCAGCCACCCAGGTTACACATGGTGGTAGTCTGAAAAAGAAGTTTGGACATGTGCATTTAAGAAAATCAAAAAAGTGGTTTCATAATGTCAATCTGTAAAAGTGATTTTCACTTGCCAAAAAAAAAAGAGCAGTAAGTGTGCTTTCAAATTGGCAAAGAAATTTCGTTTTGGGACTAATGTGAAAACATGACTCTGTGTGCAAAGAGGAATTATAGGCAGAGATTTATTGCGTTTTTTTCTGGTGATTTCACAGTTGCATTAGTAGGAAAAAGGGGGAGCGATTTTTTGGGGGAAGAAGCAGACTCTTAGCACACACCCATGTGCTTGCCATGTATAATCATGCACAGTATTTACAAGCGAGTGGGGTTTTCAGGTTTCAGTCTGTAATGCAAATACATTCAGCATCACTAAGGCTGGTTGCCCTTGCTGGAGTGTAGGCAGCCACCCAGGTTACACATGGTGGTAGTCTGAAAAAGAAGTTTGGACATGTGCATTTAAGAAAATCAAAAAAGTGGTTTCATAATGTGTCAGTCTGTAAAAGTGATTTTCACTTGCCAAAAAAAAAGAGCAGTAAGTGTGCTATCAAATTGGCAAAGAAATTTCGTTTTGGGACTAATGTGAAAACATGACTCTGTGCAAAGAGGAATTATAGGCAGAGATTTATTGCGTTTTTATTTGGTGATTTCACAGTTGCATTAGATGGAAAGGGGGAGCGATTTTTTGGGGGAAGAAGCAGACTCTTAGCACACACCCATGTGCTTGCCATGTATAATCATGCACAGTATTTACAAGCGAGTGGGGTTTTCAGGTTTCAGTCTGTAATGCAAATACATTCAGCATCACTAAGGCTGGTTGCCCTTGCTGGAGTGTAGGCAGCCACCCAGGTTACACATGGTGGTAGTCTGAAAAAGAAGTTTGGACATGTGCATTTAAGAAAATCAAAAAAGTGGTTTCATAATGTGTCAGTCTGTAAAAGTGATTTTCACTTGCCAAAAAAAAAGAGCAGTAAGTGTGCTATCAAATTGGCAAAGAAATTTTGTTTTGTGCCTAATGTGAAAACATGACTCTGTGTGCAAAGAGGAATTATAGGCAGAGATTTATTGCGTTTTGCTCTGGTGATTTCACAGTTGCATTAGATGGAAAGGGGGAGCGATTTTTGGGGGGAAGAAGCAGACTCTTAGCACACACCCATGTGCTTGCCATGGTTAATCATGCACAGTATTTACAAGCGAGTGGGGTTTTCAGGTTTCAGTCTGTAATGCAAATACATTCAGCATCACTAAGGCTGGTTGCCCTTGCTGGAGTGTAGGCAGCCACCCAGGTTACACATGGTGGTGGTCTGAAAAAGCAGTTTGGACATGTGCATTTAAGAAAATCCAAAAAGTGGTTTCATAATGTGTCAGTCTGTAAAAGTGATTTTCACTTGCCAAAAAAAAAGAGCAGTAAGTGTGGTTTCAAATTGGCAAAGAAATTTCGTTTTGGGACTAATGTGAAAACATGACTCTGTGTGCAAAGAGGAATTATAGGCAGAGATTTATTGCGTTTTGCTCTGGTGATTTCACAGTTGCATTAGATGGAAAGGGGGAGCGATTTTTTGGGGGAAGAAGTAGACTCTTAGCACACACCCATGTGCTTGCCATGTATAATCATGCACAGTATTTACAAGCGAGTGGGGTTTTCAGGTTTCAGTCTGTAATGCAAATACATTCAGCATCACTAAGGCTGGTTGCCCTTGCTGGAGTGTAGGCAGCCACCCAGGTTACACATGGTGGTGGTCTGAAAAAGAAGTTTGGACATGTGCATTTAAGAAAATCAAAAAAGTGGTTTCATAATGTGTCAGTCTGTAAAAGTGATTTTCACTTGCCCAAAAAAAAAGAGCAGTAAGTGTGCTTTCAAATTGGCAAAGAAATTTCGTTTTGGGACTAATGTGAAAACATGACTCTGTGCAAAGAGGAATTATAGGCAGAGATTTATTGCGTTTTTATTTGGTGATTTCACAGTTGCATTAGATGGAAAGGGGGAGCGATTTTTTGGGGGAAGAAGCAGACTCTTAGCACACACCCATGTGCTTGCCATGTATAATCATGCACAGTATTTACAAGCGAGTGGGGTTTTCAGGTTTCAGTCTGTAATGCAAATACATTCAGCATCACTAAGGCTGGTTGCCCTTGCTGGAGTGTAGGCAGCCACCCAGGTTACACATGGTGGTGGTCTGAAAAAGAAGTTTGGGCATGTGCATTTAAGAAAATCAAAAAAGTGGTTTCATAATGTGTCAGTCTGTAAAAGTGATTTTCACTTGCCAAAAAAAAAAGAGCAGTAAGTGTGCATTCAAATTGGCAAAGAAATTTCGTTTTGGGACTAATGTGAAAACATGACTCTGTGTGCAAAGAGGAATTATAGGCAGAGATTTATTGCGTTTTTTTCTGGTGATTTCACAGTTGCATTAGATGGAAAGGGGGAGCGATTTTTTGGGGGAAGAAGCAGACTCTTAGCACACACCCATCTGCTTGCCATGTATAATCATGCACAGTATTTACAAGCGAGTGGGGTTTTCAGGTTTCAGTCTGTAATGCAAAAACATTCAGCATCACTAAGGCTGGTTGCCCTTGCTGGAGTGTAGCAGTCTGGACATGGGCTTTTTAAAAAATCTGAAAAGTGGTTTCATAATGTGTCAGTCTGTAAAAGTGATTTTCACTTGCCAAAAAAAAAGAGCAGTAAGTGTGCATTCAAATTGGCAAAGAAATTTCGTTTTGTGAGTATTGTGAAAAGAAATGTAGTAATATATTTAAATAAAATAAAGGAATTTTTTTTTTGTTTTTTTCAGGTATTGCTGAAGAGCAGTGAACAAAATTTAAGATGCCTACAAAATCCAGAGTTCAAAAAACGCTAAAAAAAAAACTATATTTGAAGACAACTAGAGGATCAAAGTTAGTAGAAGATGCTGATGTTGGGAGGAAGAAAAAATCTTCTGGTAAGCAAAAAAAAGATTTTCTAAGGAATATATTCAAAAAAAGGAAAAATGTACAAAATGTCTGTACAGGAAAGAATGATTTCAAACAAAAAGGACAAGAAAAAATTGAGAATTTAGTTAATGCAAATATACCTTCTGCAACTAAAAAGTTAAACTTAAACAGAAAAACAGCGTTTAAAGAGATACGTAGAAAAATGTTTCAGAGAAGAGTTATGTCCAATTTGATAAAGGATGTGAAGAAATATAAGCAAAAGGCAAAATATTACAAGAGAAAAAAAGAAATTGAAGCCATTGCAGCAAAGGCATTAGAATTAAAAAGGAAACTATTCATATTAATTTTGAATAGGATGCGTACATTAGACAAAATGGTTAATGTACTGAAATCACATAGCAAAAGGAAAAGAGTAGTGAACAGAACAAACTTTTGTAAAGTGTTTTTAGGAAAGTGGATGCATAGTTCAAGTAGTGAACCTTTTTTTAATGAAGAGAGCTATTTTCAAAGTAATAGTTTGCTGCATGCAGTTGACACCAGAGGTCGTTCATACGAAGTAAAAAATGGTTGCATAATGGAGAAGGAGATAATGGTTCCAAGAGATGAGGTACAAGTGATGGCAGATGAGGCAATGGGGAGACGTCCTAAAGCCCCAGTGTACACTTGGAATTGTAGTAGTATTTGCACTGTGCGTCAGGAATCTATTGACAAATTTCGAGAGTTTCTAAGAGAATATAGTAAAAAAAGTATAAAACAGAAGATTAAGGTGCTTCAAAGTCTGGATCCATGCAGAGTGAGAGAGAATACTGGTTTGCAGGGTCATTCTCTGGCTTGTCTATCTAGAAAAGTGTGCAATAGTGTTTTCCATCATTTTAGGATGCTGGCTGTTCATCATACTGAAATGAGAAAGTTTGTGAGACGGTTGTATTTTGCCAAAAGTCCAGCAATAAAGTTAAATGAATTGAATAGGGCTCTGTTCCGAGGAACGGTATCAGATGTAGAGAAGGTTGTTGATGAAATTCAGTTTTGTTACTTTGGTCCTGAACAAAACAGTGCAGAGAAGGACACAGTAAATGAGGAAGAAGTGGAAGAGAATGTAGAACCCTCTGTAAGTAACACATTTAATGATCACATAACAAAATTTGCAATAGTCTCTAATGAAAGACCAAATTTTACTTGTATTTGTTGCCGCAGAACTCATTATAGAAAACAAACTAGGAATGTTGATCTCTACAGAAAGAGTGAAAATGAAGATAATTATAAGTGGAAGGATTTTGCCACATATATATTTCTAGAAAATTGTTTTGAATTGGGTGAAGATCAGCGTATTTGTAAATACTGTTACAACAAGTTAGAGGAAAATAGAATGCCGACCAGAGCTGTACATAATAATTTAAAATTGGATGCTATTCCTGCTGAACTTTCTGAATTAAATACATATGAGTCTATACTCATTCAATGTGTTCATCCGTTCCAGACCATAGTACGTATGGAGCCCAAAACTGGTAAATTACCTCCTTCAGATTTACTGAGAGGTTTAAAAGGTAGAGTGGTGTATTTGCCCTTGGATTTGAAAAAAAATATGGAAACTATTGATGCGGATACTTTGGAAACTGAACCATTAATTATTCTGGTTAATGGTGTACCTACAAAGAATAAGAAGATTTGGCAGGAGCTGGTAGATGTACGGAAAGTACAAAAAGCAAATTTGTATTTGAAAAGGAATAACAAATGGTATGAATCAATTTATATAGAAGAAGAAGAAGAAGAAGAAGATTTACAAGAAGACACAGAAACACCAACTGGACAAATTGAAAAAGTGGACAAGTCAAAGGAAGAAGAAATTTATGAACATTTTAGCATACATCCTCTTCATTCAAAAGAAGTTATGGGAGACAATATTGATCTCTTTCAGATGAAGAAAGCAAAAGGAACTCCCGTGAGTGTATGGGAGGAGAGCTTGGAAGCTCGATGTTTTCCCCAGCTGTTTCCTAAAGGAAAAGGAGGACGATACGATGAACGTCCAGAACAGATTCCAGCTTCTGAGTATCGGACTACAAGACTATATGCTGAAGATCCCAGATTTCGACAAAGTATTCCTTATTTGTTCCATCTTTTATTTGAAAGCGACTTGTCTGCACTGTCTTATGCAGTAAATCACATTTTAAAAAGTGGAGTACATTTACAAAATGTGTCTGCTAAGGATTTTATGGAGAAAGTGCAGCACCGAGATGATCATTTGGAAACACAACTGATCAATCTGATGGCTTGTCAGCGTGGGACAAATGAATATTGGTACCGACGCCATGGTGAACTAAAATGCATGTTACGGAATTTAGGAACACCAACATGGTTCCTTACCCTAAGCTGTGCCGAGTACGCTTGGGATGATTTACTGGATTTTCTACGAGAGGCAAATTCAAACATTAAAAACATCGAATACAAGACAGCAGGAGAACTGTGCTCATTGGATCCGGTTAATGTTTGCAGATATTTCAATCATAGATTTGAGGCTATGATGTCCTTCATCTGCAATAAAAAAAATCCACCTCTTGGAGAAGTAGTGGATTTCTTTTGGAGAAAAGAGTACCAGGCAAGAGGTGCTCCTCATATTCATATGCTGTTGTGGATCAAGGATGCCCCAAAGTTTGGAACAGATACTGATGAAGCAGTGTTATCTTACATTGAAGAATATGCAACATGTGCTATACCAAAAAGCACAGAAGAGAAAAAGTTAAAGGAGCAAGTTTTACGTTTCCAAAGTCATCGGTGTGGAAAATACTGTCGACGGAAATACAAGAGCAAAGAAAAATACTACACTAAATGTCGATTTGGATTTCCTAGACCTGTTCTTTCAAATGGAAGAGTAAACAGTTTTATGTCAGCTGTGAGACATACTATCACAAGAAAATCACCAAAGAATACCACCAACCTTAAAAGAAAAGAAGAATCAAAAAATATAAATGACTACAACCCAGTCATTTTATCCATGTGGAACGCTAACATGGATATACAGTATGTTGCTGACAATTCCATTGCTGTTGCTCGATATGTAACGTCTTACATTACGAAATCAGAAAAAACAGAATTGAAGGAAATGTGGGAAGAGATTTCTCACTAGAAGACTGTCAGTAAGAAGCTGTACAGTTTCAGTTTGAAGATGTTATCGCATCGAGAAATTGGATCCTACGAATGTTCAGATAGGTTATCTTCTGCAAGTCTCTACTCGAAGTCAAGAAGAATAATTTGGGCAAGTTTAGGCCTTGCAGCAATGAGAAATCGGGTACTGAAATCTGTAGGAGAAATTGAATATTTGGCCGAGAATGACCCAGAAAGTACAGATATTTTGAAATCAAACATGTTGGACACTTATTATCCCAAGAGAAGTCATCATCTGGAGAACATGTGTCTCTATGAAGTGTTGCAGAACTACATTTATTCACGGAAAGCTGCAGAAGACATCAACAATGGAAAATATAAAGTCGTTGGTGAGGAAGGATGTTTGGTGAAGCAAACAAAAGGAAGTTTGATAAATCACCGGAAGCTGAGTTGTGACACTACTGACAAGAAGGAATTTTACTACTTGGCTCTTTTACAGTTGTTTAAACCATGGCGTACAGAGGATGAACTACTGGGAGAATTTCAAAGCTATGAGGATTCTTTTAATGCTTGCAAAGACAGCATACAATGCAGTACATTCTCAACTTATCTGCAAATGTTAAATGAAGAAATTGAACAGGAAACTACAATTGCAGCAGAAATAGCTAGAGACAGTTCTCAGGACAGCCAAAGTTCAGGAACACTCAGTCAAGATCCCCTAGGACAACCAATCGTTGAAAATGAAGCATCAATAGCCATGAATGAAGTGGAAACGGCTATGAATCAAGCTCAAGAAGAATTTATAGACTTAGAAAATTTGGAAAGACAACTGAATCAAGAGCAGCAACAAATTTATGAAGAGATCAAAAACAAAATTGATCACGGATTTCTACATGAAAAAAAAGAGTGCTCATGCACATCATTTCATCCAATCAGGATGTATGTAAGCGGACAAACTGGAAAAAGTTTCCTAATAAAAGTCATCAGAAGCTACCTAAAGCAAAAAACGGATTCTACTTTGTCTTGTGTGGTTACTGCTCCAACTGGGTTAGCAGCATATAACATAATAGGAATCACTTTACATCGTTTGCTAATGTTACCAGTGGAGCATGAGAACAAAATACAATTCAACAAGCTAACTGGAGAAGCATCCTTGGAAGTTTCAAGAGTATTGAAGAAGATGCAAGTTCTCATTATTGATGAGGTGAGCATGGTATCAAACTTAATGCTTGCCTTTGTGCATTTAAGAATGCAGCAAATTTTGAAGACAGACTATGACATGTTATTTGGTGGAAAACACGTCATAGTTTTTGGAGATCTTTTGCAAATTACTCCAGTTAAAGGACAACCAGTGTTTAGTACTGTCACACATGAAGACACAAAGAAGTCATTGGGAAGCATCGGAAATACAAATATTTGGTCCTTCTTTGAGTACAAGGAACTTACTACTAATATGAGGCAAGCAAGCGATGAAGAATATGGAAGTATTCTGAAGGATATCAGAATTGGACTACTCACAGAAGTTGGCAAAAAAGCATTACAGAGTCGGCTGCTACATAATTTATTTCCAAAGGAAGAAATAGTTGCAGAGAAGATATACAAGAACATTGCAGAAAACAAAAGTGTCATCTGCTTAATGCCAACTCTACGTGAATGCTCAATATTCAATGAGGAGCTTTTGAAATTGGAAAAGGAAGAGATCAGGAAATTGGAAGCAGTGGACAAAATTGAGGATGGAAGAATTACTGTCACAGTAACAGGCAAACTGAAAAATAAATTGGACTCACTAGAGAAGAACATCTCCAAAACAGCTGGATTAGAAAAAAATCTATATGTTTGCATGAACTGTAGAGTATTTTTAAGGAGAAATTTGGATGTTGAAAAAGGTTTAGTTAATGGAGCTATGGGAAGAGTTGTGGGTTTTATTAATTATCAGAAAAAAGATGGAATTGAATGTTTAAAAATAAAATTTGATCAGATAGAAGAAGTTAAAGACATTTGTCGTTGTACAGTTCGTTTCATCCTTGTGAAAGACTTATATGTACGTAGGAAGCAGTTTCCGTTTTCTCTAGCATATGCTGTAACTATTCACAAGTCTCAAGGATTGACTGTAGATTGTGCATTTGTGAACATTGGTTCAACTGTGTTCAAAGAAGGTATGGCATATGTTGCTTTGTCACGAGTGAAAACATTATCAGGTTTATTCATGATAGACTTTGATGACTCAAAAGTTAGTGCTGATACAAACTGTGTAAAGGAGTATAATAGATTAAGAAGAAGCTATGCTCCTCATTTAGGTCAGTATCCTGTGTTAGAGAAACGTGTAGTTTCTCGTAAAAGAAAAAATGACAATATCTGTAATGAAGATGTAGAGAAGAGGAAAAAAAAGAGGAGTGATGTAATTGCAAGCAAAAAGAAAAAGGAAAATGAAGAACAGGTTGTAGGATGTCATTTTGAAAATAGCTCTGGTGTCAACTGCTACGCAAATGTAGTGCTGAATGTTACATTTTATCTGGAAAGTTTGCAAGAGCAGATAATAGTAAATCAGGGAAAAAGATTCTGTTCAGAGCTGAGTCTCCTTTTTCAAAAGCTGAGTAAAGATAAAACTCAAATAGAAAGTGCTACTGAAATTAGAAAACTTTTAGATGTATGTTCAGGACGAACACAGTTTTCTCAAAATGTACAGCAAGACGTACAGGAATTTTTGATGTATTTTCTTCAGGTAGTGGAAGAAGAAGGAGTTCCCATTGACATTTTTTTTGGTCTCCCTTATAAATGGGAACATAGTTGTGATAATTGTTATAATATATGTGGTTCTAATGTTGATAATGAAAGGTTTATTTATTTGACATTGCCAGAAAGTAAAACAGTTACTTTTGCAAAATTAGTTAAAGATGCTAATCATAGCATGAAATGTGGTGAGTGTAAATCTGACATGTTTTCAACATTAATTTTAAAGGAATACGGACAGTATGTAATTTTAATGATGCAACGATGTAGAGCTGATGGTTCAAAATTGGATACTTTAATAAAGAAGTTTACAGGACAGCAATTATCAATTTCAGGAAAAACTTTTGTAACTGTTGCAATAATTTTCCATGATGGACCTACTGTTACTTCTGGACATTACACAGTTTATCTTAAATGTGAAAAAGGTTGGACACTGTGTAATGATTCCCAATTGATTTTCAAACAACGTTTGCCTTTTGATTTAGCAAATTCCTATCTAATCTTCCTGAAACCTAAATTTTAGACAGATTTGGCAAGATCTGGACAAAATAATTTTACCATTTTACTGCATTACCATTACAATTTTGTAGCAAAATGATTTTTTAAATTATCATTTGGCCTAATGGAAAGATAACCAATTGTAATGTGGACTTTTTTAATTTTTAATGAAACTTTGAAAAACCAATAATTTAGAGATAATCGGTAACATCTGCACAATTTAAATTTTGGAATGTTATTGGACTGCCATTGGAATTTTTTTCAAAAATGATTTAAAAAATTACTATTTGGCCATGCGGAAAAGTAACCAATTCTATTGTGGACTTAATAAATTATTCCAAAAATTTTCGTGAACCAAAATGTAACAGAGAATCAGTGAGATCTGGACAAATTAAACTTTAGAATTTTATTTGATTACTGTTGGAAATTTATTCCAAACAAAATTTTAAAATTACTATTTGCCCTAAAGGAAATGGAATCAGATGTATTGTGGAGTTATTTGAGATATAATATGTGATTATACTTCTGAAACAAACATATCAGACGGTATTTTAAAGAAATAACTATTGGTATTAGATGATATTTTTTTAGAATATTATGCATTTCTATAATGTTAAGTTTAAGTAAAAAGAGATTCTGGGCTTTTTTATTACAATCTTTGTGATTGTTATTTTTTTTTGCCCGCTGTAAAATGATGAATGCAATTGCTTTCACAATTTATAGTGAAATGCAATATATTCTGAAAACAGCAAAAATAAGGCAAAAATATTTTTTGGAAAAAAATGTAAATATGTGTACTGTATTATAAAATGTTTTAAAAATATTAATACTTTTTTCTTTTTTTTCAGATTCATATAGAAAATTTTTGAAAACTAGAACCATTTTTAAAGCTATTTTTAAAAAAAACAAATGAATAAATATTTTTTTGAGTGAGTATGGTAAGTCAATAATAATAATTGTAGTCTCTCAAGGACCTTGTAATGTGATAATTGATTTTTAGTGTTTTTAAAAAAAAAAAAAAAAAAATTACGCGTACCGTACGCGTACGGTAAAAAAAAAAAAAAAAAAGTTTTTAAAAACATATATAAAAAATAGATGAAAGGTAAGGTTGGCTCTTAAAAGAGCCGTTGTGTTCATGCAGGGACAGAGGAAAGAAAGATTGGGAATATTAGACGGTACGACAAGTGTGCTGATCTATTTTACTGTTCACTAGGGAAACACTGGTCTCCCTATAAGTAATTAGATCGTGACAAGTGGCGCACCGTACTTCAACCCTCGCAAACCGAGGGTTAATTTCCAGAGGGCCAGCAAAAGGAGATGCTCCCCCCACAGATGAAGGGCTCACCTGACCTGCAGAAGAAGGAGTCAGCTCTGCAGATGATGGTCCAGGCTGAGCTGCTGTGGATGTACTTGCTTGTCTTTCTGAAGAGTTACCTCCAAAAAGATGACCATGTGTCCTTTTGTGTACATCCTTGAGGTGTCTCTTCATGGTGTGATTCCCAAAGGAATACTTCCTGTTAGGATTACCTCTAGAAAGTACACGCTGACACAGCCTGCAAGTTACTAAGGGTGCATTCACCTTTTGCTGGCCTTCAGGAAAAGTAAAATAATCCCATACATAAGAGGGCTTTTGTTTCCTCGATCTCTGCCTCAAGACAGTGCTGCTAGTGCTAGCCTCACTCTCAGAAGAGCTCTGCTGTTCTGCCATCGTATCCCAAAGACAAACCAGCTCCTTCTCCTAAGGGATCACAAGCAGAAATGAGGGGAATGGGTGTGGTGTAGGAGAGTTCTAGAACTGAAAGTAGTTTCAACCAATCAAAAGTTGTGTTTCATGATCACATGACCTACCGTACGCTTACGGTACGCTTACGGCAAAAGTGCGCATGCGCGTAAAAAAGACACGCGCTTGCGCGCATGCGCATAACAGACACTACCCGACACTTCCGCGTAACGTGCGCGTGTAGCGCACACGCCTACGCGTCCCACGCGGAGTACGCGCGGCTACGCAAATTGCGTAACTATACGCAAGCAGCGTGGATAAATTACGGACGTAGCGTAAACCGTACGCTTACCGTGAGCTTACGGTACGCGTACTAAAAAAATAATAAAAAAAATAGAAAAAAAGTACTGCAAATACATTTTACATGTTTATTTTAAAAAAAATATTTAAAAAAAACATATTATATATATATATAGTCTTTATAAAAGGTAAGAAAAATAAAATAAAAATATGTTAAAAAAAATAGAAGAAAAAAAAAACAATTAGCATTTAAAAAACCTTGCAAATTCACTGAAAAAACCATGGGTTTCACACACGTTATAGTTAGGACTTAGCATTTAAAAAACCATAGAAATTCAGTGAAAAAACCATAGGTTTCACACACGTTATAGTTAGGAATTAGCATTTAAAAAACCTTAGAAATTCAGTGAAAAAACCATAGGTTTCACACATGTTATAGTTAGCTGGACATTTTACTCGTAAAAAAACAATGAAATTCCCCCGTTATAGTTAGTTCAGCTAACTATAACTCGCGCGCCCGCAATGCACTGCTGATGACGTCACATATTACATCACTCATGACATGGTCAGTGACATCACTCATGACATCACTGATGACATCTCAAATGACATCACTGATGACCTCACTGATGACATCATCCTTGTGATAGAGTGGCAGACCTCCTCTTCCCCTAATAAAACCTTTGATACACACAATCAAAAATAGAGACTAAAATATACAAAACAATGGACATACCAATAACAGTTACAACAACCTCTTCAGTAATTCTAAGATCCACATACACATCCACTCATTCACCAACAGTCCAATACAGTCACTCATACATGTACTCACTTATCATATGTACTCATACACCTATACATCCTGCTACACAACGCCACTCATCCATAGAGCTACTCACACACATAGTCACTCATGCCAATAAAGAATCAAACATCCATTTACTTGCATATACAGTTAAACACACACCACCACACTTACTTCTACGGAAACTTACACATACTTAGTCTTTTTAACAATCACTTATAGAAACACATACTTATTCATACAGGAACTCTTTCAATCTCTCACTCTCACATATACTCACATATATAAACCAATAGTCACATATACTAGTTTTAAACATATGTAGTTACTCATAAAGACACTATTGAGACAGTCATTCACTCACTAACACACCCATACACACACTCATCCACCCATGCAGTCCTGCACACATGCTCTGTTCAACACATACAAACAGTGAGTCACTCATTCATGCACCTATGCACTACGTCATACCCCCCACCGAACCATGCAGACACTCATACTGATACTCAAAAAAACAACTAATAACCTATATAGACACCCATGTAGCTACTCTCCAACCCATGCAGCCACTTATACACAAAGTGAGAGACTGATACAGATATTTATATATTTAAACATTACTCACTAAGCCATGTATTCACTATGATACACTTAATCAGTCAGTTACACAATCAATTTTTCAAAAAGAAATCATCCATTTAGACAGTAATATACCCATTTATTCTTCCATCGACCTTGAGATATACATATATAAAACATATTTAATTTTCAGAAAAATACACATTCACTGGATGATGTCATCAGTGAGGTCATCAGTGATGTCATTTGAGATGTCATCAGTGATGTCATGAGTGATGTCACTGACCATGTCATGAGTGATGTAATATGTGACGTCATCAGCAGTGCATTGCGGGCGCGCGAGTTATAGTTAGCTGAACTAACTATAACGGGGGAATTTCATTGGTTTTTTACGAGTAAAATGTCCAGCTAACTATAACATGTGTGAAACCTATGGTTTTTTCACTGAATATATATATATATATATATATATATTGCCTACTGGCGGTCGCCAGTATGTAGTTATAGTTAGGACCTAGTTACCGTAGGAAAATCGCAACATTCTTTCCCAATAACTTGGCACCGGTTGATGAATATTCGCGAAATTTTCAAAACTGGTGGGGCGCTCTGGTCAGCTCCTATCCTGAAAGTTTGGGGGTGATTCATCAACCCGGGGCCGATAAATTAAAAGATAGAGGTCAAAAAATCAATTTCCCATCGGAAACTTTAGACATCGTTGTAGCAAAAACTGCTGAACGGAATTACACCAAATTTGGTAAAAAGGTACTGCTTGGCTCAGAAAGCAAACTTTTTAAAAATAGTGTAAATCCGTTCAGTAGTTTTTAAGAAATTTAAGAAATAAAGATAGTGATATCTGGAGGCACGGAGGATCCGCACACCCTCCCGATCACGAGCTTAATGCTAATTGGCTGTCAACACTTCAAACCAGGAAGTGTTGGCAGCCATCTTGTGCCTTGGTAGAACCGAGGCACAAGAAAACAGAAAAAGAAACGCGAAAAACAAGAAAAGGGGGCAGGGTAGAAACACCCTGACCCCCTAGGCCTGCTCAGGGGGTCCCACAAGGATCCCCAGGGCCCAAAAAAGCAATATTTTTTAAAACAAATCAGCGAGATTCTTGCACCAAGCTTGAATTTCGGCCGAAAATAAAAAAAACGAATTGCGGGCTCCAGCGCTTCATTTAATTAAGCCCCTGGGTGGGCCAGGTCTTGGGGGCAGTTAAAAAATGTGTGGGGTGCCCCAATCCCACCACACTGCCCCGGGGACCGCCACCCCCCGGACTTTTCAAAAATATTTGCGGGGATCACACGGCCCCCCGCAGCCCCGGGGACCACCACCCCCGGGGCTTCTTTTTTGAACCCAAGCCCTGGGGACCGCCACCCCCCCGGGGCTTTCATTAATTAATTAGCGGGCGCACACGGTCCCCCGCTGCCCCGAGGACCGCCACCCCCGGGGCTTTTTTTTAAATAAATACTCCTTTGTGGGGGGCTCAAGCCCCCTCACATGCCCTGGGGACCACCACCTCCCAGGGGCTTTGCCAATGTAATGGGAGGGGGGCCACGCGGCCCCCCTCCTGGAGCCTGTGATGGCCCTGGGATGGCCACACCGTCCCAGGGCCAGCTCCTGCAGTGTCCCAGGGTGCCCACCTCCAGGACACTGCCATTTGCTATGGCAGGGCGGAAGCCTTGCGGCTCCCGCCCTGTCATCGCAAACTGGGGTTTGGGTTTTGGAAGAGAGAGCAGGAAACCTGCTCTCTCTTCCAAAATCCAAACACATTGCTTTTCCACATGGGGAGCTGCATGTCAGAAGCCCCCCATGTGGAAAAGCAATGCCGGCTCCGGCAAATTGAATTTGATATATTTTGATAATGGACGTACCCCATTTGGGTTTGATTGTTTACGAGACTACCAGTCCCACAATTCATTGAATTTTTCTATTTCAGGAGCAATGGAAATAAAAGATAGGAAAACGCTGGTTCTCTGTACGCCATTGCCTAAACCACGAGCTGCCCATAAGGAAGGGCTATGGGCTTGAAACGCATTGGCAGCGGATTTAATGGAATTGTGCCTGTTGAGCTGAGTGATCCTGAGTGTGCCTCCACCCAAGGGGTAACCTTTCTTTCGTGTCTGAGTGACCAACCCTGGTCACGGATGGCACCACTGCAGGAACTTTGCGTGTCCGCCCCTATCGAAATTGGATCAGGGAGGCGGAGCAGGAGATGCTGTGCTCACTGGACACTCTGTTTCCCAGGAAATTGAAATTTAATTTGATATATTTTGATAATGGACGTATCCCATTTGGGTTTGATTGTTTACGAGACTACCAGTCCCACAATTCATTGAATTTTTCTATTTCAGGAGCAATGGAAATAAAAGATGGGAAAACGCTGGTTCTCTGTACACCATTGTCTAAATCACGAGCTGCCCATGAGGAAGGGCTATGGGCTTGAAACGCGTTGGCAGCGGATTTAATGGGATTGTGTCTGTTGAACTGAGTGATCCTGAGTGTAACTCCACCCAAGGGGTAAACTTTCTGTCAAAAAAACAAAGGTTCCAGGGACATTATAGTTAGGAAAAAGAATTTAAAAAACATAACCTCAGAAATCCACTGAAAAAAACAAGCTTACAGGAACGTTATAGTTACGCTCATGTCAGAAGTGATGTAATATGTGAGGTCATAAGCAGTGCATTGCAGGGACCTAAGTCAGAATTAGCTTTAGGTAACCATAACTGCTGAATTTCGCTGGTTCTGAATGACTGAAATTTGAGCCTAACTATAATATCCCTGTAACCTTTGTTTTTTTAATTGAATATCTATGTTAGTTAAATTCTATTTCCTAACTATATAGTCCATGAAACCTTTATTTGTTTCATTGAATATATATGTCATTTTCTATGTTATATCCTATCTATGACGAACACTGTAACCTTTAAACTTTTTATTTAATTACTAATATTTTTTTTAATTGTATTTCCTAACTGTAACCTGAAACCTTTGAGAGTGGGTGTCAACTACACGAGATAGTTGGGATTGTGCTGTCACTTGCAGTTTTTTGAACATTGCATAATGCTACAAAACTTCCTTTTTTCTCTTTAATATTGCAATGCACCACAATGAACAGTTTACATTTTAAAGCTTTGAGCAGATTGGGCTAATTGTGTTGTTAAACCTTTACTGGTGAGATTGTCAAACTGTAAATAATGTATGTTGAACTATTTTTATCTCTAATAGTACTGCTGGAGGCATATAATCCAGATGTATGACCCTTTCATTTAGGGCATTGCAATTTGCAACACATTGCTAGTTTCAAATTGCGAGGCGCTAAATGAAATGTACAACAGTGTGTTTACAGTGTTTTGCTATTCCCAATGGGGTCGCAAATTGCGAGGCTCATTAATATGAATGAGCCTCTCGCTATTTGCAAGCCCATTGTGAATGCGATCCCTGCCAGGGATGGTGGCCTGCTGGGCTCAGCAGACCACCATGTCTGGGACTGATTTTTAATAATACAGCTTTTTTTTTAAATGCAGCCTGTTTTCCTTAAAGGAAAATGGGAAGCATTAAAAAACAAATGTTGTTGTTTAATTTATTTAAGGGCAGGCAGGGACCACTGCACGCCCTTAAAAAATTATTTTGCAAGCATTAGTATAGGGGAAGGGGTCCCCCTGGGGGAATATATATATATATATATTCCGAAACAGTGTCAAGGACACTATAAACGGGCACACTCCCAGGAAGTCATTTTTATAAAATGTTGTTTATTATTTCATTTACAGCACAAATGTTACCCAACACGTTTCTGTCTCCACTCAGACCATGATCGTGGGTTTCACTTAACTTGCATATACTTATCTTGCGTTCTAAAGGCATGCAAGATAAAGGTATATGTGTGGTAGTAAAGGTTTGTGTGGTAAAGGTAATGCATGGTCCACTGATGCATGGTAAAAGCATGTGTTGTAAATGTATGCATGCTAAAGTCATAAAACCAATTCGGAATAGTTAGAGAGATAAGGGAGGGAGGTGAAGGAAAAGAGGAAGATAGAGGAGCAAAGAAATATAGGATGGATAAAGGAAAGGTGGAGGAGAATACATTTGAAAGATAAGAGAGAGGTATAATAGAGTGTAAAAGCAAAGGAAGACAACTAGGTCTATTCCCTATTTGAAATACAAAATTCTACCATCCTTCACTATCTGCTGAAGTGAGGGAGTTATGGAGTAGTGGTCTTACTGGCACATGCATCAAGGAAAAATCCAGTCGGTAAAATACCGAATCGGTAAAAGCAGCCGTTAACGAGTGTCAAAAACCGAATCCCAATGCATCAACCCTAATCGGGATAAAATAAAGAATTGCAAAATAATTAACCGGAAATATAACGAATCGCTAATAACCAACATGCAAAAATAATTATTCGCAAAATACCGAACTCGCAATCACCGAAATCCCTATTAGCTCCCGGCAAGTGCCAATGGCTAATAACCAATCGCTACTCAATGCATCAAAAATCGCAAATACCGAAAATCCCAAAAATCGCTATTTAGCATGAGCAGATTAAGGGGAATCAGAACCTGGAGGTAAAGTTACAAAAAAAATAAAAAAATCCTGGAAAAAAAACAAACATGTGCCACAGATGGTACCAATCAGTAAGCCCTTAAAATTGGCCCAGGAGACCCTGTTGGCTTGCACAAAATGGCAGCCCTCTACGTGCTTGCAAGGAGGATGCGAATCAATGCAGCAGGACAGCGCAGGAGAAGGGTCCAGGAGAGAGTCTTCAGAGTGCGCATCACAATGCTAGGACAGAATGAGGATTAGGTGTACGACAAGTATCGACTGAATAGTGCCATGATCATGCGCCTAATTGCAGACCTCGAACCACTACTGCAGCACCAGACACATCGGACCAATGCAATTCCTGCACACGTCCAGGTCCTATGCAGCCTGCACCTACTGGCCTCTGGAAGTTTCCAGGGGGTCATCGCCATAGCGGGAGGCGAATCGCAAAGCATACTCTCACGCTTCTTCCACAAATTCATTGATGCCATGCTGACAATGATACACACCCACAGCAGCTTCCCCACAACCCCACAGCAGTTGGACCGCAACAAACAGGCATTCTACCAGGTGGCCCATTTCCCCCATGTCATAGGATGCATCGACTGCACGCATGTCCCCTTCTGTCCACCCTCTGCCAATGAGAACATATTCTGTAACCGGAAGTCCTACCACTCTATCAACGTGCAGGTTGTGTGCGATGCCAAGCACATCATCACGGACCTAGTGGCACAATTTCTAGGGAGCACACACGACTCCTACATATTCAGACACAGTGGCATCCACAGGCGCCTACTCAACGAAGAATTTGGAGAGGGACTCCTGCTTGGTACGTACACATACCTCTTCCAAACATGAGCACCACACATGTATATACATCACCGTTGCTAAACCTTTGCTTCCATCTTGTAGGTGACAGTGCATACGCCCTGCGGGAATATATACTCACCACCTACATCAATCCACCAACACCACAGGAGCAACGATACAACGCGGGACACATAAGCACCAGGAATGTAACAGAGAGGACCTTTGGGATTCTGAAGAGTGGCTTTAGAATCTTACATAAGACTGGTGGTGCCTTGCAATACAAACCTGACCCCTGCTGCAGGATTGTAGCTGTATGTGCCATGCTACACAACATCGCAACCAGAAGGGGGATACCCATAGAGGTGGACAGGAATGACGACTACCGGGATGACCAACCACCCGCACAACACCAACAGGCACATGTCCCTAACACAGCTGAGGGGCAAAGGAGGCGGACATACATCACGCAACCTCATTTCTGACCCAGGTAAGAATTAGCCATGACGATTTCATTTGTGGTGCTACTGTTTAATGCACAGGAGCACTGAGGTATGTGCAGGCACACATGAAAGAAAATAAGAGCTCCCCAAAACAAGTGTAACAAAACATGCCCGTTGTATTCACGGGTGTGCTAGTGTCAAATAGGAGAGGACCCTGGTTACCCCACCATGGTCATGGATGGCTCTCAGTATGTCTAGTGGCGCCTGCCACGAACGCCCAGCCTCCTTTCAGGTGTCTCCTCCACCTCACCACGGCTTGTCCCTGTGGCTGTGGAACAGCGCGAACTGCGCCTCCTGGTGCTGGCCTCCGCCACGGAAAGACTGCTCACACTTGAGGCAGCCTCACTGCCGTCCTTCCCTCCCAATGCGCTACCACTGAACATACCGCTCTGCAGGTGTTACACTGCAGCAGTCACCTGGCCTAGGGCCTTCGCAACATCACCGCAAAAATGTCCCAGGTCCACCTGCAGTGACACTGAGCGGCGTGCCAAAACAGCAGTGCTGTTGCACAGCCTAGTGATGGCCTTCGTAGAGGCAGCGGACCAGAGCAAGTTCTGCCGGTGCCTCCTTCTCTCGCTGTCATGCCCTGCTCTCATGGCACTTGTGAGTTCCTGGATGTCCTACCTCAGGTTCCCATTACCCTCTGCCACCACAGTGGTCATGTCCCTCACTACCGCTGTCAGGGTACGCATTTCCTTAGCTAGGCGCGCTATGTGACTGCTGATGGTAGCCATGTGTCTCCCCTGCAGGCGCTGGACACGCAGCATCTGTTCCTCGATGCCATCATTTGGGGAGCTTGCATCTTCGCCTACATTCGGTTTACTGCGCAGAAACCTGCTGCGCAGTGGGACTCAGACACGTGCTGGTGGTGCTGCAGGCGGTGGGACGATTGTTGGACCTCGGCCCGATGGTGTTGCAGGTGTCTGACATGCATCCATCACCTGCATGGGTGGGACTTGTGCCCTGCGTCTCCGCTGTTTTGTTGCAGTTGGCGCAGCAGCAGGTTGTGGTGGTGGTGGTGGTGGTGGTGGTGGTATGGTTGCTGGTGGAGGTGGTGATGGCGTCTCTGCCAGAGTGTCGACGTCAGAATCAGCTGGTGTCTCTGAGATGATTAGCCGGCTGCTGTCATCGGAATCACCAGGAGATGCATCTGTGTGTGAAACAGTGCATGGTTAGTGGGATTGTTACTACTAAGGTGTATTTTCTTACATACATGTCCTGCTATGATTCACTAAATATAAGTCTATGTCTAGCTTCTACTGATGTTGTGAAATATGTTTTATTTTCTACCTGTACATGCACACCGGGCTGACATGACTACAACTCCCATGATGCACTACTGTTATGAGTGAAGAAGTGTGGTGCACTTCTGCATGCACACTGTGATCGTGCTGGGGGGTTGGGAATCGTTGTACGCAATGCTGAGTATGGGCACAGCCATGCATCTTACCTTGGGCACTTGTGGCTGCGCCAGAGGTGTCCATCTGTGTGACTCCCACGACGGCCTCTGGCTCGATGGTCCCTTCTACCAGTTTCTCCAGGGCAGTGTTTGCAGGCACTGTGGATGGTCCCCCTCCTGTTCCAGCTGCCTCCCGGAGCCTTTCAGCGATCCTCTCCTTGGCCCGCTTCCTGAGGTCGTCCCACCTCTTTTTTAAATCGTCTATGCTGCGGGGCATCACTCCCACCGCATTTACCCTCTCTCTGATGCGCAGCCATATGCGACGCTTTTCTGCCTCTGGCACCTTTAGGGACAGCTTCCCGAACAGCCGATCATGTTTGCTGCTCACCCCCTCGATCAGGTGCTCCAGTTCCCGGTCGGAGAACTTGTGCTTTCTCTTCCTCGCAGATTCAGCGCTGGCTGGTGCATCTTTGTCCATCCTGGTTGGGTAGGGTGGTAGTCCAGTCAGTAGTGAATCACTGGGCTCAGGCTGTCTCCAGTTCCTCCTCCTGTCAGCTCCTCTGGCGAGTGAATGAGGGTGGGGCTGCAGTACTTCCTGGTAGTGATGTCATAAGACAGTTCCCAGGGCGACCTGTTTTCAGCGATTTCGCTATTACCGATTTCGCTAATACCGATTTCGCTAATACCGAAATCGCTATTAGCTAATTCGGTAATACCGATGTCGCTTTTAGCTATTCGGTATTTGCGATACTCGCTTATGTTGTTTCGGTAAAAATTAGCGATTCCTTAATACCGATTCCTTATTTATCGCTATTAAGGATTCTCTTTTTGTAATGTTGATGCATGTGCACCCAAGTCTTTTATTGGGCACTTATAGATCACACCTTTTTCATGACTCACAGCACGCAACCTTAAAGTCTGTGGGAGGATAGGTTAAATATTCAATTAAGAGAGGAGGATCAGAACAACATACTCAATTTATAAGCTGTAGGGCTGAGGAAATCACAACTTTAATTTCAGTATAGTAGGAAATGGCATCATGGCATTAGTCCCCATTGAAACAGGAACAACAAAGCTATGCCCTAACAATAAGGGGCATATTTACAAGGAAATGTCGGAGCGTAGCACTGAGGCAAGTTTCACAGCACCGGGCTCCACCATTTCTAAAATGCAGGGATGCACCATATTTGCAATAATACTGCGCACCCCTGTGTTTTCCCTAGAGCAGGTGCTAACAATAGCTACCTAGCGCCTACACAGAAACCCTTGTGCTATAGTGTAAGGGGGCCTGTGTTGCAGGGAATGATTGTTTATGTGCAGGAAAGTGTCCCTTCCTGCACATAAACAATCAATAAGATGTCTTGCTCCTTCTATGTGTGCTGGGGAATGCAGCACACATAGAAAAAGTAAAAACGAGAAGAAATAAAGGTATTTCTCCTTGTTGCACCATTCTAACGCCTGCTATTGCATGGCATTAGTTTTGCACTGCCTCAGATTTACAAATCTTTGAAAATCTGGGGCAGCATCAAAAAGCAATGGGTGCTGTGCTGGAATGCCCACAGCAACACCAATTCCATGCCCGTGTGAAAGGGTGCCATATTTACAAAGCGGCGTTAAGCCACAAAAAGTAGCTCAGCGCCACTTTGTAGATATGGTGCAAGGCATTGCACCAACGAAAGATCAGTAAAAGTGGCGTCCTAGGGGTGCAATCCCCTTTTAAATATGCCCCTGAGTGTTGGGGATGTGTGCAACATGGGTGCAACATTGTTCACTTTCTGTGAGAATGTACAAGAGTGAAAGGATTCTGGTCAGCTGTTTGGGGAAAATGAAGGCCTATCTTGGGTTCAACATGTCCCCTTTCTGCAAATATGGCACGGTTTAAACATACCTCCACCACTGCAGAATTTACACACCATCTCAGGTGCTGGTATTCTACGCTGCTAGCAGTAGCTAATATTGGCATCCAAAGGCTCTGGAAAATGCCTACAGCCCCGATATATGACATGTCTGATAGACGTGGTCACCATGCCATCATGTGAGAGAATCATACACAGACCAAAGAACCATCTACCTAAATGTGAAGAGACATAGAGCTCTTTTATTTAGAGATCAATACATCATAAATATCCTATTACACAGTATAATAACTTTACATGCCATAAAACCACTACCTTCTTGTACCCATAAGACCCATAAGACGGAGTAAAGATTGTCCTTCATTTTGCACCCTGGCTGTGTTTAAGGAATGATAATTTGTTATATTGGGTGAGGATCACCCTTGCCCTTCCTATGTACATTCCTCTATGTTCATCTGAGCTTTCTTGGAGAGGTCAGGCTAGCAAGGAACTGAAGGAAAGGTAAAAGGTGCAAAGGAATTGCTATTGTTGCAGTCATGCTAGCGTGAAGTTATACCACGTTATTCCCGTCATTGTTCTGTGCTCTAGCCCTGTCCCCCCAGCAGGAATACGTTTTGGTTTGATATTAAATTCTTTCAGTCATGTCTATATCCATATAGCCACATGTGAATATATGGCTATTTTTAGATATATGCCTGAGTAATTAACATTATAATGTATGTACTACTAATTTTAATAAAGAATAATTGAGAGAAAAAAATATATTGTTGCAAGTCCCGCTGGCATGACGCAGCATGGCGTATAATATGGAGCCCAGGACGCGCGTCAGCGTGACCCCCTCAGTATACCTTGCAGGGTCCTTCTAAAGTTTAGTTACGCCGCTGATGCAAATATGTTTTTTGTTAAAGGTAAAAACGTATTTCTAGTTTGAGTATAGGCAGAATTGTACCATCCGCATCGGGCACAACAAAGACATTAGCGTTAAATACTTTAACACTCCATTCGCCCCCTTACCATGCAACCTGCTCGATCGAGATTAGGGAAAGGGAATTTCTAATGTTTTACCCATGGAGGAAAAAATCACACAGGAGAAGTTGCACGATTTATACTCTAGCCGAATTCTTCTCCTAGGTAGACATTCTGCGTGTGCACGTTGCACGTGTGTCCTCAGACCTGGGAATATAAAACCAAGGAAGGAAGATTTTAGAAACTTCTCCTTGAGTAGCCTTAAAAATCGGAAAGAGGCTACAAATATGGGAATCTTTCTGCCCGGGTATATTTCCAACTT
This sequence comes from Triturus cristatus, assembly GCF_964204655.1. Taxonomy (NCBI): domain Eukaryota; kingdom Metazoa; phylum Chordata; class Amphibia; order Caudata; family Salamandridae; genus Triturus; species Triturus cristatus. The sequence continues at coordinate 685,391,285 of NC_140588.1, forward strand.
GTTTCCCAAATCAATCAAATGAATACAATTGAATATAAGAAGAATCTATATGGCAAGAAACTGAGCGATTTAATGGAAATAAAATTAAAAAAACTGTGGAGCTGCTGAGGTCAGCTTTTGCGGGCTCACATATTGTACATCAAATGAAAGAAGCCACATTGAGACATTGAAAAGATGTAATACTGAGAAACTATTGTGCCAGGGGATTTTACCACTATTGTCACATACCAGTTGTAGGCCAACTACCTTTTATCCAAGACACAGAACAGAAAACAATTACGAGGGAAGAGCACAAAGCACACACAAAACACTTTCACGACGCTGCAAAATTCAATCTAAATCAATGAAAGGGAAACAAATGGACAAAAAGAACAGGCTGCTGCTGCTGGGAGGCAAAATAAAGCCGGTGTTCAAACGTTTCTGTATTTATTTAAAACACTGACCAGATGAAGAAATAATTTGCGGCTCCTACTGACAGCTGAAAATGTTTCCTTCAATCAAACGATATCAATGAGCTTTTAGTACTAAAGGCAAAAATCAGACAAAAGTAAAGCAAATGTACAGTCTGATCCTCAGCGCGAAACAATGTTGAAGAACCCTCTATTTCTGAAGTCTTGAGGGAAAATATTTAATTGACATCAATGAGTGATGCAGAAGAAGGCCAACGGCCATTGATCATAGCGACTGTTCTTTGAAAGAAGCTGAAAGAAGAATCACACTGTCACCTTGCACTCATATCCTGCACGAGAACACTACGGTGGCAGCTTCTAAAGCGCGAACTTTCTTAGTTTACTGCTTGAAAGGAATAGCAAACGAGTTCCAATTAAAAAACAAAACAGTGAATCAGGGGAACATCTCCCCAGTCCAGGAAACTAAATCTGCCTGTTAAATTAATGTCTGAAAAACTAAGAATAAACTTGCAGGGTCCCATTTCTGAAAGTATACTGCTGCTTTATCCAATAAGACATTACATGCAGTACTCCACAATTATTCCAAAATTGACCTAATCTACTCAAATGATGGCTTAAAATGATAGCCTGACAACACCGCTAGACCACACCAATAGCAAGTCTGGGAATTTGATATTACAAAAGCCGCAGCTCGAATTTATTATCTTGCTTGCATTAGTGTACAGCAGAATTCAGTTGCTGCTAGGTGCATAGGCGTAACATGGAATACAGTGTGAACATTATGAATACATTGTGATTGGAGCATTATGCACTTGATGAAAAGAATAGGAAGCCATGCACAATGAATAAGAAAGGTGAAGCAAAATATAATGGATGAATGGTGGAGTGGTAGAGAATGTCAGAGATTGCAACATGGTTAGAACAGATCCTTTGCATGATGTACCCCATGTCCAATCTGATTTTGCTGACTATGCAGCTCTGTGCACTTTAGCCTATCCAACCTGTTGCAAATTGCTTGTGCTCCCCCTTTTAACATAGTTAAATTGGTATTGCCATGATTAGCATATTTGATTTGCCTATAAATGGTACAAAGTTAAATGCCACTAGTGGACTGCAGGACCTATTGTGACATACTCTAAAGTGGCAGTGCCAACATGGCTTCAGGCTTACCATTACAGCTTAACTGTAGCAGGATAAAACTACAGTTTGGCCAGTCAAAATAAACCCTTTTGACAGGTTTGAACCTTTTGTTTTAAATAGTAACATGTCCTTTGTGGGTAAACCTTGTAACCCACAAGGTAGGTTGCATGTATTTAAAAGTCTGGCATGTAGAAAGTAATGTTAACATGTCATCACAGTACCCAAAAGCTATATTTGCTGTAGGAAGGCTGGATGGCCCATATGAAATCACTGGGAAGCAATATTGAATATTAATTCTACTATCTCCGGCTAGAGTCCAGCTAGAAACATGATTCAACAACTGTTTTGAATGTTTGTGAAATTAATGGTGAAGTCATATTTGTTTATAAATATTAAGGAAAAGTAATCTTTAGAAAGTTACCTTTTCCCTGCCCAAAACTCCCAAAGGTTCATTTACTTGAGCATTTCAATTATTGCACACTTCAGTTCAGTTCAGTTCAAGACCAAGTTTATTTGGACTCCACAGTCCTTAAACATATAAAAACTACATAAATACCATACATACAATCATAATTTGTTTTACATAAACTCATCATGTTAAAATTCATGATTTAAAATACTATACCATGTTTCAGACCTAGTAGTTGACTTTACATAGCATAAGTCAAGCCTTCCATTAACAACTCTGGTCGGGTTTCTTTAGATTTTATATAAACTCGCCCCAGGCGCTGGCAATTAATACACCAATTTACAATTCTGGATAAACATCCTTAAACCTTCATTTGAATCATATGTCTTATCTCAGCTGTGTGAACAGGGGGGCATAAAGATACTAGACAGCTTTCAAGTTTTCTTTTACTCTTTGCATAAACCTCCCCAGGGCACAGACTATATCGAAATTTTTTATTTCAGTTAAAAATTCTGCTGCCTGTGGCCTATTAGTTATACTATACTTTTTAAAAAGTGGACATACAATCTCCTTCCGTAACTCTAAAACCATATAACAATCAAATAAAATATGTAAAATATCACATGTTGTACCCAGGAGACAGTTGCATTTCCCATTACTACCGATCATTAGTCTTTTTGTCTCATTATTACGATAGCAAGGGTTGACACCGATTCTCAGCCTTAAAACTTCACTTCTCAAGCTATGACAGGGCAACCTATCAATATAGGGAAAATGAGCAGCATTTTGCCACGACAAGGCCATAAAGCATACCGATTTTTTTCCCCATGAGGTACTCCTGGTCCTGGGCACAAGATAATTCTTTTCCCAGGCACCTAAGTTCCCTCCTCTCAACTTCAATTTGTAATGTCAAGGTTCTAATTTTGAGACTCAACACTCTACCTGCTTTAATAATACAGTCTCTAACCCCTTTAGCCCATGATAGATCACTCTTCAAAATCTCGTTTCTGCACCAATGGGAAACTTTATTTACACCTTTGAATCCCTGACGCTGCCAAAATCTTACTAGGGCCATACAGGCTGTTATGCTCCATGAAGTAATATCTGTTTCGAGCCTCACTGCCTGCACCACTGAGGTCTTAGGCAGCAAAAATACATTTTTCAGGGCTTTTCCTTCCTCAACATCCCAGCTACGTCTACCACTCAGATAAAATAATTCTGCCCCATAAAGGAATTGGGGTGGAACCATGGCTACATAGGCCTTTAAAACTGGTCTGTCTGACTTTACCCCATAAACTCCGTTGAATTTCTTTAGGCCACTAACCAAAGCTGATACTAATGCTTCGAAGTGGGTGGCCTAGTTCAGATTTTTCTGAAACCACATGCCCAGATACCTGTATTCATCCACTATTTCTAATTTTGTGGAGCCCAAAAACCAGTTAAACCTTAATTTCCTTTTTCCCATTTCTTGTGTCTTTGTTTTATCCATGTTAACTATTAGTTTTTTAAGCATACAGTATTCATTAAATCTACTCAACTTTCTTTGTGACCCAATCTCAGTTTGGTCTATTATAACCAAATCATCTACATATAAAAGGTATGCAATATGTCTCCCATCGACCTTTGGGCTGGCCCCCCTTTCTTTACTTAGAACCAAGGGCAGGTCCGCAAGAAATAGTGAAAAAAGGAGAGGGGCCAATACACACCCCTGTCGCAATCCATTGCCAATTTCAATCTTCTGAGATAGACTTCCCTCTGTGTTCAGTATTGCACACTTAGTTAATGGCCCTGAATGAGGTCTGAACACTCCTCCCAGAGAAGAGACAAAGGCCTGTGTGTGTGAGGTGTTTTGTTACTCTGGTAGGATGAATATTTGGGCGGTGCCCAGGAACTTCATTTTCTTCAAATGGGTCTCCCAGGTCACTGTTTGATAATGCAGGGACAGGCCTCTTCTTTTGCTCCTCCAGCAGACAGGCGCCAACCTAAGTGGGAGGTGAGCTGCCCTTAAACTGGTTTCGAGTGACCACAAAGAAGGGGCAGCTCATTAAACTGGCCACACCTCTGGGTGGGCACACAGACTCTGCAAAGAGAAGAAGGGACTGGCAGGAGAGAAGACATGAACTGCCGTAAACGTGGGCCTGGTTACCCCTGGGAACCTTTCATTGGTTAGGGATTCCAACCCACAACCTTGTGCCAGACATAAACTGGCATCACCTCTCAACATCATTAGAACATTACTGGACTTGAGAAATCTCAAAAGATAGCTGAACCTGTTGTCTGTGAACTCAGAGGATCCCTGAAGGACTGGATCTCCTCCCTCTTGTACTCCAGACAATGAACTGGACTCCAGCGGTCATATGCTTTCCCTCCTTCTCAAGCTTTATGAACAGAGAGAGCTACAAGAGGCCATTTCCTGATATTGCCCAATTAACCAGTTCCAACTGGATTTGCCCTGGACCCTGCTGTTTGCCTTTGCTGAAGTGAGTCCTGATCCCCAAATATTGTTCCTGAGATCCTGGAACATTAGTCTCTTTTTGGCTAGACTTTTACAACCACTAAAATCCTGAAAACATTTTCAATTGCAACACCTCCTTAGGACAGAGACGAACCTGCAATGTCGATCCACCCAAGATGCATGTCTGCTGGGCTTCCTTACAGCAATAGGTATGGTTCAGCAAGGCCTCACAGAAAATGTATTCTGCCTCCTGAAGCCCTCTTCAGCTACACAATGTAGCATTGCCCTACTGAAGGTTTCTGAACTCTGGGGGGAAAAAAATCAGCGTGAGCGTAGAAATCTTGACTGAGCAAAGGTGGCAAAGGTATCCGGTTAATAAAAAAGACTTTCCTGGGAGGGAAATTAAAATGTGTCTAGCTCTGAGCTTTCTCATCAAAAACAAAAGGCTTCACCAAGACCTCACCAATGGCTAGCCAACTTGGTGGAGACCTCTTCAGCTACAGCCTACTGCCTTGCCCCGCCGAAGATTTTGCACTTCCATTTTTAAAACTTAGTCCCAAGGTAAAACATCCGACTAGGTGTAACCTGGTTTTCTGTATATGACCCGTGTGCCATCATAGTAGGCCTCACATTGCATGTAGGTTTTTGTCTACTGCGACCAGTTCAGCATGCTTGGTACTTAACCCTTTTTGGTCCTATTTTTAGCTAAAACTTTAAAAATGCATATCTCCAGTTTCCCTTAATGGATTGTAATGAATTCGGTGTCATTTTATTTATTGATTATTTACAGATGTAAAAACAAAGCAGAGTTAAGCAAATTTTGTTGGGATATTGTGTGCTTTCTGCATCAAATATTGTGGAGTAAAATAAATAGAGGTACAACCTTACTTCATTCAGTCATATGCAAATAAATAATTCCTAAGAGAACTGTGTGGAATTGTTAGTGAGCATTTACCAAAATGGTACAACTCTGGTTTCTAGCTCTGTTGTCCACCACAAAAAATGTGCAAAATAATCATCTCTTTTTTCTTGGCACCAGAGAATATTCTTTTCCCCTTCTTGGTACCTAAGAACTACTACCTAGAACACACAGTCACACACTGTGCTTCAGTGCTGCTCAGGCGTTTGTTTCCTTGGCATGGGCATTAATTATTAATTCTACTTATGAGTTTAATTTGACTGATGTTGGAATTCTCTATGACTTCATTGGTTATTTCAAAAAGGTTCCAAATAAAACCAACAGAGCCTGGAAGAAACAGGAACATGTCAGCTGTGGCTATGCTCACTGATGAAAGCATGAGAGTTATTGTCTAGTTGTAAAGGATTCTCTGTCATTTCTATCTCATATGCCACAACTAGAATGTATAGCCTGACAATGTAACAGGAAGCATATTTTTAAGTGTGTGGATCACAAGATATAAGCCTTCCTACTGCCTCAGTACCCAAAATCCCAGAACCGACAAGCTATAGTCTCTCGTTCGTTCTCCTACATAATCACGAAGCTACAATTGATTAGACAACCCAGAACACAACACTCTCGACTCTCTCAGGAATTGCTGTAGCAAGACGTACCCTTTCGCTCACTCACTAGCACTAACTATCGTGCTCTATAATGCAGTATATGAAACACAGAAGCAGCAGCAGAACACATAGACCTAAAACAGTTAGCATGGTAGCAAGTCCATAGACTATGAAAGGGGAAATCATCGTATACAGACAGTGGAAAAAGGACTATAAAGCCTAACCACTCTCCTCTTGGCTAGAAGAAGTTTTATTATATAAAGGAGGAGCTCTGGGCTTTGTCAGCAGACCCCATACCTTAGTGCCTAGACTGTAGTTTTTACATCATAGGAACTGCAGAGCTCTTCTCCTTGGAAAGATCTCTCTCCAAGTGTGTGGTAAACCAACATCCCATTATATCAAAGTATGGGTTTCCAGCTGTGTAGCATGTTTTGTCTAAGTGCTAGGGACTATCCAGAACAGAATAACAAGGGGCATTGTTTATCAACCTTGCACAGTGTGCTCAGACTAAACAGCAGGAACAGGCAGAGAACATAGAAAGCAAACAGTTCTCATGTGAAAGGCACAAACAGAATCTTGCACAATAAAGTAATGTAGTAACGTGCACAAAAGCAGCATCATGGCAGCAGAGCTCATGCTAACTTGGCAATTTTGACAATGACCCTAACGGCCATGCTACAGAGGTTTTGGAGAATTTGTTAAATTATGACACCATAGGATACCTGGTGCATCAGTTGCATACACTTATGCCTGGTGGTATAACTTCCTACCCTGTTCACAATACTTCTGCCTGCATTCTCATGTATCTCGATTTGTCATTATATTCCTGTATCGTCTACATGATATGAATATCTTTTGCCCACTAAAGAAACACCAAGACATTTCATTGCAGTCTTTGCTAGATGGGCAGTGAGAGATGATGCACTGTTACCATTTGACTTCACCAAACAACAAAATATAAGCAGTGTATGAATTTCACATATCAAGGAGGAGTCTTTTTTTTTGCATAAACATCATTTTCTTCATATATTTGTTTTAGAGATACTCTTCCATTGCCAAGCTCTAGAGAACAGTCAAGGGATGGGGAGTAACCTCAAACCAGAAAGTAATCTCAATTGAGCTCCAGAAATCTGCAATTTTTCATCAACAAGCTACTTATGTTTTGTAGCAGCATGACAGCCTGTCTCATTCTCATATAGTAACTGAGATCATCCAGGTTTAAGGGAAATGGTTTCTATAGAGTGTTAAGATCTAAAGGCAAAAAAGAGTTAGGGAAAGGTGGGTAGGGGATGAGAAACCAGAGGGGACAAGCTAGTTAGTGATGCAAAACATTTAAAATCTGGAGTGTTTTAAGTGAATCCTAAGAGTGACTTATTGCTTCTGTGCATCTCGGTGGCATAGAGAAATTTACCTTACTTAGTCTTAAGGAACAAGAAGTAAATTTTTGTTACTGTGATTTTGGCTATAGAGAGATCCTAAGTTCCAATCTAGCATAGACATATTGAAGGATGGTACTTGGGAGACTGCCATAATAAAATGTTTTGGGCATTATTGTAGACTGCCTTGTATTTTTAAAGTTCGTCTCTAAAGGCCTAATTTATTAGGATTGGGTGTTGGGCAGCACAGCAAGCCACCTTGCTGCACTCCCCTAAGTCAAAGTGAAAGGGCAGGAATCATATAATTCAGTGCATTCCTGTCTTTTCCCCCAGCTCTGGCACCATTTCGGCAACTTAGCACCAATGCAAGGTGCCTGTGTTGTTGGCAGGATTGTTTTTGTGAAGAAAGGGGCACCTTCCTGCACAAAAACAATCCTAGGAAGCTTTTATATTTTTTTCTATGTGTGCCGAAAAATGCAGCACACATGGAAAGAGGATAAAATGAGTGGAAATAATGTTATTTCTCATTGTTGCACCTCTCATGGAAAGGCGTAAGGTGTTGGTGCATCCCCAGCTTTACATGGTTTTATAATTCTTGGAAAGTGTCAAAATCCATGGGTGTTCCATGGTCACCCACTGCAATTCCCATGGAATGCCTCCCTAACACAGAGTAAGTCAATGCAGCCATTTGCGCTGCCATGCCTCAGTCCATATCTATGAGGACATTCAAAGCCACACGAAGTGGCTTTGCATGACCTCATAAATATGATTTTGTGACCTCCACCACTAGAGTGCCACAAAAAGTGATGCTACGACAGCACGTGGAATCATAAGACATTTCCCACCAGAGGCATAACATCCAATGTGTGTGTGTAAATGTGTTTTTTGCAGGCGCAACCGAATGTAGTAATTACCCATGTTTTTTCCAACATAAAGTTTATTTCTTAAGTGCTTTTTTTCAATTTCATAAAGTTCTGATTTGAAATCAGATTGGCAAGTGCCCAGCAGTGAGTTAAACATGGTGAACACCAGTATCTTTCTGTAGTTATTTAAAAATGAAATGCTAATGGCAGGGTTTCTTTTGCAATGTGGTGATCCATATTTTTACACAAAAGTTCCCTTCATGGGATAGTGGAAAATAATCATTCATAAAAATTTGTAGTAAATAATCATGCAACAGTATTCCATACGAATTCATAATAATGAAGTTCATCCACGTAAAATACAGACAGGTCATCACATCAGCCAAGCAAAGCATTATACCAACACCATCAAGGAAGTCACCAACAAAAACAGAACACTTAAGGATGTATTCATTCCTTGATATACCCACCTTCCTACTCTCCACAGGCAAGAGAAAGCCATCAACTTCTTCTTCTGTGAAAAAAATAAGCAAGGTCCTACAGCAGATCACTAACACCAAGTCTGCTTCTCTTCTCACAATAGGCAGTATCAGACCACAGGAGGTAGCCCATAAACCACAGTGAGACTGGGGCAGTACATGATATCAGACAACAATGTCTCAACGTGGAATTCAGTGGAAGGACAAGTAATTCAAAGGTGAGCTGTATGTTACAGTATCAGAGGAATGAATCCATACACAGAGGACAACAGGAGACCAAGTTAGTAGGAAAGAGTTGTATTTTCAACAAATGATGAACATATTGCGTCATATGTACATATCATATAGGTTTAAAAAGCACTGCGTGACACTTAGTGAAAGTGTAACCGAAAAAAATACTGTGCACAAGTGCTCGTGGAGTTGGTGACGGCGCAAGTGACACATAAAGTGGTATATACAGCGGTGAAACGGCGCAACAAGGAGAACAATGGTATTTTGAATATGCCAAAGTTAGGGCATTTACACAGTAAATGTATGGGAATTCAAAGGACAGTAAAGCAAATGCCCATGTTTGTAAATGCGCCAACAGTAACGCTGTTGAAGTCGACGGCGTTTCGGCCCGTAACACTCAGGGCCATCATCAGGACTGGTTACACATATTTTGAACAGTGTCGCATGGAAGGGGCGAGCCAGGTGAATCGGCAATGCTGGACCCCGTGTGGAGTCAGACGGGTCCGGGGAAGTCCAGGTCCTTCGGAAAGGGCGAGCCGAATGAAACGGCAACGCTGGACCACGTGACGTAAGAAGGGTCCGTGGTAGTTCACATTCGGGAGGGAAGCGGAGAGCAATCAATGAGGAAGATTTTGGCGAGGCGAGTGAATCACCGAGAGGGGGTCCGTGAAGAGGGGCGTGCCGGTATGAATCAGGCAGAGATTCATACCGGCACGCCCCTCTTACGGGCCGAAACGCCGTCGACTTCAACAGCGTTACTGTTGGCGCATTTACAAACATGGGCATTTGCTTTACTGTCCTTTGAATTCCCATACATTTACTGTGTAAATGCCCTAACTTTGGCATATTCAAAATACCATTGTTCTCCTTGTTGCGCCGTTTCACCGCTGTATATACCACTTTATGTGTCACTTGCGCCGTCACCAACTCCACGAGCGCTTGTGCACAGTATTTTTTTCGGTTACACTTTCACTAAGTGTCACGCAGTGCTTTTTAAACCTATATGATATGTACATATGACGCAATATGTTCATCATTTGTTGAAAATACAACTCTTTCCTACTAACTTGGTCTCCTGTTGTCCTCTGTGTATGGATTAATTCCTCTGATACTGTAACATACAGCTCACCTTTGAATTACTTGTCCTTCCACTGAATTCCACGTTGAGACATTGTTGTCTGATATCTTCTCTTCTCACAATGGCCATGCTTCACAGCCCATTCTCTCACAGGTCTCATTGACCCCTCATGCCAGTTCCCATAAAGATTACGTTTTGCCCTTGCCCCAAATCAAAGCTTTCTCAAGGACAGCTCATTCACTCCGATGCACAATTGTGAAAACCTGCCTTACTCAAGACATCTTTCCAGAAGCTCTTAAGACAGTCCAGATCCCCCCAATTCTAAAGGATGCTACATTAGACCTTACGACCTCCCTACTTACCCACTACTCACTTACCATTTATGGAAAGATCATTGAAAAAACAGTCTACACTCAACTCCAGAATCACATCAAAAGTACTGAGAGCCTGACTAACAATCTGGCTTCAGATCACACTGCAGCATGAAGACCGTTACCTTACACTTCATAAAGAATGTCCTTCTGACCATAGATGAAGTAGACCACTGCCTCCTGATGTTGACAGAACCCGCAGCTGCCTTCAAAACTGTCGACCATCCAACCCTCATCCAAACCTTGGAGACTCAAATTGGATTCAATGGCAATGTTCTTCACTGGTTCTCCTTTTACCATTCCAACTGACACCAGTTTGTGGACACCTCCTCCTGCCAAAATATTTCTATTACATGTAGAGTCCCTCAGAGCTCCATACCACTTCCTGTCATCTCCAACATCTGCATGGCAACCCTGGAGAGATTACTCACAGATAACAACATCAGGTTTCACCAATATGCTTATGATGCAAAACATACCTGAAAATGTTTTCTGCTTTAGACATCCAGTGCCTCAAACATTGCCTTCATCTGATCCAAGCATGGTTATCCTGCAGCTACCTGAAGCTTAATCCAAGCAAGGCAGGATTACTGTCATTTGCCAAAAGCAACAAGCAAGAAGTAGTACTAACCTCGTACAATGATAAAACCCTTTATGGGTTTGACCCCCAACTTTCACTGAATACTAAATCACTTGGATTTACCTTGGACATCAACCTCATCCTCGAGTGACACATTGAAAACAAAAATGAAAAAAATGGTCCGCTACCAGCTCTCTCTTCCAGAGAAAGTAAAACCATTTCAAAGTAACATCAGAACTGTTGATTAGGCCCTTATACTTATGCATCTTGATGGTAGCAAAACTCTGCTCCAGGGCCTCCCAGACTCCACACTGGTACCCCCTAAGAGAATCCAACACACAGCAGCACATCTCACCCAGTACCAGAAGGAAAATGATCACATCACAACCCTCCTGATATAACTTGATGGGTTACCCTTGTCAGCCCTCACCATCTTTAAATCATTTGCAAAGCCATCAACCCATCATGACAGGTGCCCAGATTATTTTTGGGGCAAGCAGATACCATCTGAGGTGACGTTTGACATACCTGCAGCCAGGCCATCATCAGGCTGAAACAAAGGAGACTCTGCAAATATTCAATAGTACTCAATCAATCAATCAATCGGGGAATTGTAAGCGTGCTACTCACCCGCGAGGGTCTCAAGGCGCTGGGGGGGTGGGGGGGGGGGTCGGCAGATTTATTTAGCCGAAGAGCCATGTCTTGAGTGTCTTCCTGAAGGTGTTCAGTGAGGGGGCGCGTCTGATGTCTTCCTGTAGCTCGTTCCAGGTCTTAGCTGCAATGTGAGAGAAGGATCTTCCACCTGCTCTAGCTCTGCGGATGCGCAGGGTTTCGGCCAGTGCTAGGTTGGAAGATCGGAGGTTGCTTTTGGGTACGTGAAATTTGATTCTGTCGTTGAGATATTTGGGTCCGTTGTTGTGTAGGCATTTGTAGGCGTATTACTCCAAGCTTTACCTCTGATGAATTGGAAAATTTCTCACAGTCACCACCAGACTTTCCGTTATTTAACTCTCACTAATCCAAGAGACAAGACTTTGTATGCTGTGGCCTATTTACTCTTCCAAAGATTCTGGAATCTATATTGGCTCTCATGGAACACTACATGGATAATTCAGATCAGACCTTGGAAACCCAAACTGGAATCCTCCAATATTTAGTAGACAAAAGAGGAAAAAACAACTTAATCAAAATCAACAATTTCCATCAAGGAAACCAGAAAAAGCAGATGAAGACATTTTACAAAGTTTGACACTTGAACCCACCTGAACGCCACCTGAACCCTACCCACCAGTAAAGATTCAAAGGGCGATGCAGACCAGTAGGACCATTGAAAGCAAAGACAGAATCAAGGAGCCATTCGATGACAAAATCTATTCCCTACAGAAATTATTGAAGGAGCACTGAATAGAAATCAATACATAAGAAGGTATCTCATTTTTTCCAATCTTTGACCAGAATAGAAGTCAAGACCTAATAAATCAAACACTAGGTAAAGAAGAAATACTCACTCTTGGATCTCGGACTAAAATAGAGCTTGGACTACAGTTAAAACATAAGGAAAAGAGAAATAAAAGTCAGAGTAAAGGTAATAAGAAAAGAGTAAAGCGAAGACTTTCTAAACGATCAACAATGAAAATAAAATGTCCACACTCTTCATCCCAAGAAGGGAAAACGGTGGTCAATGTACAACTTTTAAACTCTCCAGAATCTGTTTTAATAAAAGACCAGTTACAACTTTCATATGATAGTAAAGATCTTTCAAAGCAGTTAAATCCTCTCACACCAAACTTCACCAAAGATCGTTTTCTTGTAAATATCCTACGCAAAGAAGGCCATTCTTCCACAGGAAACCTAAGTGAAAATGAGAAGCTGACTGCCTCTTGTATTTTAGAACTAACTGGTCTATTTCCTGTAGGAAAAGTCCCTCTAAACCATGAGAGAAAAGTAAACCTGTTACAGAAAATAGATTTACTCCAATCTTGAACACCTTCTAAAATAAAACTAGTGGTCTTTAAATCTCAGTCCATGGTGGCAAAAGTTGAATTCTGGTCGAATGTGATGCCTTCTATTATACTGAAAGAGAGGGAGACCCTTCATAAAGATGGGTTTGATGTGGTTGAAATTGAGGATAATGCAACGTGCCATAAAAATCAAAAGGAAAGGGTTGACTCCAAGATCTTTTTTCATAGCCATTCTTTCCATAGCTCAGGAGCCCAAACAAATGCTCCTGAGGGATTGTTAATTATCTTCATAAAAAACAGAGAGCGACAAATTTTGGATCAAACCCCAAAGAATCCTAGGATCCATCCTCAGGAACATTATTGGTCATGGATATCCAGAAACTTGAACTGTAATAAGCAGGGCAAGGCAAAGAACCTTCCCTTTTGGCAGAACTCTAAGTATTGCATCCTGGAACATAGCCAAGAAAGACCCTGGAAAATTAGCTTTGATCCTGGAAAACTCCCTGGTGATAGTGACTCTGAAAGAAACACGGGTCTTAGCAACCTTCAATCAAAAAGATTATTTAGTATAAGATCTCCCAGCAGAGGATGTGAGAAGGGGTCATACAAAAGGAGATCTTGAAATCCTATTGAAGGAAGATGTATTCTAGGATCAGGAAGTAGTCAACATGTGTCTTCCTAATACCCAATGTATAAAGATCAAGTATTGGAAAGAAAGCCCGAACTCTATTCATGACCTCCTTATCTTTAATGTTTACATCCTCCAGGGTCCTCAAACAGTCATCTAAAGATGAACACATTCGCCAAAATCGATCTTGTCATAGAATCCATTCGTTTTCCGTCGGTAATGATAATGGGGACTTCAACAGAAAAATCTCGAACACCTTACTGACTGAATGGGGAACTCAAGCTCCCAAGGAAATGCTGTCAATTCCTTCACCGTTATTTACCATAAAAGGGAAAGCTGATAAAAGAGGGAAAATGCTTGTCGCCTCAGTGATTGCATTCAATGTACTCATATTAAATGGAAGAATAAAGGGCGATATCCCTGCAGCTTACACCAGAAAGGGGGCTTTTAGTTCCTTCATCCTTGATTACTTAATTTGCAGTTTGGACCTCATCGGAAAAATGGAAGACCTCGACTGTTAAAAATACAAAAGAAAGTGACCATGCAATTTTGTCCTTGGGAACTGAGATCCCTATTCAATCCACCAATGTGTGATCTCTAATTTATCAAAATGGAACCGAAGAAACAGAACTGAAAAAGGGGTGGATAAAATGGAACTCCAATGCAATTGCTAAAATAAATACTGCAATCATTTCTTCACAACTGATCGTTGGAACATTAGTAACTGACCCGATAACATTTTATGAGGATACCATATTCAAGATTGTGGCCTTTTTGACCGGTCATACAACTAGGCGTGGCAAGCATAGAGGATATTTAGCCTTAAAGTGTCCAGGCTGCGTAATACCTAACTTAAATAATCTGATCAGACTGAAATTTTTAAAATATACTGGGGCCAAATAGAAGGAGATCGCAAAGTTTAAAAAAAACTGTGCCAACGGCAAAGGGAGAAAATCCATTGTGCACAAAAAGATAAAAACTTAGTGGATATTCAAAATGCAGTAATCCGAAAAAATAGTAAGGAATTCTGGAGGATAATAGAAATAGAAACATGCACAAGAAAACCTCTCAATCCCTCTCCAGTATCCCCTTCCGAGTGAGAAAAGTACCTATTTGACCTCTACAAACCAAACCCTCACGGCTTGGAAAACAATCTTGGTCCACAAAAGAGGAAAAGCTCCAAGATGCTTTAGCACCAACTACGAAAGATATAGCCCATCATATAAAGGCCGCAAGATCATCTGCAACAATAGGCCCAGATAAAATCCAGATTAAAGTACTCCAAAGAAATCCCAACGATTAGAGCAAATTTTTAGCCCCCCTTATTCTACCACTGTTTTTCCACAGGGAGAATCCCAAAATCATGGCAGGGGAGTATTGTGGTCTCCATCTTAAAAAAGGATTCCCGGTTTATGCCTAATAATTATCAACAGATAGTCCTACTGGACGCTACCGGGAAGATCTTTGCTGCGTGCATGCTGGATCACCTGAATGACAAGGCATTCTCTACAGGAGTGATACCAATGACTCAGGATGGTTTTTGTCCAAAGCACTCTGTAACAGACAATATTGCAGCCATGAATATAGTAATAGATAAATATGTAGTATCAAAGCAGCAGGTTGTATACTGTGTTTTCCCACTGCCTTTGATCGCGTAGATAGGCCAACACTTTGGACTGTTAGTGAAGCTTGAAATACCTAACGACCTATTCACTATAATTATATCATTACACTCTGCAACATAGTGTAAAGTCCAAATGGGTGGAGAAAAGGGATTGACAGGATTAATCCCTATGAGGAATGGAATAAAGAAAGGCTTCATTTTAGCCCCCATTTTATTTTCCCTTTATATAAGTGACCTCCTAGAGTGTTTTCCAATAATTAATCATTTTCCCGCCAAAAATAGCTTCAAGTACATTTACATTTTAATGTACGCCGATGATGTAGTAATCATGGATCTCACTCCCATAGGCCTACAAAGAAACTTAAATGCTTTAAATTGTTATGCTAAAGAAAATGTCCTTATTCCAAATATTTCTAACACAAAAGTCGTTCCCTTTAGAGGGAGAAAGCAATTTCTCCACTTTAACTGGACACTAGATGATAAGCCACTATAAAGAGAAGGACTAAAACTTAAAAACTCATACGCTTCTGAATACCTGCTCTACTTGCTCAAAGTGGCACTATAAATTCCTACAATCAGTAGTCAGGCAAAAAAGGGGGAAAAAAAGGAAAAATGATGATTTTCTTAATACTTCCCCCACACACTTTGCAGAGTCTTGCTTCATCATAGTATCGCATATAACGTCCAGGTGCAGACCAACACACTGGACGGAGCGCAAAATTCTTTTTAGAAAAAAATATATACAGTGATGAGGAGAGTGAAGAATAAAGAGGAAAATTGTTCCCTCAAGAAGGGATCATGGAGTGGAAAGAAAAAATTCAAAGTTAAAACTATCTGAGAGAACACCAGCGGTTTACCTTTATTCTTGGTCACCCCCTGACAGAATTAAAAGATCTGTAGGATGTACCGGGGAGATCAGTAGCCCTATATCCAATTTGCAAATAGCAACATGTTTTGGCCTATTTAAATGCCCCCAAAGTGTTACGGCGGCCTTCGTCAGGGTGTTGATTCCTTTTTGGATAATGGTCTTAGCCCTCAATTGGTTCTCCAAATCAATAGAGTAGGATAGCCTCCAATTTCCTTTCTACGCCTTTTACATAGAGGAAGTCAATTACCGAGTTTCACAGCAAGTTGCTGGACCTGGGACCGTCGTGGGACCATGATCTATTCGTCACACTTACTCCGAGATCAACAAGAGTCCTCGTCCCTTCAGAGTCCACCGACGATCGTCGGTGGACTCTCACGAGGATGAGGACTAGAATAGATCAACTTCCTGTTTGCTGAGCTCTTTTAGACATTGTCCACCTTCACCCTCACTGTTAACATTGGCTTCAGCTTACATATCAGACCTGCAACTACTATATCAAGTACCATCAATCTCCTAAAACTGCAAGGAATGGTATTTCAATGTATAATGCTCCCATCATGACTACCATTTTGTCTTCTCCATACAATTCTGTAAGTAACCACTGCGATTGTTTAGCTATTGATTAGAATGGTTGATCACATGTCACCAGATGAGTCTGATTAGGATTAATTGTGGCCAGTGTGCGCTCTAGCATATCAAAGAAGTGGCATATCATAGAAGGAGAATGTATTGTATTGACTCATCTAATAAAGGTAGCAATACACTATGACTTTTTGTGACAGAACCACTTCTGCTGGAGTGGAAAGTAGTCCAACTGGTGTGGCTTATGTTGGTTAGATTACGTAGATCAAGAGTTTAAAACATCTTCAGCCATTCATCTGAAATAGGTTCATTATGAATAGGAGGAGGCTGGAAGGGATTGATAATAATTAAAGGTACATTTGGCCGTTTTTTGTCGCTGTATATAGTAACTGCAAATACCACTCTGGTCAGGATGAAGTACATTTATTTGTCCACTCATTTTCTTAAACTTTTAAGTAAGATAATATATATTGTGCATCTGATTTCCTCTGTATCAGAGATGTGACTATTCCATTGAATGACTGAGTGGATGAAGATGACAAGGGATTGCCATCAATATTTTCTATTCCACCAGAAGAGAAAGTGGAGAGTTGAAGGCCTGTTGTTCACACAACACTGCCATTGCAGAATTGCGTACATTGTTTGTTAGTTATTGTTGCTGACATTTCTTAAACATGCTCATATGACACGCATGCACCCAGTTTGTGCAGTTTGTGAACTAATTCCCATTTTTTAGCTTTTGCATGCACCATTAATCCAATATAAAGAGGTAGGGGGATTTATTTATTTTTGGGGCTGTTATATTGATGATTGCTTAATTATTTGGACAGGCCACATAGACAAACTTGATGGATTTTGTGAATATCTTAACAACACTGAAACTAACATCAAATTTACACACCAGTTTTATAAAGAGAAAATAATATTCTTAGATATGGAATTTTACATAAAGGATGATCAGATAGAGAGTAGACTATACCACAAACCGACGTCTTGCAACACCATTTTACATGCATTTAGTGCACATCCTAGACAACAAATACAGGCAGTATCATGTAGGGAACCATGGTATGAATGTGAAATTTAACAGGAGAGGTTACGACTCACATACACGATAAAAGCGAAGAATAGATAAACCAACATGATACTCTGAAGGATACTGTAGGTAGGAAGGGTTAAACGAAGACAGAGGTTACTCGCCTTATCACTGAGTACACTACATTATCCCGCAAATTTACAAATAGCATGAGACAACACTGGCATATTCTCCAGGCAGACAAAACACTAGAAAAGTTTATTTACACCAGACCAGTGATTACCTTTCGAAGGGGTTGATCCAAGAGAAAGCTACCTAGCCCTAGTTATCCTATACCAAGAAAATAGGAATATTGGATGAACACATACATGCTGAGTTTCCACAAATGTGGACGTTGTGGGGTATGTAAATGTGCAATGGACAAGAAAAAAGCATTTGAGGGGTGGAACAATAGAACGCATACAATACGGTCTATTATTTATTGCAACAGCAAATATGTAGTATATATCATAGAAAGCAAGTGTGGTCAGAAATATGTGGGCAGCACCATTAGAACATCAAATGAGAGAATTACTGAACATTTGAGGGCTGTGAAACAGAATGACACCCGCTACTTGATAGCGGTACATATATCCGAGTGTCCAGCACAAAAAGGATATCACACACTTACATTTTCTGTTATTGACACAATTCCCATGAACCTACAAGGAGGCAACAGGGAACTTATCCGGCGTAGAAGGGAAGTGATGTAGATATTACACCTTCAAAGTATGGAGAGGGGCCTAAACACAGACCGTGATCTGAAATATTTCTTAGGTGATTGCTGATTTAGAGGAGAGAAAAAATATATGATTTCATTACCATGCAAACAACCCTCTAAGATTCTGACTGTCACCCCAATTGAAGCAGAATATATACCATGAATGTATTTATCTAACTGTAAAGATATAAGGCCTATGTGTTAACATACAGCCATCAATTCCCTGTTTTTTCACAGGTAAATTTTTGTATATATTGTACATATGTAAAATGAGGTATACAACTGTAACTGATATGAATTGTTAAATCTGTTGTTATCACAATTATAATCTTGAACTTATAAGAAAAAGTTCTATGATATTGAACTATGGGATTACTAAAGTATATATCTCTCTGACCGCTAATAATCTAATACCAAGACGTTATACCAAGAAGAAAGCGATTAAAATGTTAGATCGTTATTATAGACTTGTTAGATAACAATCCTTCATGTAACAATGCTGTATAAATTGGATTGAGTGTCTAACCTCTGCATACATTGCATGGGTTACAGTAGGAATGCTTCAACACGTAATCAATAGCATATAATTGACTATAAAACTCATGCTTCGCATCTGCGGTGACGGTAGATGGGACGTATGTTCGTCCCACGAACTTCAATAAATCTCATGCAGATTAGGATGTTCTGTTTAATTTAACACACTATTCCAAGATGACACTTACATATCTATTCCCGAAAAAGAGATCAGATGAACACTATTGGTCCGTTTTCCATGTCTACTAAGTTGGATGTAAAAAGAAGCCATAGTAAGATGTGAGCTCAGACAAATTCAGACTCATCACAACGAAGTGTAGCCAATTCCTCTTACTAGTAAGGCTTTGAATCCCACTAGTTCAGACAGTTATTCACAAAACTACGAGGATATCATTTTAAGATTTACCCAATCGCATTAGAATCCTGAACACGGTTGGGAATAGAAGGATACTGCATATCAAGCAGTATGACTCTTGTACTTCGGGAGCCTTTGACAGATTGACCCACACGGAAGGGTAACCTTCCTAATAAATATATGGATGGACTGGGACAGAAGTAGAATCGGACACAAGTTACGGGTTAGGTTATAAATATTCTGACCTTTTTGACTGCACCTTAATGTGGAATGTATGATGTTACAATGCAAACATTTACAACGCATGCCTTTACAACGCAGTTTTAACATTGCAACATCCATTACAATGCATTATTTTACATTTCATGCCATTACAACGCATTTTTTGAAAGTACATTTACAACGCATTGTACCATTACAACGCATACCATTACAACGCATACCATCACATTGCATTTAAGGTAAGTGTTGGATAGCGTAGGTGTGGAAATTACCATTCTAACTCCACTGAGTGCAACAGTAGGGTAGATGTTGGATAGTATAGGGGTACTATGCATTGTAATGGTATGCGTTGTAATGGCATGCGATGTAATGCCTGCATTGTAGTGACATGGGTTGTAATGACATGCGTTTTAGTGAAATGTGATGTAATGGCTGCGTTGTAATGACATTCAATGTAAAGGATGTTGTGTTGTAATGACTGCGTTGTAAAGGTAGTGCGATGTAATGACTGTGTTGTAAAGGTTGTTTCCCCTTAATGTGTGTCTTTATTTGGATATTGGCAACTACAATGGTGTTTCTTATTCCAGATTTGAATTGACTCCGAAATGTTTGACAAGTGCAAACAATTCCCTTAGTTCTGGTGCTTTTCTGGTAGTGCACTATTTCCACCTATTGGGATTTTACGGTGATTACTGACTCTTACCATACAGTACACGGGTGAGGGAAATTAGGAATAAACACTAGATAACAGAACCTGACTACTAGATATATCTGTTCATCATAAGTATACTCGAAATTAGAGGGTACAGGACAATATTTAAGTTTGAACTATAAATTGACCCATGTATAACGTGTGGCATGGCTAGGATATATATGATTGTACATGGGTTTTCACTGAAAAGTCATTGATCATGTTATACTAGATTAGTATTATCCTTCACTAATGTCACTGAATCGAGGGATTACCAGCTGTATTATGAGTTACAATAATTGCACACGGGGCCATACTATGTACACTTTTATTAGCCCTGCCGAAGCCACGGTATTATCCCCAACAGCGAAGAAACACATGTTGGCTCTCAGGCTAAAGAATAAAAGAATTAACATTGGAGGAAATGGAACATTGGAAGACAATTTCGTATTCTCTATAAATATTTTCTATAAATGTTGTCATAAGATAGCTAACATATTTGTATAATAGAAAAGCGTGTGCTTTGGCTACAGGATTGACTTATGGCTGTATGTTCTGTTTGAGACGGCAGTGGGTGTCTTTTCCCCACTTTGGTTGGTTCTGTGTATGAGTGTGCCCATTGCTCTGATGCTCCATGTTTGCCAGTGGGCTTCCGGGCTGGTTCTATGGTGACTGTCTTGCTGGTGCTGTTCATTGGCCTTTCCAGTCATCCTCCCTACCTTGGTCTGCCCCAACTGGTGTTGGCGGGACACATGTGCTATGATCCTGCTGAGGAATCTTTTTGTTGGGGAAAGGGGACCTAAGATGCAAAGACAATATAATGCATGGGTATAGGTACCGTGTGGGAAATCTCAAGGCCAGCAATGTACTGATGCGCCCTTCCCTGGTGTACTTGATGAGAAGACCTATGTGATTAAGAGATGGTGGTCAATGTTCCTCATGTTTGATACTATTTGTCCAATATATTATTTTTGCTATTGTCCATGTCACATTACAGTCCTATGTTTTGTATAGACTTGTTACTGTGTTGCTCCAAGATATATGATTGACAATATACCGTGTTGAAATGTATCTTTGTGTCAGTTTGATTTTCTACATATTATTAGTGCCATTTAATTGGCAAATTCCTAGTTGAAGGAGTAAATAAGGTTCTATACAAAGAAATATAACTCTTCCATACAGAACCAATTGTTTTCATATAAGTTAACAGAAATGTGGCTCAATGACACCTCCTCAACCATTCTGGATATTATTTAAACTCCTAACTATGACATCATCAGATTGAATAGACCCAAAAGAGCTGTAGGAGGTATAGCATGCATATATTGCATTATGCCCACCCTAAAACATGCACAAACTACTCCAACGTCCTCCTGTGAATACCTATGCATCGAATTATTGTCGAAGGACAAGTTGTTATACAAACTCCTCATGATTTACCACAGCTGGACATAACCTACCTTTCATGAAACATTTAATGGGCATCTCCTCTAACATGGATCAACCACCCTACCAGATCTTCCTTGAGGAATTCAACATTTGCTGGGATGACCATAATGATCCCTTACTGAACACCTTCAAGTCCTTCCTTGCAGACCTCAACCTTATATAGTCTTGTAATTGCCAACCCATAATAGAAGCTCCACCCTTGATCTAATGATTGCCAACGAAAATGTCATACAACTAAAATCCATATTACCATGAGACTGGTCAGTTCACTACTAATTCTCCTTGTATATTCTGGAAAATGTTCTGATTAGACACGGTCAACCTTGAAAAACAAAACAATGATCCAGAGGCCTTAGAAAGATCAGCATAACCGATCTAACTTTCATGAGCAACAATCTCTTTTCTCCACCGTCAAACTTGGGCAATGTGAATGACCTCACCGATCACTAGATCCATACCATGTTTGGCATTTTTGATACAATTACTCCGAAGCAGCTCAAAAGAATACCCAGCAGACACTCCAATCCCTGGTTCAGCAGGGATTGGAGTTAGGCTGAAATTAAGTCTTGCCAAGAGAGGCCAAAATTAAGTCTTGCCAAGAGAGCTTTGAGAAGCTCTTCTTCCACAACACATCATCAGCACCTTTGGTCAATTAGAAGCTATTATAACAAACTCATACGTGGTTCCAAAACAAACTACTTTATAATGCAACTCCATAATGCCACAAATAGACCCAAGAAGGTTTTTGAAATCATCAAACAGCAGGAGAGCGACAAATCTAACCATCACCTTAAAGATAATTTGAAACTCCAAAGTGGTTAACATTTCTTCACTCATTTAGAGGAAGATTGCATCAGCTCTACAACTCCCCTCTCAACATCTACTGAGCTAGACCCAATCTAGTCTCCTCCTTTTGCCTCCTTGGATGTGGTATCGTCTCTCTGATCTTACCACAAAATATAATGCTGCATGGACTAACTTGAATCTTTCTGACAAAGCTCAGATACACAAAACATTAATATCAATTAATCCTTCAAACCACTTCAAAGATCCTCCACTCACCAAACTCTTTCCAATTACACAGTTCCTGATTGCCTAAATATTAGGCTTTTAACCCCATCCCAAAAAAGCCAAATGTTGACTTGTATGACCTCAACAATTTCCACTAGCAAAACTTCAAAAGAACTGCGGACACTCACAACTCTACAGCTACATCAAACAGTTTCAGCTCTTTGACCATTGCCGATCTGGGTTCAAGACAGACCATAGCACTGAAACGACTATGACGCACATTTTAGATGATGCCTTGAGACTATTTGATCAGAACAAACCCTGCCTAATGATAGTCCTTGATCTCTCCTTTCCATTTAGTATGGTCAAACTTGACAACATTATAGACCATTTATAGAAAAGGATGGGTCTGTCTGGTTCCATCTCAAGTTGGTTTTCCTCTTTCCTCCATAATCAAACCCAACGATTCCTAGTCAATAAAACCCTGTCCATTATTATAGCGATCACAAGTGGGGTGCCTCAAGGATCTAGACTCTCACCCACACTTCCTCTTGTTCATGGAGATTCTTACCAAAATTCTTACACACTCAAATATACAGTACATTATATATGTGGATAACATACAATTATACTTGAAATTTTTTTCATCTGAAGATATCAAAACTCTTAACTGCACCCTACTGGAAACATAGCAATGGTTAACTCACAATCACATTTTGCTAAGCAGACGCAAGACGGAATGTGTCCTGATCGCCTTCCACAATCTCTCTACTTACATAGTTGAGTGGCTTAAACAGCTTACAGCGCTCAGCTCCACCCCTCATGTTGATGATTCTACTAGATTATTAGGCATATCTCCAGGCAAATGCCTGAATATGCAAGATGACATCAGTGCAGCTACCAGAAGAGCCAACAACCATTTACACACTGAGCAACCTCTTTCTACCCCTAGATGACCTTCATTTAGCAGTCAAATCCCTTGTCATCACCTGCCTAGACTACAGGATTACTGCTCTTGCAGGACTAACCAATTTCAGGATGGCTCTGTTAAGGGCCATTCTGAACTCACCTGCTAGGCTCATAATGGAATCCAGTAAACGTGACCACATCACACCTGACCTGAAACATCTTAATTGGTTCCAGTTGAAGCTATAATTCAGTTCAAGATAGCCTGCATGACCCATATGACTCTTCATCAGAACACTCCTGTCTACCTGGTTGAACATCTTTAACTATCGGCTGGGAGTCGCTCCATAAAATGCTCTAACTCTCTATTGTTGAAGCCCAGAAGTTCAACAAAAAGAAAACTTATAAACGCTTCTTTTTTGGTCTTGGCCCCAGAATATGAAACTCAATTCCTCCTGAAACTAGATCTAATCCTTTGACTACCTCCTTCAAAAAAGTACTAGAAAGACTGTTGCTGCATAGATAACTTTGTGCTACGCCAACAAATGATGGACGGATTGCTGAATAAATCATACATTCACCCCAGTCAAGAGATCTGGGTTAAATCCAAAATACTTTTGCTCACCATGCCACCCACTTTAGACCCAGCCATATGCAAATCAGTCTTGCCTCTTGGGGACAGTCCAGACTGAACTGCCAAGCCAGGCCCTCCCTGGACCGGAAACAAGCACCCTGGGACCAGTTTCTGGGTATTCCCCTTCATCAGAAGGGCTAACTTGAATCCAGTGGCACAGTGAACAAGGGACCCACGTCTGGGTATACCCATCCCACTTATGGTGAAAAGTGCTATGCCAACAAATGATGGATGGAATGCTGAATAAATCATACATTCACCCCTAGTCTAAAGATATGGGTTAAATCCATCATTCTTTTGCTCCCCATGCCACTCCAGTTTAGAACCAGCCATATGCATCAGTCTTGACCCTGTGCCTCATGGGAGAAGTTCAGACTGAACTGCCAAGCCAGACCCTCCCTGGACCGGAAACAAACATCCTGGTATGGGTTTCTGGGTATTACCCTTCATCAGCCAGGCTAGCTTGAATCCTTTGGCAAAGGGCCCGATTCACAGAACTAATCTGAGACAAAATCCGAAACTTACTACTTGTGATATTCACAGAAGGCATTTAGTAGTAGTAAAGTTAGGATTCTGTCTTAAATCTGTCTTAAGTCTGTCTTAAGTCTGTCTTAAGTCTGTCTGAAGTCTGTCTTAAGTCTGTCTTAAGTCTGTCTTAAGTTTGTCTTAAGTCAAACTTAAGAAAAAATCCTAACTTTACTACTAATAAATGCCTTCTGTGAAAACCAAAAGTAGTAAGTTTAGGATTTTGTCTCAGATTAGTTGTGTGAATCGGGCCCATAGTGTGCAAGGGACCCACGTCTGGGCATACTCATCCCACTGAGGGTGAAAAGTGCTACGCCAACAAATGATGGATGGAATGCTGAATAAAACATACATTCACCCCCCAGTCAATAGATCTGGGTTAAATCCATGGTTCTTTTGCTCACCATGCCACCCCAGTTTAGACCCAGCCATATGCAAATCAGTCTTGACCCTGTGCCTCATGGGAACAGTTCACACCAAACTGCCAAGCCAGATGCAGGGTCAAGACTGATTTGCATATGGCTGGATCCAATCTGTAATGGCATGGTGAGCAAAAAAACGATGGATTTAGGCCCAGAACTCAGTACTGGGGTGAATGTATGACATCGTTCTGCATTCTGTCCGTCAATTGTTCTTTTTGCATTTGTCGCCCCGAGTGGGACCTGTATGCCCAGACATGGGTCCTGTGCTCTCCATGCCACTGGAGTCAAGCTATCCTGGCTGATGAGGGCTGAAAGCCCGAAACCGATCCTAGGATGCTTGTTTCCAAGCCAGGGAGGACCTGGCTTGGCAGTTCGGGCTAGACTCTTTCAATTGGGCGCAGGGTCAAGACTGATTTGCATATGGCTGGGTCCAAACTGGAATGGCATGGTGAATAAAAAAACGTTGGATTTAGGCACAGATCTCTGTACTGGGGTTAATGTATGACATCGTTCTGCATTCTGTCCATCAATTGTTCTTTTGCATTTGTCTCCTCGAGTGGGACGGGTATGCCCAGACCTGGGTCCCGTGCTCACTATGCCACTGGAGTCAAGCTATCCTGGCTGACGAGGGCTGAAAGCCCAAAACCGGTCCTAGGATGCTTGTTTCCATTCCAGGGAGGACCTGGCCTTGCAGTTCGGGCTGGACTGTTCCCATTGGGTGCAGGGTCAAGACTGATTTGCATATGGCTGGTCCAAACTGGAATGGTATGGTGAGCTAAAAAATGATGGATTTAGGCCCAGATCTCTGTACTAGCATGAATGTATGACATTGTTCTGCATTCTGTCCATCAATTGTTCTTTTGCATTTGTCACACCGAGTGGGACGGGTATGCCCAGACGTGGGTCCCATGCTCTCCATGCCACTAGAGTCAAGCTATCCTGGCTGATGAGGGCTGAAAGCCTGAAACCAGTCCTAGGATGCTTGTTTCCAGTCCAGGGAGGATCTGGCCTGGTAGTTCAGGCTGGACTGTTCCCATTGGGCACAGGGTCAAGACAGATTTGCATATGGCTGGGTCCAAACTGGAATGGCATGGTGAGCAAAACCACAATGGATTTATGCCCAGGTCTCTGTACTGGGGTGAATGTATGACATTGTTCTGCATTCTGTCCATCAAATGTTCTTTTTGCATTTGTCACCCCGAGTGGGACGGGTATGCCCAGACGTGGGTCCCGTGCTCTCCATGCCACTGGAGTCAAGCTATCCTAGCTGATGAAGGCTGAAAGCCCGAAACCAGTCCTAGGATGCTTTTTTCCAGTCTAGGGACGACCTGGCTTGGCAGTTGGGGCTGGACTGTTCCAATCGGGCGCAGGGTCAAGACTGATTTGCATATGGCTGGGTCCAAACTTGAATGGCATGGTGAGCAAAAAAACTATGGATTTAGGCCCAGATCTCCGTACTGGGGTGAATGTATGACATTGTTCTGCATTCTGTTCATCAATTGCTCTTTTTGCATTTCTCACCCTGAGTGGCACGGGTATGCCCAGACGTGGGTCCTTCCTCTCCATGCTACTGGAGTCAAGCTATCCTGGCTGATGAGGGCTGAAAGCATGCAACCGGTCCTAGGATGCTTGGTTCCAGTCCAAGGAGTACCTGGCCTGGCAGTTCGGGCTGGACTGTTCTCATTGGGCGCAGGGTCAAGATTGATTTGCATATGGCTGTGTCCAAACTGGAAGGGTATGGTGAGCAGAAAAACTATGGATGTAGGTCCAGATCTCTGTACTTGGGTGAATGCATGACATTGTTCTGCATTCTGTCCATCTATTGCTCTTTTTGCATAGATAACTTCAACATTAGTCTTGATTTCTCCAAGTCGGACTATCTTTCCTACATATATTTCTGTATACTATTCTTTTTTTTTTTTTATGTTCAAAATATTTTATTGAAATTTTATAATGAACAGCAACAACATAGACATACAAAAATTATCAAATTCATTCCAATAGAACAGAAAGTGGTCATATTCTTATAAACTTAAAAGGAGGGGGGGAAGGGAAACATCTAATAACAAATTATTGAGTAAACAATAATTAGAGCTACTATGACATATTAACTAGTATAAAAATCGTAAAAAGCATTACAATACATACACATACCCCTAAGATGCAAAATAGAAATCAACAGGAATCCAAAAAGAGTGATAGGAAATAGGATTATGATTAACCCCAGACAAAGATAATTGAGCACCTCTTCTTGTAAAGATAACCCAAGACAACCAAGCATGAACTGATAACTTAGAAACATCTTTCCAACAAAAGGTAAAAGATTTTAACGCAGCAGAAATCAAAAAATCAAAAATCCTACATTCAAGAGAACTTAGAGATTGTGATAATGTAACTGATTTGCAAATTAACATTTTATATGATAAGTCTTCATGTATATTTAACAATTTCTTAATAAAATCCCAAACTTCTGTCCAGAATTTTGCAATTAAAGGGCAATCAAAAAGCATATGTCGTAACGAACCAGGATGCAATTTACAATGCCAACAAGTGTCAGACTGAAGGAGTTTAGCCTGGAATAAACGTATTGGAGTCCATAAAGAATTAAATAAAATATAGGAATTGGTTTGATAAAGTGAGACAGGTAACCAACCAGAAATACTTCTAATCCATATAATTTCCCATGAGTCATTAGACAATGTAAGTGAAAGTTCATTATTCCAGAAGGTTGCAATCATCGTTATGTTACTTCCTAACGTATTAGATAATTTTTTATATAAAATGGAAACACCATTAGCTTTCAGAGATATAGTTTGGATATATACGGATAGATCAGCTGTAATACTAGTCGGAATAGCTTGTGGAAAGGAATCTAAAATTGAATTAATTAAATATTCATATTTAATACGATCAGATTGGGTTAAACCAAACCTTGTTTGTAGATCCTCAAACGGTATAAAGGTATTGTTGGAATAAATGTCTTTAAGATAAAAAATACCCGCTTTGATCCACGAAAACCAAAATCTAATGTTCCTATTTAGTTTAATGATATTGCTATACCATAATGATAATTCAACAGTGTTATACATGGGGTATAGAAAAATAGAATCTAAATCATTAAAAACCAATTTAGTGGATTTGAGAACGATAGATTTATGAAAAACTGAGGAGGTGTTAGACATAGTTAACAGCGTTGGTAATGGGAACGGCTTCACCATAGATTTTTCAATTAGGAGCCAAGAAGGTGGATTATGTAAAGGGAGATGACTAAACCATATGGCACTTTGTTTTAAAATAAAAGCTTTGTGATAAAGAAAAAAATCTGGGATACCAAATCCAGCGTTACATTTAGACATTTTTAATTTTTTGTAACTAATGCGAGGTGATTTGTTATTCCAAAGAAATTTGGAGAGAAGTTTATCAATATCTTTATAAAATTTTAATGGGAACTGAGAGGGAATCATGGAAAGAGTATAAAATATTTTTGGAGCAATATTCATTTTAATAGATTCCAGTCTACCCCACCATGAAAGATGTAGCAATGCCCATTTAGACGTTTTATCTTTAATATAATCTAAGACAAAATTACAGTTTAAAGTCATTGTAGATTTTATAGATGAGGAAAATAAAATACCAAGATATTTTAATTTAGTCTTTTGCCAAACAATTTCATTCATAGGTATCATATCAGGAGTACAATAAATGTTTAAAGGGAAAAATTCAGTTTTATTAGTGTTTAATTTATAGCCAGACACCATAGAATATTTTGTTATAATCTCTAATAAAGAAGGAAATGAGGATAAGGGGTCACTGATAAATAAAAGTACATCATCAGCATACGCTAAAGTTTTAATAATAATCTCATTAATAATAATTCCTTTAATGTTATCACATTTTCTTATAGATGTAAGGAAAGGTTCAATGCCAATTAAAAACAGTAGCGGAGAAAGGGGACATCCTTGTCTAGTACCTCTAAAAAGGGAAAATTGATTTGAAATTTGGCCATTAATAAATAGACGAGCAGTAGGAGCACAATATAGAGCTGAAATCATACGAATAAAATTATCGCCAAAGTTAAAAGATGATAAAGCATGGAATAAAAATTGCCAATGCAATTTATCAAAGGCTTTTTCAGCATCCAGAGCCATAATTCCTGAAGGAGTAGTTAACGTAAGACCCTGTTCAATGACATGTAATAAAGTTCTTGAATTATTTGCAGAGTGTCTATTCTTCATAAAACCAGATTGATCCGAATGTATAATAGAGTCTAGTACAGGGGATAATCGTGTGGCTAATATTTTGGCATATAATTTACAGTCTTGATTAATTAAAGAGATAGGGCGATAATTAGATACAAGGGTGGGGTCTTTATCAGGTTTGGGAAGAATGATAATTAAAGCTTTAGTAAAGGATCCTGAAGTAATTCCCGTAGAGCCAAATGTTGTGAAAAGTTGAAATAATAAGGGTAAAAGATGGGATTGAAACTCTTTATAAAACTCCGCCGGGATACAATCAGGACCCGGAGATTTATTTTTTTTAAGAGATTTTATAGCGGTTAAAATTTCCTCCTTAGTAATTGGAGAGTCAAGCCCCATTTTATCTGATGGAGAAATTTTAGGTAAACCACATGAGGATAAAAAAGAATCAACTAAAGATTCATTATGAAACTCAGGTTTATCATATAACTTAGAGTAAAAATCCAAAAATTCATTCACAATATCTTTATGAGATAAAGCAATTTTACCATTGGATCCATGAATAGAAGTAATTTGAGTTTTATCCTTTTTGATACGTAAGTAATTCGCTAACAATCTTCCCGATCTGTTTGCATTAAAACTAAATTTAGCTTTGGCCTTAGAAATCTGAACACCAGCTCTATTACTAAGAATTGTATTAAATTCATATCGAAGCTTTTGCAACTTACTTCTATATTGAGGGTCATTAGACGAAAGAAAAAGTCGTTCATATTCCGCTATTTGCTTTTCTAGCGTTTTAATATTTGCATTAAAGGTCTTATTTTCGTGAGCCATAATAGAAATAGTAACCCCTCTAATATAAGCTTTAAAAGCATCCCATCTATTAACCAATGAAGTAGTACCTTCCGGGTTAAATTGAAAAAAATCATGAATGGCAGAGAGGAGCTTTGGTTTATTAAGTTCATTGAGAGCTATACCAGAATTCATTCTCCATCTAGGCTGGTTAGTAAAGGTTGAATTTAAATTTAAAATACAAGAAACCATAGCATGGTCAGAGACATCAATGTTGCCAATCCTGGGGTTACTAACACAATTGATCAGCTGTTTCGAAACTAATATGTAATCGATCCTAGAATGAGAATTATGTGGGTTAGAAAAAAAAGTAAAACATTTTTCTGTAGGGAAGTGTAACCGCCAAATATCAACTAACTTAGTGGTTTGAAGAAATAATTTAAAAGCAAAATAAACCTTAGGGGGGTGGAATTTAGTACGAGATATTCTATCTAATAAAGGATCAGATATGACATTAAAATCACCTGCAACAATTAAAGGTACATTACCAATTTTTACAACCTCCGTTGAAAGAGTAGCCCAAAAAACAGGGTCATCTGCAGTAGGGCCATAAACATTTAATAAAAATAAGATAGAATCATGAACTTTAACCTTAACAATTAAATATCTCCCATCCGTATCTGTAATTTTGCTCAAAACTTGGCAATGTGCTTTTTTCGCACATAATATAGCTACACCATTTTTCTTGCCATTAGCAGGAGAAGAAACAATATTATCAACCCATTTTTTCTTCATATAATTTAAAATGTTATCATCTATATGAGTTTCTTGTAAAAAACAAAAATCAGCTTTGCAACTACCCAGATAATCCAAAATTTTTGTACGTTTCACAGGATGGCGTAAACCTTTAACATTCAGTGACACTACTTTAATATTAGCCATGACAAAATAAAAAGAGAGGAGGGTTAGAAAGAAGAAGGTCAGAAAAAGACACAAATGTTAAGAAGAAAGTAGCTCCAAAACACACAAAAGGGAATGGAAGAAATAAAACATAGCAAAAAAGACAAACAAAACACATAAATATGAAGATTGGGACGCACACACGCTCTACAAGCATGGCCAGAAACCGCTGGAGCCCAGAATGTTATGAGTTATATAAATCTGTCAAAGAAGATCATACATGAAAGAATCAAGTGATAGGACCCTGAGTGTCCATAGTTTGCTGTACTTGCTGATCCAGAAATTGTCGTAAATCTTCAGGACGCTGAAAGGATTTTGAAAAATTATCTTTCCAAATGCGCATAGTTGAAGGGTCAAAAAGGCCATATTGGTATCCAAGGCTTCTCAATCGAGGGCGAAGATCAGTAAATCCCTTTCGTGTTGCAACAGTTTCCTTGGCAAAATCTTGATGAATAAAGATTTTGTGACCATTGACCAACAATGAAGGAATTTCTCTAGCTGCTTTTCTGATCAGAACCAAATGATGATGACGGAGAACTTTAAATATCATTTGTCTAGGCTTGGTATGTTGAGGATTGCGACGTGAAGGAATTCTATGAGCCTTATCGATTTCAAATTTTTCTGGAAATTTGACATTTAAAAGACCAGGAAGTAAGTTCTCTAAGTATAGTCGACAGTTAGATCCCTCAACTTCTTCTGGTAAATTAAATATGCGAAGGTTATATTGTCTATTGTGATTTTCCATGTCCAAAAGTTGTGAGCACAGAGGTGATATTTTCGCCACAAGTGGAGTAAAAGCGTCGACTTTAACTTTATTGTCTTGTATTTTAATTGAGTTGTCTGAGATTTTCATCGACATACTCGCCATTTCCTTTCGTACATTTTTTATTTCAGTCGCAATAGTTTCTGTATTCGCACGAAGAGCCTGAATTTCCTCCAAAATTAAAGAAAGCGAGGGTTCAGATGATTCCACCACCTTTGATTTTATTGGGGGCGGTGAAATCTGCTGTTTTCTTTTATTTTTATTATCCATTTTTGAGAAAAGATAATAAAATTTGATTAAAAATGAATAGATTATGAGTAAAAAAAAGCGAAAAGAAGCAAAGCAATCCTCCAAAATACTGGTGCAGCAGCTAAACTGGACTAGGGGTGTGGCTAGGCCCAAGCCAGGCCCTTTCCTAAAGTATGCTCCGCCCCCCTGACAGACTAACCAGGCAGTCCCTCAATGCAGAGCACGGAGCAGGAACCAGGAAGCCAGAAACACGACTTCCCACGATGAAAACGGCCTGAAATCGCTTCACAATGCTGGTAAGCCTGTACTGACAGCAGCGACCTCCTTTAAAACAAAATTTTGACAGATACTCGGCGTTTTATGTCGAAAAACGGGCGAAAACGCGGAGGAGCTCACCGGGTGGCGGCCATCTTGATTCGCGCGCTCGCGCGTCACCCTTCTGTATACTATTCTAAGTTGTTTGTTTATAACTGTATAGATTTTGGGGCATATTTACAAGGCCCTTGCACGCTGGTGTGTCACTTTTTTGACATACCTGCGGCACAGTGTGGTGCTCCATATTTACAAGGCCACATAAAGCCACCCTTTGTGGCTTTTCCTGTCCCTCTAAATTCAACCCCTTTTCACACAGCACTTGGGTGAATGGGCATGACATGGGTGTTTCTGTGGGTGTTCACACTGCTGTATTCCCAGATTTACAACATTTCATAAACCAGGAAATGCATCAGAATCCTCCACCTCCCCAGGGGAAGCGTAAGGAGGTGCAACAAGGAGATATACTGATATTTCCTGCATTCTGCAGCACACATAATAAGAGGAAAATACCTCACAGGTTTGTTTTTGAGGCACACCTTCCTGCACAAAAACAATCTCTCCTAAAACGCAGACACCCGTGCACCATTGTGCAGGGGTGCCTGCATTGGTGCATGGCAGCCAATTGTGCACTAGTGCCGGGGAAACACAGGAATGGGACATATAGTTGTAAATATGACTCATCCCTGTGCTTTGAAAGTGACGCAGCACGGCATGGCCAATTGGCTTGCGGTGCCGCGCTTCCTCACTTTGTTTCTTGCCTGTTCTTTTTGATTTTGATGATACAACTAATTTGCTATTTGCACAACATACTGCTAACTGTATTTTTATCTGTTCTTTCCCCGTGTTTTACTTGTTTTGCTATTTGTACAGCGCTCTGATACCTGGATGGGTCATGTTCGCGCTATATAAAACTCCTTAAATGAATAAATAAATATAACTCTGAGGCTATGCAAACCCTGAATTTTAGCCCTGATTAGCAGGATTTAGACATTGCCACTTCCAAAGCCCCAACTTATTGGTCAACTGGGACACCACAGCCTCTACCTTGTGGCTGGAATCCACCTCCACCTTGCATCGCAGGAGTTCCCTGTTGATACACTCCTTGCAAAGGAGGAACATTCCCTACAATAGGCTGACTCTGACCTCCTCTCTGAGCAGCCTTAATTTGTGCCGCCATCAATTTCTCCTTCAATTTCTTCTGCTTCATTTCTATTTTGTCATTACAGTACTTGGCATATCTCAAAATCTCTTCAACTGAAGGATTCTGGCAATAAATCAAGTACTGCTGAATCTTCATGATAACTCCAGGTCACAGTCCCATCACAAACCTGTACACATAATGTCCCATATCCTTAGGCTCTAGTGTCTACATTACACTCTATTACTTAAATGCCCGCAGCAATCTCACATAATATGCATGATCGACTTTTTGGGTTATTGAGTTGTCCTGTCAATCCTGACCCTTTCAATATCTTGAAACTATACTTTAGATTACAACCACATCATCACCTGATTATACTTTTTCATTAATGTGGTTGAAGGGCCGTTAGTCAATGGAACTGCAATATCAAACAAGGTATTTCGATCCGTTGACAACTCCTCTGAGATTTGTACAAACCGCTCAACTTGTGTGTACCATTCTACAGGCTTCTCCCTTAATCTTGGGAAATCATTTGTGAATGATGCAATATCATTCCTACTCTATGACACTTCAACATATCTTCTGCTGGGTACTCCCTGTAAGGGGAAACTTGTCGTTCCCGCTCCCTCTCCTACGAAAGGAGGCAGTTCACACAATAGACCACTTTGGACTTTTCCTTTTTGTCCATTTATCTTCCCACTTATCTAGCAAACTCCAAATCCAAATGTTTGAAATCAATTCTGGAATTTGCAATTTCATTTTTGGTATTCTCATACACTCTAGATCCTTGTCACTAAAACAGAGTGGGTGACTTTTCTGTAAGGTTTCAGTATGACCCAGATACACCTCATATTTCTAAGCTGCTTCAGATAGTTTATCCTATACTTGTCTCAGCCATCTGTTAACATCCTTACTCATAAGCAAAAGTTAACTTATTTGATAAGTGTGTAGTTGGGTAAATTCAAGGCTTCAATTTATAATTTCATCCAATTCTAGTTTCAATTTAGCAACATCTACTAAAGTTGCCCTCACTGATGACCAACTCATTCCTTGGTTCCTTTCTGAGCTTCCACTCTCATTTGAAGTGGCATTTACAACCTTCAACCATTCATCTATTTCCTGATAACTAAAGCTAGGCGGCACCCTAGGGGCTGTAGGATTTGCCTTCTCTATGGGTGTGCTACTATCTGCATTTAGGGGTGGCTCCCAGGTAAGCTTACCAAGTATAGAAATCCCTGGAATTGCCTTAAAGGTCCAAATCATGTCTGGTTCATTGTGGGGTCTATACTCACACCACAAGGGGAACTACCATTGATTGGATTTAAAGGAATGAAACCTCCCAATTTCGAACTGGAAAAGCATTCTAAGGGCCTACAGCATGGCAGGGACAGCCAAATTGTGTTTTACATTGCCTGCAGAACTATGGTTATGTACGAGAACCACAGGACCAATGATAACCGGGACAGTAAGAGCATCTGGAGCATGAAGAGCTGTAGAGGTTCCAGGGGCACAAATCCCTGAATTTCCTCCCATCGGATTTTGATTCATATTCATAGGGGTGGCTCCCATCACATTAGGATTAACATTTACTGGTGTAGAAGTTACTCCAGAAATTCCATTCTCATTAGCACTTGCACCTCACAAAAACTGTGTCTCTTTGTATGGAAGTGGGCGTTCTGACAATAATACATTTAGAAGACTATTGCTACAGTCACTGTAAGTGTTCTCACTTCTCTCTTATGGTTCCCTTAACTTGCCATTTTTTCCTCTCCATTTCCTCTCCTTCCCTTTCTCAAATCAAATTATTTACTGAATAATGCAGGATATCATTTGGCTCCCTCTATAATGTCAGTTCTCCACTTCCTCTTTACTGCACTCCACTTCACATCAGTGTAAGTCACCATGGCCTCTATTGATCGTCCCTGATACCTTTCCTTCTCTCTGGCATGAGTTGCATGCTGTGGTTTTATCTCATATAATAGCCTCCTCAAATTTTCAATGATTCCCACATCTCTGTGACTTTGTGCCATTGTGTTAGCCAAATACATGTGTTAAACTCTACATTTATTGCCATATAATGACCTGTAGTATCTTCGGGTGGCGCCTCTTCTCCCACTCTAAAAGATATTGTCATATCTCCCTTTAACAAGGGAGATGTGATACGTGTATAACTTTAAAACATTTAATTGTCTTGCAAAACGTCAATAATCACAAATAGAATTTCATTTCAGAGCAGAAAATAGTGGTGTACCCACAATCCTCAGTCAGGGTCAACAATCAATACCAGCAGGACACTCTATGAGACAGATTTTCAAAGAAGTCCTGCAACGCAGTACAGCAGCCATACATGCTGTATTGCATGAGAGGGAAGGAGCAGGACAGTGCCATAATTACAGAGATATGTTTATGTCCCTAGCGCTGATTTCAGCTGCTGTGTGTCAGGCACACACCTTAGCACCATAGTGCTAAGTTGCGTGCCTTACTCTAGCATAGGTTTTGTACAGGAAGGGTACCATTCCTGTACAAAATTCTATGCCTAGAAAGGTCCAAACAATGTTTACACGTTGTATGTGTGCTGCACAGTGCAGCACAGTGCTGCACAGATTCAAAGTCAGAAAAGAAAGGAGAAATATAAACATTTGTCCTGTTAAAGCTTCCCCCGAAGTTACGTTAACTTTTGGCGCTAAACCCTGTCTACAATTGTTTGTGGATAGGGTTTTGTATCAAAAGGTGTGGGTGGTTGCATGTAAATTCCTATATACCAACCCCGTAATGCCCCCTTGGTGCTCAGTAAGCAAGACAGTGCTTCACACTGTTTTTCGTAACACGTAGGGTAGTTTCCAGTGCAACACTTGTTTTGCGCTAGAAAGAACATTTTTAAAAAACATGTTGTGCCAGTTAGCTTAACTTTTGTGTTGCTAACCCAGTACAAAATGTCTGTAAATGTACCCCTACAACATAGACAACCAATAACAGCCCGCCTGCACACCAAACAACCAATCTCAGTGCGGCACCCCGTGAAGTCAATCTCACTCCTTGCAGCAGTTCATCCCCCTTTACAATATTCATGAACTCACTCCCGCCAGCAAAACACATGCTATCAAATACAAAGCAATTGCAACAAATAACGTTGACTGGTCCACTAAAATTCAACAGTATTCAATCATACAAGAAATGGTTTAAAATAACACTTTCCGAACTACTCAGACACACTCGAATGAAACCTCAACCCACAGGAAATCCCCTCAATTAGTAGAGCTTCTCTCATGCAAAGGTTACACCTCACCAATAACACCTCACTTTCACACACAAAGATACATGTTCCTATCCCAATTGAGCTGTTGATGACGTCTCATGAGAGGCACCACAAACCTTTAGCAGATAATTACAATACAGTGCCTTCTATACTTTTAACATCATCCCATGATCTAAGGCCACGTTGGACCCGATAACAACTTCAACTTCTGAACGTTAAGTGCCACATTCACACATCATTCAAAACTTCTCTTCCAAACATTATGCAATCCCCATGAACACCGCAAGTTAAGCACACATCATTAGAATGCGCAACCCTATTAATACTCATACCTTTGCTGTTACAACACTTTCTCGAACTGCTGGAACTTATGCGATCCTCAAAACTGACACATTGGTTCTAGGGCTGGGATTGAGTCTGTCTACTCTAACAAAGTATCCTAAATCCCCTATTCAAAGACATACCTATATGTACTTCATTTTGCTACCTTCTGCCAGAGCTATGAGACAAATATCCAAATTTTTCTGCGACTAACCTTTTTAGATGCCTTCAAAATAAAGAGAAGTTAACAAAATCCAAAAGTTCAATTTACAGTGAAACCTCTTTGGTTACACAGTGAGGACCTGAGAGTCGATCGATGGGGTTAAATGTAAGTTTATTACAAATTCAATGCCAAAATGATGTATACAAGTCTCTAGAAATATTGTAAAAATACAATATCACTAATCACAGATCAAATCGTTTGACAACATTTAACATCAGTAGCATAAAGCATAGAAGGAACACCGTAATAGCAATACAGAAAATGAGAAAAGAAATCTGATGATCAGTATATGTTTTTCAGGCCTCTTGCCTATACATAAGTAACTCTAAATTTCTTAAACTAAGTCTAATCTAAGTAGCACTAATTGTGGAAACCCATATTTAGATCCAGTAAAGCAGGAAGGTGTCAGCATTGCCGAGACGTCTATAGAAGTTCTCCAAAACCAGGAGTATCATATAGCAAGAACCAGTACAACAGAAATATAGCAAAGAGGTCTTCACCCTTTTAAGTCTCAAGGGAATATGACTAAAAGTATAGTGTGAACACAAAGTAAAACTTCACAGACAATATGAAAATTCCACATCACTTTTCTCACAGTAAAACTTGGCTGTTTCATTCAATACTCTTAGTCTGAACATCGGAACATCATTAAATTCTACCTGTCCATGAACAAGGGTCCTCTCTTTGTTCATTAGCACCACTCATCCTTGCCAAAAGTTCTCCTCCCAAGCCTTACTATCGCTCATATGTAATGTACCTTTCACTAACTATGAGTTCAAGTGAACGACCCTTGCATAGAAGCAGAAAATACTGCAACTGAGCTAACTTTTGCTGGGGCCCAATTTTCTTGTTTCCATTAGTCTCCAAGAACCCACTCTGGCCGATTGAACCTTTTTACTTGCCCAATAGTGTGGAGGGAGCAAACACAATTATCAGAGAATACCTTCCGCAATTTGACATAATTAAGTACTCGAAACTCAATCTCTATTGCTCTCGGGATTTTATTATCAACAAAAACATCTGCAGATATAGGCACCTTAATACAAGGCACAACAGGTAAATAGGCACTAACACAAATGCTACTCTACGAAGAATCCACGTACGACTAAATATAAACAAAAGTACAAATTCTAAAAGCATGAGGTAGATAACTACCAAGCCAATGTCGATATTAGGAATCATTAATCCAAATCATCTCTGTCCCTACTCTATGCTAGATGATATCCCTACTTAGCATTCCCTTAAGACCCAAGAAATCGTGAAAAGGTGTCAGAAGTGAAACTCCCTAAGAAGTCTTCACATAGTGAGAGTTTGATCTAAAAGTGTTCCTTCTAGCTCCTCGCTGTCCCTAATACAAAACCCCAAATCATAGAACACGCCCTCTGGCACACCTCCTCGACCAGGTCTTCTTCCAGTACTTTTCCATCCAGCGCTGTCCATCTTCCATTGTCCATCAGCTTGGCCTTGAGTCCCAGACACCGCCCGCGCTAGGAGTTGCGATTGGCACATTCCAAAGTACTCCCATGTCTGGCTTCCCCCATAATTCTATTTTTAGACAAAGACCTTTTCTACTAACGAACCAACTGTCCTTGCACCTGCGGTGAGATCATGGGATGGAGAAATACTTCGCATCTTTTAACTTTACAATTTACTGCAGCCCAAAACCTCTAACTGAATAAATCATTGCGGCCTACCGCATTCAGCTAACATAAGAAAATACCAGGCCTTTTTCCTTGACGATATATGTGCATTCAGGCCTCTACGCGGTTAAACACACTATTAAATCACATTCTGAGCATTAGTACTTTTACTTTCACCTACATGAATAAGCGACCTACATGAGTAATTTTTAATCATGCACGTTTAACCTAATTCATTGCATTGACCGGAAACTAATCATCATGCATTTTACTGAATACATTCACAATATGTCTTCACATCTCTAATACTTTTGTGTTGCGATATAACTGATACATTTGCTTAATACATTGTGCACGACACATCTAAATATGCATTGATTATATGCGGGTGCCGACTAACAGTGAATATGATGCACCCCTACAATTTTCAAACCTTTAGGCACTACATCAGTTCCCCCCTTTGATGACAACTGTCATCACACCATCATTTCTCACTCTCCTAGAATCAAAAGCTGATCTAAACGGCAGTTACTACCATTCCACGCTGTTGAATCTCTTCCATCCTTTTAAGATTCTGATATTGACGGTCCTGCAATCTCGCCATTCTCTGGTCATTCGCTCTGAGGGCTCTTTCGGCCCTATTCCCTCTGTACCATTTCCAAGCTCTTACAAATCCCCACAAACAGATTACACAAACCACAGCAATTATTATTGGCTTCAACACAGATCCAAGAAATCCCATTCCCAAGTTCGCAAACCAAGTCCCCACTCGACCAAATCCTTGACCAATCTTTTCCCACACACTCTCTTCTGTCAAATCTACTAATTCCTTATGAATTGTGGTAATATTGGATATATATCTCTCCAGGTCCTTGCTATTGTCTGGAATATACGTGCAACATTCCTGAACCTTCAGCAATTTACAGACTCCGCCCTCTTTTGCCAATAACACGTCTAACGCAAGGCGATTCTGCAAAACCATATTCCGTATCGATAACATTTCTCCATTCACCAACAACAATGACCTTGCCGAATTCATTGACAATTCATCCACCACAGTCGCCAACCTTCTTATCTTCACATCACTCAGGACCACACCCAAACTAGGTATAGTCGCTCCGAATATATCACCAATCACTACTCCTGCACTTACAGCTCTACGCACTTTAGAATGACGTCCCGTCTCTAGCAACTTCAAATCCTCAGCATGATAAATCTTTGGGAAGATGATAGCCAAGTAACACAAACCATACCAATTCGCAGGCAATCTCACATAGGCATTCTTCTCACATACATAGTACACAGTCGGAATCACCTGTACCGGACCTTGCAAGAAGTTCTTAGCAGAGTCCTCCATGGTAAAAGTATGATCACACATACTCTGTCCCACTGGAACCTTCTCCTTAGGAGTTTGAGGACGGGCAACACACAATTTCCCCTTCTGTACTTCATCTAATGCAATCGTTCCATAACTTCCCTTAGATTTGTGCAATCTCTCCTCATCCGTCCAATCCACTGGACTATCTCCTGTATCTCGTGTCTGAGTAAGTTTTCTGTACCTATCCTCTATCTGAGCTATGAACTTCTTTTCTGTCTCGGACAACCAACATGTCAAATTATGTCTATGAGCATAAGCTGTGTCTAGCTTCACAGTCGGTATGAAATTTTTCCGAAGCCTATCTTCTGACTTGTAATAATCATACTTATTCAAATGCTTGTATGCCGGAACTTTAGGAAGTAATGTATCATAATTTGAAGAGAAATACTCAAACTGTCTCCTGTCATAAAACAAACTAAGCAATAAGCTACAAGAAATCCCATATGTCAATGGAAGATGATGATACCTAATACCTTCGTCTACTGAAGCAGGCAGCTGCATGCGCACATAACATTCCTTAGCATCCATCGCATCAACATAATCATACAACAGCTTTGCATAAGCATTAAGTTTGAAATCAGCTCGAGACAAATCTATATGAAACATACGACTCTCCTCAAGCGTCTGAGCTCTCTGATCTCTAATAGTGACCCCTCCCTGTCCTAGAGTGGTAGGTGTAGGTGTTCCCTGACCCTCCCCCTCCTGTCTATGGGCCACCATTTATGAAGTTACTACTACTGCAAATATAACAGATATCACTATCCCTAACAGTGTGCCTATCACTATTTTTGCTCTACGGTGTGTATTTCCAGGTTCCGCCATCTTTGAACTGTTCTCAATGTTCAGCACCGTCTCTGTTGACACAAGTCTCTTTCTCATCCAGCAGTTTTCAGTTCAGCTGTTCTCTTCAACTGGGGGAACCTCTAACAAAGTTCAATTTCTTATCTTTAAGATCAGGAAGGCTTCCCTAGCTCTTCTTCGTCCTCCAACGGAAAATCCCTAAATTTATTATTCTTCCACTCGGGCCTAGGTTATCTTCTTTTCAAACTTTATATACGCCAAATTTTCAATCAGTCCAGAATAACTGTGGGTCCCAACAGCTGTAGGACCCCTTGCAAAATTTCAAGTTTAAGGGTTGTCAGTTCTTGGGGAGCTGGTATAACTGCAAAAGTTGGGAAATCCAGTGTTTCCAAAATCAGACCACGGATGATGCTCAGAAGTGTCGGATTCGGAATATTGATGGTCAATATTCCTTCGATCTCCAATCCTGGGATCTTCAACAACACTTCCACTCTCGGAAACGGAGAATTGCTGACCAGTGTGATCGATCTCAGCCGTCCCGTGGTCAGTAACCCTGTCATCAGTCACTGAGTATACCCACTCTGGTGAGGCGTACTTCTGGCACGGCACTCTTGTTCTTTTCGATCGCCTCAAAGCACCTTGGGGTTGATCTTCGTCACCTTGCTCTGCTTCTGATTCTTCGGAATCTGGGGCGAGATCTGTTCTTGGTGCCGATCTCAAGTTTACCCGTCTCTGACTCACGGGCCAAACCCTTTCTGCTTCGGTGGCACCTCCAGTCTCCCTACTGGTACCCTGTGCACTGCTTTCTTCTTCAGCAGGATTTGACTTGGCACTGCCCACTGCAGCTCTTTCTTCTTCCGCTTCCGAGTCAGCTTTCGTGTTACTTTCACGTCCCCTTTCAGCTTGGTTTAGTGCACAACCAGCTGCGTCAGCAACCCCTACAGCTTGACTTGCCCTCTCATATGGCTCTGCCACCTCAGCTGGGTTTTCGTTCTCGAGAGGGGCTGTTTCTTCCAAGGGTGCTGGAACTCTACGGGTATGGGAGGCGTGTATCCAGTTCGGAAGTTCTCCACACTTCACTGCTGTATTCGTAATTAATATGACCTGATACGGCCCACGCCAGCAAGCATCCAGGCAACTCTTCCTCACGTGTTTGCGCACCAATGCCCAGTCCCTTGGGCACAAGTCATGGCACAGGTCGCTTGCGGCTGGAACCGTTGCTGTCTGCACCTGCTGAGACACAGAACGGACCACGTCAGCCAGGCCTTTACAATAGTCCAGTATCATATCAACAGTGATATTAATCAAAGCAGTAGCAGGTATTGCTGGCAAGCGCATCGCCCTTCCCATGAGAATTTCATGGGGTGACAATCCAGTCCTCCTATCAGGGACACTACGGAGACTCATGAGAACCAAAGGTAATGCATCTGGCCACTTCAAAGATGTCGAGGAGCACACTTTTGCCATTCGGGCTTTCAGAGTCCCATTAACTTGTTCCACAATCCCAGAAGCCTCTGGTCGGTAACTACAGTGCAATCTTTGATCTACATTCAAGGCAGCACAAAGCAGCTTCATGATTTCACTGTGGAAATGCGTTCCTTTATCTGATTCAAAAGAGGTCGGGAAACCGTACCTCGGGATTAGTTCTCTCAATAGTAACTTAGCTACAGTGAGTGTGTCACACCTACGTGTCGGGTAAGCCTCCACCCACCTGGAAAAGACACATACTATGACTAATATGTACCTCAACCCATTACACTTCGGCATTTCAATAAAGTCCAGCTGCATTCTATTAAAAGGTCCACCTGACCTACCTATGTGACTCAACGTCACAGCGGTCCACTTTCCTACATTCGTCTGTTGACATGTGACACACCTCTGGCACACAGATTCAGCTACCGTTCGAAACTTCGGATTTTACCACGTCTGACGAAACACTCGCATCATTGCATCTCTGCCAAGATGTACAGCACCATGTATCAATCTCGCCATGGGGTTCAGCAAACATTCTGGTAATACCGCTCGTCCATCCATACATCCACATCTCCCTTCTCACATCCAGCTCTTATCCAGCTGTCCCGCTCCTGATCAGAGACTCCATCTTGCAACTGTTTCAGTTCCTCCCATGAGTCTGCCATAGCTAACATCACATCGTAATCTGTTCTCTCTTCGCTTTCCACAACATGGTCCTCGGTAAAATTACATCCCTGTTCTGCACAAAATTGAGCAACTTCATCTGCGTAATTATTACCCAATGACACAAAGTCATTTCCTTTAGTGTGTGCAGAACATTTAACAACAGCAATTTCATCTGGACCTTGCAATGCTTCCAACAATTGTCGTACATAATCCCCATTTCTGATGGGTGAACCAGAAGATGTCATAAACCCTCTCTGGGACCATAGCTGTCCGAACTCATGAACCACACCAAATCCATATTGACTATCCGTGTAAATCGTTACACGGATCTTATCAGCGGCCAAACAGGCACGGGTCAAGGCAATAAGCTCAGCCACCTGTGCGGAGTATACTCCTTCTAGACAAGCGGCTTCAACCACCCCTGTGATGGTACACACAGCAAACGCTGCTCTCAGTCGACCAACACCGTCTCTTAAACATGAACCGTCCACAAAGAAAATCTCATCTGAAACTGGGAGCGGTTAATTGACAATGTCAGGTCTCGGTTTGGTGCATAGTTCAGTCACATCGAGACAATCATGGTCCTCACAATCTTCATCTACATCTACATTTGGAATAGGCAACAGTGTAGCAGGATTTAAAACAGAACACCTCTTCAGCGTCACATTGTCTGCAGCAAGGATGACTTGCTCATATTGAGTCAACCTATTATTTGTGAGATGCTGTGTTTTAGTCCTAGTCATCAACAATTCAACAGAATGTGGCACATGAACAGTAAGTGGATGACCCATCACAATGCTCTCACATCTTTCGATACTGACACCTATTGCAGCAACGGATCTGAGACATCCGGGCAACGCAGAAGCTACTGGATTTAAAGTAGCTGAAAAATAGGCAACTGGTCTACGGACGCCTCCGTGACTCTGAGTCAACACTGCTAATGCGCAACCTTCCTTTTCGCAACAGAATAAAGCGAATGCCTTGTTATAATCTGGCATTCCCAACGCTGGTGCACTGCATAAAGCTTCTCTCAGCCTCAAAAATGACCTTAAGCAGTCCTCATCCCATGGTACCGGATCATTCACATCCTTTCGTGTTAGCCGCTGTAAAGGCTTCGCTTCAAAGGAAAAGTTTGGGATCCACTGGCGGCAATAGCCCACCATTCCCAGAGATATTCTGACTTCCCTCTGAGTCGAGGGAACTGGCATTCTCAGAATCGCATCAATGCGTTCTGGAGACACCTTCCTCCTGCCTTTCTCAATTCGGTGCCCAAAATACTGTACCTCACTCAAACAGTATTGCAGCTTGTTTGGAGACACCTTGTGACCATTCTCTCCTAGGTAATTCAACAGAGCAACGGTATCAATTCTGCAGGCGTCTTCCGTCTCCGACGCAAAGAGCAGATCATCAATGTATTGCACTAAAACAGAGTTTTGTGGCAACACAAGGCCTTCAAGATTTTTCTTCAAGATCTGATTAAAGGTAGATGGACTCTCTGTATACCCCTGTGGGATACGACACCACGTTAACACGCGATTTTCCAGCCAAAATGCAAAAAGAAACCCGTTTTCTTCATGTAGGGGAATCGAGAAAAAAGCTTGACACAAGTCAATCACTGTGAACCATTCAGATTCACATGGGATCTGAAATAGGATCACAGATGGATTCGGTACCACTGGGCAACATGGA
Organism: Triturus cristatus; assembly: GCF_964204655.1. Lineage (NCBI taxonomy): Eukaryota > Metazoa > Chordata > Amphibia > Caudata > Salamandridae > Triturus > Triturus cristatus. The sequence continues at coordinate 685,436,269 of NC_140588.1, forward strand.
ACAACTATTTCGTTTATTTCTTGCAAATCTTGCACAATCCTAAATTTCCCACTTGGTTTCTGTAGTCCCATGATAGGCGAATTACATGGGCTACCCATAATTTCCATTAGTATTCCCTGCCTGATCATAGACTCAATCACAGGTGTAATCCCTGCAATAGTTTCAGGAGATAACTTATACTGGGGTGTCCTCGGAAACTCTACGTTTGGTTTAATCTGGATTTTCACTGGGTCTACTCCCTTGACTAAACCAATCTCCTCTCCACTAAGGTCCCATACGTCAATAGACACTGAGTCCCTCAGATCAAGTGGAAGCTCCTCCACCGTCAATGCTGGGTACATTTCCACACACACACGCTGATTTGCAACCTTAAAGGTCGCGTCATCATCTCTCGTCTCCACCTCCACTCCTTTCGGTGTACAGTAGATCGTGCAGTTGAGCTTGCACAATAGATCTCTCCCTAACAGGCAAACTGGACTAGAATCGCACACCACAAACTGGTGTCGATCTCTGAAATTTCCTATCCTGATTGGAATTGGCTCTGTCAGCGGACTAATCAGTTTCTTATTTGCCACACCAACAACCTGGATACTTTGTCCAGAAAGAGCTAAACCCGGAACCACTGCCGATCTTATAGTCGATCTGGTAGCCCCCGTATCAACCAAAAAGGTTGTAGGGTGACCGTCAAGATCTGCCTCCACAAAGGGTCCTTTCTGATCTACCTCTAGGATGGCTCTAAGGATGCAATCCTTATCTCTCTTTGACCCTAATCGTGCCAACAGGCTTGTATCGTTTTCCTCACTCACTTCAAACATTGGCACCTGCAAATAAGTTCGAGCTCCCTGCTGTACATTCTGTATTCTGGGTGGCTGGGGAACCTGCACCTGCGGAACACCAGTCCCCGCTTTTACCATTCTAGGTCTAGTCACTGTCTGTACCGCTTCCGCCCCAGGGACCTAAACTATCTCTCCTTCCGGCTGTATCTGATTCCATGGGTTCCGGGGGCACTCGCGTCTCCAATGTCCGACCTGATGACACTGATGACATGCTGTAGTCTTTTTCAATGTCGCCACATCCATGCCTGTTCTAGGGTCTATTGGTCTTGGCCTTCCCTGCCCCTGAACATTCTGATTTCCCGCCTGATAATTTCCCTGTCTCCTTACCAACGCTCCCCCATTAGGCTGTCCCTGAGCGGTTTGCATCTGAACAAGCATCAAGTTATCTTTCAACTTCCTGTGTTTTGATTCAATCTCATCTGTGCAATATCGGGCGTACCGCAAAATCTCATCAACCGGCTTGTTCTGCCAACAAATCAAATGCTGCTGTATCATGAGACTAACCTCTGGCTTCAATCCCAACACAAACTTTGAGACAAACTGTCCCATATCTTTCGTCTCCAACGCATCTAGGCCACTGTACTGCTTGAAAGCCTGCAAAAGTCTCTCGTAGAACTCATGTACCATCTCCTTAGGTTCCTGCACTGTCCTGTCTATCTTCACCCAATCAATGTCTTGTGGTGAGACCTTAGACTTCAACCACTCAATCACTTGTTCGTACTTCCTCATCACTATCATTGCCGGACCATTCGTGATTGTGTTCCTCTCAGGCTCGTAAGTCGGCCAATCAACGGCAATCTTGCATGCTGCCCACAAATCTCCCGGAACTACAATATCAAATAAGGTATTCAGATCAATCCACAATACCTTCGAAATCTTCACAAACCGGTCAACCTGCTTGTACCACTCTGTGGGCTTCTCCCTAAGCCGGGGAAAATCATTCGTAAACGCCGCCAAATCACCCCTGCTCCAGGGTACATGCACATATCCTCCATTCTGCACTTCCCTTAAAGGGAAGTTTCCTATCCTTGTCGCCCCTCCACCCGGAGGTGGGGTCCCTGCCATCGCTCCCCTAGAGGTTTTCTTCTTGGACCACTTTTCTTCCCATTTATCAAGCATCATCCATACACGCATGGCTACGATCAGATCTCTACTGTGGGACCTCAGTCCAGCAACCCTTTTCTCCTCCAGTTCCTGGTCACTGTACTGCAACCTATGACTTCCTTGCAACGTTTTGGTCTTGGACAGATCCACCTCATATCGCCTAGCCAATTCTGACAATTTCTCATGTGCAGCTCGTGCTTTCCGAGTCACATCCTTCGCCACGAAAAGTAATTCATCTGGCCCATATATTAATATTCTCTCAAGGGGTAAGTTTCCACCTATTATTTCATCCAATTCCGCTTTCAACCTTACTACATCTATCATCCCCCCTTTCAGGGCTCCTCTCAGCATCTCTCAGCAGACTGCCCCTTCTCTACCGCTGTCCTCGCATTCTTGCTCCTGCGACCTACTCCCTTCTGGTATGCACATTGGAGCAGACCGATTCAGGAACGTAACCCGCTCTCTTTCTGCTGTCATCACTGCTGGGTTTTGATTTCTCACTGGTGGTACCCATGATCGTAAATCTGATCTCGACTCCATCAGAGACTTCGGCCTCTCTGGTCTCTGTTCTCCTTGACTCTGAGATGAATCTGACATGGCTGGCAATGGCGTACTCCATTCTATAGGGTTCGGAGCCCAAGCCCTTCCACCCACTAAACCATTTCCTCCCATGAGGCCACTTCCTGCGACCTCTCTCCTTACCCCTTCGGCTGTCTGCTCTGGGTTCGCAACCCCCTCTGAATCCTGGTGATAAATCGAAACAATAGGTCCAATAGTGACTGGTACTTTTAGAGAATCCGGTAACCTCACATCTCTCTCGACCTTTACGCTAGCCACAGACGGGCTCCCTGTACTCTCAGTTCCTATCGAGATCCTTCCTTCTACTCTCGTCTCTGGTTGGAAGGTTACTCCTCTATTGTCTTCTATCTGGACCAACGTCTCTTCTGGGACCTCTGGGGGTATACGGAGGTGGTCTCTCTGATAACAACCGTTCCAATAGACTATCCTCAAAATCACTCTCATCCTCATCATCTAACCTTACGTTCTTTATCCCCTCCGAAATGATCAATAAAGGATACAGTCTATCTCCCTGTATTGCCTGTACCCTCCATCTTTTCTCCGCTGCATCCCATCTGGCATCCTGAAAAGCCCTAACCGACTTTTTCACCCTTTCCTGATTTCTTCCTCTTTCTCTATCATGCGCTGCTCTAATCCACGCATGTAGTGCTTCGAATTGTGTTGGCCTTGGCAAAGGTCGTAAGGCCGCCATCACAGACTTCAACTGGTACAACACTGCTAATCTAAATGAGCCATACCTCGGGAATGCTAATTCTCCTTCACTTTGAGTCATTTTGTGCCAATTCTCAAGCCAAGTTATCGTATGCAATCCCACATTCTTTGCCATGTAATGTGGGGGAGTATCCTCAGGAGGGGCTTCTTCTCCCTCTTGAGTAACCACATGTTTTTCACCCCTACACAATTCTCAAAAAACCTTAAAACACTTCATGATTGACAAAATTCGATCTCACGCACTGTTTACCCCTTGATGTCGAACCCTCCAATAACAGCGCGACTAACACCAACCAGCCTATCACAGCGCGACACTCTCTGACGTCACCTTCCTTCGTTCGCAGCAGTTCCCTTTCCTTACGCTTACGTCTCACGCCTGCATTCGTCCCATTCATACACTGAAATAACCGTTTGTCCCAAACAAGTTACTTCTCTGGCTGTCCGTCCACAGCCTCTGACTGTTCGTCCACAGTCTCTCGAAATTGTTGACCGCGGTTGGCAACTGTCTGTCCCCGTCCGGCCAGACAGATCGCCTCTGATAGGTTACAAATACTCAAATCCACATACAGCAACCCACGACCAGCGTCGAGTTGTCATGCACTCACACATTCGCTCCCCCTATCTCGGTCCAGGTGATCGATGGTACCTCACGATCTCCTTTGGGTGGTCAACAAAATCTACCACGGGTGTCTTCTACACCACAATTCCCGGGCTGCGCGCGCTCACAGCCTGATCTCACAATCACTCAATATTCACTCCAACTCCACAAGACATCACACAGCAAATCAACACCGCAATCTACAACATCTCCTCCTATTCATACTCACTTCAAGGACTGCTGCCGCCTGCCGCACTGCTACTCGCTGTCAATGTTCATCAACTGCCGTCGTCTTCTGCTCACCGTCTGATGATTCACGATTACTAATCGTCTTTGGGTCTCAAGGATCACTTATCTTAATCTAATCGTCCCTCGCTATCGGAAGTAACCATCCGTCTCTGCTACCAACTGCTGGGGCCCAATTTTCTTGTTTCCATTAGTCTCCAAGAACCCACTCTGGCCGATTGAACCTTTTTACTTGCCCAATAGCGTGGAGGGAGCAAACACAATTATCAGAGAATACCTTCCGCAATTTGACATAATTAAGGACTCGAAACTCAATCTCTATTGCTCTCGGGATTTTATTATCAACAAAAACATCTGCAGATATAGGCACCTTAATACAAGGCACAACAGGTAAATAGGCACTAACACAAATGCTACTCTACGAAGAATCCGCATACGACTAAATATAAACAAAAGTACAAATTCTAAAAGCATGAGGTAGATAACTACCAATCCAATGTCGATATTAGGAATCATTAATCCAAAGCATCTCTGTCCCTGCTCTATGCTAGATGACATCCCTACTTAGCATTCCCTTAAGACCCAAGAAATCGTGAAAAGGTGTCAGAAGTGAAACTTCTTAAGAAGTCTTCACATAGTGAGAGTTTGATCTAAAAGTGTTCCTTCTAGCTCCTTGCCCACCTCTTCTCTCTGCTCTGGTCTATTCTGTTCTGCCCAACACACGGGGCGCTGTCCCTAATACAAAACCCCAAATCATAGAACACACCCTCTGGCACACCTCCTCGACCAGGTCTTCTTCCAGTACTTTTCCATCCAGCGCTGTCCATCTTCCATCGTCCATCACCTTGGCCTTGAGTCCCAGACACCGTCCGCGCTAGGAGTTGCGATTGGCACATTCCAAAGTACTCCCATGTCTGGCTTCCCCCATAATTCAATTTTTGGACAAAGACCTTTTCTACTAACGAACCAACTGTCCTTGCACCTGCGGTGAGATCATGGGATGGAGAAATACTTCGCATCTTTTAACTTTACAATTTACTGCAGCCCAAAACCTCTAACTGAATAAATCATTGCGGCCTACTGCATTCAGCTAACATAAGAAAATACCAGGCATTTTTCCTTGACGATATATGTGCATTCAGGCCTCTATGCGGTTAAACACACTATTAAATCACATTCTGAGCATTAGTCTTTTACTTTCACCTACATGAATAAGCGACCTACATGAGTAATTTTTAATCATGTCACACGTTTAACCTAATACATTGCATTGACCGGGAACTAATCATCATGCATTTTACTGAATACATTCACAATATGTCTTCACATCTCTAATACTTTTGTGTTGCGATATAACTGATACATTTGCTTAATACATTGTGCACGATACATCTAAATATGCATTGATTATATGCGGGTGCCAACTAACAGTGAATATGATGCACCCCTACAATTTTCAAACCTTTGGGTGCTACATCACTTTCATGTTGAAGGTTAAACATTAGAGTCGAAATGCATAAGGCCTTTGGTCAAGTTAACATGGAAAGACATTCAATACACATTTTAAAAGCATTGTGATGGATACATATATAGTTGTAAAATAAATAAAGGTTACTATTCAAATGAATATGTGAATATATATTGCATTAATAACATTTCTCAAAATACACAAATGCAGATTTGGGGCCCAATTACAATGTCAGAAAGACGGCCACAATCTTGGGCTTTCTGTCCGACATGTGATGCTGCAGTCCGTCTGCTTCATTTTGATGCCAGAGGTCGGAACCAGCGGGTGGAGGGACTGACCGACACTGCCGATGGGCTCAAGGAGCCCATTGGACCATCGGTTGGAGAGTAATACCCTACAATAGGGTTGGTTCCTGCTCAGGAAACGCCGTATGGATTACGATGGCACTTTCCAACAGCCTTTACATGGTGTTCCAACCACCATAGAAAGTCTGTCGGAAAGAGACTTTGGGGGCACCTAGCAGGGCCCCTGTCTCCACTAAGAGGCCCAGGGGGCATTCGGGGTGCCACCAAAATATCCATGCACCCTGTGCCAGGCAAAACATAGTGTCTGGCACACAGTGCAGGGATGTTTCCAAACATGCCTTTTGCATTGAGGCGTGTGCTGCAGTTCTTTTCTGGGCCGCAACACAAGCCTCAATGCAAAATAATATGTTTCCAGCCCCCTACACAGAAGTTGGATCCTAATTTGGAGGTCAGGACTGCCACTTATTTTCAATCCTGAAACAATGTTGGTAGGACACTCATTCAACCGGCATGGTAATGAGGGCCATAGTGATACCCAATTGGAGTTTTTATACATAAGAACAACATTAGTATGCACAATCATGTACATGTTTGTATTAAACAGTGAATGCACCTTCAGTATTTTGGTCAAGTACACCACTTTATGTCAATGACATTAAAGTACACAAATATTTGGTACTATGACATAGTAGTGATGTGAAAGGGTGGAGCCAAAAGTGACCTGCTGCAATCCTTTTCTTGGTTCTCAAAAGGGTCCGCTGCTTCAAATTTTCAGTATATTAAGATCTCTCTCTGTTTTAATGTAGAGGATGACTGAATTTCAAAAGATTGATACCTTGTTTAAGGGGGTGCTTCCTTTCCATAGGCTAAGGGGCTCTACCCCTTCTGATTTCCTGTCATCTTTCTATTTTATTAGATATATTCTACCCGAATTCCATCGACATTCTAAAGGTCAGGCACTATTTAGCAGACACATGCACTAGTGCGCATGTGCCTACTGTCAAATTCTTTGCCAGGCTTGCCTTTCTTCAGCCCTGGCGCTAAATGGCAATGCCAGATGTTAGGACCACACCCCTTGTAAGGTGATTCAGGCTCCCTAATTGAACACACCGCACGTTAGGTTTCAGCTCTTTTCTTTCCAAAGCTGTGTGTCAATCAGCAAGGATGCACAACACCTATTTGCAGCTTGTCACACGGCAGTGTGTGATCAGCAAGAATTGCTGATCCCACCTCTTCCTGTGACGAGATGGGAAAGGGCGTGGTTCAAAAAGGATCTATTAAGTCATTGCAGTTAGCTTCAGCTGTGCGTACTGCTGACCGGGAGTTCAACGCACAATAATTCGACCGATGACCTTCTAGGGCTAACTTTGTGTTTCTGAGTTATTTTACAAGTTGGAATCGTGAAGATGATTTAGTTTATGGCCTCACAATGTTGATCTTCTTTGAAGTAATTTAGAAAGAAATAAATATTATATGCATTATGATGATAGTAGTGGAAAAACATTTTGAAATCTGGGCCATTCAAGACACGGTTGATCTAGGCTTAGAATGTTTGAAATGTAGCTCCCTGCACCGAACGTTGATCTGTACATTGACAACATGTAAAGAATATTCAGCGCATACTCATGTTCAGCTTTTCAAGTGTTGCCACGCTGTTTTGAGTACAACTGAATTTTGGTCAGGAGATTTGGGCTTGCCTTGCCACACCCACTTTTCACCAGCACAGAGCTATATTGCGTTAAAAACATATGACTCTGTGCATCTGCTAGCGCGCCTTATTGCGAGAATATCACGTGTGCCGGGTTATGGATATAATTTCAGTAGAGGTGACAGTTTTAAAGTGGGACGATAATAACCGTGACTCCGACTCCATAGTAATTTAAAATGGACATTAAAACTGGTTCCTCTAGGGCCCTATATTCATATCCCTTAATTTAATTGCAAAACACATATTGATTTGTGAATGATGTATGTAAAGAATGTTAAGGTACTCCATGTCAGTGACTTACTTCCTATTTATATTTCACATGTTGTCCTTCATCTCTAATTTACTAAGTGTGTTAGCTATTTCCAGGACATTGTGTTTCTGTATTTTTTGTTCCAAGCAGGATCTTACTCTTCTATAATGTATACGCTCTCTCCAGTGTGTTTATTAGACACCATGATTGAGCACTCTGGAGTTAAGGCTGAAGGCAGTGAAAGTTTCTCACAGTGCCTGTCAGTGAGTCAAAAGGAGTTCACAATACATGGTCATCCAATCCTGAGCCTCTCTGCAGAGCGCAAAGAGCAGTGTTCCTTTATCCCATTTGCAATTGTGATTCTGTGTAAATGCGTCTGAAGGAGTTATACAACTGTCAGATTATTAACAAGGCCAAAGTAAAAGAAAATTCAGAGTTTAAGATGACTGAGTGTGCTTTGTGTTGGGGTTGAAAGTGAAAAGAAGGTGCTGAAGAGAAAAGAGATGAGATGGAAGATATGCAGAAAAAGATATATAAATACAAATACAAAAAGTGGGTTACATGTCACTGAGTGAATATAACAGGAGTGATTAAGACACCATGAAGACCCCTCCCCTTCGATAGGCCTCAGAAGTGCAGGAAAATGGGACAATCAAGGCATTTTCGTATCATTGTTTCAGTAGCTAACATGGTGCCTTTCAAATAAGGCATCAATATTTTATATTATATCCATTTATGCGATCATTTAGACTCCCTTGCTTTGCTCACCTGCTCAAAACAATTTCAGAGAGGAATTTACGCCTCACCAAATACACATTTCACCAGCCACCACTGCTTGTTTGTAACATTTGGCATTACTGATCAGGGTTTTAAACCATTGAATGCTACGTTGAGTAGTTGGCTTAGATGGGCTACTATTTCAACTTATGAGGCAAAGCTAGAGGCCCATCCTAATGTTATTCAACGCCGGTCAAATAGAAAGGTGGCAGCATCTGGGGCAGCTTTCAAAGGGACCACACTGTCGGAGATTTGTAAGGTGGCAACATGGGCATCATCTAATACTTACATTAAATATTATCGACTGTGTGTAGCTCAGAATGTTGCAACCAATTTTGGTGGTCTCTGTTCTGTGAGCTTTACAGGATTGTTGAGATATCATTTGTTTTTCTGGTTGTTGTAATACATGAACTTGGTAGCATCATTTCTTCTGACGTCTGCCACTGAAGCTGATTTCTGCTTGGGCATTGGCTCATTTGTTAATGACTGTGACTGTGAGGTCAGGCGAGGAGGTAATGGCCAGTTACTTACTGGTGATCTTCATTACTCCTTTCCCATTACAGTCCAGTTCCTATCACCTCCTCTCTGACCATCAAAGTTGGTCAGACATGGGGAATCTAGGAAATGAGGTTAGTAATGGCATTATTTATAATCAGTATTGAAAGCAGTGATATGGGGTATAAGTGTTTTTTTGTCTAGTTGGTGATTCTTCTGGTTGAAGAAGCATACACTCACATATTAATAACTCATATGTTAATGACTGTGATGGGGAGGTCGCTGACTCCGAGTAACATCGGTTGCTAAAGATAACAGTAAAACATCTCAGCTCGTACATCTTCTTTTGCTTTCTTACCCTTTCACTTGGAACAAGAAATTATTTGGGGGATACATTCTGTTACAGCAAGGCATGTTTAGAGCTCTGCTTACCTGACTAAGAGAAGCTACATTCCAGCTGTTCAATAGGCTGATACCAGTCCTAGACAGCTATTAGGTCTTCTATTCATACAACATGTTTTTCTTTGGGAACGCTATGGTGTACCCTTTGTTTTAAGCCAGTTTCCTCCGGTTGCACTTTAGTGTTTCTTTTGTTTTTATTCCAGGTCACTTCTACCCAGAAATATAAAAGCATCCTAACCTGCTATTCAGTACGTCACAGATCCACTAGAAGCCGCTTCTGTTTCTTGCTGGCTCTGGGCATCATCAGTTAGGCAGTGACTGTCTGGTCACTGTTCTAGAATTTCTAATTCCTCCCTGAGGGCTGGCTTACACTACCACCTCACACCCATGCAACACAGGTGTCACAGGACATGTGACCCTGTCAAAAACAGTGTCTGGTTGCACATGTCCTGGGCTAGTTCTACCATGTAGGCCTCTGTGTCGCTTGTCTTCATTATCAGTATATGGGGTCCTAGGGCCTGACCCTTTACATTTGCGATGAGTTGATCGGCCCGTGTGTGCAGCAACCCTGTGGTTTGGCGAGGAGGTGAAGTGAAGCTGTGTAGATGGCTCCCTTGCCATCAAGCTGCACAGAGGATGAAGCTCAAAAAGTGCCTGCTGACCCAAGTGGCATGAGTTGAGCCCCTGGATGTGCAGCATGAGAAAGCTGCAAAGGCACGCTGTGCAAGTGGCAAGCCTGATGATCAATGAAGTACCAGTGTTGCAGAGGTGATTAGAGAGGCCCACAGATTGAAAAGGACTGCTGCAGCTCGGGAAGACAAGCGGACGAGCTGGATACATCCACCCTCCACCTAGGAGAGCTGCATTACACCGTAGGTGCTCAACCGATCCCGGTGAGTGGACAGCCGGCGTGAGGAGGCGTGGCGGCTGCCTGACTGGAGGTGAAGTCAATCAGCATTCACTGTAGGTCGGAGGGCATGAAGAAACCTGAAGAGGGAATGCCCATCTGCAACCTTGACTGCAGAGTGCCGAGGCAGAGCAGCAGAGTTTTCCCATTGGCAGCACCAACCAACCCCTGCACAGCCCACGCAGTGAGAGAGGCTGCTGCGGAGGGGTAGGAGCAGACGTGGGGACAGGGAGAGGCTGTCGGCCATGCAGCAATGTAAATAATAAAGCCAGCAGGTGAAAGTTTTGCCTTCCCCACATCAAGACATTGCTGTGACCTGCTGTGCCATCCAGCATGACCTGGATTGATAAAAGTTTACTGTGCAGGGAAGGAGGTGCCACTGCCCTGTGGGAAGGCTCCCGCCACACGTGAATGCCAGTGGCAGCATTCGCCAGCCGTGTTCCGTCCGTGGGTGAAGTGAGCACATGGAGGCCAGCATAATTGAAGAGATTGCTGTGGAGTGGACAGGCACTGAGCCAGTAATGGTGAGGCAGCTGGCAAAGGATAGCCATTGTCATGTAGATCCTATAAATCTATATAGGATCTGCGTGTTTAGATAACATAAACTGTGGGAGTGGTGTCCAGACTGATTCCAGACACCCCCATCGGATATGTTTGCCTGTATACCAGCTAGCTCAGAGTGCCACTATGAACTCCTCTTACCAAGGAGAAAATAGATTCTGGCAACTATCGAACATGTCAACCTTGTCACATCAGGGATCATGGAAACAGTAAAGTACTTCTCGCTCAGTCACTCGTGCTTACACAGAATAAACAATGGGGACATTTTCAACACGCCTTTATTGATCAAGCATCATTCTAGTATAAAATATATGTGCTGCAGCAACCATAAGACAGAAACAGATATTTACGGTTATGAGGACCAACAGAGTAAATAGATTGTAGAATTTTACCATTGTGCCAAAACAATGAATACATGACAATAATAACGTGTGCTCCTACGATGCTAACCCTAAATAGATGTACCTAAATGTACCTAGCATGTGTGCAGGTGTACAGCCAGGAATCCCCCTAGGTTGGAGCCGACCCCGTTACCTGAAGTGAGAGAACGAAGGACCTCGTCTTGGTCTCGAGATGAACAGTCGCGAGGGATGTCAGACCAATGCGTGCTAGAGTGTCTGCGTGCAGGAACCTCAGTTTCTCGTGTCAGCATGAATGTCTTTCTCCTCTGCCTGCCCCAGCAAATATATGGTGCTTACATTCCCAAAAAGGTACCATCAGGGCTTCTACCTTGCTGTGTCATGTCGGCCGAGGACGACGATGGCGATGAACCTTATAAACGGTTATTATGCAGCAGATGGTAAATCTGCTTTGAATCTGAGAATCCTCATGCATAAAAAATTAGGATAGTTTTCTGGGAAAACCACTCAACATTTATGCAGCACCTAACTAGCAAAGGTCAGTGTTATGTAGTATATTGGCATGGTAAATGTAGGTAAAATGTTAGGACACTACCGAAGCCTATATTGGGGCACATTGTGATTCATACCAGCTTGGCTGTTCATGGGCCTGAGTGGGGCGATGTCCCGCAGCCTGAGTGAAGCTGCAGAGGCCATTTCTGCCACTGCATGTAATATGTCTGCCCCTGCAGCCTGCAGTGAAGAGGGCAGCAGGAAATCAGGCCACTCTGGCCCAAAGATGTTAGATGGGTTCGGTGGGCATTGGCAAAAAAAGCACTTACCCTGATGTGGGGTGCTCTGAGAAGGTGTGCCCGTGTGGGTGCAGTGGCCTGAGTCATAAGGGAAGCCATTGATGCTGTGAGGAGTACTTGGTGCCGTCGTCCCTGGTCCAGGAGGGTGCTGGCATTCAAAGTGCTCTACCCAGGGCAGGTCAAAGAAGTGCACCCGGCCAGGGTAAATGTGGCTTGTTTGAGAGGTGCAGGCCGTTTGAAAGAAGAAGTGGCAACACAACCTAGTGGCCATTTGAAATTGCTGTGGCTGGGCAGGAAAAGACTACCAAGGAGAGCAAGAGGCCCTGCAGCATCTGTGCTGGGGAGCCCTGTGGAATGACAAAGCTGCCTTTAGATAAGTGGTGCAGCCTACAAGGAGTGGAGTTGGCATCAAGAACAAATGGTGACATGTGACATGGGCTGGTGAACTGTACTGATAAAAACCCCCCACTTTGGAGAATCAAATACTGTCAAGAAAGTTGTGGAGGAACCAGAAAGGATGGAACAGTGCCAACTAGTGGCCACAAGTGGTTACTGCACACATCCGATGGTTTTTGCTGTACAGTGCAACAGCCCACAACGCAAGGAAGGTGTTAGTAGCTCTTAATTGAAGGGGGGAGAGACAATGTATCCCAATGCAGGTATCTCCAAGAAGCCTAAGGCTGCCAGCCAAGAGGGCTGCCAATAGTCCACTGATGACAAGATCAGCCAAAAAGCAAAGCCCCAGGCAGCAAGTCCACGAAGGACTGAAGAAAGTGCACTTCATGCATGCCTAGTGGTGAAAGGAAACCACCATAAGAGGAGGAACGCAGGAGGAGCAAGGTGCCAGAAGAAGGAGCACCCTCAGGTGAAGAACAGAGAGTGAAAAAGTCTGAAATGTTCAGAAGAGCGCACCAGAGAAGCCGACTGCATGGGCTGGAGCCAAAGAGTGAGAGCCCTGTGAGGAAGAGGGACCATGTTGTTGCAGGTTGTGATAGATGCTGCAAAGCCTGCCTGAGTGGAGGCTGAATAGAGTGCCACGTCAGCATAGCCTTGAGGCACAAGGAGTGCGTCCTCAATAGAAGAGACCTGCAAGAGTTTGCAGAAGAGACCAGCAAGATGTGGAAGAAGAGACCTGCGAGATTTCAGAGAGAGGACCTGGGAGAGGTCAGAGAAGAGACCAGCAAAAGGTTGGAGAAGATGACCTGTGAGAGGTCGGAGAGAATATTTTCCTGAAATTCAAAGGAGGAAAACCTAGGAGAGGTTGTGAAATGTAGAAGGTCATGAGAGGTCTGGTCACTGGAAAACTGGAAGAGGAGGAAACATAGTTCTAGGGGGCGAGCTATGTGAAGTTCACATCACATGGAGAGGCCTGGTCCAAAAAAGAAAGAGAGTAAGGCAAGATGGGACCAGGCTGCATTGTGAAGAGGAAGACGATGAAGTATAGAAGTGACATGAGACCACAAGTTGAAATCAGAGAAAGAATTGAAGAAGTAAAGAAGAAGAAAATGGTGTGGAGTAGATATCTGGCACACCACATGCTTTGAGTGTTGTTGAGTATAAGTGCATCTCCAAGAACAACTCAGGGACTGTTGGACATCTTCAGTGAAGAACTGTACCAATGAAACACAGAGAGGTCAGTGAGGTATCCGTGGCACCATGAGAGACTGGCTGCCTTGAAGTCTTCGGTTACACCAAGCAAACCTGAAGCCTGTGGAAGAGAGCCAGCTGGACCAATTGTACCATCTACCTTTGGGGCTGCAAGTGAGACTAGATTGTGGTCCTGTACGATCGTCCTGGGTAACCTCGGTCATGGGGTCTGGAAGAGGATCTGACCAAATCCACACCAGACCTTGGTGATCCAGGGGCAAGGGCCTCAAGGATTACTGGTGAGAGAGGAATCCTATGATTCAAGAAAGGGAAGGAACAAGGGCTGTTTATAATAGGTCCAGCATACATAGCCCGAGCAGGAGTATATAAATACAGAAGTATGCAGTTCCTCAAGAGGGCTTTTGATGAGTTGAGAAATGTATGAGTCCAAAAGGTCAGGAGGAGATTCCTCCTTAAGGAAAAAGACCCTCACACATTCGGCAGACTAGCTGTCATATATCGTCAGCACATGGCCAAGATGTCAAGTTTCATCATTAGGTCTGCTCCAAATCGGGGCGGCGCTGCAATCCCCGATCGGCGACCTCAGTGGCGCCTTTTAGTGGAGATCTTTATTCCTTTAACTGCCGGTAGGTGAGTGCAGGTGAGGGCCCTAAAGTGCAAGTGTGTGGTGAAAAAAGTGTGTTAAAAGTAAGTAGTGGGGATCCTATGTAACGAAGTTTATTTAATGAAGGAGGTCCCACTCTTAATTAAAAACAATAACATGCGTAATACTACAGTTAAGATGTCTGATTTACGCTATAATGATAAGTGGTCAACATGTTTCTTGCATGGGTTAAAAATAACCGCAATTCTTCAGGACCAAATAGTTCACACACTTATTGGTAGTGGTAGCGACTAGTGGGGCACTTACCACAGGTACAGCACCCTAATAAGTGGTTACTTATGGAGGTGGGGTAAAACGCCCTGAGGAGCAAGGCTACGAGTTCCAACGAGGTGGCGCTGGATGTCGACACTGAATAGTACAGTGTCAAAAGTCCGCAGTTCGGGACGCCTTCACACCTACCCTGTGTCCGCGCCGACTCGGGGGACCGAGAGAGGAATCCTGACATGAGATATGCATCTGCAGCAGCTCCCCCCGCAGGTCCCAGGAAGCACAAAGATCTCCTTTCAGAAGCTGCTTACCCCAAAGACTGTCCTGTCAATCACAGTGCACCAGAGTCAGGAGGGAAGGAGTACACTGACCTGGAAACATCTACCCTCTAGTTGGAGTGAGTGACTTGAAGATGGGACTCATAGCGATTCCTCTATGGCCTCTAGTACAGCTTTGGAGCGACACAGCGAAGTCCACACAGTCCCGTGGAAGCCTGGTGAAGAGGACCTCGTTGGATTCCTGTGAGAGGGGAATCCTGGTGTGAGAAGGATGTCGGAGTTTACTCTACCATTATGCAGCTAGAAGCACTGAGGCATCTGAGAAAGACCAGGCAACAATGACCAGGATGACCAGGACAACCAGGATGTCATCCGTCTTAGGAGGCTTGATGTTCATGGAGCCAGGAAGTATTTTGAAAATGTAACATCCACAGACTTCACTACCGCTCCATATGCACCGTCACAGTAAACCGTGTGTATAGACATTGAGTATAGACTTTCACGCATTGAGTCCAGGTAGGACAGGATCCACAGTGCATCGCTGTTCTAGTGTTCCTAATTGTTGGTTTTTACCAGCCACTCCCAGAGGGCTGGCCTACACAACCATCCCACATACATCCATCACAGGTGTCACAGGATATGTGACCCTGTCGACAAAAGGGGCCAGGCGCCCATGCCCTGGGCCAGTTCTACCATGTGAGCCTCTGTGTCGTGTGTCTACATTATCCGTATATAGGGGCCTAGGGCCCGACCCTTTACAAGTTGGTGCACCGCCCTTCAGCTAACCTTTCATCATTCCACAGAATGCTATCAGCCTTTTTGGTACATATGCTTCTCGTTCAGAGAATGTTCCTTATATGTTTGTCACATCTATGTAGAAGCCAACCAAGACTTAGTAAGATAAAATCAAGAGTTAGTAAGTCTTACAGCTCCTATCGTAGATATTTTCTTTGTCACTTATTTTGTATTCATTATTATTCAGAGCTGCTGTGGCCTTTGTCATTTTTTTCTCTCCCACCTCTCTTATAAAGTCGTCTCACTTGAAAACAACTCACTCTCAGGCCATCGCCATATTTCATATGTATTCTATGCCTGCTTCTACATCAATTAGATTTGATTTTTCAAAACCTTTTTCACTTTTGTCTTGCATGACATTTACTTAGCCTGCACTTTCTTTGAACCATGCTGCAATAGCATAAATACCGTATCCTCATTATTTTTCCCCAGCGTATTTCACTATACCAGATCCATAGACATATGGAGGCTATTCTTGTGTATGATGTAACATGCTCAAGTACAATAAATTATGGTAAATCACCATGTATTATTATTTTCATAATAATCTTGCTCTGTATTCTAAATAATCATAAAAAATCTGTGCAAAATATTTATGGTTCATGCTACAAAGAGCAACAAGCTTCAAACAGATTATGCTATATTTTGTTGATTCTGCGACATTAAAACAGAATTGTATAAGTACATGTTCTATCTGGACCAGAGAATACATAACTTTTTCAGGGATTATTTTTATAATCTTCAATGTGTGTGAATAGTGTGCTTGCCTGCAGATGTACTCTTAAGAAAATATATCATTGTTTGAATAGCTGCACTTCACGTCGAGCATAACCATCTCTTTGAGTCAAATATTCATCACAAAAATAAGTATCTGAGGCATTTGCGTGAAGAGTGCCTGCTGAGCTCAAAATATATATATACACTGTGCAAAAGAGATAGGTGTCTGCAGAGAATACACAATTAAAATAAGCAGGCAACTTACAGGCTATTGTATAGCAAAACAAAAATGATAAAGTGTTATATATTCACTCAAAAACCAAAGGTTGAAAGGACTTTATATGTAGGCTCAGATTTCATTCGTACAATACCAGTGAAGTTCGGTAGTTATAGTTACCTGAGCAAACTGTAATTTATGCCCCCACAATGCACTGCTTATGAACTCACATAATTCATGACATGGTCAGTGACATCACTGATGACATCTCAAATGACATCACTGATGACATCATCCAGTGATTGTGAGTGTTTTCTAACAATTAGAGAGTGTTAAACATATATATTAAGGTAAGTGGCTGTGGGAGTGTCTGTATGGGTGAGTGAGTGGGTATGTGCTTGGTGTATATAGGAGTGAGTGGGTATATGAGTTTTTGTATGAGTGAGTGAGTGGGTGTGTCAGTAGATGTATGAGCAAGCAAGTGGCTGTGTGAGTATCTTTATGGTAAGAGAGTGTGTATGTATGTGGCTGTAATGGTAAATTAGAGGGTAAATTAGTGGCCGTATGAGTGAGTGTATGGGTGTGTCAGTGGCTGTAAATGGTGAACGACAGGCTGCATGAGTGGCTAAGTGGGTGACTCGTATTCAAAAAGAGTAAAACAGAGATAAAGATATTTTTAAATACTGTTTGTAGGCCTGGGCGGTAAATTCCGTTCCGTTCGCGGAATTTGCGGAATTTGGGTAATTTCGCGTTCCGCGGAGAACGCGAAATTGCCCAAAAATCTGCGTTCCGCGACTTCGCGTAATTTTTGCTTGTTCGCGGTCTCAATATGCGTGTTCGCGAGATATTTCACCCCGAGCACGCAAACAGCGATCGCGAACAGGAAAAAAGTATCGCGAACAAGCAATTCCGCGTGTTCGCGGAATTTCTGCATGTTCGCGGAGATTTTTTACCGTTTCGCGGAGATTTGCGTAACGCGATTACGCAAATTCCGCCCACCCCTAACTGTTTGAGGTTAGCTCTTTACTATACAACAATTTTAATTTTACTGTTGTACTCATTGTCAATAAAAACCACTTTCAAGTTGTATTTATTTCCTGTTTGCACGTCCACATCGAAATTTGCTATGAATATTGAGTGTTTATAAAAGAATGAGATATGATTGGATAAGGCAGTTTTCCACTTGTTTTATAGGAAATTCCCATCCATTTACCCTCCTTGAATCCTCCATTTACTCCACCACTTTTCTCAACAGGTGCCTGTTACATCTGTGCAACACATTGTATAGATTTTGGAATTTGCTATTTTGAAGGAGCAAAATGGCAACGGGGGTAGCCAGGAAGATGATCTAGCCCAGTTGCCTAACCAGGAGGAGAAAGAGTTAAAGAGGATGACTCTAATAATACAGAGCCGCCATCAAAGAAGGGCAGTATTGTATGTTTTTCTGTGACCTCTATTCCAGCTTCTATACAATTTAGGTGCAGGTTTTAGTACTTCAGTTGAGTACTTTTAGTTAGGCTTGAAAACTGCTTTTAAACTTTTTAAACTTTCCTTCTTCTAAACCTACCTGCACTGCACCTCAGCGTTCTGGTCCGCCCCAGTTTCTTGAAACTGTTTGATGCAGAGAAAGTGTACTTGACTCACTTCCGGCAGACACGTTAGGGCCCCAGTGCATTTGGCTATAAAAGCTGATGCCGGACCGGATGTGGAGCCCCTGCAAGCATTATTTGTTTTTCTGTGACCTCTATTCCGGCTACAGTACACGGTGCATGTTTTGTTACTTCAGTTGAGTACTTTTAGTTAGGCTTTAAAACCTCTTTTTAACTATTTTAACTTTCCTTTTTCTAATCCTACTTACACTGTATCTCAGCTCTCCGGTCGGTCTCAGTTTCTTGAAACTGTTTGAGGCAGAGAAAGCCTACTTGACTCACTTCCAGCAGAGCTGTTAGTGCTCCAGTGCATTTGGCTAGAAAAGTTGATGCCGGACCAGACGATCAGCGGACGCACTCACCAAAGGCAAGTCCATCTGTCCCTGTCCACCCCTGGACTTCGTCAGGTAAAAAAGGAAATAGTCTCTCCCATATTCACTACTCTTCCAACACCCTACACCAGCTAAAGACACCGGGCAAGCTAAATGCCCCAGAGCAGCTTTTATGAACCAGTAGCTTTCCCCATATCCTAGAGGGCCCGATGGCTTGACGTAAATGCCACTTTTATATTTCTTTGGAGTTAGGTAGTTAAGTCTTCACTGACTCTGGCCGCAATCCTAATAAAAAGAGATAAAAATCTTTCTCAGCAATGTTAGGTCGCTAGCTAAACATGTGACCGAAATATGAGATTTAATCACCACACAGTCACCTCATATCTGTTTTTTGATTGAAACCTGGCTGAAAGCCTTACATCTCCCAGCCATTACAATAGCTATTCTTGATAATTATAAATTAATCGAGCTAGATAGAAGTTTGAAAACAGGATGTGGCAATGCAATAATCTTTAAAAACTCTCTCAAAGTGACATGGATTACCACCACTAACACTAACTCTATGGAACAAGGCATTTAAAAAATAAATCTAGCCACCACGGACAGTTGGAAAGAAGCCTTGATTTATCATCCACCTAGCTCTAATGCTGGCTTCAGCCAATGACTGGTGGAAGAAATTGCCCCCATGTCTAAGCTACCAAAACATTTCTTCTCCTGGATGATTTAAATTACCATAGGGAATATCATACCACCACAGAAATGGTGAAGTTAACAGCAGACCTGGAAACGCTTGGTCTGTCTCAACGAATCATAGGCCCTGCTCATATAGCAGGCCACTCGCTGGATCTACTATTTACTAATTCTGAACATATTAAATGTGAGGTTTCTATGCCTCTAACTTGGACTGATCACTTTTTAATTCCCTTCTGTGCTCAGTCATCTCAATCACTCAACACAAAAGCAAGTACAAGTAAGGCAAAAAAATTAGCAGCCTTGGCACCTGCTCTCTCCCGAAGTGTTTAATGAATCATTTCACTTCAGCTTGCCTTGCAAATTTTCAGAGGTCAATAACACTCTGTATATGTTCATCTCTGCTTTAAGTGAAGCCCTGAACTCAACAGTACCCTACAAAAAATGTTGTTCCGCCAAACTGAGTCCCTCAGCGCCATGGTTTACCACTGAGCTCAAATGGGAAAAATTGGAGTGCAAGAATTTAGAGAGAAGATGGTGCAGAACTAAAAAGCCTTATGATAGGGATATCTATAAACAAGCACTATCTCGGTATCATTTAAATATCAACATTTCAAGACGTATGTTTATCACTAATCAAATTGAACAGGCAGACAATTCACCTCAAATGCTTTTTAAAATTGTGCAAGACTTCACTTCCCCTCGTGCATGTGCTCAACTCTCCATAGGGTCCGAGGAACTCTGTGACTCACTAACCAATTTTTTGCAGGAGAAAAGCTCTAATATCTATTTAAAGTTTAACACTTCACTTTCTGCTAAAGCTACCAATACCAGCAGTGAAGCTGATCTGATAACAGATAGGACCTACATTTTATATAGGTTTGAACCATATACTGTAGAGGAAATTATTAGAGCCCTGGCTGCTGCTAAATTGGGCTCTCCCCTGGACATCTGTCCTCCTGAAGTTGTGGCATTGGTATCCAACTGTCTTGCCCCTACTATCATAGAGATATTTAATTCCTAAGTGGAAACAGGCACCATCCATTTTGAAGGGAAGGCTGCCTGGGTACTACCTATTTTGAAAAAACCCACCCTGGACCAAAAGGCATTGGTATACTACTGTCCCACATCGCTACTACCACTCTTGGGCAAACTGCTGGAAGGTTTACTTAATAAACAATTAACAGCCTACCTATAATCAAATTAAATTAAGGATTCTTTGCAATCCAGCTTTCGATCAGGCCATAGCATGGCAACTGCACTTCTGGCAGTGACTGACTCGGCGACTTGCACTCGACGGAGGCAATTCTGCCATGCTCATGCTATTGGATCTCTCAGCGGCATGTGACATGATCTCCCATGTCAGGACGATGGAGAGGCTGCAAGAGATTGGGATACAAGGCCTTGTGCTCAATTGGCTCCACCCTTTTTTGAAAGACAGATACCAAACTGTCATTCTTGGCCCAAATACGTCTCACAAAATGAGATTAGACAGGGGTGTCCCACAGGGCTCTTGTTTGAGGCCCACTGTGTTTACTATCTGTGTGTCCCCCTTTTTAAGATCGTAGAAACTTTTGGCTTTAAGATAGTCTGTTATGCGGATGATACGCAGCTGATGTTTACATTTGAATCAGATCTGGCCACTACTAAAAATAAATTTGCTTTGTGTATACTAGCCAACTCCAACTGGATGAATGACAATTATCTCCAACTAAACACAGACAAGACAGAGATCATGCTGTTTGGCAAGGCCTCCTCTGCCTGGCCAGACATGTACTGGCCTGCCCAACTGGGGCCTATACCTATCCCTAAACAATCCATTCAGAACCTTGGGATGAAGACTGACCAGGCTTTTACAATAAAAGATCACATTCTGACCACTTTTGTGCTGTCTTCTGTGCAGAATATTTCTGTACCTCTGTACAGCAGCCAGAATAACATTAATTCAATCCGTAGTAGTAAGCAGATTAGACTACGGCAATGCTCCTTTGGTGGCAGCAAATGAGACACTGGTAGCCAAATTCCAGTTAGTCCAAAACAGAGCAGCCAGGCGGATCTTCAACCTCCCCTCCGGTACCTCTCATGCCTCGATGTTTAAGGAGCTACACTGGTGCATTTTCAAGCTTTGCTCTTTGACTTATAACGCGCTAACAGTCAAAGAACCCAGATATCTCTAACTAAGGGGGTCCTTACGATGGCGGGCAGACTCGAGACCTCCCGCCATGGTAGCGGTGCCTGGGAACACCCACCTGCAACGCAGCGGTCCCGCACGTCAGATTACGATGCGACCCCCACTGTGGCGGTCGCATCGTGCATGGTTAACATTGTGGCGGGAGCACCCGCTGCTATGCTAAACATGCATGTTGTGCTTTTCATTGCACTAAGTGGCAGGCACCATGCGATGCCTGCTACTTAGTGCAGTAAAATGTAGGGGGGTACCATGGGTACCCCCACAGTGCACCACCCCCCTACACAAGGGGGGCCCACAACAGCCCCCAAATGCATTCTCTGTCAGCCTTTCAATGGTGGTTAACCCGCCACGGAAATGCTGGCTGCGGCCAGCATTGTAATCTGGCAGATGGTGCCTGCTAGGCACCGCCACCATTTCATGCTATCTTGATGGTCTGCCAGGCAATTGGAAAGATTGCCTGTGACGAATCCATGGCGGGCGGGATTTGCACTCGCTACGGTCATGGGTACAATTCCTCCTGCCTTCCTAATTTGGCGGGGCAGAGAATTGCTGTCCGATGGCAAAGGGCCCACCACCGCACAACTGGTGGTGGCGGACCCTCCGCCATCGTAATCACCCCCTAAGTATCAAACCATACATGCCTAGCAAAAGCTTACAAGCACATGATAAGGCCCTATTGTGTGTCCCCGGCACATGCTTAACAAGATGTGAGGGTAGAGCTTTTTCTTACCTTGACCCCTTTTATTGGAATATACTTCCGCTACACGTTCACACTTGTGCAAACTATTGTAAATCCAAGCAATTTTTGAAAGCCCACCTGTTCTAATTCCATTTATTATCTAGCTACTGATACTTGTTAAATTGTCCACAGCGCAGAGATGCCCATGGGCGAGGTGTGAGCTATATTAAATTTAAATAACATAACATAACATACCATTAGGAGAGTCTAAGGCAGTGGCAAAATAGGCGAAACGTTTGCTCTGTGGGAAGACCCTCTCAAGATGATCTAAAAAATAATACTCCTGTGATACTATATTCCTGCTGTACCATCTCAAAACATATCATCCAATGCAGTTGAGGAGTGCAACTAAGCAAAGAGAAGGTATGGGATATTTAACATCTTAATCTGCACCAGCTGTGGGACAGAGAGTCCCTGCAAGGGGTGGCAAGATGTCATCCTGATATCACCCCTGAATTAAAATCGATGGTCATGTTCTGTCTCAAGTGCAATACAACAATTACAGTGGGAGAGCAGTCTGCTGATGCCATACTTCAAAATGCCAAGTAACACAAATACAATTTTATTTAAATTTGACCTTGTTTTTTTCATTATTGTTGTGTTGCTTGTTCTAATTTTTCTCTAACCCTTGTTGCCATAGTGTTTAAATAAAAATACCAAAAATATACAAAAACTAGAAAATCAAAAAAAACAGTTCTACAAAAAAATGGTTCCTGTTAGAACCTGTTCCTGTTATGGTTAAAAAATAGAATGCTGCATGGGTTAGAGAGTAGTTGTATGAATGGCAATATAGGTAACTGACTGATTATGTGAGTGATTATGTGAATGATTGAATGGGTTTGTGGCTAATAGTATAGCTGAGTGAATATATGTGAGGGTGGCTGTATGAGTGAACGAGAAGCTGTTTGAGCGGTTGCATGGATGAGTGACTGCTAGTAAGAATGGTTGTATGGGTAACTAACTGCTAGTGTGACACTATGTATGTGTGACAGTGGCAGTGTGATTAACTGCATGGGTGTCTAAGTGGTTGTCTGAGTGGCTGTGTGAGTGAGAGACTATCTTTATAAGTGAGTGTGTGGGTGAGTGACTGGGGCCATGAGTACACATATTGGTAAATGAATGAGTGCACCAGTGCTGTAAGACTTAATGATTAAGTGCATGAGAGTGTATATGGGTGAGTGAGTGGATGAGTGAATATATGGGTGTAACTGAGTGCATGAGTGGTGTATGTGTGAGTAAATGAGTTTTGAGTGGTGTATAATTGACTCATTGAGTGTATGAGTATATTTATATTGGTGAATGAGTACATCAGTGGGGTGCGGGTGATTGACTGAATGCATGAGTGTGTGTATGGGTCAGTGAGAGAGCATGACTGAATATATACATGAGTAAGTAACTGTATCAGTGGTGTATGCACACGTAACTGAGTGCATCAGTGTGTGCTTGAGTCTGTGTATCAGTGCATGTATGTGTGAGTGAATGCATAATGGGTAGATGGGTGATTCACTGAGTACAAAAGTGGTGTGTGAGTGACTGTCTGAGTATATGAGTGACTGTATGGGCAAGTGATTGGCTGTATTAGTGCCTGTATAGGTAAGTATCTGTCTGTAGTAGTAGCTGTGTAGATGAGTGAGTGGGTGTGCTAGTAAGTGTATGGGTGAGTGACTGGCAGTGTGACTGGCCATATGGGAGAGTGAGTGTATGTAGTAGTGGATGTACAAGTGAGAGAATGTTGTGTAAGTGGAAGCATCGGTGAGCTACTCCCTATATCAGCAGTTGTATGGATGATTCCATACATGTATGAGTTGTATGAATGAGTAAGTGGGTGAGTGAGTGGCTGTATGGCTGAGTGAATGGGTATGTAAGTACATGTAAGGGTGTGCTTGCCTGTGTGAGTGGCTCTAAATGAGTTCCTGCTTGAGTGGGTATATGGATGAGTGAGTATTAGTACTAGTGGCTATATAAGTGAGTGAATAGGTGCATGAGTGGCTGTATGAGTGAGTGGATGGATGTGTGAGCAATCATACAGTAGAGCAACTGGTTGTGTGAATGATAGTATAGATCACTAAATGGCTGGGTGAGTGGGTATATGAGAGAGTCAGTGTCTGTGTGACTGGCTGTTTCAGAGTGTGTGTGTGTCTGTGTGATTGTCTGTATGGCTGAGTGAGTCCTAGTGTGAATTGCTGTAAGACTGAGTGAGTGGGTGTATGAGTGGCTGTATGTGCGAGTGACTAGACATGTGACTGGCTATATGGGTGAGTATGCCTAGTATGATTAGCTCTGTGGGTGAGTTAGTGGCTGTGTGAATAGTTGTATGGGTGAGTGAATGGGTGTGTGAGTGAATGGATATATGACTTAATAAGTGGCTGTCTGGGTGTCTGAGTAAGTGGGTGTGTATACAGTATGTGGAAGAGCACCTTGTGTTAATGGTATTATGTGCGAGTAGCTGTTATGGGACAGACAGTGTCTGTGTGACTGTCTATATGGGTGAGATAGAGCTAGTGTGAGTGGCTCTATGGGTGAGTTAGTGGTTGTGTAAGTGGCTGTATCAGTGAGTGAGTGGGTATGCGAGTGGTATATCAGTGACTCAATGGGTGAGTCACTGGCTGTTTTAGTGAATGAGTACAGGTGCGATCTAGTATATAAGTGAAATAGTAGGTGTCTCTATCTCTGAGTGACTGCTTCTATGTGACAGTGGATAGCTAAGTGATTGGATGTATTAGCATCTACATAAATAGGTACCTGAATAATTCAGTAAGTTGTTGCGTCACTACCTAGAGATGTGCTGTATTGCACTGAAACTTTTAATTAGGAAATTGAAAAAAAAAACAAATGGAAATGTATAGCAAGGACACTTTGGGCTCGGATACGAAGTCAGGCGGACTGCAACCAACCAACCATGAGTTGCGGCCCGTCTTATATTGGCCCCTGCAGTCCTGCTGCTGTTCCAATGGGCTCTTTGAGCCCCATAGGAGCATCAGAGATGCTACAATCCCATAATGACGGCAGAGCCAAACTCGGCTTCGCCGTCTGGATTATGATGTCATTTTCCAACAGCCTTTCCATGTCAGCCTTTCCAACATGGAAAGGCTGTCAGAAAATGACTTTGGGGAACCCTAGCAGGGCCCCCTTAACCCTAACATCCCTGCACTGTTGGGGGATGTATGACGTTACAACGCGTGCTGTTACAACGCGTGCTGTTACAACGAAACTTTTACAATGCATGTGGATTTACAACACTATGCCATTACAACGCAAGTCTTTACATCGACTTGCGCTAGATGGCGTGCTAACATTAGAAAAGTGTAATTTACTATTCCAACTCCAGTCCACTTAACAGTAGGGAAGGTGTTGGGATAGTAAACTACACTATTTGTAATGTTAGCACGCCATCTAGCGCAAGTCGATGTAAAGACTTGCGTTGTAATGGCATGCATTGTAAATCCACTTGCGTTGTAACAGTTTTGTTGTAATGGTAGTGCGTTGTAAAAGTTGCGTTGTAAAGGTTGTTTACCCTGTTGGGTAGACAGGAAGCACAAACAGCATCACACACAGTGCAAGAAGGCGCTGCTTCTTTCTGCTGCTTGAGTAGAAGTTCTACTTGAGCGGCAGCTTCTTCAACGCAAACAGAAGGTTTCTCAACATGAGCGGTAGTGACCATCCGCAACTGCCCGTGTTGAGAAATCTCGCTGGGAAGCAGTCTAGCACTGGATTTTGCTTGCTTTCGCTCACCAACTTGCTGTTGGTGAACGCGAGCAGGTCACAAACTCCACTACTTGGAGTGGAGTTTTTCGGAACTCCACAAGCTCCACGGAGCATGGACTGTGAAAAACTCTGCGATTGGAGAAGAGTTCACCGCCCAGGCCTTCCTATTTCCTTGCTACCATTCTTCGCTAAAATGGCAGAAAACCATGTTAACGAATGGCTGACGAGCTATATCAAGGAGATTAGGCTTCTACATGAAACTCAGTCTGGATTTAGACCAAGTTATAGTACACAATCAGCACTCTTACTGGCTTCAGAGTCCACACTCATTGCTGGTGAGGGAAAGACAGCTGCCCTGGACATGTTGAATTTGAGTGTAGCCTTCAGCATCTTGTCCTACGGTCTTCTACTGAAATGACTGAGGCAGTACCGTGTCAAAGGTCAGGCTATTGAATGGCTGGCAGACTACATTCAGAATTGCACATTTCAGGTGCAACTGCAACCTTGTACTTCTGAGATCCTCCCTCTGCAAGAAGAAGTGCCACAAGGCTCTGCCTTGAGTCCAACTTTATTTAATCTATATATGCTCCCTCAACCTGATGTGATCGAGTGCCATGGCCCTAAGATTGTGTCATATGCTGACGACACTCAGCTAATTATCACTCTTGTGCAGGAAAAAGGCAATGCAGCAGATAGTTTTAGAGCATATCCAGTGGATGAATGTACACCAACTGCCTGAGACTCAATGCCAAAAAGAACTGAAGTCATGGTTGTAGGGAAACAACTGCCTAGTGGCCATACAACTTAGGGCCGACACCAACTCCCAAACCAACAGTCAAAAATCTGGGCTTTGTGTTCGACTGCACCATGTCCCTTGCTAGCCAGGTAAATGCCTTGGCTAGAACTTGCTTTAGTAATATATAAATGCTTGGAAAGATTTTGGTGGCTCCCTCCCTAGTTCCCAAGACGGACATGGTCTAGGACCTTTTGGAATCCAGTCTAGACTACTGCAATGTCCGCTATCTTACAGCTACCCAGGATAGACTAAAAAACGTCATTGGTTTCAGAATGTTGCACACTGATGCGCTTGAATATCCTCAGGTACTCTCCAATTTGCAGTGTTCTTTATAAGCTCCATTGGCTCCCTATTTGGGAAAGAGTTTCATTCAAGGCACTGTGTATCGGCCATAATATGTTGAATCGGAAAGGTCCTCATTACCTCTTGTCCCTGATTAAATTATACCATCAGAATACATGGGTCAGGTCCTGCGGGACAGCTCTGACTGTAGTCACCAAGATAAAGTGAGCACATTTGGGTGGCCATTCATTCAGCAGCTTGACCACAAAGTTGTGGAATTCTGCACCTCCGGAGCTGAGAGTGGAATGCTTGCAAACCATGTTCCAGACAAAATGTAAAACTTGGTCTTTTAGACAACTTTAGAAGCACTGAAATACGTTCTGGAACCCTTGTGGTCTGTGGAAGCCTAGTGAAGGGACACTCTGACTGGTGTAACCATGCGCTCTATAAAAACCGTTAATAAAAATAATATTAATCGCTACAGCATACGCTAAAGACTGTGGGTACTGCTTTTGCTGGACATGTAAGTCTTGCATTAACAAAAAATATATAGTGCATTGACCAATCTGCTTGACACCATTAACCTCATCAAAGTCTATGACCAAATATTCCACCTCATATCTGTTTGGGTAATTAATGAAATGTAAAAATGTTCCCATTTCACCATTTGCTAACCCTTCTTCAACATTGAAATTCTGACGCAAAATTATACTAGAGTTTGTGCAGACAAGTAACTGCTTCTCTAACCCTGCAGTTTTTTATACAGACTTCTCTAAAGAATCCAATTAGGGTTGTAGTTTAGCCATGAGTAGTATTGTGACTCCCTGATGTTCCATTTTATCAGTAGCTGTAGTTTCCAAAATATCTTCTCTCTCTAGTTTTAGAAATTCTTCATTGAATTTTGAGCACTCATGAAGGGTTGGCATTAAAGAAACTATAGACTTCTGTTCTTTAATTAAACTATCCATTACTTCTGCAGTTGTAATATTAGATAGAAATAGGTTCATCATAAGGTGAGTTTTGAAAGCACGTTCCCCTTCTTTTGTAAGAACCCCTTCTGTAATGTCCTTTAGAATATCTTCATTATTCACATTTGATGCTTGCCCAATATTCACATTCCCGATGCTACCTAAATAATTTCTTGTTTCATTATGTAGAAGTGTTTTGAAAACAGGTTGTCCTTTTACAAGTGTGTGTTGTAATAGTTCAGGATAGACAATTTCTTGTTTCCCACCAAACAATACATCATAGTTTGTTCTCAGTATCTGTTGCATACTTAAATATATGAAAGCAAGAATTCTTTTCGAAACCATACTCACTTCATCAATTATTGAAAGCTTCAGTTTTTTCAATACTCCTGCTACCACATGACAAGTGTCACCAGATAGTTTCTGGTATTTTTGTTTGTTGTCATGTTCCTCAGGTAGCATTAATAGTCGAAGAGTAATTCCTATAATGTTATGTGCAGCTAATCCAGTTGGTGCAGTAACTGCACATGACAAATTTGAATCTGTAGTCTTCTGTGGATAACTGGTGAGTATTTAATTGAGAAGCTTTTTCCAGTGCTAGCTTGACAACATGTGTATAGTAGAACTGGTTTAAACGAAGAACTGTCTCTTCTCATGCAGGAATCCATGCTCTATTTTATCTTTAGCTTTGCTAAAAATTTCTTTCTGGCAATTATTCAGTTTTTGTACTAACTGCTCAAAATCCACAGTTTTCTGTATTGCTTGCTTCATTGCATTCTCTCCCTCATTCATAGCTATTGCTGCTTCATTTTGAATTAGTGGATCTCTAGGAGAATCTTGACTAGGCCTGGGAGGTAAATTCCATTCAGCTCGTGGAATTTGTGGAATTTGGGTAATTTTGTGTTCCGCGGAGAACGCAGAATTGCCAAACATTCTGCAAACCGCGGCTTCGTGGAATTTTTTGCTTGTTAGTGCATTCAAAATGCGTGTTCGCGAGATACTTCTCCCCGAGTACAGCATTCGCGAACAAGAAAAAAGCATAGCGAACGGGCGGAATAAGCAATTCCACATGTTCGCGGAACTTTTGCATGCTCGAGGAGATTTTTTACAATTTCGCTGAGCTTTTCATAGCGTGACTACGGAATTTCCACCCACCCCTAATCTTTACTTGCTGGTCTGGTACAGAACTTAGCTGCTTTAAAAACTCTCCATGGCTATCTCAGCAGCAATCATTTCTTCCTGTTTAATCTCATCTCTCAACATTTGCAGGTAGGTTGGAAACACTGAGCAATAAATGGTGTCTTTCACAACATTGAAAAAGTCTGTGTAACAGTCATAGAGTAATTGGTTTTCTCCATGCCATTGCTTGAAAAACTGCAAATGTGCAAAGTAGGAATGTTCTTTTTCTCTAGAGTTTGGCTACTGCATTTTCTGTAGTTAATCAGATTTCTTTTGCTGTGTCTCAGTAAACAACCATCCCATCCAAGGAATGCATATCTTCCTTGTTCTATATTTTCAGTTACGTGTGTTTAAGATGGGACTCCTTCTTGGGTAGTATGTATCCAGCATGCTAGTCTTGAGAATGTTTGTACTCTCTGGTTAAAACTCGGTATGGTATTGTATTGCTGGAAAATACTTTAATACTCTATTAAGACTACTTGCAAAGCCTAGGCTTACCCACAGAATACCTCTTGACTTGAAGAACAAACTGCCTGAGCTTAACCTGTAAAAGCATTCATGCAAACCTATTTCTCTGTGGGAGCCGAAAATGTACAACTTCTTGATAAGACTCTTTTATGCAGGAAATCCCTTCTAACATTCCTTTCATCTCTGTCTTCTCTGACTTTTTTTATATATGATGTCACGTAGCGAGCAACAGTTATAGAATTGCCTGCAACAGTTTGTAGATCCATATTTGCATTTCACATCTCCAAAATGACAGGATTGTAGTCATTGATATATTTAGAAGCCTCTTTTCTTCTCAGTTTGTATGCATTTCTTGGTGATTTCCGATTGAGGGTGTGTCTGACTACAGCCAAAAAAGCTGTTCACTCTTCCTTCTGAGATCACAGGTCATGGGAATCCAAAATGACATCCCATGTAAAATGTTCCTTTGGATTTGTATTTTCAATAACAGTATTTCCCACAACTATTATTTTAAAATCGTAACACTTGTTGTCTCAAGACGTGTCAGCAGTATCTTTTTCAGTGGTGCATGTCGCATAGTTTTGTATAAAAGACAAGACAGACTCACCAGTGTCTGTTCCAAACTTCGGGGCATCTTTTACCCACAGCAACATGTGAATATGTGGAGCACCTCTAGCTTGGTACTCTTTGCACCAAAATAAATCAGTTATTTCAACGAGAGGAGGCTAAGTTTTTTTGCAGGTGAAACCCATTATCACTTGAATCTTGTGATTATAATTTCTGCAAATATTTTCAGAGTCCAGCGTACAAAGTTCTTCTGGTGTCTTTAGATCAGCCATCTCCAATGAGTAGCTCGTGAACTACTGGTAACTCTCTAGCTACTTGTAAGTAGCTCTCCTGTGTGCATCCCAGCATACAAAATGTGAAATTTTTAATTGGTTAAATTGTATGTTAATATATTAATGTATGTATGTGTGCTGCAACTGTGAATTCAAGCCACAAATGTGTGTATTTTCAGAACTCATAAACTGAAGTTTTGAGGAAAAAATGGCTGAATTTTACAAATATATTTTAAGCTGATTTTTGAGTGATAAATCATGTGAGGAGACTTTTTACTAATATTCTTACTTTCTGGGGCATTGCAGCTGTGGGTGTTTTATATTCCATTACATTCCAAATTGACATAGTCTTTTTTACATTCCTGCTGGCAGCCCTGTCTGATGCAATAAGGTAACCTTACTTTCGGTGGTCACTAATGTAATCTTTTCTAATGTGGTCAGTATTACAACACTAATAATAATAGTAACTCACAATGTTTTTTATTGAACATAGGTAGTTCTTATTACACAAAAGGTTTGAGAACCCTGCTTTAGATTGTTGGGCCCGATTCACAAATGTAATCTGAGACAAAATCCTAACTTTACGACTTTCAGTATTCACAAAGCGCATTTAGGAGTAGTAAAGTGAGGATTTTGTCTCAGTTAAACTTAAGTTTTGGCCTTAAGTTTAACCTAAGACCAAAACTTAAGTTTAACTGAGACAAAGTTTTGGTTTTAAGTTTAGGTTTTGGTCTTAAGTTTAACTTGAGACCAAAACATAGGTTTAACTGAGGCAGAGTTTTGGTCTTAAGTTTAAGTTTTGGTCTTAAGTTTAACTTGAGACCAAAACTTAGGTTTAACAGAGACAAAGTTTTGGTCTTAACTTTTAGTTTTGGTCTTACGTTTAACTTGAGACCAAAACTCGAGTCGTAAAGTTATTATTTTTTCTCAGATTACTTTTGTGAATCGGGCCCCAAATCTTTTATGTTTGAGTTTGCTTCTCACAGGAATTCAAGCAGGTCATCCCATGCATGCCTAGCATAACAGAGTGTTAGAAACCAAGTCGGTGCTTCTAGGTTTCACAACATGCATTTCTGCTCACCATGAAGATGATACCAATATTCTTTGGTCCCATGCGGCATGCCATCAAATTAATCAAGTTGTATTGCAAGTTTTCATCTTTTCCTTGAAATTTGTCAACAAATTCCCTTGCTGTCACCTTTTGCAGACGCACTCCTGTATTGAGAAATTGGTTTGCTGCATAAGACAGGCCTGATAAATCGCTCTTAAACAAAATTTTAAGTATATAGAGAATACACTGGCAAAATCTAGGATCTAGTCTATTTGATCTGTTTTTAGCTGCTGGTACCTGTACAAGCCAGTCATCATACCTGCCACCTACTCCTGTGAGAAAAAAATACTGAGCTTCTAAACTTTTCTCCCACACACTCAAGTGAGCTCCTCTTGCTTCTTTCATTTGAAAGGGATCAATGGCATCATCAAGAAACTCTTTAGAATGCAGAGTGTGGATACTGTAGTATTCATAAATGTCTTTGTATCAGGATCGATCCAGTTTTTCAATCTGACCTCCTGATAATAATGATGATGTATGTGCTACATTTTGAAGGACATCTATATCTTTATAATAAATATTATTTTGTACAAGATATAATGTTGCACTTTTTACTTTAGAAACATCCACTAACTCTTGCCATATCTTTATGATCTTCCTAGGGACACCTTTTACTAGAATTACAAAGGCTTCTTCCTAATCTCTCTGTGCTCCTACAGCTTCAATATTCTGTTGGAAATATAATGGCAAGTACACAACCTTACTTTAGGACCCTTCTGGAGCTCATTTGGAGGTGACTTCCCTGTCTTTGACCCCATATGGACTATAGCTTTGAATGAATAGATTAAGTTCTAATTGAAATATAACGCTGTTAAAGTTATTATTGGCATGTTCTTTGCAGAATTAATGACCCTTTTCCCTCACACTGTCTTGGTGCACTCCAACATATGTTGAAGGCATAAATGGAAGTGGTCTAATCAATTGTCTCCAAAGATATACAAAGCCAGGAAACATGTTAATAAAACTGTTTCTGCATTCCTCAGAGACCATACGGAGGCTCTATCTACAACAACAACCTGCGTTTTGATATGCAATGAATCTATAGAAGTGATGAAGTTCACTTTACAGACAAAGGCAACAGAGTGTTTCAAAGCAACCTGAAACACTGCATCCGGTCTTATGTGTAGCTCTCATATACACACAATTAACTCAATTGTCGGAGCCACCCTAGTGCCCTAAATATTGTTAATTTTCTTTATAAATATTAATATTTTTTTTTTTTAAATATGTGCAACAACGTTGTATGATTGCAAATAGGTTGTGAAATAGCAACACAAAAGCAGACATTCAAAAGCCAACTGATACATAAAATGTATAAGTCGAAAAATTGATTCTAACCCTCACACTACATACATTAGTATCTAAATCAGTCTAAAAAACATGTATAACTCTCTCAATGTGTCTGTTACAGCGTGTATGACTGTGTTAGTGGCAACTGTCACTGGGTGTGTGAGTGTGTGAGTGGGTATCTGACTGGGAGCATCAGTGTCTGCCTGCATCTATGAGTGGATGTCTCAGTCTCTGAATGGATCTGTGAGTGTGTGTGTTACTGTCTGAGTGGGTTTTTGAGTCTCTCAGCAGCTTTGTGAGTGGGCGCATCAGTTGCTGCATGCATCTGTGAGTAGGTATATAAGTCTCTGAATGAATCTGTGAGTGTGTGAGTCAGTCTCTGAGTGGGTCTGTGAGTGGGTGTCTGAGTCTCTGAGTGTATCTGTCACTAGGTGTCTCAGTCTCTGAGTGGGTCTGTGACTAGGTGTCTGAGTCTCTGAGTGGGTCTGTCAATGGGTGCATGAGTCTCTGAGTGAGTCTTTGAGTGGGTGGGTATATAATCCTAGATGATTGCAATTTCATAAGGATCAGGCATACCCAGGGGAATAAAGTGTGAAGCGTGTAATGGAGGTATGGCTCAACCTGATACATGTAGTCACCTAGCTTACTCATATTAAACGGATCTATTACAAAAATCCTAGGGACTAAGTGTAAAGCTTTGTGTACAACCTGTGAGGATCATTTGGCTAGATTGTCCACCCCCTCATTCTAAAGGAAGTTGTGTAATTCTTCCCCATTGTTGAGTCCATTTGGTACTCCTGTGTCCAACTCCAAAATGAATTTAGACTCCAACTTCCTCAAAGGTTTCTCTCTATTTCCTCCTCTTCTAAGTGAAGGTACTGCCCCTATGATAAAGTACCTCAGGTAATTCAGGTCCTTGTTATGGACAGTCTTGAAGTGCCTGGCCACTGAATAGGACATTTCGGAGTTAACAATTGCTCTTAGATGTTGAAGAAGTTGCACATGTACTTGTAATTTTGTACTTCCCACGTTCCCAGGTACAAGTTAAAACATACACTGCGAATTCAGTACGGCAATTGTAAATCCCTTTGAGGAGGTTGATGGTGGAGCCAAAAACGGAGGTATATTGGGTTGTATTGGTGCCAAATTTACACGCTCTTCACAAGCCTATAAAATCTATTTTTCAGTGCTAGCTAGGTTGTCTTTGTAGTTTTGCAATCCCCAAATGTTAATTCTGAGCTGGTTCTAACCAAGGCATTGTGCATTGATTTGGCTTTTATAACACTCAAAGTAGGCTGGAGTGGATAAAGGCCACTTAAAATCATGTCTGTTCTTATGATGGGCCAATTGGAATTAATGATGGCCCTAATTTGTTTATGATGACTGCAGTAGATGGTTATCAGTCTAATTTCTTGACTATTATACTTGGTGGTTTCCTCATTACTGGTTTGCCTGGAGGGTCTCGAATGGCTGGTGTGTATAGTGTTCTCTGTTGGGACTTTTCTGACTTTGAAAGAGCTGACTGAAGGATCTATTTACTGTAGCCCCTGTCAATGAATCTATTGGTGGCTTCTCTTGCACACTCCTCAAATGACTGATCAGTACTACAGATTCTTAGTAGTCTTAAAAACTCCCCAAAAGGGATGCTTTTGATTAAATGATAGGGGTGGAAACTGAAAGCATGGAGGATGGAAATTCCTGCAGTGCTTTTTCTGTGTAAGGTGGTTTCCAGTTTGTTATTGATGACCTGAACATGTACATCCAGAAAATCTATTGCTTTGCTGTCTATCACTGCAGTAAATTGCAAATTTAAAGCATTGTGGTTGATTTTATCAATAAAGGCCATTGCTTGTTCTTGGAACCATTTCATATCATAAAAACATCATCTATAAAACGCATCCAGCACATTATGTGCTTGTTCCACACCTCTTTGTGTGCAACCCTGAGAACCTGCTCCTCCCACCGACCCACGTGTAAACACACATAGCTGGGTGAGAAGCAGGCTCCCGTAGCAACACCTCTTGTCTGTTGATAAACCTCCTTGTTAAATAAAAAGAAGTTATTGTGCAAACAGAAATCAATAATTTCTAAAATCATTCTACCATGTTTGTACTTTTCGATGGCTACTCTTTCTAAAAAGAAACCCACTGCTCTTATCCCATCAACATGGTTAATACTGGTGTACAGGGCACTTATATCGAGTGTTACTAGATGGTATTGGTCTTAACAGGGCACATCTTTAATTCTTCCCAAAAAGTCATTTGTGTCCCTTATATATGAAGGTAGTGCTGTGACGAACTCTTGAGGATTGAAGTCTACATACTGTGACATCTTTTCCAACAGTCCACCTCTCGCTGATATTATGGGTCTTTCAGGCACTGGCAAAATCTTTTTTATGTATTTTAGTTATAAAATACAATATTGGCGTAATGGGAAAATCCGTTTTGATAAAAAGATATTCATCGTTCGTCAATAAACTTTTTCTTTTCCATCTGTGTAGATGTTGTTTGCGTTGTTCCTGTACCACTTTAAGTTGTTGGTGGTTCGATTTTTTTATAACATGATTGATCATCTAGATGTTTGTGAGCCTCCACAAAATATTCATCCCTGGGCCACAGAACAATGGTGCCCCCTTTGTCTGATTTATTGATGATAACATAACTCTGCTCCTGCAGTTTCTTGATAAGATCTTGATATTTTTTCTGTTTGAATCTCACTTTTTTGGGGGGGATTGGACTTTTAACTGTGGTTTTTTTAAGCTCCTCTACTACTGCATCCTGAAAAATGTTGATGGCATCACAGGGCATGAAGGGCATGAAAGTCGAGGGTGGTTTAAAAGGACTTGGTTCTGGTCTCCCTAAATTGATGCCTACACTGTGCAGCATATCTTGTGTATTTGGTGTGTGACCTCTCCCATCGCTCTCCATTGATAAACTTTCCAAGGTATGAAGGGCTGGAATGTCTGATACCAGTAACAAAATTATTGCACTGAACCATTTGTTTTTTTATTGATGTTGACTTCAGGTTTATTTTTGGATTGTTTAATTGCAAAATATTTAGCGAGTTTCATTTTGCGGATAAATTTAAAAATATCCACACATGTACATAATTAAAATTGCTTTCAGGGCAGAAGGATAGGCCTAATGATAGAAGTTGTAATTCCGCTTGTTCCAATTGGGTCTGAGGCAGGTTTAAGACAGTGTTGTTATTGTTTTTTATTTCTGTTTCCACCTGTAACTCTGCTGTTTTCTGTTTATTGCGTTGCCTAATTTCCTTCTTGCCCTCCTCCTTTGGTTACGTCTTTTTCTTGTGATGGCATAGGCTTCCGCAGTCTGAGTGCTTGACGTCTGGCTAGTTGTAGAAAATCCAGTTCTTTAAGGAGTCAGGGTACCATAATCCTCACCCCATGACCTCTTCCCTGAATGCTATCATCTGATTCAGTTTCACTTTGAAAGGCGCTCGCCTCTGACTCAATTACTGTTTGGGGTTCTCTGGTGGCTGCTTCTTGTCCAACATTCCTTGATTTGATTGATCTGTGAAAACTTTTTACGTTTGATGACATCATATTTACAGGAAAAAGTAAAAATTTGTCCTGATTCATAATCTTGTTTATCACAGGCAAATGTGCAACTTTCCTGGTCTTAATAGTGGCCCCCGGAATTCAAAGCATATAGCCCCGGGGAGGTGGTGGTCCCTGAGTCTTGGGGGGCCCACAAGGCACCCCCTCCCTAAAATATTAAATGCCCAGGGGAGGTGGCAGTGCCGGGGCTTGTTATCACTGATGACATCTCTGATGACATCTCAAATGACATCACTGATGACATCATCCTGTGACTGTGTGTTTCTGTAAAGTTTAAATATGTATTATATATATGCCAAGGTGTATTGAAGAATGGGTGGGGGTACAAGTGTCTGGATGGAAGATTTAGAAGGTGCATGACTGACTGTATAAGTGAGTGATTAAATGTGTCTTACTGAATGCATGGGTTAGTGACTAAACTGTGTGAAAGTCTGTATCAGTCTGTCTGCTGTTGTGTAAGCTGCTGCATGGGTTGGTCAGTAGCTACATGAGTGTCTATATGGGTTATTGATTGGTTGCCTGATTACTTGTATGGGAGACTGAGTGTGTGGGTGGGTGTGAGGTGTGTGACTCTGTGCATAGATGTGTGAGTGGTTGATTCACTGGGTGTATGGGTTCAAGAGTGCATGTGGAAACAGCTGTATGGGTGGGTGAGTGTGTGTATGGGTGTGTTGGTGAGTGAATGGATGTCTTAGTGGTACATGTCCAAGTAACTACATATGTAAAAGGCAGTGTATGTGAGAGTTGGAGTATATAAATGACTATACGTGAGAGTCAGTGATTAATGAGAGTGGCTGTATGAATGAGTGTGTACTTGTATCAGTGATTTTATAAGATAAGAGTGAAAGTATCTGTATGAATAAGTGACGTGGTGTGTGTATAACTGTATAGGTGAGTAAATGGGAGTGTGATTGATTCATTTCATGACTGACTAGGTGTGTGAGTAACTCCATGGATGAATGGCAGTTCTACCGAGTCACAAGATGGCTGACAACACTTCCTGGTTTGGAGTGTTAGCTGCCTATTAGAATGAAGCTTGTGGTAAGGAGGGTTCACAAATACACCGCGGCCATAGATATCAAAACTTTTTCTTTTTTAAATTTCTCAGCAACTACTAAACGGATTTACTTCATTTAAAAAAAAGGTCGCTTTCTAAACCAAGCACTACTTTTTTGCCAAATTTGGTATAATTCCTTTCAGCAGTTCCGGCTGTAGCTTTGTCTAAAGTTTCCTATGTAAAATTGCATGGGGAAAACGTGTTTTGAGGCCCCCCTTTTTTCTCGGCCTCCGCTTGATGAATCACCCTGAAACGTTAAGGGCAGGAGCTGAATGGAGCATATTAAAAGTTTTGACAATTTCACGATTCGTCAACTGGCGCCAAAGTTATTAGGAAAACAACAAAACCTTTTCCTATGGAAACTAGGTCATAACTATAACTACCTACTTTCGACTGCCATTAGGTAATATATATAATTAGGTAAGATTCCAGAAGTAAACTTTAAAAACACAGTGAAAGAAGTCAATGGACTCCTAGCTGGGTGGTCCCACTGACCGTTATAAATCCAAAGAAGGGTGGATTTGGTCAAGATGATTGATTATTTTGCCAAAATCCAAATTCCAAATTTTTGTTTAACTCAAACCCCTTACACTTCAGTAAAGAACGGTTAGAAAGGCTTCAGGGAACGATTATCTCCTTTATCTGGGCATTAAATGACCCACGTATCTCTTGGAAGAAGCTCTGAAACGCGAGAAGGGAGGGATACCTCTGCCTGACGTCCAGGTGTATGCCTGGGCCTGTCAGCTGAAGAACCTTAAGACTCTACTCAAGGAAACAACTGTAAGGGGGACTCCATTTAAGGCCATGTTGAAGAATCTTAGAGGTGGAGAAAGCAATAAAATTACTATACTACAGCAGACATGCGTAAAGTTGTGAGTTTCCCAGTACACCCAAGTGTCTGCCTGATAGACTGGCAGTCCCCATCAGAGAGACAGTGATTCATCTGTGGAGTCAGATATTCCAAAATGGAGAGTTAATTTCAGGCAACCCCAGGTAGAATCACAGGCTTCACATGTTGGCAACAAATGAGCTGGGTGTGAGATCAGAGAGGAGAAAAACGGAGTTCAAATCATTTTGAGGAACTGCTGCAATCGGGGAAAAAAGAAAGAAAGAGGTTTCCTGTTGGTATTGCATAATATTGGTTACTGTGGGTGGGACTTTGTACTACCAGAGGATCTTTGGGGTGAAGTTTGCCATCGCCACACTATTAAAACGTATGGCAAGTAGCTACGTTACTTCTTTCTACTACAGTAAAACCTGCACACTCAAGAAGCAACCATCTCTTTTCCCTCCACGGAGCCTTTTGGTCTCCGAATAAGCTAGCAAAGCTGAGAAGAAGCCCCCCCCCCCCTGCAGCCTGTAGGAAGTGTGGTCTTGATAAGTCTGATGATGTTTAACTTTTGGTACAGTGCCCAGAGATGCAGCAGTTCTGGAAGGATGTTCATGGGAGTATAAGTCAGATCCTTCATGTGAAAATTAAAGTAAGCCTTAGGTTAATAATATCTGATAAAGCAGAAGAGCCTGTATCTCTAAACAGTAGAGATTCCAAGTTGCTGTTCTACTTGAAACTGCTGGTGAGAAGGGAGATCTGCAGAAAGAGGGTCTCAAAAGACCTACCTACCAGGGGATAGTGGTTAGCTTTCATGATGTATACATTGAAATTGGATACATCTCCCAAATCACTAAGGAGTTCACAAATTAGGGTGCCATTGGTAATGTGGCTGGAAGGAATGCAGTAAAATCTATGGTCCTATGATTGCACAACATCTTGGAACCTGAGATCAGGTTCAGACAAGGTCGCACATGCCTTCCCTGGACTGTGAGTCTAGGTTCCAATTTAGAAAACAGGCTTTTCTTGAGACCGGAAGTTAAATAGGTGAATGAGAAAGAAAATAGACATCTGGCACGAAAAATATGGTAAGAAACAACTTTGAGGGGTATTTTAAAGCTCGGTAATGTAAGACTTTGTGGATTTGACCAATACATGTAAGATTTTCTTTTCCATTTATAGGGAGAAAAAGGAGGGCTTTCAGTGTAGATGAGATGTGGTCATGTTGTTTCACAGTGAAGGGGAGACAAGCAGGATGGTTCTGGACTCCGTGGACTTTCGAGATTGATTTGTTGGAGAGTGCAATGCAGAGGCTACTGAAATAGTAGATCTGAAAACAGTTGAAAAAGAGGGAAATAGATTTTTTTCCCACTGAACCCAATTAAATGCGTGTTGTTCAAGGCATTGCAACACTTGGGGTATGATAGGAGGAAAATGCACAGCTAAAAATATGTTGCTCGTGTACTTAGCTCACAAACTTCTGCACTACTCTGTAAGGCATCCCCATACAGTAGTCCATGACATATCCTCCAGAAAACCACTACCTCTCCACACATACCGCGCAAAGGTCATAGTGTACCAAAAAGCGACCACAGTCACTTTGCCCTCATATCCCAGCCATCCACATTCAGCCAATTAGCTGCTGCTGGTTCTTTTGGTTTGATTGTCCAAGGCAGTACTTTCAGTGCCTATACACCTGAAAGCACGATGGAGTTGGATGGAGGGAACTTGTGACAGGCACCTATGCAGCTGCCATGGTTGGTCGAGTGGCAGTCGATTTATTTTCAAATTAGAACTGCATTCTTTGCTGCAGCACAACTGATATGACGTTAGGCATTTCATGCCATGTGAAACACCCACCACTCACTGCACTATACTCCCTGCGCAATCTAGTGTCACCTACACAGTAACGCGTGCTGCTGCCAAGTGAAGCCGGGTCATAATTGCCAGAATATCATCTGACATTCTTAAGCTGTCCTAAATATGTCTACCTGAATATTGCCTCATTAGAGTAAACCTAAAATGAAGCATCATTTTGGAAAATGCTATGTAGAACTCAATATTTATGATTTCTGAACATGACACTGTCACACAACCAAATGCTACGGAATCCTATTCATTATACAGAGATGTTCATAACACGGGTGCATGCAGCCGGAAAACCAGGCCACCACACTGTAAATCCAGCCAACATACACCAAAACAACCAACCAGCACACTTACTTTACGGACTGGTTGATTGAGCCCTGCCAGATTGCGCTATAGGCCAGTCCGACCCTGGCTGCAGTACCCGCTTTGTGAAGGAAAAATACCTTTAATCCTTTCAGATATGGCTTTGTTATCATGAAAGAATCACTGGTTACAAACTTACTGAAAATATAACGTAAATAATGGAATTTTCTTTTCAACGATGAACTGTTACTCAGTTAGACAATACTAACACTTCAAAAACAGATGTTCATGAGATTAGCTTGTGGCAAAATTATAGAACAGAAATAAATAGACTTCATGCATAATAATATCGTGTCTGCAGCATGGAAAGTGTGTCAGATATTTCTCATTCTTACTGTCAAAGAACATAAGGTGCATAGTTCTCCAAGTTTGGAAAAAAAAGGTTTCCAGATTTGGGGTGTGCCGGTGTTTTAAGTCATGAGGCCGTATCAATAGCGTGTATCATGGCGCAGCGAAGAGCTGTGAACATACCATAGGCGCTGGAAGTAGGTGTATGCTGAGAGGTACTGCAGCACCCCCAAAATAACCTATTGGAGTTCCAAAGATGAACTATCAATAAAGAGATTTCTAAATGTAGCTTTTTTTTTGTAGCTTTCATCTTGTCACATTTGCTGTGTAATCAAACACAGAGTTCAAATAACAGACTATGGAGATGGGTATTTACTTTTCTTTATGTGACTACACAGTTTGAAGATTTTGTAAAGTGAATTATCTGAGAATCCGGCTGGTGTACAAGGAATGTGTAAGGAAAAGCTTTTGGATGTGAGCATCACACAACAGTATTTAAATTCAAGTAAATGAATATTATAAATATTTCCAAATATTTTTGCATTTGGAAAAGCACAAAGGAAGCATACTTTTATTGCAACTGGAAGTGTGATGGAAAAAATATTTGAACAGGATCAAAACAAATTAAGACACTTTACTTTTTTATGACTATTTCAATACAAAAACATGCTGTCTATAGTTGACAGTGCGCTACCATACCATCCTTTAGTAATATATATGTGTGATAGTGTGCTCCAAAACGCACCTCCGTCTACATTGTGCGCCGTTACCACTCTTATGCTGAATAGAGGTGAATCATTTGCTATACTTTGATTTTTGACAGTCCCTATGACTTCAGCAATGTAATATTAATGGCATCACCCTCACTCTGAAAATTGTTCCAGCACCACTGCGAGTTACTGCATGAGACAATACAACTGCTCCCTTTTTCCAGTGCTGTGCTGTCTGTAGCTGATGCACTAACTCGGAGAATGTCCGAGCCCATCTGCATGTTTTAGACAGTGCAATGTCTTCAAACAGGCACATGCTCTGGTTCAGCCCACATATCCCCGATAGAAAAATTCCAGGCCTGATTTTTGTGAATAATTAAAGCTCACTTCAGATATTGGTGAGACTCGCCCATAAATTTCCCGGAGCAAAGCTTGATTACTCACTGGACCTAATTCACAATGCATTAGTTTTCCATGAATAAGCATATTACTTCAAGGAATTTGTGAGTAAGCCATATCCAAGTCTGGAATAAGACGCAATTACTCACAAAAAGGAAATGAGGAAGGCTCATTTGGATTCAGGTTTATTCTAAATCAGCGTTTTTCATATTCTCACAAATGCATACCGATTTTCTCCTTTCTCAGAAAAAACAGATGTTTCAGGTACATTTCACAAGAGAAGCCGTTTGCCTTCTCACCATTAAGCATGTGACCTTCAATCTCTAGACAATCACAAATTATAACAAGTAATAAATGGATATATAGAAAAACATAATAACAATGATAATTATTCTTTTAAAGAAGAGTATAAATCTAAATAAAAGTTTAATTTTGAACGCTGAAAGGTTAAATATTTTTTTTAGTTGGCTCCCTAGACCTGCTTTTGGCCTTGCACAGCGAGTGGCAAAACTGACAGAGGACTACAGTGATTGCCGCGGTCGAGACTGAGACGTTGCTTTGAAGCGCTCTTCCCCCGGGCATAGACGGCAGTGGCAAGCGGGCATAGGCAATAGCAGCGCCGGGTCGTGGTCCGCTGCAACAGTGATGGGGGAGAAGTGGTGGCAGAGGATGGCAGATGGCATAGGAAGGCAGAGGGTAAGCGTGAGCAACCGGGAAAGCTCCCTCGGCTCGCTCCCTCAGTTTTCTCCCGCGGCGAGATACCTTCCCTCTGTCTTGCCTCCAGCCTAACCTCCAGCTATCACTTCCCATCTTCCCTGCTTCACGGTGCTGCTTTGCTGCCTGTTCCACGCTTCTGTGCTCCATGCCTGAACCTGCCCCTGAACTTCAGAGCTTCGGAGTCTCCGAAGGCTGGTCAGGGGAGGGGGGGGCAATGCGCAGTGGTAGGGTCGTGCTAGGGAATACAGGCTGGTCTGCAGTTCCAGTGCCCCGAGTCTGTTTGGCGAGAGCCCCGGCTGACCACAGAAGCTGCCTCACAGTGGGTTCCAAGGAGTGAGGGGCAGTGAAAGCCCACTAGACCTAAAACAAACTGCTAAATTTCCACATTGCCAAGAAATCGCCAAGAAATTGACGGAGCTTGCCAAGCTAGATAGACCGCTGACTACAAAACCCCCAAACTCCACTTATCAGCACCCTTCAGCCGCTACTAGCAAGGACCAGCATATCACCAATTACGGTATTATATAACGGCAAAGGAAGCCAAGAAAAGCCAAGAAAAACCAAAGAAAAAATAAAGGAACCAAAGGAACGCAAAGGAAAAACAAAACGGCTGAGTCAAAGACAAGAACTCAACTCAACAAAAACAATAAATAACAACCAACAAGGAAGCAAGGAAATCAAAGGGAAAATAAAGGAAAATCTAAAGAAACTCAAAGGGGAAGAGAATCATTCCAGGAAAAACCAGAGGCAACCACCACAAACTGATTATAAATTGACTATAAATAACAATATAAATAAAGTAAAAAAAAGCCAAAGTCAAAGCCAGCCAAATCAAACAACTAAACAAACAAACAACAACAAGCAAATAACAACCAGTAACAACCAATAAACCAAACAAACCAAAAAGAAAACAACAACAAAAATAATCAATACCAAATCAAAGGACAAACAAAAAAGGGAGGAAAACCAAACAGCAAAAAGGTCAGGAAATTTTTTTAAAAAAACTGATCAAAACGCAAAAACTCCAGAAATTGAGGACCTTTACTTCAACAAACCTGCAATACCAAAAGAGCTTTAAGGATCCAAGAAAAACAGAAATCACAAGAATCATGGGAATAACACGTGCACAAGGGCATTGGATGAGATGAGATCAGGTAGGGAGAGAACTGTCACATCCACACTGAATAAATGGAAAAAAAGAGCAAAGGATCAACCGACACACCCAGCAAGAAGAACTTATTGGGGGAGGAAAACTCTAACCAGATCCTGGTAGATATTGTAGGTTCCGAACTGAACACAAAATCCACAAAAACAATTAGCTATCAGGCAAAAATCTACACAACATTTGCATTTTTGAGAGACGCAGGAGCCGCCCTCTGCATGAGTAATGAAAGTTTAAATGGCCTACCCTCTCCCTTGTACCCGGAGAAAACGGACCATCAAGGTCCTAAAGCAACCACATCTGAACAAGGCAGCAAAGGCATAGA
Source organism: Triturus cristatus (assembly GCF_964204655.1). Classification (NCBI taxonomy): domain Eukaryota; kingdom Metazoa; phylum Chordata; class Amphibia; order Caudata; family Salamandridae; genus Triturus; species Triturus cristatus. Next base: position 685,480,390 of record NC_140588.1, read on the forward strand.
AGACAAAAGGGGAAATTCCATAGTCACAAGCACCCCACATAGGGAAAGACAGCAAGGGGAGCTAGTGTCCACCCAAATAACCAGCGTACCAACAAAGAGGAATCACATAGGATCTGGCCAAGCACAAATAATGGAAAAGTCTTTTGAGGCAAACCAGGCAACAAGAACAAGAGCACTTTCTGCTGGAATTAAGCCCGGCACAGGTATACCCCTAGAACCAACTATCCAAATCTTCTCGGGGAGAACAAATTTCATTGAGGACATCATTCCACAAAATAATGAAAAAGCACCAATAGTTGCCCCAAATACATCCCCACCATCCTCATCCCACAATGAGGCACCTAAAGAGCGCGTAGAAAGCATGGCCTGTGGATCCATGCCGACATATATCGAAGTCATGAACATTGAGGTAGATAATAACTCTAATTCTCCAGTGCCACATTTGCAAAAAAACCCTAGGGCTCAAGGACTCAAATCAAACCAGCCCAGAGATAGGTAGGGAAGTATGGCACACTAAGGTCAGCCCCAGCAGGGCAACAAGCTCAGGGAGAAAGGGCAAAGGAACACCGACAGGGGACAACTCAACTTTCACCACCTGCTCCAGTACCGACTGCCACACACAGCTTAACTCACAATTCAACAATCCTTTTAGTAATTCTGACGAACAACTTAGGGACAGGGAACCAGGAACCACAGAGGTCAGAAAAGGCGCAACAGACGGCAATACAGCTCAACAACCAAGATCAGCAAGAGTTTTTCCATTACTCCACAGCCAGGCAGGTATACGCCACCACCCTCCAACAAATTAATAGCAAAGAACTTAATCAACTGGACCCAAACAAGCTCTGGGAATCCTTATTAGATACTATGCAGCTTTCAGTCAAGTCAATGCAACATCATTCGGACAAGATGAACATCCAACTATCGATCCTTATCTCAGTGGCCATCCACATCTGAAACATTGACAGCAGATTAGCCAACATGAATAACTTGATCAAAAGGGCCCAGGCAAACAGGCAGCTACTTCCAACGCACTGCACCTGCTTTTCCATTGTCGATAAACTATCCACCCTACCAGAGGCAATGGGGGATATCCTGGCAGAAATCAGGAAAATACTCAAAAAAACTGCGCACCACGGCAAAAGACCCCAACAAAATGGCCCTCAATAGGCTCATCTTGCAGTCAGGAGGTCACAGCAAAAATCAAAGGGGAAAAAGGTCTCCCAAGGAACTCTTACAAGGATAAAAGATCAGCTCAGGACCCAATTGCTAAATCATTCTGTACCTCCGAAGAGACAGCTAAGGAAAAAACTGAGGAGCTTGATTGTCCCAACTGACCAGAGTACAGATGGGACCCAGAACAAAGCCACGACTTTCACCTGGAAGACCCAACACAAATAAAGCTCGAATTAGAAGATTTAGGAAAGCCGCTCGTCGGGGGGGAAGAAGATCAAGCACATAGCTGCAAGCAAAGGAGGAAGGGAAGAAAGAAGAAAAAGAACATAGCGGATTACTTCCACTCAGGTAACATTCGACATGGGACAAAAAGGACAAGCGATTAGCAAATTAAAGGATCCTTTGCCCCAAGAAAGAGACAACAAATCAAGCCATTTGAATGCTTTAACATTAGAGGATTCAGAAACCAATCTGGATACGATTGAGGATGAACCATCAAGGCCACTTTACAAAACAACAGACAGAAGCAAGAAGAATGCAAGCACCAGAGCTTCCGCATTCTTTAAGGAAAAAAGATTTGTAGAGTTAGCTACCTCCAGGAAAACAGAAGGATACAATTAACCAAGCTCTTCGATCACTTCATCACCAGAGGATTCAGATATTAAACTGGTTACGACTGTGGATGATTCAACAGAGCCATCTATAACCAGATCAGATGAAACTAGAAAACATGAAAGTAGGAGAGTTTCAGAAGACTCCATCAAGCAAAAACCTGGTGAGTCAATCATCTTAAGGAAAGTAATTACTACCACCATGGAAGATTGGAGACTTCGAGTGGATCTCTCGAACCCTCCGCACAAAGAGGAACTTCCCAAACAGGCAAAATTTCCAACTGTCAGTCAATCACAATTTAAAAACAACTCAATTTTATTAATTCCCAAATACAAATCCAGAGGTTGTGTGGATATCCTCAACAGAGGGAACATTCTACATCTAATTCATGCAATTAGAAACTTGGAGGACATAAGTACACACTATCTGGAAAGAATTGCATACAAAAACATCAAAGGAATCTCTGACAGGGAAATAACAAAAAAACCTGGTCCTCAGAAGAAATAGTGAAGAGAATGCTGGACGAGGAACGCCAACTAAAAGTATGGGGGATAAAAATACTACTCTATCAAAGGCCCGGCTACCCGGAACCACTGACTCTAAATAAAAGTAAAGACAAACATGCAGCTACCTCATCAGCAGGCTTGCAACCACACTCAGTACTTAAAGGAGCACGTAGCATGGACGCTCGTACACCAGGAAGGAACGACCAATATTGAGCAATTAGGTCGGAAGACTGGACCTGGCTTGCGAGGACAATAAACCGACAGGAGGAGAGCACTTGAATTTACTCCTGGAACATAAATGGCTTGGGCAAGAAAACATCAGACAAAGACCTCTTGGAATATTTTTAAGGCTTCGATCTCATCCTACTACAAGAAACTTGGTTAGAGGAACCCTTCCATCTATTTGTCTTGTCTTCAGAACCCACCAAACTCCAGCTGTGAGAGGCTCAAAATGTGGACATCTAAAGTGTGGTCTAACAATCTACTCATCAATAAAAACAGTAATTGCGACTGAAGACGTCGACACCTTCACATCTTCCAACAATGCAATTAAAGCACTTAGAGTGAGCATACGGGACGGGAACACCATACAACAAATACTACTTTTAAACTCCTGTATACATCCCCGTGACAAAACTAAAGGTGCCAAAATGGTGGAGGCAGAAATTATTAGGCTCCTCTCGGAAGAATCAACTTCAAAACTATTGCTTACAGGTGACTTTAACATGCACCTAATGGGGCCACAGTCAAGGGACGACCTACTCGAGGAGCAAAACTCAGCCTGGAATATCCCTTGTCAGGAGTTGAGTTCCAAGAGGCAACAATCAGCACTCGCCAGGAACTTTGTAAAATATCTGGAACATCTACGCTTTGTGGCCCTAAACGGGTGTTTTCCAGGAGATCAGCCCCCGGTGGCAACATTCCACAGCTCAACCTCAAGCACGCTAATAGATTACACTTTTGTATCCCTACCACTCTTCAGTTGGATCACCGGTTTCCAGGTAAGGATCCAAGATCAAAGTGACCACCACCCAAAATAAATTTCCACAAGAATAACTGGATCACCACCAGACCAACCTACTGAGGACCCAGAGTCTATTTATATGGACAATTTTAGGAGAATCAACTTCAAAGCTAACCAACTGGATGATCTACTGGCCTCAGCGAAGTTATTATGGGAACAAAGGGAGGAGGCCGACAGAAACGAGATAACGCACTGGGTAGAGTTTACCAAAACATTTGGAACAAAGCACGTGGCTAGCGCTCTTCCAGCCTCAACGACAAACAGGATCTCAGACCATCAAGACAAACACCTTCTCATCACTAAAACTCCACATCTCCGAAGTCTCAAAAAAGCAATAAACAAAATATTGCTGAACATTCAGCATACAGGGCACAACTCAAGTTTACAAAGGGAGTTAGCGAAACTCAAAGCGGAAAAGAAAAAAATAATCTGGCAAGCAAAAAGGGATTTGGACGAAAATCTGTGGGCTAGACTGTTACATGACTAAAAATCAAACAATAGCGATAGATTCTGGTGCACAATAAACAGTCTAGCAAACCCGAATGCCCTAAGAATCAACTCACACCTAACAGAGGAAGCTTGGGCCTCACATTTGCTTCAACACTTTAATTCTGATCAGTATCAGAGCACACGCCGTACTCCAGAGGGAATCCCTATCAATCACAAAGTTAACCCAGGAAACAAGCATCTATCATTTACAATTGACCAGGTAAAGGTCAGGATAGCCAAAGGTAAACGTGAGGATGCTCCGGGTGCCAATGGGATTCCTCCAAGCTTATTTAAAAAAGACCCGTAATACTAGGCTTCCAAACTGTCACCGCTGTTTGCACAAATCGCAGGAGGAATCATCATCCCAGAGTCCTGGAGGGGGTCAATCGTATCCCCAATATATAAGAAAGGGGACAAGAACTCAGCAAACAGTTACAGGCTGGTGGCTTTAATTGATATTGAAGCGAAATACTACACTGGACTAATTCTGGTAAAATCTCATCGCCTGGACAGAGGATAATTTAATCATTCCCATCAATCAAACAGGCTTTTGCAAGGGCATGGGAACAACCACAAACATACTTGCCCTGTCCCTATTGATAGATAGGATGAAATTAGCAAAACAACCTCTATTTATATGTTTTATTGACTATTCGTCAGCATTTGACAAAATTGACAGGAGCATACTCTGGTATAAGCTAATGGAAAAATAAAACTACCATTTGCTCTCCTAAACCAACTAATACTCCTCCACACAAAAACGTGGGTTCAAGTCAAACTAGGAGATGGCAGGTTCATGTCCCAGAAAATTCCAACAACCATGGGGCTCAACATGGGTGTGTTCTGACAATTTTAACTTGTACATGTCTGATTTATCATTGGAACTAGACACTTGTAATTTGCATGCGCCAAATATAGCAGGGCTGCCACTTTCTAATCTCCTGTACGCAGATGACCTAGTGCTGCTGAGTCAAACCCCCAATGGCCTTCAACATCTACTAGATACAACTAGCAGATATTCAGCAAATAACGGTCTATCCATCAACTATGATAAAACAAAGATAATGAGGATTCATCCAAGAAAGGATACCTCCAAGTTCCGCTGGCACCTGGCCAACTCGACAATCGCGGTGGTGGACCAATACAAATACTTAGGAGTGATTTTAGACAATAAAGGCACATTTAACGCACAAAAAGATGTCATCAAAAGAAGAGGCAACTCTATTGCCGCAGCAATAAAATACATTAAGTATATAACTACCTGCCCAAATCGTACTCCACTATTTCAAGTCTTGCAAGCAAAGCTCATTCTGGCAATTACTTATGGAAGCGAGTGCATGAGGGGAAGAGACGCAGCAACACTAGACAGCACGGTCTCAAGAGCGGCACAAATAAGGTTGGAATTCGGCCTGCAAAGCCAAGAATTAGCTCATAAAGGAGCCTACGCCAAGAGTTAGTACAGAATTAAACGTGCTGAAGTAGGAAAACTGAACTCTTACCTATGGATCGAAATACAACAAAAGAGGGACTGTGCAGCCATGAGCTATCTGACTGCATCAAAAGACTGTCTGGGACTGGAGGAACTTTGGGCACCATCAGTGTCTTATCATTGTTTTAAACAAATCGTAAATAAGACATTGATAAAACTATCACTACTAGAAGACAGAGCGGCCCTCACAGAAATAACCCATGGATGTTTTGTTGTGCAAAGCTACGTCAAGCCCTCCCCGCAATCCTACCTAGGTGAAGGCTTCAACAGGAGGAAGAAAGAAAAATATCTTCCTCTCCGAATGGGCATTTTACCATCAGTGCAGCACCTTCCCCCTTGGAAACGATCGCCGGACCAGACAACGTGCCGTTTATGCAAGGAAGCTAACGAAAGTATAATACACCTTTTGTGCATCTGCAGAGAACTACAAGCTGAACAACGGCAATTACTGGAGCCAAACTTCATAAGCGAGGGGATAAGAACTTGCAGGCAAGCAGTAATGACATGCCTCGGAGGAGGGAACGTCCAGCTGGCGTGTCGCTTCGTACAATTCATGGAAGCGGCTGGGGTGAAACCCAGCCGATAAACCACAGGTATCCTCCATCACTGCATCATGCTTCAGTATTTGCTTGCATAGCAAACAACACACACTCAGATTGCCTCTCTTCCAGACAATACATGCCTCAGTACAATTGTCAACTGTAACCTACCTTCACCGCTGTCAGAAAGTTACTGGTCTATTGTATAATTACTCCTCTAATCGAACTGAGCACATGTTTTTAAAAAAAATCTTTTAGACTCTTACTTCCTTCCTAAAAATGTTCTGGACCAGAAAACCCGTCAAGATATCGAACGTTCAAACCTCTTATCAATGTACTGTAATAGATACAATCGCGGACAATTGCACTAATGATGTTAATACAATGCCCGGATGTTTTATGAAATGAAATTATTGAGAAGTTTTAAACCATGAACTTTGTTGCTGTAATTCTTGCCACGTTCTTTTTAAAGCGAAATTGTATAGGTTTTAATTGACCGGACAATAAACTATTACTTACTTAATGCCTAGAACTGTTTTTCATAAAATATCTATTCATACGCTACTCACTGTGTGCCAAAATTTAGTCACTAATCACACTCACTATAGGTAATGATTAAGTGAATATATATATTCTGTTCCATAGCTTTATAGTTAGTCACTGATTTAAAAAAATAAAAAATCTTCAATGTATAGATGAAATTCACAGATAACATGGAAATAAAATATTGAGCAGTTTTCAATATATAGGCCCTACACTTGAGGAAATTGGGAAGCATGACTTTCTCATCCACTTCCTTGTCCCATTCCTTATGCTACTTGAATACCAACCTACCCCCTTATACAGGCATCCACTTTCCAAGCTTTAATTATGTTTCAGTGGAATCCTACCTGGTTCCATTTACTCTTTTATTTGTTAAAGGGCAGCCATGCCCTCATCTCCTTTGTTTTCCGTGCTCCAGACTTTGGTTTTCGTTTCTCCAGAACAAACTGGAGTTTCCGTGGGGTCAGTTCAGTGTGTTGGCTCATTTTAATTAGTTCTAATTTCTTTATAGTCTCTGGTGTGTACGCTCTTGTATTGATGTTTATCTCTAAACAGATATCAGAAGTTGTGGGGGACAGCATATGAGCGGTTACATTTCAGTCAGTTCTTGAACTTTTGCTGTGCAATAGCACACTTTAGATGGAGCTTTCAATGGTCTCATTCTTTTTGTTTGAGAGGGACTGCATGTTTATTATGATTTTAGAATGGTGTAGTGGTCCGTGTGCAGGTTAGCAATCTTCTAATAATTCTTCGTGGTGCCAAGTCCCACATTATAGAAGGAATGAGACGTGTGAAGAGTTTAATTAAGGTCAAGTGGGGCAGGAAATACACAAATTAATTTTTTCTTCAGTCTTAGAGAAAGGTGGCTGTATCGAGATACATGCTTCATGCTTAGCTTAGGTTTCTAAATAAATATATTGTACGACCAGAGTGCACTTTTTTCCTTTTAAATGGTGCAGAGACAGAATTTTAAATAATGGATGTTTACATAATCTTTTATTGTTTTTGATTTAAAAAAATTTGGTTGATTTAGAATTTTTTTAAATTAAAATGTTTTAATTGTAATGTAGAATGTAATATTTTTTATGTTTGTGAGCTGCGGTATCTCATATTTTTAATAATAATTTTGTAAATATTGTATTTTATAATAATGTATTTTTTTATTTTCAAAATTTGGGGGGAATTTAAAAAAAAGTTTGTTACATTTTTATTTTTGGTAACAAAATGTACTTTTTTGTTTTTTCATAGTTTTGAAATGTTTTATATTTGTGTATATTATTTAGCATTTTACTTTAGTTTTTTGTTTTGGCATTAGGTATAGTAATTTCTTTTGTGTTTATTATCCAACACTTTCTCTGAGTTTGAGTTGGTTTTGGAGTTGGAATATAATTTTTTTATGGTTTATTGTTCAGCACTTTCCCTGAGTTTAGTTGGTTTTGGAGTTTGAATAGTAACTTTTTTGGTTTATTATCTAGCACTTTCTTTGAGTTTGATTGGTTTTGGAGTTGGGATAGTAATTTTTTTATGGTTTATTGTTCAGCACTTTCCCTGAGTTTAGTTGGTTTTGGAGTTGGAATAGTAATTGTTTTTGGTTTATTATCTAGCACTTTCCTTGAGTTTGATTGGTTTTGGAGTCGGAATAGTAATTTTTTTATGGTTTATTATCCAGCACTTTCCCTGACTTTAATTGATTTTAGGGTAAGAAATAGTATTTTTGTATGGTTTTCATTTCCAGCAGTTTCCCTGAGTTTGTTGGTTTTGGAGTTGGAATAGTAATTATTTAATGGTTTATTGTCCAGCAGTTTCCCTGAGTTTAGTTGGTTTTGGAGTTGGAATAGTAATTGTGTATGGTTTATTGCCCAGAACTGTCTCTGAGTTTAGTTGGTTTTGGAGTTGGAATAGTCATTTTATTTGGTTTTTAATCCAGCACTTTCCCTGAGTTTAGTTGGTTTTGGAGTTTGAATAGAAATTTTTTATGATTTATTATCCATCAGTTTCCCTAATTTTAGCTGGTTTTGGAGTTAGGAATAGTACATTTGTATGGTTTATTTTGTAGTTTTTTTAGAGTTTATATGTATATTGAAATAAAAAAGGAGACGTTAGTTTTTATTTTTAACATTTGTGTTTGCAAACATATTGTTTTTATTTGATTTTGTTATACAATTTTATAAATATTGAATAACATGATTCAGAAATGTTGATGTTTTTTAGAGTTTGATTATAAAGTATAAAATATTTTTAACATATATTTTTAGTACTTTTGCAAAATTATAAATATATTTTTACATACATATTTTTTTAAGAATTTTGAAAAATGACAGTATAGTAATGTGATAGTAAATAAAATATATTTTCAGTTCTTTCATTATAAACATTTTGATTTGCATTATTTAACTTTTTTAATGAAAAAAATAAACATTTTAGTACATTTCTTTTTAATTTTTTTTATAAATTTTCATAATTTTAAGTTTGTTGTAGAATTATACAATATGTATTTTACAAAGTTATATTTTGTTTTTAATATTTAGTGTATAAAATATTATTATTAAAAAATAATATATAATGTATTAAATAAATCACATTTCTTTTTACAAATATATTTTTGAATCATATATTTTTTATTAAACATTGTTATATTGGTTGCATAATAACAATAGTCATCTAGTAATTTTATATTTTGAAAGTGTTTTAAAAACAAGTGTTTGAAACAAGTAACTTTTTTACATTTCCATTTATTTTTTGGGAGGTTTTTTAAGCTACATTTGGGTTTTTCGAGGGTTTCTTTATTGAGAGGATTGCTTAATTGGAGCCTTTTTTTGTACAGTTGTATTTTTGCATTTTTTGAGGGCTTTCTTTTTGGATGGATTTGTTTTTCAATTTATATACTATGGGGCCGATTCTGATTCCGGCCGCAAAACGTACCGACCGACACGGACCCAGGACGGAGACCGACCGACACGGACCCGCGCCGTACGACCCGTGCAGTATGATGCAACGCATGTGAATTACAACCGACACGTACGGAATACAAGCCGTACGACTGAGCTGTAGGGAAAACATTGATTCGCCCGTTAAACGGATCCGAGTAGCACCGACCGACACGTACCAGGAATGAACCAGACCGACATGTACCAGCGGTGTCCGATCTGTGCAGTACGATGCAATGCGTGTAAATCCAGACCGACTCGCATGGAGCCCAAGCCGCATGACCGACACGCACAGAAAACAGGGACCTGAAACAATAGAGATCCCCGCGACTGATGCATATCAAACACAGAAGAAAGTCAGCGTGAACGAGCTGGAGAAGCCCACACGAGCCCACATCAGCGTCCGTCTCGGTCAGAAGAACGTCTCTTCATGCCTAGAAAACCCAAAGGAAAAAAATACAAAAAAAGGACCAAACAAGCAATGACAAAGCCATGAAATATTTTTTTAAAACTTTTAACAAAGACACACCCACAACTCCACCTATATAAAGTACATCAATCACTACCATGATCCTTTGCAAATAGAAGACAACAGCCAGCAGAAACACCATTACACAGCAACCACAGACACACTCACAACTCACCCATCACACAACTTTCAAACCATTAGCACCTCACCAAAAGCACCCACACATACAGCTAGCAAAACCGACACTCACCCACCCTCACTTGCACCCTCACACACACATCACTCACCACCACCACCCATCACCATGCCCCCAGAGAAGAATCCAAAGTTCACAGGTAGTGAGTTAGAAGTGCTTGTAGACAACATCATCAGAGTAGAGGCACATTTGTTTGGTACATTGGTCCAAAGGACCCCCATGTCACAGAAAACAAAGATGCGGGTGAGGATTTTGGACAAGGTGAACGCACAAGCACCAACGTTGCACACAAAGGACGATATCCAGAACAGGTGGTATGACGTGCGCAGGAGGGTCAAGAAACTCATCGAGAAAGATCACGTCTTGAGTCAGCGCACTGGCGTTGGCCCTCCTGCCAAACCAGCATACTTCAGGTCCTGGGAGGAGAAGGTGCTGGACATCCTACCACCAGAGAGTGTCCATGGTCAAGCAGACATACCAGAGCCTGGTGAGTACACAACCAACATACTCAATATTGTGTGACAAGGGGACAGTGAAACCATGCTCCGTTAGCAAACCCACAGTAACCAATAGATAATCATTCCAAGATGTGTATGCTAGTCAGACAAACACAATACCTGCCATCTCAAAGTGACTTGTAAATGTGTCATGAAATGTACAAACCTACCAACACATAGAGCAAGGCGGTGGCACAAAGCCAAATAAACACTGGCAGACAGTTTGCCACCACAAACACACTACCTCACAGTGCAGCTGACTGACAGGAAGGAATAGTGGGTATGCAGGTGGAGTGAGTGTATCCAAAAGCATGATGGGGTTTGTAGTCACAGATAATGCTCCCCCTCCAAATTGGCCCATCATGACCTCTCTGAACCATGCCCACATCACAGGGAGTGGAAAATGAATGACAAGATGTCTGACACTGGGTCCTGCTGTGGGGAGCACAAGGCCCTGGTAGTGCTTGTGCGCAAATCGGAAGCAGGACATCACTGACTGACATCCTGAAAGACAACTTGCACGCCCTCCAATGGAAGCACGTTTCATGGTGGGATGTCTGGCCGGGTGGGAAGGAGGACTGACAGCTCTGACCATACTTACCAGCATGTGGAGACACACTACCTCCCAACACAAACTCCACAAAACTCACCAGGTAGAATGCATTGACTCACACTGTAGTGAAATATCATCCAAAGATAAGCCGCACTGGGTGCTGCTGTGTGAAGCACAGGGTCTCTCTTTGGACTTGTAGCCAAACAAACCCCAGGACTTCACAGTCAGCCATCTTGTCATTGCTGTCACACCCCCTCACAGGGAAGACGAGTCAAAAAGAAGGAAGTATGGGCATGCTGAGAAGGGGGGTGTAGCCAAGAGCATGATGGGAGTTGCAGTCACAGACATTGCCCACCCACCCACATGGCCCAGCAAGCTCACACTGAACCATGCTCGCCTCACAGCGAGTGGGAATGGACTGACAAGATTTCTGACATTGGGCTCTGTTGTGGGGAGCACAAGGCCATGCTGGGAACTGGGCACCAACAAACACCAGAACTGCACAGTCAGCCCTCTTGCCATTGCTGTCACACCCCCTCATAGGGAAGCAGAGTCAAAAAGAAGGAAGTATGGGCATGCTGGGAAGGGGGTGTAGCCAGGAGCATGATGGGAGTTGCAGTCACAGACATTCCCCACCCACCCACATGGCCCAGCAAGCTCACACTGAACCATGCTCGCCTCACAGGAAGTGGGAATGGACTGACAAGATGTCTGACACTGGGCACTGTTGTGGGGAGCACAAGGCCATGCTGGAAACAGGGCAACAACAAATACCAGGACTGCACAGTCAGCCATCTTGCCATTGCTTTCACACCCCCTCACAGGGAAGCAGAGTCAAAAAGAAGGAAGTATGGGCATGCTGGGAAGGGGGGTGTAGCCAAGAGCATGATGGGAGTTGCAGTCACAGACATTCCCCACCCACCCACATGGCCCAGCAAGCTCACACTGAACCATGCTCGCCTCACAGGGAGTGGGGATGGACTGACAAGATGTCTGACACTGGGCTCTGTCGTGGGGAGCACAAGGCCATGCTGGGAACTGGGCACCAACAAACACCAGGACTGCACAGTCACCCATCTTGCCATAGCAGTCACACCCCATCACAGGGAAGCAGAGTCAAAAAGAAGGAAGTATGGGCATGCTGGAAAGGGGGGTGTAGCCAAGAGCATGATGGGAGTTGCAGTCACAGACATTCCCCACCCACCCACATGGCCCAGCAAGCTCACACTGAACCATGCTCGCCTCACAGGGAGTGGGAATGGACTGACAAGATGTCTGACACCGGGCTCTGTTGTGTTGAGGACAAGGCCATGCTGGGAACTGGGCACCAACAAACACCAGGACTGCACAGTCAGCCATCTTGCCATTGCTGTCACACCCCCTCACAGGGAAGCAGAGTCAAAAAGAAGGAAGTATGGGCATGCTGGGAAGGGGGGTGTAGCCAAGAGCATGATGGGAGTTGCAGTCACAGACATTCCCCACCCACCCACATGGCCCAGCAAGCTCACACTGAACCATGCTCGCCTCACAGGGAGTGGGAATGGACTGACAAGATGTCTGACACTGGGCTCTGTTGTGGGGAGCACAAGGTCATGCTGGGAACTGGGCACCAACAAACACCAGGACTGCACAGTCAGCCATCTTGCCATTGCTGTCACACCACCTCACAGGGAAGCAGAGTCAAAAAGAAGGAAGTATGGGCATGCTGGGAAGGGTGGTGTCGCCAAGAGCATGATGGAAGTTGCAGTCACAGACATTCCCCACCCACCCACATGGCCCAGCAAGCTCACACTGAACCATGCTCGCCTCACAAGGAGTGGGAATGGACTGACAAGATGTCTGACACTGGGCTCTGTTGTGGGGAGCACAAGGCCATGCTGGGAACTGGGCAACAACAAACACCAGGACTGCACTGACTGATTTCCTGAAAGTTAACCTGCACCCACTGCAATGGTGGCACACTTCATGATGGGATAACTGGCCTGGGTGAGAAGGAGGTCCTGACTTGAAAGCAAATAACACCGATGCTGGCCATACACACACCTTCTATGCTAAAACACATTGCACACATGGTACCAGTCACTCACAAAGATGATGCCCGGGCAAGATGTCTGACACGTGGGCCTGAGAAAAGATGTGGCTGAAAATCACACATATGCACTGGCCAAAAAAACACACGGTCGCACACAGAGCCATTGCAACCATATGTTCAAACTCACTGTCTGGGGATACAGTGTCCAGGGGTGCCCCCGGCCCTGGCTGGGGAGGTGTGTCTTGCAGATGACAAGTGTGGAGAGACATATATAGTACATTGCACAAAACACACAGGAACTCACGTATACATCATTGACAGGGGACATCTGACAGTGAATGGAATCGACACACCAATATAGCCAACACCATAGCATGGTCTCATTCACACTTGGGTGCCGATTACGATCCGGTAAAAACCGGGTACGAACCGTCGGTCGGAGCGTTTTCCCCGTCCGACTCGTACCCGGTCGTAAAACTTTACAAACATGGAATTACGATTCGCACGGAAACACCATTTCCGTACGAATCGTAAAAAACACCGACCGACGAAAATATACATACGAATGTGATCCGGGAATGCTGCGACGTGACGTCGGGACGCTTTCAGGCAGCGTTTCACGACCCAGGAATTACGATTCGAACCGACAGCAGTCCGGACGGCAATATTTTCACGGCACCCAAAAAGTGCCGCAAAAGCGAAGTACGGCGCGAATCGACCAGAGTAGGTGGCCCGGTACGCACCGTACCCCCCCCCGCCCCCGTAGGTACGCGCCGACTCCCCCCCAGCCCCCGTAGGTACGCGCCGAACCCCCCCCAGCCCCCGTAGGTACGCGCCGAACCCCCCTGTATGTACACCCGTGTACGTGTCGAACCCCCCCGTGTACGTTCGAGTCGTACCCCCACCCGTGTATGTACGGTGCGTACCCCCCGTGTACGTTCGAGTCGAACCCCCCGTGTACGTTCGAGTCGAACCCCCCCGTGTACGTTCGAGTCGTACCCCCACCCGTGTATGTACGGTGCGTACCCCCTGCGCGTAGCGGGGGGGTACGCACCGTACATACACGGGTGGGGGTTCGACTCGAACGTACACGGGGGGGTTCGACTCGAACGTACACGGGGGGTACGCACCGTACATACACGGGTGGGGGTACGACTCGAACGTACACGGGGGGGTTCGACTCGAACGTACATGGGGGGTTCGACTCGAACGTACACGGGGGGGTTCGACACGTACATGGGTGTACATACAGGGGGGTTCGGCGCGTACCTACGGGGGCTGGGGGGGGTTCGGCACGTACCTACGGGGGCTGGGGGGGGTCGGCGCGTACCTACGGGGGCTGGGGGGGGTTCGGCGCATAACTACGGGGGCTGGGGGGGGGGTGGCGCGTACCTACGGGGGCTGGGGGGGGGTCGGCGCGTACCTACGGGGGCTGGGGGCGCGTATGCGGGCACGTCTCCATGGTTGCTATGGGAGTTCGGTGCGGACGGTGATTTTTCCTTCCGGTTGTAACCTCGGACGCACGGGATGGATTGTGATTCCTCGGTCGGACTTCACCTTTCACGTTTGTACGGTAAATCGTCCGAGGACGTGTCGGACAAATTTTCCGACCCGAGGACGTGTGGGGAATGATTCCCAATGCGGTTCGTATGTACTTTTTACCATGCGAATCGTGATTGCCAGTTCGTACGGCACTTGTACGATTCGTACGGTAAAAAGACCGGATACGAGTCGCACGGGGATATTTTTTACCGGATCGTGATCGGCACCTAGGTGTTGTTGTGAGCTGCATTGCACTCCTACATCGTGCTGCAACATATGCATCCTTCACACAACACACCACTCACTGACATGGACACTGTAGACACAAGGTCTAACCTGGACTGCATTGGAGGAGACATGCTAGTCACAGCAGCCAAACTGCAACACACACACCACCGGCTCACACTGTCATGAGCATTGAAAAGCCAGAGTGCTACCTTGCCCAATCCATATCACCATGGAGAACATTGACAAGTAAAATCTCATATGCACGTACAAAACTCAGCACCAGACTCATTAACGATGGTGATATCATCACTTGTATGAAATGAGATGAGAACTAGGAACACTGTAAAAAAACACTTTCTACAAAGATATCACAGGCATACCGGACTGTGACCATGTCGTACCAATACACCAATGTGACACACAAAGACTAGCAAAATCTGCTACCACACATGCCCCAATCTTAGAACATCTCCTCAGTGGAATTGCACAGATGTCCTTGTTAAAGCCCAAATGTGTACATGGATGACACACCTGTGTCAGCAACGGGATGGCCCTTGAGTAGTAATCGCCATGCACAGACAAATCTATACATGAGCTGGGCATGCACACACTTCGACATGCACAATGAAATGTTGCATTTTGTCTGGGCACTGTGCCTCAACAATATCAATCTCTGTCCGTGACAACCTTGGACAAAGCAGTGTACAGGCTTGCATCCTGACGTACAGTAGAAAATGTCATGTATGTGAACCATTGATGCCTGTAGAAACATAACTTAGTCCCTGTCCCAGACTCTGGTGGACCCTCAGCTCTCTGGTGTGGATCTGTCTCTGTCGTCTTCAGATGATGACGAACAACCTGGCACCTCCGGTGTGAGTCATCATGCAGCACCAGCAGTACCAACATCTGCACCCCCTGTGCGCACGCCTCCAGCATCTGGCAACAGACAGGGCACCCCTACCAACACGGACAGACCACGGACACAGAACACCAACAGCACAGGGACACAGGACCCCCAGGAAGCTATGGACAACACCACCAGCAACAACACCCAAGGGGGCCCAGTGTCACCTGTGCGTGCCTCCGCAGGTCCTGCCCGTGTGGATAGGGGTGCTGGGAGGGGTGGTAGGCAGAGGACGCGCCTTGCAGAGGGGTCTGGACTGCATGATGACCCCCACTGGCACACATTATAGATGCGTACCAGAATAGCACCGGAGGATTCAGCCAGGTAGTGGGGATCCTCAAGGACATTCAACAGGAGCAGGCTGCCCACCATGCCTGCATGGAGGCAAGGTGGGATGCACTTACCGCGGTGCATCTGGACATACTCCAATGCCTCCACCAGATGAGCACAAACATGTCCACACCTCCCTCTGTGGCCAAAACATCTGTTGCCACACCATCGGTCAGTGCCACAGGGAGGGAGGATGACTCTGGCGGAGAGTCCCCTGCAACGCAGATGCCTGCACCTGAGGAACCCCCCTGAAGAAGAAGAGGGGTCGTCCGAAGAAGGACAAGTGAGACGCAGATGTCCCTGCACATCCCCCAGGGCCTCTAAACCTGTTCTGGACAATGTTCTTTGTGCGCAACCCGTTCACCTTGTCGTATCTGACATAACTCACCTATATGACATGGAGGGTTCATGTTGGTCCAATGTAGCAGATGACTGTGGACATTTCAGCTACCAACACTTCCAACTCTACTGTGAACTTTGGATTCAAAACCCAATGTACAGCACACACCATCCTGTGCACTATCCTCACACATGTTTGTAAATAAACTCACCAGTACACCATACTTGCCTCTGTTGTAATTCCAACTTCTCATGTGTCATGGGGATGTTGATCTGCTAAACAACACAGTGCATGCCAAATACTACAACAATGTGACCACCGTTATGTGAGTCATGATGATGTGACACATGTGAGGGAGACACACCACTATGGCACTACAACACATACTCACCATGTGATGTTTCTGGGCATTGATAAGCATCGGATTAGCAAAATTCAATCCTTGCAGAACACCGCTGTCCGTGTTGTTTAACAACTTCCGAAGGGTCATCCCACCTCCAACGCAAGAAGGTCACTACATTGGCTTCCTGTTCAACAGAGAATTGAGTTTAAGGCACTCTGCTTGGTGCACAAGGCTCGCTATGGTGGTGGTTCCGTAGACTGTCAAAACAGGTTCAGGCTTTATGTCCCCCCGCGAGACTTACGATCGGCCAATCTTGGCCTTATCTGCACTTCTAGCTACAGACGTGCCAGATGGGGCGGCAGTCTATTCTCCAACTGTGCAGCTCAGTTATGGAATGAACTTCCTGTTGCCTTACGTCTTCAGCCAGATTTCTCCTCTTTCAGGAAAGCCCTGAAGATACGGCTGTTCAATCTTTAGTAGCTACCAATTTCCACCTTTGTCATCTTTTTCACATTTCAGCGCCAAGACGCCTTTGGCATTCGAGTGCTTAATAAGCTTCTTTATACTTATACTTATACCATGTCCATGTTACTCATCCCACACAATGATGTTGACCTGAAATACATTGGTATGCACAGACACCACACCTATCCACAATCAGTGGTAAGAAGCCCACAGGTGAGGTAAGCAAATGTCAGTCAGATGTGGGAAGACAGACAACATACCTATCAAAGCATAGCACTGGCTCATTACACATCATCAACATGTTTATTCCACAATAGTTGCAAGGTAATTGTACGTTACAGTGGACACATGGTCACAACGTGTCGGAGAATTGAAGTCCAGGGGTGTGTGGCACATCACTTGATGGGAATTGACAACTTCCACACTGGTGTTGAATTCTGGGTGTTGGGGGTCAGTGTTGACCAAACAACAGGCAAAGTACCCTGGGAAGGACAGACAGAAGACACAGTCAAAAGCACAGCAGAACAGGAGAGAAATGCAATACACATGCACAAAACATGTCAAAAGAAACCTACACAGAAACAAGTTAGCAGTTCAACACTATTGTGGAGTACAGACCACCTGAAAGGACACTTCACTGCACGCATCCAGTCAACTGACACACAGACACACTCAAACAGCAACAGAGCAGCCCCAACACATTTCAGGCTAACTCAATACATTGACATAACAACCCTGTAAACTCACATTCAGGTGAAGGAGTTATTGAGCTGTGTGCGGACGTCACCCTCATCATCATCATCATCACTGGCATGGTGGCCCAGGCCTGGATCCTCCACAGGCAACTTCTTCCGCACTGCCATGTTGTGTAGCATGCAGCATACAAGGATAATTTTGCACACCTTTGCAGGGTCATATGGGAGGGCCCCTCCAGTCTTGTCCAGGTAGCGAAAGCGGCTTTTCAGGAGACCAAATGTCCACTCAATCACCCTCCTGCTCCAACCATGTGCCTCATTGTAGCGCATCTCGGCTGGTGTCACAAGGTTCCTGAGGGGTGTCAGCAACCACGGCATGTTGGTGTATCCGGAGTCACCTGCATACAAACAATTGAATAATTAGCTGAGTTTTGAAAGAGGGTGGAATACCACATTGCCAAACACACACAATGGTAAACAGTCAGTACACACCGACAAGCCAGGCACACTGGTCTGGCATCTCTGACATCAGCGTTACACTGCAACTACTCCTCATGATGTAGGCATCATGCGCAGAACCCGGGAAACGTGCACACACATGTGTGATACACATGCCTGCAAGACATCCCACCAGAGCATTGATGGAGTGGAAATGTTTCCTGTTCCGGTATGCCTGCTCATGTGCCTGTGGTGGTACCAGGGCCACATGTGTACCATCAATAGATCCGATGTCGTTCGGCATCCTCCCATTCTTTATCTTAGTGAGTTGACCTGGGCTAGGAAACTTGATGTGCTGGTCAAGGAAATGCAACATCCCCTCCAAGACATCGCGTTTGCGACATACCACGAGCAGTAGCCACAGTGTACTGGAAGGTACCAGTAGCAAAGAAGTACAGGGTTGCCATCACCTTCACCTCTGGGGTCAGTGCTGTAGAGTATGATCGGCCAGGTAGCAGATGTGGCGCCAACTGCTCCACCAACTCCTCAATCAGTGGCCTGGTGAAGCGGTACAGTCGGATGCAGTCGTGTTCCTGCTTGGTTTGAAGGTCTGGAAATGGTCTATGGACAGCTGATGCCCTGCAGTAAAGAGATGAACAAAGGAAGATTGTCAATTCATCCACCCATGTGGCTATGACCATGCAAAATATCACATGATACATCATGACAATACACAATGTACTGAGATGTGTGCTGTTGGGCATGGACACATATGTCACCTACATGCCCATCACCTCACATCTCAAGTCCACATGTCTACATATGTCCCATGTAGTGCAATGGCCAATTATTGGGCTGTGTCACACTACCTATGTCATGCTGTGATGTTACAAACACACACCACAGTGACAATTGAGGCCTGATGCCTCCTAGGCATCACAGATCTTTGCCATGCAGATACCCAGGGTCCCTGTATTGCCACATGGACACTGGCATGACATGGCGTATCATGTACACACCACAAGACAACTGTGAGTCCCTCAGGTAGTGGCTACTATTGTCTCTGCAGGCCCTACATGTACGTCTCTTAGACACACACACAACATCAATGTTGATGCACAAACCACATGGATGTGGAGACTGTCTCCCATTGGGCACATTTGATCAGCCACATCTGAGACACAACATGCACACAGACTGTGGGTGTACATCAGAATTGGGGCTATAGGTCTCACTGTGACGTACATACCATCACCCCCAGGACATGTCCTTAACATATCCAACCTGAAACTGTGTCTATGACTCATGCCCATAACTTTTCAGTTGCACATCATAGTGGTAATGTGCACAACACACAAAGGATTCTGTCCCCATGAACACATGCACACCCTGGGAGTGGCTGCACAAAAGTGCCACTCAACAAATCAAATGTTGCCCCCCAAACCCACAGGGAATGCAGCCTTACATTCCATGGGACACAGTGTGGCACATGCTGTAGTGTGGTAGGTGTGCACCTGAGTCCCTGGAAAGTAATTGTGTGTGGAAGCCGTCAAAAAGTCACACCAATGAGAACCGACACGGGTGACTATGCGTACGCATTGCACAATTCAGGACCGAGCCGTGTGTACGCGTAGCCATTGACTGCAATGAGGACCGACGCGGGTAACTATGCGTACGCATTGCACATTTCAGGACCGAACCTGTTACCATGACTCTGTTGTGGGTTTCATGGGTGGGTCAATTGTTTACAAAATGTCTGAGATCTGACATATGATCTGTGTGTGCCCTTGATATTTGTTACAATTGCTGGTCTGACTCACCACATGTGGCTGGGGTATTTCAAACAAACCCATGAAGCATGGGACTGCAATTTGTGTGCCTCAGGAGTATGTATATCAAGTGTGTCACACTTGCTTAGCCACCTGCCTACTGTCCAGGTCTAAACGCTGTTTCACGTAGACCTGGGCAGTCATGCCAAATCAAGGGCATTTAGAAACACTCTGTAATCCCACTCCTGTGTATCAACTTACAGGTTGTGCTTATTGACATGTGCTTTTAGGTGTCTGCCTCTGTGTCACTGTGGTGTGGCTTCCTTTTCCGTACAACTGGGGTGTTCATGAGTTTGAGGGTCAGCAGGACATCTGAGATGTGACTATGAGAGACAATATCTGTGTGACATATAGGTGTGTGATCACTTGACAGTGCACAATGGTGTATGCAACTGTGCACTTCAGGCAGATGTGTTTAATGCACAGCATACTGTGATGTGCTCATGTACAGGGAGTTGTGTTTGCAGAGACTCATATGTCTGTTTTGTATGATGTGGGGTCTTCTGGGTCCGGGATGTGTTGTTTGCAGGGGATGGACAAGTGCACTTGTCAGCTGCAGAGTTTGCTTTACCCATGAGCTATGATTGTGACATAGTGCATACTGTTGTTGTCTGGATGCCCTGCCACTGTGACAGGAGACAGTGTTGACTGACTTTCCAGGCATGCCAGTGCCATGGCATTTAACTTTCTATGAGTGATACTGCATTGTGTTCAAATTTGCTCCATGCACCCCATTGTGGCATAGATTATCAGGACATGAGAACATCATAGTGTGTGTTGTTGGCATGCATCACAAGCATGTGAAATGAGACTCTGGCCATCCCTTTATCCTGACACCTGTACTGAGTCAGTGGCAAGTGGTGTGTGTATAGTGACATACTCCTACATGTTCACTTGCATGTCCAACAAATTTGTAGGTGGTGCATGTTGGCACACTGGGGTATTAGCATCCAACATGCAACAGACATATGAGTGCCATGGTTGATGGTGAGACTGACAATTGGCTTATTCTAAACAGTGTGAGCATTTTGAGCAGTGTTCAGCTGATGATGCCAGGGCTTGCCCTGTGATGTGCTGTACTCACTGTGGTGTGTGCAGTCAGTGCAGGTGACTGATGTTGTTCTCTTTTTTCCTAATTCTATCCAGATACATCCACGGCCACAGGAGGGGACAGCTCCACGGACCAGGAGGAGCCACAGAGCCTGACTGGGACAGAAGGTGAGGAGTCGGAGGGAACCAGTGGCACGGAGGGCGAGTTGAGCCACACCGAGGAGTCCTCAGCACCATCCACCCCAGCTGAGGGCCACAGCCGCTCAGAGGATGACTCCCTCCTTGACTCCCTTGTCAGCAGCCACAAAACCCAAGCTAGTGAGGCTGACCCTGCCACTGCCCCCACCATCACCACCACCACCCTAGCATCGGCTCCCATCCCAGAGGTCTGTGGAGGCTCCCGTGTTGTTTAAATGTCACTTGATTAAATGTTGCACCTAGGGGAGAGGATGTGGTGTTACTTCCAGAGCTGCAGACTTTGCAACTGGGGAACCAGGTTGGAGTTTCTGCTTCAGCTCAACATTCTGTGATTCTGGTCAAATCACTTAATCTCCCCATGTCTACAACCAAAATGAATTTGATCTTGTGTGATATAACCAATGCTCATGTAAAGCACTCCAATACCTGACAGGTCTGTACTATGTAAAACTGCAAATACACAAAAAAATAAGTGTTTTGTACACTTCTACCATTGGGCTACATGTGGGCTACATCTGGGTGATATGTGTGCTGCATTTGGGTTCTTTTCTCTCTGGTGGCCATCTTGGGAGATTTATTTGTTATGAAGTTTCCTAATTTCCTCATTTACTGCAGTCTCCTCAGTAGGAAATGCTTTCAGTTGTTTACTTTGATTCTATCAAGAAGGGATTCAGATATGTCACACGTTTGCCATAAATTCTGAATGTTAGCACTCTAGTTGCTCATTAGATCACTGTAGTAAAGCTACTGCTCACCACGGAAGTCTGCTGCTGGTATTAAAAGTGCATGTTTCAGTCTGCATATCAGAATTTTTTAATGAAATAGAAGAGGATTTGAGAAGTCACTCAAAGTGTGCCCTAATTTTTCTTTCTTCAGTACTAATCATAATTTCTATGGCAAAATGAACCCCCTCATTGTGTTCCTTTTTAAATTAAATGTTTTAAGTGTTACCAGTTTATTCCAATCAAGATGGCTTCAGGTGTGCCATACTTTTGTCATAAGTAAGACAGTAAGCGCTCTAGTTGTTCTTAAGAACACTCTGGGACATTCTGTTATTAGGCTATACTTGGGCTACATCTGGGTGATATTTGGGCTACATTTGGGCTCTTTTGTCTCTGGTGGCCATCTTGGGAGATTTTGTTGTTATGAAGTGTCCTAATTTCCTCATTTACTGCAGTCTCCTCTGTGGGAATACTTTCAGTTTTTAATTTTGAATCCATCAAGAAGGCATTCAGATGTGTCACACATTTGCCATGAATTCTGAATGTTAGCACTCTAGTTGCTCATTAGATCACTGTAGTAAAACTACTGCTCACCAGGGAAGTCTGCTGCTGGTATTCAAAGTGCATGTTTCAGTCTGCATGTCAGAATTTGTTTATGAAATAGAAGAGGATTTGAGAAGTCAAAATGTGCCCTAATTTTTCTTTCTTCAGAACTAATCATAATTTCTATGGCAAAATGAACCCCCTCATTTTGTTCCTTTGTAAATTAAATGTTTTAAGTGTTACCACTTTATTCCAATCAAGATGGCTTCAGGTGTGCCATACTTTTGTCATAGGTAAGACTGTTAGCGCTCTAGTTGTTCGTTAGAACACTCTGGGACATTCTGTCATTGGGCTATAGTTGGGCTACATCTGGGAGATATTGGGGCTACATTTGGGCTCTTTTATCTCTGGTGGCCATCTTGGGAGATTTATTTGTTCTGAAGTTTCCTAATTTCCTCATTTACTGCAGTCTCCTCAGTAGGAAATACTTTCAGTTTTTTACTTGGTTCCATCAAGAAGGCATTCAGATGTGTCACACATTTGCCATAAATTCTGAATGTTAGCACTCTAGTTGCTCATTAGATCACTGTAGTAAAGCTACTGCTCACCAGGGAAGTCTGCTGCTGGTATTCAAAGTGCATGTTTCAGTCTGCATGTCAGAATTTTTTTATGACATAGAAGAGGATTTGAGAAGTCAAAATGTGCCCTAATTTTTCTTTCTGTAGCACTAATCATAATTTCTTTGGAAAAATGAATCCCCTCATTGTGTTACTTTGTAAATTAAATGTTTTAAGTGTTACCACTTTATTCCAATCAAGATGGCTTCAGGTGTGCCATACTTTTGTCATAGGTAAGACTGTTAGCGCTCTAGTTGTTCGTTAGAACACTCTGGGACATTCTGTCATTGGGCTATAGTTGGGCTACATCTGGGAGATATTGGGGCTACATTTGGGCTCTTTTGTCTCTGGTGGCCATCTTGGGAGATTTATTTGTTCTGAAGTTTCCTAATTTCCTCATTTACTGCAGTCTCCTCAGTAGGAAATACTTTCAGTTTTTTACTTGGTTCCATCAAGAAGGCATTCAGATGTGTCACACATTTGCCATAAATTCTGAATGTTAGCACTCTAGTTGCTCATTAGATCACTGTAGTAAAGCTACTGCTCACCAGGGAAGTCTGCTGCTGGTATTCAAAGTGCATGTTTCAGTCTGCATGTCAGAATGTTTTTATGACATAGAAGAGGATTTGAGAAGTCAAAATGTGCCCTAATTTTTCTTTCTGTAGCACTAATCATAATTTCTTTGGAAAAATGAATCCCCTCATTGTGTTACTTTGTAAATTAAATGTTTTAAGTGTTAGCACTTTATTCCATTCAAGATGGCTTCAGGTGTGCCATACTTTTGTCATAAGTAGGACTGTTAGTGCTCTAGTTGTTCTTTAGAACACTCTGGGAAGCTGCAGTAGAACACAAAGGAATCAACTGATAGTCTCTGCCCTTGTTGGATGTACATGTTTTACTGAGAATGTCAGACTTCATTCTCACATGACTGAGAAAGATAATGTGAATTTACAGAAAATATGCTCTCAGTTAGCTTATAGATCACCTTCCAAACCTCTGTGGGAAAAGCATGAGAAAATAGTTTTCTCTCAAACATGATTCATGATATCACAGCAGAAGGCTTTTTCACATGGTAAAATCACCTTAGAACACACCACAATTCCTAAAATGAGTATGGTACCATCAACAAATGATTTATAATGCAACTAAAGACTTAAAACCTTCTATTAACTGCAATGCTTTTTAATGAGGTGCTATCATGTATATTGGTCCCAAGATGGCTGCCAACACTTCTTGGATGAAGTGCTGACAGCCAATCAGATCTCACGATGAGATGTGTGGTTAGGCTCCGCCCAGATATATATGTGATTTTACTTTTGATTTTCTCAGGAACTACTGAACGGATTTACACCATTTAAACAAAAGGCACATGCCTGACCTGAGGACTACCTCCGCTCCTACCCTGAAAGTCTCGGGGGGATTCGTCAAGCGGGGGCTGAGATAAAAGGGGGGTCCCAAAACGCGATTTTCCCATGCATTTTTCCATAGGACCTTTAGACAGGGCTACAGCCCGAACGGCTGAACAGAATTACTAGAAATTTGGCAGAGAGGTAGTCCCTAGGTCAAGGAAGTGCCTTTTGTAGGTTTGGTGTAAATCTGTTCAGTAGGTCCTGAGAAAATAGCATTTAAATCAATATATATATCTGAGCCAGCTTACGGTACGCTTACCGTAAGCTTACCGTACGCGTACGGTGGCGTGCGCGAGCGCGATTCTGATTGGCTGTTAGATCTTAGTAAACATTCGAATCGGCCGAAACCAGGAAGCGGCGGCCGCCATTTTGTGTGTTTCACTCAGAAAAAAAAGAGTGAAAACAAGAAAAGGGGGCAAGGAGGAGAGTTACAGACCCCCTTACATTTGTGAGGGGGTCAATGAAGGACAGAAAAGTACAAAGAAAACATTTATTGATTTTAAAAAAAATCACGGGGTATGCGTACGGTAAGCTTACGGTAAGCGTACGGAAGAAAAAAAAAATTAAAAAAGAAATGAAATGCAGATTTAAGAGTTTAGATATTAGGGGGCTCTAAAAAGAGCCGTTGTGTTTATGAAGTGATTTTTTAAGTGGTACCTACAAGTAAGTACCGATGCAGAGTCTAAGGTTCAAGAGGAAGACTCTGTTCCCTTCATCATTGAAGTGCACACCATCTCCTCTATAAATGTCTTGCATGTCATAACGCAAGTTGTTGTGGTAAATGGCACCCATACCATAGTCACGGAGGAAAGCAGAAACAGATTTGTTGACGTGCTTTCTTGCTTTGTCAATTTGCGGACAGAAATGATTGGACCAGTTCCATTGTTGCCTTTGGCATATGTTGGAAAACACAAAGGCAGTTTTAGGGAAAAGTGAAAACAGTTGTGCAAAGGTGTCCTTCATAAGCATTTCCAGACCTACCCCAGTCAAAGTGCCTAGGTCATTGCCACCACAGTGCACTATTATGAGGTCAGGGTGTTGGATTTGCATGAAGGATTTCACCAATGGCATCAATTGGTGCCACTTTAACCCTCTCTGACCAATCCATTTAATGTCTACATTTGGCAAAGCAAGGTCTCTCACCATACCTGTTTTCTCTGCAAACTTTTCACTCCAGAAGACATAGCTGTGCCCTACAATCCACACTGTGAACATCTTCAAAGGAGAACTGGATGCACTCAGGAGGTGTCTTTCAGTAGAATGGCAATATGAAAAGAAAGACAGTTTGGAAATGGAGGCATACATATTTTTTTCAAAACAAAAAGAACTGATTGGCTGTTTCATACCATTCTAGAATAAAAACTAGGCTGTATGTGTAAATTAATAGAAGCATGTTTTGTATTGGTACAAACAAATGTGTTACCAAAGAACAGTACTATGGATTTGCTGTTAGGTTTGAAAAGTCAAGCACTCTTGCTCTGTGGAATTGAAACATTGTGTGGCGAACTTCTGACCTAACTCCACACAGCAGTGTTCCATGAGCTGTTGCTATGGTAGCAGGCAGAAGTCAAGTTGGGGGAAGGGTACTAGGCAGAAGTCAAGTTGGGGGCAGGGTACTTTTGGAAAAGGGTTGGTTTTCAACCAATAGAAATGTGTGATTACATTTGAAAAAAAGGGGGAAGCACTGAGATTTGAAACTTACATGTATATGTGTGGAAAAATAGAGGGAAAGTTTGCCATTATCTGGTTCTGCTGAGAGGAGAGAGGTGTAGAGAACAGAGATCCTGGCTCTGATAATCTGCTGTTTGAGTGCCACATTTCTTTCACAACTAACTAATTTTAAAGGTGAGTTTAGAGTTTGAGAGGGGATGTATATGGTAAATTAAGAAATGAATAATAGAATTGGAATTCCTTTTGTAGAAGTTGTGTTTATTATTTTCTGTTTTGGGAGAAATTTAAATGTGAGGAACATGTAAAATAATATGGACAATTTTTTCATGATAAATTAAGGTGTACTGGTAAAAATAAGGAATACTTTAAGGGTTTGAGGTTGCAGTCAGTAATGCAAATACATTCAGCATCACTAAGGCTGGTTGCCCTTGCTGGAGTGTAGGCAGTCACCGAGGATACACATGGTGGTGGTCTGAAAAAGCAGTTTGGACATGGGCTTTTTTAAAAAATCTAAAAAGTGGATTCATAATGTGTCAGTCTGTAAAAGTGATTTTCACTTGCCAAAAAAAAAGAGCAGTAAGTGTGCATTTAAATTGGCAAAGAAATTTCGTTTTGTGACTAATGTGAAAACATGACTCTGTGTGCAAATAGGAATTACAGGCAGAGATTTATTGCGTTTTGCTCTGGTGATTTCACAGTTGCATTAGTAGGAAAAAGGGGGAGCGATTTTTTGGGGGAAGAAGCAGACTCTTAGCACACACCCAGCTCCTTTCCATGTATAAGCATGCACAGTATTTAGAAGCGAGTGGGGTTTTCAGGTTTCAGTCTGTAATGCAAATACATTCAGCATCACTAAGGCTGGTTGCCCTTGCTGGAGTGTAGGCAGTCACCGAGGATACACATGGTGGTGGTCTGAAAAAGCAGTCTGGACATGTGCAATTTAAAAAATCTAAAAAGTGGATTCATAATGTGTCAGTCTGTAAAAGTGATTTTCACTTGCCAAAAAAAAAGAGCAGTAAGTGTGCATTTAAATTGGCAAAGAAATTTCGTTTTGGGACTAATGTGAAAACATGACTCTGTGTGCAAATAGGAATTACAGGCAGAGATTTATTGCGTTTTGCTCTGGTGATTTCACAGTTGCATTAGTAGGAAAAAGGGGGAGCGATTTTTTGGGGGAAGAAGCAGACTCTTAGCAGACACCCAGCTCCTTTCCATGTATAATCATGCACAGTATTTACAAGCGAGTGGGGTTTTCAGGTTTCAGTCAGTAATGCAAATACATTCAGCATCACTAAGGCTGGTTGCCCTTGCTGGAGTGTAGGCAGTCACCGAAGATACACATGGTGGTGGTCTGAAAAAGCAGTTTGGACATGGGCTTTTTAAAAAAATCTAAAAAGTGGATTCATAATGTGTCAGTCTGTAAAAGTGATTTTCACTTGCCAAAAAAAAAGAGCAGTAAGTGTGCATTTAAATTGGCAAAGAAATTTCGTTTTGTGACTAATGTGAAAACATGACTCTGTGTGCAAATAGGAATTACAGGCAGAGATTTATTGCGTTTTGCTCTGGTGATTTCACAGTTGCATTAGTAGAAAAAAGGGGGAGCGATTTTTGGGGGGAAGAAGCAGACTCTTAGCACACACCCAGCTCCTTTCCATGTATAAGCATGCACAGTATTTAGAAGCGAGTGGGGTTTTCAGGTTTCAGTCTGTAATGCAAATACATTCAGCATCACTAAGGCTGGTTGCCCTTGCTGGAGTGTAGGCAGTCACCGAGGATACACATGGTGGTGGTCTGAAAAAGCAGTCTGGACATGTGCAATTTAAAAAATCTAAAAAGTGGATTCATAATGTGTCAGTCTGTAAAAGTGATTTTCACTTGCCAAAAAAAAGAGCAGTAAGTGTGCATTTAAATTGGCAAAGAAATTTCGTTTTGGGACTAATGTGAAAACATGACTCTGTGTGCAAATAGGAATTACAGGGTGAGATTTATTGCGTTTTGCTCTGGTGATTTCACAGTTGCATTAGTAGGAAAAAGGGGGAGCGATTTTTTGGGGGAAGAAGCAGACTCTTAGCACACACCCAGCTCCTTTCCATGTATAATCATGCACAGTATTTAGAAGCGAGTGGGGTTTTGAGGTTTCAGTCTGTAATGCAAATACATTCAGCATCACTAAGGCTGGTTGCCCTTGCTGGAGTGTAGGCAGTCACCGAGGATACACATGGTGGTGGTCTGAAAAAGCAGTCTGGACATGGGCTTTTTTTAAAAAATCTGAAAAGTGGTTTCATAATGTGTCAGTCTGTAAAAGTGATTTTCACTTGCCAAAAAAAAAGAGCAGTAAGTGTGCATTCAAATTGGCAAAGAAATTTCGTTTTGGGACTAATGTGAAAACATGACTCTGTGTGCAAATAGGAATTACAGGCAGAGATTTATTGCGTTTTGCTCTGGTGATTTCACAGTTGCATTAGTAGGAAAAAGGGGGAGCGATTTTTTTGGTGCAGAAGCAGACTCTTAGCACACACCCAGCTGCTTACCATGTGGAATCATGCACAGTATTTAGAAGCGAGTGGGGTTTTGAGGTTTCAGTCTGTAATGCAAATACATTCAGCATCACTAAGGCTGGTTGCCCTTGCTGGAGTGTAGGCAGTCACCGAGGATACACATGGTGGTGGTCTGAAAAAGCAGTCTGGACATGGGCTTTTTTAAAAAAATCTGAAAAGTGGTTTCATAATGTGTCAGTCTGTAAAAGTGATTTTCACTTGCCAAAAAAAAAGAGCAGTAAGTGTGCATTCAAATTGGCAAAGAAATTTCGTTTTGGGACTAATGTGAAAACATGACTCTGTGTGCAAATAGGAATTACAGGCAGAGATTTATTGCGTTTTGCTCTGGTGATTTCACAGTTGCATTAATAGGAAAAAGGGGGAGCGATTTTTGGGGGGAAGAAGCAGACTCTTAGCACACACCCAGCTCCTTTCCATGTATAAGCATGCACAGTATTTAGAAGCGAGTGGGGTTTTCAGGTTTCAGTCTGTAATGCAAATACATTCAGCATCACTAAGGCTGGTTGCCCTTGCTGGAGTGTAGGCAGTCACCGAGGATACACATGGTGGTGGTCTGAAAAAGCAGTCTGGACATGTGCAATTTAAAAAATCTAAAAAGTGGATTCATAATGTGTCAGTCTGTAAAAGTGATTTTCACTTGCCAAAAAAAAAGAGCAGTAAGTGTGCATTTAAATTGGCAAAGAAATTTCATTTTGGGACTAATGTGAAAACATGACTCTGTGTGCAAATAGGAATTACAGGCAGAGATTTATTGCGTTTTGCTCTGGTGATTTCACAGTTGCATTAGTAGGAAAAAGGGGGAGCGATTTTTTGGGGGAAGAAGCAGACTCTTAGCACACACCCAGCTCCTTTCCATGTATAATCATGCACAGTATTTAGAAGCGAGTGGGGTTTTGAGGTTTCAGTCTGTAATGCAAATACATTCAGCATCACTAAGGCTGGTTGCCCTTGCTGGAGTGTAGGCAGTCACCGAGGATACACATGGTGGTGGTCTGAAAAAGCAGTCTGGACATGGGCTTTTAAAAAAATCTGAAAAGTGGTTTCATAATGTGTCAGTCTGTAAAAGTGATTTTCACTTGCCAAAAAAAAAGAGCAGTAAGTGTGCATTCAAATTGGCAAAGAAATTTCGTTTTGGGACTAATGTGAAAACATGACTCTGTGTGCAAATAGGAATTACAGGCAGAGATTTATTGCGTTTTGCTCTGGTGATTTCACAGTTGCATTAGTAGGAAAAAGGGGGAGCGATTTTTTTGGTGCAGAAGCAGACTCTTAGCACACACCCAGCTCCTTTCCATGTATAATCATGCACAGTATTTACAAGCGAGTGGGGTTTTGAGGTTTCAGTCTGTAATGCAAATACATTCAGCATCACTAAGGCTGGTTGCCCTTGCTGGAGTGTAGGCAGTCACCGAGGATACACATGGTGGTGGTCTGAAAAAGCAGTCTGGACATGGCCTTTTAAAAAAATCTGAAAAGTGGTTTCATAATGTGTCAGTCTGTAAAAGTGATTTTCACTTGCCAAAAAAAAAGAGCAGTAAGTGTGCATTCAAATTGGAAAAGAAATTTCGTTTTGGGACTAATGTGAAAACATGACTCTGTGTGCAAATAGGAATTACAGGCAGAGATTTATTGCGTTTTGCTCTGGTGATTTCACAGTTGCATTAGTAGGAAAAAGGGGGAGCGATTTTTTGGGGGAAGAAGCAGACTCTTAGCACACACCCAGCTGCTTACCATGTGGAATCATGCACAGTATTTAGAAGCGAGTGGGGTTTTGAGGTTTCAGTCTGTAATGCAAATACATTCAGCATCACTAAGGCTGGTTGCCCTTGCTGGAGTGTAGGCAGTCACCGAGGATACACATGGTGGTGGTCTGAAAAAGCAGTCTGGACATGGGCTTTTTAAAAAAAATCTGAAAAGTGGTTTCATAATGTGTCAGTCTGTAAAAGTGATTTTCACTTGCCAAAAAAAAAGAGCAGTAAGTGTGCATTCAAATTGGCAAAGAAATTTCGTTTTGGGACTAATGTGAAAACATGACTCTGTGTGCAAATAGGATTTACAGGCAGAGATTTATTGCGTTTTGTTCTGGTGATTTCACAGTTGCATTAGTAGGAAAAAGGGGGAGCGATTTTTTGGGGGAAGAAGCAGACTCTTAGCACACACCCAGCTGC
This sequence comes from Triturus cristatus, assembly GCF_964204655.1. Classification (NCBI taxonomy): domain Eukaryota; kingdom Metazoa; phylum Chordata; class Amphibia; order Caudata; family Salamandridae; genus Triturus; species Triturus cristatus. Next base: position 685,511,492 of record NC_140588.1, read on the forward strand.
TTACCATGTGGAATCATGCACAGTATTTAGAAGCGAGTGGGGTTTTGAGGTTTCAGTCTGTAATGCAAATACATTCAGCATCACTAAGGCTGGTTGCCCTTGCTGGAGTGTAGGCAGTCACCGAGGATACACATGGTGGTGGTCTGAAAAAGCAGTCTGGACATGGGCTTTTTTAAAAAAATCTGAAAAGTGGTTTCATAATGTGTCAGTCTGTAAAAGTGATTTTCACTTGCCAAAAAAAAAGAGCAGTAAGTGTGCATTCAAATTGGCAAAGAAATTTCGTTTTGGGACTAATGTGAAAACATGACTCTGTGTGCAAATAGGAATTACAGGCAGAGATTTATTGCGTTTTGCTCTGGTGATTTCACAGTTGCATTAATAGGAAAAAGGGGGAGCGATTTTTGGGGGGAAGAAGCAGACTCTTAGCACACACCCAGCTCCTTTCCATGTATAAGCATGCACAGTATTTAGAAGCGAGTGGTGTTTTCAGGTTTCAGTCTGTAATGCAAATACATTCAGCATCACTAAGGCTGGTTGCCCTTGCTGGAGTGTAGGCAGTCACCGAGGATACACATGGTGGTGGTCTGAAAAAGCAGTCTGGACATGGGCTTTTAAAAAAATCTGAAAAGTGGTTTCATAATGTGTCAGTCTGTAAAAGTGATTTTCACTTGCCAAAAAAAAAGAGCAGTGAGTGTGCATTCAAATTGGCAAAGAAATTTCGTTTTGGGACTAATGTGAAAACATGACTCTGTGTGCAAATAGGAATTACAGGCAGAGATTTATTGCGTTTTGCTCTGGTGATTTCACAGTTGCATTAGTAGGAAAAAGGGGGAGCGATTTTTTTGGTGCAGAAGCAGACTCTTAGCACACACCCAGCTCCTTTCCATGTATAATCATGCACAGTATTTACAAGCGAGTGGGGTTTTGAGGTTTCAGTCTGTAATGCAAATACATTCAGCATCACTAAGGCTGGTTGCCCTTGCTGGAGTGTAGGCAGTCACCGAGGATACCCATGGTGGTGGTCTGAAAAAGCAGTCTGGACATGGCCTTTTAAAAAAATCTGAAAAGTGGTTTCATAATGTGTCAGTCTGTAAAAGTGATTTTCACTTGCCAAAAAAAAAGAGCAGTAAGTGTGCATTCAAATTGGCAAAGAAATTTCGTTTTGGGACTAATGTGAAAACATGACTCTGTGTGCAAATAGGAATTACAGGCAGAGATTTATTGCGTTTTGCTCTGGTGATTTCACAGTTGCATTAGTAGGAAAAAGGGGGAGCGATTTTTTGGGGGAAGAAGCAGACTCTTAGCACACACCCAGCTGCTTACCATGTGGAATCATGCACAGTATTTAGAAGCGAGTGGGGTTTTGAGGTTTCAGTCTGTAATGCAAATACATTCAGCATCACTAAGGCTGGTTGCCCTTGCTGGAGTGTAGGCAGTCACCGAGGATACACATGGTGGTGGTCTGAAAAAGCAGTCTGGACATGGGCTTTTTTAAAAAAATCTGAAAAGTGGTTTCATAATGTGTCAGTCTGTAAAAGTGATTTTCACTTGCCAAAAAAAAAGAGCAGTAAGTGTGCATTCAAATTGGCAAAGAAATTTCGTTTTGGGACTAATGTGAAAACATGACTCTGTGTGCAAATAGGATTTACAGGCAGAGATTTATTGCGTTTTGTTCTGGTGATTTCACAGTTGCATTAGTAGGAAAAAGGGGGAGCGATTTTTTGGGGGAAGAAGCAGACTCTTAGCACACACCCAGCTCCTTTCCATGTATAATCATGCACAGTATTTACAAGCGAGTGGGGTTTTCAGGTTTCAGTCTGTAATGCAAATACATTCAGCATCACTAAGGCTGGTTGCCCTTGCTGGAGTTTAGGCAGTCACCGAGGATACACATGGTGGTGGTCTGAAAAAGCAGTCTGGACATAGGCGTTTTTAAAAAAATCTGAAAAGTGGTTTCATAATGTGTCAGTCTGTAAAAGTGATTTTCACTTGCCAAAAAAAAAGAGCAGTAAGTGTGCATTTAAATTGGCAAAGAAATTTCGTTTTGTGACTAATGTGAAAACATGACTCTGTGTGCAAATAGGAATTACAGGCAGAGATTTATTGCGTTTTGCTCTGGTGATTTCACAGTTGCATTAGTAGGAAAAAGGGGGAGCGATTTTTGGGGGGAAGAAGCAGACTCTTAGCACACACCCAGCTCCTTTCCATGTATAAGCATGCACAGTATTTAGAAGCGAGTGGGGTTTTCAGGTTTCAGTCTGTAATGCAAATACATTCAGCATCACTAAGGCTGGTTGCCCTTGCTTGAGTGTAGGCAGTCACCGAGGATACACATGGTGGTGGTCTGAAAAAGCAGTCTGGACATGTGCAATTTAAAAAATCTAAAAAGTGGATTCATAATGTGTCAGTCTGTAAAAGTGATTTTCACTTGCCAAAAAAAAAGAGCAGTAAGTGTGCATTCAAATTGGCAAAGAAATTTCGTTTTGGGACTAATGTGAAAACATGACTCTGTGTGCAAATAGGAATTACAGGCAGAGATTTATTGCGTTTTGCTCTGGTGATTTCACAGTTGCATTAGTAGGAAAAAGGGGGAGCGATTTTTTTGGTGCAGAAGCAGACTCTTAGCACACACCCAGCTCCTTTCCATGTATAATCATGCACAGTATTTACAAGCGAGTGGGGTTTTGAGGTTTCAGTCTGTAATGCAAATACATTCAGCATCACTAAGGCTGGTTGCCCTTGCTGGAGTGTAGGCAGTCACCGAGGATACACATGGTGGTGGTCTGAAAAAGCAGTCTGGACATGGCCTTTTAAAAAAATCTGAAAAGTGGTTTCATAATGTGTCAGTCTGTAAAAGTGATTTTCACTTGCCAAAAAAAAAGAGCAGTAAGTGTGCATTCAAATTGGAAAAGAAATTTCGTTTTGGGACTAATGTGAAAACATGACTCTGTGTGCAAATAGGAATTACAGGCAGAGATTTATTGCGTTTTGCTCTGGTGATTTCACAGTTGCATTAGTAGGAAAAAGGGGGAGCGATTTTTTGGGGGAAGAAGCAGACTCTTAGCACACACCCAGCTGCTTACCATGTGGAATCATGCACAGTATTTAGAAGCGAGTGGGGTTTTGAGGTTTCAGTCTGTAATGCAAATACATTCAGCATCACTAAGGCTGGTTGCCCTTGCTGGAGTGTAGGCAGTCACCGAGGATACACATGGTGGTGGTCTGAAAAAGCAGTCTGGACATGGGCTTTTTTAAAAAAATCTGAAAAGTGGTTTCATAATGTGTCAGTCTGTAAAAGTGATTTTCACTTGCCAAAAAAAAAGAGCAGTAAGTGTGCATTCAAATTGGCAAAGAAATTTCGTTTTGGGACTAATGTGAAAACATGACTCTGTGTGCAAATAGGATTTACAGGCAGAGATTTATTGCGTTTTGTTCTGGTGATTTCACAGTTGCATTAGTAGGAAAAAGGGGGAGCGATTTTTTGGGGGAAGAAGCAGACTCTTAGCACACACCCAGCTGCTTACCATGTGGAATCATGCACAGTATTTAGAAGCGAGTGGGGTTTTGAGGTTTCAGTCTGTAATGCAAATACATTCAGCATCACTAAGGCTGGTTGCCCTTGCTGGAGTGTAGGCAGTCACCGAGGATACACATGGTGGTGGTCTGAAAAAGCAGTCTGGACATGGGCTTTTTTTAAAAAATCTGAAAAGTGGTTTCATAATGTGTCAGTCTGTAAAAGTGATTTTCACTTGCCAAAAAAAAAGAGCAGTAAGTGTGCATTCAAATTGGCAAAGAAATTTCGTTTTGGGACTAATGTGAAAACATGACTCTGTGTGCAAATAGGAATTACAGGCAGAGATTTATTGCGTTTTGCTCTGGTGATTTCACAGTTGCATTAATAGGAAAAAGGGGGAGCGATTTTTGGGGGGAAGAAGCAGACTCTTAGCACACACCCAGCTCCTTTCCATGTATAAGCATGCACAGTATTTAGAAGCGAGTGGTGTTTTCAGGTTTCAGTCTGTAATGCAAATACATTCAGCATCACTAAGGCTGGTTGCCCTTGCTGGAGTGTAGGCAGTCACCGAGGATACACATGGTGGTGGTCTGAAAAAGCAGTCTGGACATGGGCTTTTAAAAAAATCTGAAAAGTGGTTTCATAATGTGTCAGTCTGTAAAAGTGATTTTCACTTGCCAAAAAAAAAGAGCAGTGAGTGTGCATTCAAATTGGCAAAGAAATTTCGTTTTGGGACTAATGTGAAAACATGACTCTGTGTGCAAATAGGAATTACAGGCAGAGATTTATTGCGTTTTGCTCTGGTGATTTCACAGTTGCATTAGTAGGAAAAAGGGGGAGCGATTTTTTTGGTGCAGAAGCAGACTCTTAGCACACACCCAGCTCCTTTCCATGTATAATCATGCACAGTATTTACAAGCGAGTGGGGTTTTGAGGTTTCAGTCTGTAATGCAAATACATTCAGCATCACTAAGGCTGGTTGCCCTTGCTGGAGTGTAGGCAGTCACCGAGGATACCCATGGTGGTGGTCTGAAAAAGCAGTCTGGACATGGCCTTTTAAAAAAATCTGAAAAGTGGTTTCATAATGTGTCAGTCTGTAAAAGTGATTTTCACTTGCCAAAAAAAAGGAGCAGTAAGTGTGCATTCAAATTGGCAAAGAAATTTCGTTTTGGGACTAATGTGAAAACATGACTCTGTGTGCAAATAGGAATTACAGGCAGAGATTTATTGCGTTTTGCTCTGGTGATTTCACAGTTGCATTAGTAGGAAAAAGGGGGAGCGATTTTTTGGGGGAAGAAGCAGACTCTTAGCACACACCCAGCTGCTTACCATGTGGAATCATGCACAGTATTTAGAAGCGAGTGGGGTTTTGAGGTTTCAGTCTGTAATGCACATACATTCAGCATCACTAAGGCTGGTTGCCCTTGCTGGAGTGTAGGCAGTCACCGAGGATACACATGGTGGTGGTCTGAAAAAGCAGTCTGGACATGGGCTTTTTTTAAAAAATCTGAAAAGTGGTTTCATAATGTGTCAGTCTGTAAAAGTGATTTTCACTTGCCAAAAAAAAAGAGCAGTAAGTGTGCATTCAAATTGGCAAAGAAATTTCGTTTTGGGACTAATGTGAAAACATGACTCTGTGTGCAAATAGGATTTACAGGCAGAGATTTATTGCGTTTTGTTCTGGTGATTTCACAGTTGCATTAGTAGGAAAAAGGGGGAGCGATTTTTTGGGGGAAGAAGCAGACTCTTAGCACACACCCAGCTCCTTTCCATGTATAATCATGCACAGTATTTACAAGCGAGTGGGGTTTTCAGGTTTCAGTCTGTAATGCAAATACATTCAGCATCACTAAGGCTGGTTGCCCTTGCTGGAGTTTAGGCAGTCACCGAGGATACACATGGTGGTGGTCTGAAAAAGCAGTCTGGACATAGGCGTTTTTAAAAAAATCTGAAAAGTGGTTTCATAATGTGTCAGTCTGTAAAAGTGATTTTCACTTGCCAAAAAAAAAGAGCAGTAAGTGTGCATTTAAATTGGCAAAGAAATTTCGTTTTGTGACTAATGTGAAAACATGACTCTGTGTGCAAATAGGAATTACAGGCAGAGATTTATTGCGTTTTGCTCTGGTGATTTCACAGTTGCATTAGTAGGAAAAAGGGGGAGCGATTTTTGGGGGGAAGAAGCAGACTCTTAGCACACACCCAGCTCCTTTCCATGTATAAGCATGCACAGTATTTAGAAGCGAGTGGGGTTTTCAGGTTTCAGTCTGTAATGCAAATACATTCAGCATCACTAAGGCTGGTTGCCCTTGCTTGAGTGTAGGCAGTCACCGAGGATACACATGGTGGTGGTCTGAAAAAGCAGTCTGGACATGTGCAATTTAAAAAATCTAAAAAGTGGATTCATAATGTGTCAGTCTGTAAAAGTGATTTTCACTTGCCAAAAAAAAAGAGCAGTAAGTGTGCATTTAAATTGGCAAAGAAATTTCGTTTTGGGACTAATGTGAAAACATGACTCTGTGTGCAAATAGGAATTACAGGCAGAGATTTATTGCGTTTTTGCTCTGGTGATTTCACAGTTGCATTAGTAGGAAAAAGGGGGAGCGATTTTTTGGGGGAAGAAGCAGACTCTTAGCACACACCCAGCTCCTTTCCATGTATAATCATGCACAGTATTTAGAAGCGAGTGGGGTTTTGAGGTTTCAGTCTGTAATGCAAATACATTCAGCATCACTAAGGCTGGTTGCCCTTGCTGGAGTGTAGGCAGTCACCGAGGATACACATGGTGGTGGTCTGAAAAAGCAGTCTGGACATGGGCTTTTAAAAAAATCTGAAAAGTGGTTTCATAATGTGTCAGTCTGTAAAAGTGATTTTCACTTGCCAAAAAAAAAGAGCAGTAAGTGTGCATTCAAATTGGCAAAGAAATTTCGTTTTGGGACTAATGTGAAAACATGACTCTGTGTGCAAATAGGAATTACAGGCAGAGATTTATTGCGTTTTGCTCTGGTGATTTCACAGTTGCATTAGTAGGAAAAAGGGGGAGCGATTTTTTTGGTGCAGAAGCAGACTCTTAGCACACACCCAGCTCCTTTCCATGTATAATCATGCACAGTATTTACAAGCGAGTGGGGTTTTGAGATTTCAGTCTGTAATGCAAATACATTCAGCATCACTAAGGCTGGTTGCCCTTGCTGGAGTGTAGGCAGTCACCGAGGATACACATGGTGGTGGTCTGAAAAAGCAGTCTGGACATGGCCTTTTAAAAAAATCTGAAAAGTGGTTTCATAATGTGTCAGTCTGTAAAAGTGATTTTCACTTGCCAAAAAAAAAGAGCAGTAAGTGTGCATTCAAATTGGCAAAGAAATTTCGTTTTGGGACTAATGTGAAAACATGACTCTGTGTGCAAATAGGAATTACAGGCAGAGATTTATTGCGTTTTGCTCTGGTGATTTCACAGTTGCATTAGTAGGAAAAAGGGGGAGCGATTTTTTGGGGGAAGAAGCAGACTCTTAGCACACACCCAGCTGCTTACCATGTGGAATCATGCACAGTATTTAGAAGCGAGTGGGGTTTTGAGGTTTCAGTCTGTAATGCAAATACATTCAGCATCACTAAGGCTGGTTGCCCTTGCTGGAGTGTAGGCAGTCACCGAGGATACACATGGTGGTGGTCTGAAAAAGCAGTCTGGACATGGGCTTTTTTAAAAAATCTGAAAAGTGGTTTCATAATGTGTCAGTCTGTAAAAGTGATTTTCACTTGCCAAAAAAAAAGAGCAGTAAGTGTGCATTCAAATTGGCAAAGAAATTTCGTTTTGGGACTAATGTGAAAACATGACTCTGTGTGCAAATAGGAATTACAGGCAGAGATTTATTGCGTTTTGCTCTGGTGATTTCACAGTTGCATTAGTAGGAAAAAGGGGGAGCGATTTTTGGGGGGAAGAAGCAGACTCTTAGCACACACCCAGCTCCTTTCCATGTATAAGCATGCACAGTATTTAGAAGCGAGGGGGTTTTCAGGTTTCAGTCTGTAATGCAAATACATTCAGCATCACTAAGGCTGGTTGCCCTTGCTGGAGTGTAGGCAGTCACCGAGGATACACATGGTGGTGGTCTGAAAAAGCAGTCTGGACATGTGCAATTTAAAAAATCTAAAAAGTGGATTCATAATGTGTCAGTCTGTAAAAGTGATTTTCACTTGCCAAAAAAAAAGAGCAGTAAGTGTGCATTTAAATTGGCAAAGAAATTTCGTTTTGGGACTAATGTGAAAACATGACTCTGTGTGCAAATAGGAATTACAGGCAGAGATTTATTGCGTTTTGCTCTGGTGATTTCACAGTTGCATTAGTAGGAAAAAGGGGGAGCGATTTTTTGGGGGAAGAAGCAGACTCTTAGCACACACCCAGCTCCTTTCCATGTATAATCATGCACAGTATTTAGAAGCGAGTGGGGTTTTGAGGTTTCAGTCTGTAATGCAAATACATTCAGCATCACTAAGGCTGGTTGCCCTTGCTGGAGTGTAGGCAGTCACCGAGGATACACATGGTGGTGGTCTGAAAAAGCAGTCTGGACATGGGCTTTTAAAAAAATCTGAAAAGTGGTTTCATAATGTGTCAGTCTGTAAAAGTGATTTTCACTTGCCAAAAAAAAAGAGCAGTAAGTGTGCATTCAAATTGGCAAAGAAATTTCGTTTTGGGACTAATGTGAAAACATGACTCTGTGTGCAAATAGGAATTACAGGCAGAGATTTATTGCGTTTTGCTCTGGTGATTTCACAGTTGCATTAGTAGGAAAAAGGGGGAGCGATTTTTTTGGTGCAGAAGCAGACTCTTAGCACACACCCAGCTGCTTACCATGTGGAATCATGCACAGTATTTAGAAGCGAGTGGGGTTTTGAGGTTTCAGTCTGTAATGCAAATACATTCAGCATCACTAAGGCTGGTTGCCCTTGCTGGAGTGTAGGCAGTCACCGAGGATACACATGGTGGTGGTCTGAAAAAGCAGTCTGGACATGGGCTTTTTTAAAAAAATCTGAAAAGTGGTTTCATAATGTGTCAGTCTGTAAAAGTGATTTTCACTTGCCAAAAAAAAAGAGCAGTAAGTGTGCATTCAAATTGGCAAAGAAATTTCGTTTTGGGACTAATGTGAAAACATGACTCTGTGTGCAAATAGGATTTACAGGCAGAGATTTATTGCGTTTTGTTCTGGTGATTTCACAGTTGCATTAGTAGGAAAAAGGGGGAGCGATTTTTTGGGGGAAGAAGCAGACTCTTAGCACACACCCAGCTCCTTTCCATGTATAATCATGCACAGTATTTACAAGCGAGTGGGGTTTTCAGGTTTCAGTCTGTAATGCAAATACATTCAGCATCACTAAGGCTGGTTGCCCTTGCTGGAGTGTAGGCAGTCACCGAGGATACACATGGTGGTGGTCTGAAAAAGCAGTCTGGACATGGGCTTTTTTAAAAAAATCTGAAAAGTGGTTTCATAATGTGTCAGTCTGTAAAAGTGATTTTCACTTGCCAAAAAAAAAGAGCAGTAAGTGTGCATTTAAATTGGCAAAGAAATTTCGTTTTGTGACTAATGTGAAAACATGACTCTGTGTGCAAATAGGAATTACAGGCAGAGATTTATTGCGTTTTGCTCTGGTGATTTCACAGTTGCATTAGTAGGAAAAAGGGGGAGCGATTTTTTGGGGGAAGAAGCAGACTCTTAGCACACACCCAGCTCCTTTCCATGTATAATCATGCACAGTATTTAGAAGCGAGTGGGGTTTTCAGGTTTCAGTCTGTAATGCAAATACATTCAGCATCACTAAGGCTGGTTGCCCTTGCTGGAGTGTAGGCAGTCACCGAGGATACACATGGTGGTGGTCTGAAAAAGCAGTCTGGACATGGGCTTTTTAAAAAAAATCTAAAAAGTGGATTCATAATGTGTCAGTCTGTAAAAGTGATTTTCACTTGCCAAAAAAAAGAGCAGTAAGTGTGCATTCAAATTGGCAAAGAAATTTCGTTTTGGGACTAATGTGAAAACATGACTCTGTGTGGAAATAGGAATTACAGGCAGAGATTTATTGCGTTTTGCTCTGGTGATTTCACAGTTGCATTAGTAGGAAAAAGGGGGAGCGATTTTTTGGGGGAAGAAGCAGACTCTTAGCAGACACCCAGCTCCTTTCCATGTATAATCATGCACAGTATTTACAAGCGAGTGGGGTTTTCAGGTTTCAGTCTGTAATGCAAATACATTCAGCATCACTAAGGCTGGTTGCCCTTGCTGGAGTGTAGGCAGTCACCGAGGATACACATGGTGGTGGTCTGAAAAAGCAGTCTGGACATGTGCAATTTAAAAAATCTAAAAAGTGGATTCATAATGTGTCAGTCTGTAAAAGTGATTTTCACTTGCCAAAAAAAAAGAGCAGTAAGTGTGCATTTAAATTGGCAAAGAAATTTCGTTTTGGGACTAATGTGAAAACATGACTCTCTGTGCAAATAGGAATTACAGGCAGAGATTTATTGCGTTTTGCTCTGGTGATTTCACAGTTGCATTAGTAGGAAAAAGGGGGAGCGATTTTTGGGGGGAAGAAGCAGACTCTTAGCACACACCCAGCTCCTTTCCATGTATAATCATGCACAGTATTTAGAAGCGAGTGGGGTTTTGAGGTTTCAGTCTGTAATGCAAATACATTCAGCATCACTAAGGCTGGTTGCCCTTGCTGGAGTGTAGGCAGTCACCGAGGATACACATGGTGGTGGTCTGAAAAAGCAGTCTGGACATGGGCTTTTAAAAAAATCTGAAAAGTGGTTTCATAATGTGTCAGTCTGTAAAAGTGATTTTCACTTGCCAAAAAAAAAGAGCAGTAAGTGTGCATTCAAATTGGCAAAGAAATTTCGTTTTGGGACTAATGTGAAAACATGACTCTGTGTGCAAATAGGAATTACAGGCAGAGATTTATTGCGTTTTGCTCTGGTGATTTCACAGTTGCATTAGTAGGAAAAAGGGGGAGCGATTTTTTTGGTGCAGAAGCAGACTCTTAGCACACACCCAGCTCCTTTCCATGTATAATCATGCACAGTATTTACAAGCGAGTGGGGTTTTGAGGTTTCAGTCTGTAATGCAAATACATTCAGCATCACTAAGGCTGGTTGCCCTTGCTGGAGTGTAGGCAGTCACCGAGGATACACATGGTGGTGGTCTGAAAAAGCAGTCTGGACATGGCCTTTTAAAAAAATCTGAAAAGTGGTTTCATAATGTGTCAGTCTGTAAAAGTGATTTTCACTTGCCAAAAAAAAAGAGCAGTAAGTGTGCATTCAAATTGGCAAAGAAATTTCGTTTTGGGACTAATGTGAAAACATGACTCTGTGTGCAAATAGGAATTACAGGCAGAGATTTATTGCGTTTTGCTCTGGTGATTTCACAGTTGCATTAGTAGGAAAAAGGGGGAGCGATTTTTTTGGTGCAGAAGCAGACTCTTAGCACACACCCAGCTCCTTTCCATGTATAATCATGCACAGTATTTACAAGCGAGTGGGGTTTTGAGGTTTCAGTCTGTAATGCAAATACATTCAGCATCACTAAGGCTGGTTGCCCTTGCTGGAGTGTAGGCAGTCACCGAGGATACACATGGTGGTGGTCTGAAAAAGCAGTCTGGACATGGCCTTTTAAAAAAATCTGAAAAGTGGTTTCATAATGTGTCAGTCTGTAAAAGTGATTTTCACTTGCCCAAAAAAAAGAGCAGTAAGTGTGCATTCAAATTGGCAAAGAAATTTCGTTTTGGGACTAATGTGAAAACATGACTCTGTGTGCAAATAGGAATTACAGGCAGAGATTTATTGCGTTTTGCTCTGGTGATTTCACAGTTGCATTAGTAGGAAAAAGGGGGAGCGATTTTTTGGGGGAAGAAGCAGACTCTTAGCACACACCCAGCTGCTTACCATGTGGAATCATGCACAGTATTTAGAAGCGAGTGGGGTTTTGAGGTTTCAGTCTGTAATGCAAATACATTCAGCATCACTAAAGCTGGTTGCCCTTGCTGGAGTGTAGGCAGTCACCGAGGATACACATGGTGGTGGTCTGAAAAAGCAGTCTGGACATGGGCTTTTTTTAAAAAATCTGAAAAGTGGTTTCATAATGTGTCAGTCTGTAAAAGTGATTTTCACTTGCCAAAAAAAAAGAGCAGTAAGTGTGCATTTAAATTGGCAAAGAAATTTCGTTTTGTGACTAATGTGAAAACATGACTCTGTGTGCAAATAGGAATTACAGGCAGAGATTTATTGCGTTTTGCTCTGGTGATTTCACAGTTGCATTAGTAGGAAAAAGGGGGAGCGATTTTTTGGGGGAAGAAGCAGACTCTTAGCACACACCCTGCTCCTTTCCATGTATAATCATGCACAGTATTTAGAAGCGAGTGGGATTTTCAGGTTTCAGTCTGTAATGCAAATACATTCAGCATCACTAAGGCTGGTTGCCCTTGCTGGAGTGTAGGCAGTCACCGAGGATACACATGGTGGTGGTCTGAAAAAGCAGTCTGGACATGGGCTTTTTTAAAAAAATCTGAAAAGTGGTTTCATAATGTGTCAGTCTGTAAAAGTGATTTTCACTTGCCAAAAAAAAAGAGCATTCAAATTGGCAAAGAAATTTCGTTTTGGGACTAATGTGAAAACATGACTCTGTGTGGAAATAGGAATTACAGGCAGAGATACGGGCGTTGCGTAAACCGTACGCTTACCGTAAGCTTACGGTACGCGTACTAAAAAAAAAGGAAAAAATGTACTGGAAAAAATTATAACATGTTTATTTTATGAAATATATTTAAAAAAACATATTAAAGAATTTTAAAAATTTAATCATAGTCTTTATAAAAGGTTAGAACATTAAAATAAAAATATGTTTAAAAAAATAGAAGAAAAAAAAAAAATTAGCATTTAAAAAACCTTGCAAATTCACTGAAAAAACCATGGGTTTCACACACGTTATAGTTAGGAATTTGCATTTAAAAAACCTTGCTAATTCAATGAAAAAACCATAGGTTTCACACACGTTATAGTTAGGAATTAGCATTTAAAAAACCTTAGAAATTCAATGAAAAAACCAAAGGTTTCACACACGTTATAGTTAGCTGGACATTTTACTCATAAAAAACCATTGAAATTCCCCCGTTATAGTTAGTTAAGCTAACTATAACTCGCGCGCCCGCAATGCACTGCTGATGACGTCACATATTACATCACTCATGACATGGTCAGTGACATCACTCATGACATCACTGATGACATCACAAACCCTCCAGCAGCTCAGCCGAGCACATCCGCAGCAGCTCAGCCGAGCACATCATCGGCAGCTCAGCCGAGCACTTCATCTGCGGCGGCAGCTTCTCCTGCTTCTGTTTCTCTGGATATACACCCTCTGTTTAAGAGGGTGCATATACGGTGCAATGCGTGCAATGCTCTTCTCTCTTATGGGGACGCCAGCATTCCCCTAATAGAGAGCAAGATACAGCAGCACACATGCAGCACCCTATAATTTTTGACTTTTTTTGTTCCTCTGTTTCTCAATTAACACAACAGCTCTTTCTAGAGCCACCTAACATCTAAACACTTAAATTTTATTTTTAATTCTATTTTTTTAATGATTTTTTTTCCGCCGTGCGCGTACCGTGCGCGCTCCCCGCGATTTAAAAAAAAAAAAATGTTTTTTTCACCCTTCATGTTCCTTTAGGGACCCCCTGACAAAAGCTAGGGGGTCGGGAACTCTGTACCCTGCCCACTTTTCACGTTCTCCACCTTTCTTTTTCACTGTCACACACAAAATGGCGGACAAAGCTTCCTGATTTCAACCGATTCGAATGTTGACTGACATGTAAACACCAATCAGAATTACGCTCGCGCACGGCACCGTGCGCGCACGGTGCGCGCATATAGATATTTATGTACTTTTAACTGCAATTTTCTCAGGAACTACTGAACAGGTTGACACCATATATGCAAAAGGCACATCCCTGACCTGAGGACTACCTCTTTGCCAAATTTCAAGTAATTCTGTTTAGCCGTTCGGGCTGTACCTTCGACTAAAGGTCCTATGGGAAAATGCATGGGGAAAACGCGTTTTGGGACCCTCCTTTTTTCTCAGCTCCCGCTTGACGAATCACCCCGAGACTTTGAGCGTTTTGAAAATTTCGCGAGGATCCGTCAACCGGCGCCAAAGTTATTCAAAATAAAATTTTCAGATTTCCTATGGAAACACGGTCCTAACCATAACTATCTACTGGCGACCACCAGTAGGTAATAATATATATATATAAGGTTTTGAATAGAATGCTTGCAAAATTATTATATTTGAAATTAAATGTACATTTGTCTTGCTATAATTTTCTTGTTGGAGAATATATCGATGTTCATGTTTTTTTGTTTTTCTTGGTTTAAAAGGAAAATGTTATTTTTATTAAAGTGTTACATTTAGTTTTAATATTTTGCTTAATTAGTCTCTCTTTTTATTTGGTTGAGAAAAAAATACTTAATATCTTTAGTTGATGAAGTTTATTTTGTTGAAGGTTGTAGAAGCTGTGGAGAGAAAAGTATTTGTTAGTTATATTTTGCTTTTTTATTTAAAGTATTTTTTTTCTTAGTTTGCTCTATTTGTTTTATTTTTTCTTTAATGTTGAATTTGTCCTTGTTTTCAAAGTTAAACATTGTTTTTTAGTTTTTTAGTAGGAGTTTAAATGAAGTGTAATCTGTGAAACATAAAGGAAAACGTTATAGTTTTAGTTAATTTGATTATTTCTATTATTTAGTCTCTATTTTTATTTAGTTGTAAATAAAATATACTTACTATCTATAGTTGATAAAGTTTCTTTCATTTATGTTGTTGTTTTGGGGATTTCTGTATAAGCTGTTTAAAAAAAAAGTATTTGTGAGCTGTGTTTTGATTTTTATTACATTTATTAGTTTTATTCATTAGTTTTAATTTGTTTACTTTATTTGTTGGTTAAGTCATATACTTACTTGTATTATATTTTTTTAATGTTGGGGAGAGGAGTGGGCCTAATGGCTAGGGCGGTCGACCTCGAATCAGGGGAACCGGGTTTGAGTCTCGGCAATGACGCTGAACATCCTGTGATTCTGGAAATTTACGTAATCTCCCCGTGCCTAACAAAAATAAATGTGTCCTCATGTAACGCAACTGGTGCTATGTAAAGCGCTCTGATACCTGGTCAAGTTCGCGCTATATAAAACTCTGTAAAATTATTTTTTGATTTTATTGTTGTTTTGGATGTAAATCTTTGTTTTGAATTTTCTGAGTGGTTTTTTGGTGAAGTTTAATCTGTGAAATATAGAGGAAAATATGTTCTAGTTTTAGTTAATTTTTTTATTTTAAGCTAATTTTATTTAATTAGTTGCGAAGTTTTGCTATTACCTTTGATGAGAGTTTTTCTAAATAGTTGATTTTCTTTTTCATTCTGTTTTCTGTTTGCATAGGTTTGTGCTGTCTCCATGTTTGTCCGTTATACGGTAGATTTTGTGCTAATTAATTGATTGCATTTATAGAGTTTATTCAATTAGTTAGAGTTTTCTATTGGTTTGTGTTGGTGTAGTTTAAATGTATTGGTCGAGATAGCTTTTTTGAATTTTTGGCCAGTTATTATTTAATTTGTTTAATATGAATTATGCTTATTTCATATTAGTTTTTATTTTGTTTATTATTGATATTAAAATGTGTTTTTAGATGAATGTTTTATTATTATTTTTATATGACATATTTTTTGTTTTTGTGTTATTTATTTTTGTTGTCAATATTTTTGTCATCAACATTTTTTTTAACGATTTTTTTATCGAAGTTTGTGTTATTTTTGTTTTGTGCAATGGGTGTCAATATTTTTGTATACAATATTGTTGACTCGATATTTTTGTAGTTCAATGTTATAGAAGTCGATGTTGTATCAGTGATCTCTTTTAAACGTGACAGCTATCTTTGCGATATTGTAACTTAGTACACCAGAGATTGTTTGTGTTAGTTAAAAAGTAAATATATTCATGTTTGGTCGTATGGGAAAGGAAATTATATAAGGAACCTTTTTTATAAAGGAAGTGTTATTTATAAAGACTTTTAAAAATGTCCAAATATTTTAAAGAAAGAATGGAAAGACCTTTATTAATCACCAATTTCTTTGTTTATGGTATGTCTGTACCCTATTACAAAATGTGAAATGAATCTTCCAAAGAGTCTAATAGCACATATAACAGGCAAAAAAACAATAATCACTGAAGATGCAGTTTTATCAGGTCCCAGTGGATAAAAAAACTGAATTTGCTCTTAAAAGATATATGCAGAGTTTGCTTCTCAGGTCTTAGCAAAGGATTTTTAAGCTCTTTCACAATCCAAGAGTTTGAAAGTTGTTCCCAGCTTTTGACACAGATGGAAGATTAGGTAAAATATGTTTCTTACATATTGTTAGATAATTAAAAAACTTCGGCTGTGTTGTTACTTGTCTAGTGCAGTAAGACGTCATCTACATTTGAGGGAAGTGGAGTTGGAACATTGTTCAGCGTGGGGGTGCTGCCATCAATATTACATCACTAAAGTCAAAAGGATTCTGAAAAATCCAAGCGTCACACAAACAACATGTATAGAAAATAAGCCAAACTGATTTAGCTAGAGAGTGGTATGGTTGTTTTATGTAGCTGCAACTGCCAACATACATCATAAAAGTGTGGTGTGTAGTGCACTGTGATATACAGACATCACATTTGCCATTGAAATGGCAACAAAAATGCCATGGCCTACAGTTTTACAGACAAAAGTATATAGTGCACAAAGGATAATGTGTAGTAATCAGGTTTCAGAAAATATTTATCATTTTCACATAACCAAATAAAATATGATCATAATAAAATCTTTGCTTCTATCACACTTAAAAATGACAAACATATGCTTCACTTGTGCTTTCCTGACTTCAATGTTTTGAAATATTTGGGAAGTTCATGTATATTTATTTATATGATGTGTATTATAAAATATACTGACATCCAGCAGCCTTTCTTTTCACACTTACGGTTCCCCAGCAAGATTGTCAGATAGATAAATCTACAAAATTCTCAAACTTTTTCGGCAGAGAAAGAAAACACCAATCTACAAGCAAAAAGCAGCATAGCCTGACATTTGAGCCTTATCTATGAATACATCACAAAAGTGTTAAGATAAAAAAAAACTTTAAAGGCATCTTTATTGCATTATCAAATAGCTTTATTTCGATATCCAATATCTTAAAAGCATTCCATCCTTACATCCATCAGTTCTTAAACCAATTGAGAAACAAAAAAATATATAAAGCACCAGTTAAAAATATAAAATTCATCCAACATTAGGCTCATCAAATACACAATACTTTCTAATCTAAAATCCATATTTACAGAATTCGTTGGTTGCCCTTCTAATCGTAAAAACTTTTTCCACCTTTGTTACGGAGTGCCTCTCGAGAGTAAAGTGACTGTGCAATATAACGTGAATAGTACATGTCACTGAGGATAGAAACATAGTTTGTTAGAAGTCTTTACTCATGTATTTAAACTTTACAATCCAAGCGCGACCAAGATATTTGGCTACTCCACAGGCATAAACGGTCCGCGGGTCGGCCTTTAAGATACGTAGAGCAGTGCGATAGTCACGTGTGTTCAACTCTCTACAAATAGGTTTCAACCATTTCGCCCTTGGACTTTTGTAGGCGGAACAAGCAAACATAAAATGGGCTATGCTCTCTACCTGTGCTTTGCAACAGGGGCACCCTGGGGGCGTCTGGAATGGGGTGCTCTATTTCACTGTTAGTTCTCTGACCGGCAGAGAACCGACCCTAAACTGAATGTAGAGCGCCCTGTCACGTGGTATTTTTATAAAATCAAGATATGGTTCTAAAAACATGCAATTCTTGTGGAGATAAAATTCTTCTGTCATCCTGCCGATTCTTGGGTTATTATATTCTTGAGCTTCAACCCAGGCCCAGTAACGTTTTTTAAGATCAACCTTGCTAGGGGCAGTTTGCGTATCCCATGCCTCCTTAAAGCCTAGGGCAGCAAGAGATTTTTTAAGGTTAGCCAGCCAGCTGATTCTCTTGTTGACATCTAATGCCATGATTTCTGCAAGGGCGGCTGTGTAGTTGGCCAATTCGGGGGTCCGGCATAAGCGGGCCCAAAATAGCAGAGGTCGTAGTCTCGCTAGGTCTTTAAAAGAGTGCCTACCTAAATCTTTTAACAGCGGTTTTAGTGGTGTGCTTCTGGGTACCACCACTAATTCTCTTAGGAACTTATGCTCGGACTTGCAGATGCTTTCAGTGTTTTCAAACCCCCACAATTCTGCTCCGTAAAGGGCAGAGCTGACCGCTTTGGCTGCATAAATTATCAGAGCAGGGGCCACAGGTCTGCTCAGCGATGAGCGGTGTTTTTTGCTTAGTATGCCTGTGACACGCTTATGATTTAGGAGCATCTTATCAATGTGGTGCCTCCATCGGATTTTGTCGTCTAATCTTATTCCCAAGTAGTCGAACATTGGGACTTTTTCCAAGGGTGTTCCTTCTAGGGTGAACTTATTTCTAAAGGGTTTGTAGGGATTGAACGCCATAAGCTTGGTTTTTGTGGTATTTATGATCAAGCCCCTGGATTCGCAAAAGGTGTGGAATCTGTGAAAGAGTTTTTGAAGCCCTGCTGGTTTTTTAGAAATAAGCAGAGTGTCGTCTGCGAAAAGTAAAGTGGGGACCCGATCTCCTGCCAAAGCTGGTGCATCAGCTGGAAACTCCTGCAAGTACCTGACAACTCCGTTCATATATAGGGAGAATAGCGTGGGAGCCAGGACACAGCCCTGGCGGACTCCTCTATTTACCATAATCCTGTTTGTTTTTTGCCCCTGGGACCCCCATCTCACTTGGGCGTAATTATCTTCATGTAGACGGATCAAAATGTTCAATAGTAATGATGGCATCCCCATATCTTCCAGCAGATGCCAAAGCCGGTCGCGGGGAACTAAGTCAAAGGCAGTCTTTAAGTCAATGAATGCCAAGTAAAGGCTGCCCTTGCCAATCAAAACTACCTTCCAGTATATTAGAAGCAATCTAAAAGCTTGGTCCACCGTCCCTTTACATGCCCTGAATCCAGCTTGGTATTGCGAGAGTATATTTTCTTCCTCAATCCATTGTTGTATTCGCTGTAATAAGACCCTGCCAACTACTTTTTGTATAACATCTATCAAACTGATAGGACGATAGTTGGCCGGCTTGTCCCTTGCGCCTTTTTAAAAAATTGGTACCACCTCTGCCCCTTTCCACGAGTCTGGTACTGGGCTCCCTCTGGCAATTGAATTAATTAGAAGCATAATGTAAATAGCCCAGTTACGAGAATCGGCAAGGAGAAGATCTCCTGGGAGGCCATCAGGTCCTGGGGCTTAGATGGAACTATTTTCTTTATGGCCTTCTCAACTTCTTCTAGTGTGAAGGGGTCAGTAGAGTTTGGGATATGGTAAAAATTAATTTGCTTGCATGTCCCTCCACTCCCGGTAGTATCTGGTTCAGAGTAAAGGCTCTCAAAATGGTTGAACCAATCCACGCCTGTAATATGATTGGGGATCGTGTCGGGGTCCTCATTGCCCACCCATCTGGCCTTGTTCCAAAAAAGCTTGGTGTCTCTGGCTAGACTTGCATCTTTTAAGTCTTGCCAATAAAACTCATCCCAATCTAACTTAGCTTGATAGATTGCGGCTTTGTATGCCTTTCTAGAGTCTCTGATTAATAGGCAATTTTTGCTTTTAATTGCCGTAGTCAGGTCGTTTTTTTTCCTCCTGCAATCCCCGTTGTACCAAGTGTGGCATTTTTTGGTTCTTCTAGTTACCTTACTTTGACTATCTGCTATAAAGAAGGCTCCTATCTGAACTGTCATATCGTTATACAAAGCCGGTATTTTCGTTAGACCCCCCCAATTCCACACTGACCTCAGATAGTAGGCGAATGTTTTCGCATACGACTTGGCTTATGCCTACAATCAATGAGTCTTGGGCAAGAACTTTGGACCATTTGAGAGTCCTTCTTGAATTAGAGGGTACTAGGTCTTTTGTAGTCATTAGGGGATCCAAAGGTTGGTTATTAGAAGGGAGGGGGACCCAAGGATTCGTTATGATCATACTCAATGTGTTGTGATCGCTGTCAGTGGAAGGGATCACTTCCATATCCAATACCACTTTCCATAGCCTCATATCTAGTAAGATATAGTCAATTTGCGAGGGGCTATTGTTTCTATTAAATGTATTTGCTCCAGTGGCATCAGAGAGGGTTCTTCCATTCACAGCTCTTATGCCAAATTCCAGTGTTAAAGCATTGATTTGGATTGCAAGTTGGGAACATTTTTTGATTGGGGGTAGGTTTAATAATGGAACTCCCCACTTGGTATCCACTTCATCTGGCCCCAGCGAATCCTCTGAGTCTAATGGCTCAAAGGTGCAATTAAAGTCACCTGCAATCATAATACGTGAGTTTGGTGCGCAATTAGATAACTCCTGTTCTAGGAAGGATACAGTGTTTGACAATTTGCCCCCCGGTGTGCCTCTTATATATACATTAAAAAGCTCCACAGTTATGCCACATCTATGGCCCTTGACCGTGAGTTGTATAACATCCAAATTGTCGCAATAGTGTTCAATGAATTGATAGCCCACACAATGAGGCCTCTGGAAGGTCTCCTCCTCCCTGTAGAAATGGCAGGTTTAAAAAAACAGGCATAGCCAGGCAGTGCATCTTTATTGCTCGTTCACCTTCTTTATTAGAGAGTGCTGCAGCATCCCCTACACTCCTACTGCCTATGTTTGAGGGGTTCTAAAGTGATTACAGCTCAAAACAGCTGTTTACTGAGGATACATTTTTCTGGTCATTGTGTAGTGACTAAGGGCCTCATTACAAGTCTGACTGTCCATGGACCACCAGACTGATGGAGGCATGGCGTTGGCGTTCTTCCGTCTGCCCTATTACAATTAGAGGGGTCGGACCACCATTGTCCCGCTGCAGCTGCCAGGGAACCGCCGTTCCCTGGTGGTGTTGCTGCAGTCAGGAGGCCATAATAAGCTTGGAGGTACCGCCACTGTCCCGACAAGCATATTATGAGTTTCCTCTCCGCCATGGTTTTCATGGCAGTTCCTCCTCCATGAAAACCGTGGCAGAGCCCCCTTTTGCCTATCCGCCACAGGGTGAATGCAGGGGGGCACAACATGTGCCCCTCCTGTGTGCATGCACCCCAGTTCCTGCAATGCCTGAACTTTAAAGTCCAGGCAGTGCAGGAACATTTCTTGGTGTTCCCATTGCCTTGCCCATATTCAGGGCACCGCCATGGGAATGTGGAAATTTAGCTTGCAAACTGAACATTATCTGCGCCATCTTGCCTCTCCCCAGCGCCACGCACAGCGAATGCACGGCCGCCATTTTAGGCACCCCACTCTCTCCCCGCTCATTCTCGATCACCAGCGCTTCCCCCTGGCGCTGCGAACATCCCCCGCGCGCCGGCCACCCCCGCTCTCTCATACACGGGCCATAAACCCTCTCCTTCAGCGCGACCCTGCTACGGAACCACATCTGACCGACATCCCATACATGGTCATGCCGCTCCTTTGATAACCCCCTTCCTCTGCGCCCCATTGTCCGAACTGGTCCCAGGCCATCACCTAGCCCTGCAGATGCAGTTTATTGCCCCTACTGTAAGGGAAACACCCCACATCAAAGGGATTACAGTGGATCAAAGCCCCTACCCCCTGAGACCCGGCCGGTCGCACACACCCCCGGGAATTGGCGGAATTCCCTGCTGCGCGATAGCCATCTCCCACTGCGGGTAAGGTGGGAACCTCTACTGTAACTATGTGTGGGATCGGTTCTGAGCCGGGGCTTCAGGGGATGTTCTCTCATGCATCAAGGGAATCTCAAGAATGTACTATGTGTAATAAAGCAATAAACCGGTGTAAAAGAGACCAGGTCTCAGAGATGCAGTTAGAGCACCTCGTGACGATACCTTGCTGTCTGATCTGATGTGTTCTGCTCCGACGGAATAAAACTTTGTTTCCTGCCTTCCAGTCTCCGGCGCCTGCCTCTTTCATTGGTAAATTATCGAGTGGTATGAGAGGCGATTACCGCCGGGCAAATACTTGAAAGGTTATCGACTGAAACTGCCGCTACCATTTAACAATTGGCGTCCCAAACGTGGGGCCCATCAGTGACACGTGGATCCAGTGGGAGAGGTCCCGACGACAGAGTGAACGACTGCAACGATCGGGAGAGCTCCTGCCCAATAGACCCTCGTCTGGCAGCCGATCATCCGAACTTCACTGGTTCCGAGCAGACCTCTATCGAGTGATCTACGGTCCTGACTGGGAACCATCAGGAGTGCCGCGGCAAATACAGAGAGTAGAGGACGATCGGGCGCTGGAGGCGGAAGACGAGAAACTGTCCACGCGGTCCGGGTAAGGTCGTGATACACGACAAATTGCGAAATAATTGATTGATTGTCCGAAGCTTCTGAATACTAGTATTGCTCATTGATTGTGCTCATTGATTGTTCTCTTCGAGATATTCGCTGTCTACAAACGGGGAGGAGTAGAAATACTCTCTCTCTCTCCCTTTGCAGATAGTGAAGGGTAGGTAACGCAGACTTTTGTCCCCGTTGAAACCCGTCGTGCCTATCTTTATCTCCCCACTGATTGATTGTCCGAACATTGATTGTTTTGAAGAATAGTGCTCTTTGAGATATTCTCTGTTTGCAAATAACGTAGAATAGAAATATTCTGTCTAGTCTTTGCAAATAGTGAAGGGTAGGTAATGCTGACTTTTGTCCCCGTTGAAACCCGTCATGCCTATCTTTATCTCCCATTGATTGATTGATTGATTGATTGTCCGAACACTAGTTGTTCGATATTGGTTCTTTGGAGGTATTCTCTGCTTACAAATAACGAAGAATAGAGATATTCTGTCTAGTCTTTGCAAGCAGTGAAAAGATAGGTAGTGCTGACTTTTGTCCCCGTTGAAACCCGTCATGCCTATCTTCTCCCCACTGATTGGTAGTTGGTTCTGCCCGGACCGCTTATTAGAGGTGAACCATCCGGCTCCACTGGAGGGCACCCCTAATAAGGACATGTTCACTAAATATGGACTAGTCGCCGTAGCTTATACCAAACTATGGCATAAATATACAAAGAAGGACCCCGAGAGTCAGTGGCCACTGATGGGATCCTTCGACGACCATAAGATAGAAGTGCTAGAAATAGCCCTGCGTAGCAATAAGACAACGCCTACTATGCTTGACAGTATTGGCATGTGGCGCAAAGAAGCAACGCAACGGAAAAAGAGGGAAGAAGTAAAAGCAGAAAAGGAATTACGAAAGGCAGCTCACCTTGCCGCTAGAAAGTTAGAAGAAGAAATAAAGGAGAGAAGGGAAACTAAACTAAGACAGGAGCCCGAAACATCAGGCCAGTACGCTGTTAGGACCCCTTCTTTGCTCTACCCTGAGTTGTCCTCCAAGCAGCGAACGAATGACGAATTGCTGTTAGGTCCCCCGATCATTTACATGCCCCCTCCATATGCACCCTCCCAGTTAGTGGTGCAACACCCACAACCCCCGAACACGAGCGAAAGCAGTACAGGGGCCTCGGTCATCACGGCCTCCGCGCCGGCCGAGCCTCCTGTGCTGAACACAACGTCGGCAATAACGCTAGATGACCATGAGATGGGAAAGAAAGATTCCACCAGAATGAATCGATTAACGAAGGATGAACGAGCAGGAATTGATAAGATAGTAGGGACACTGGTGGAGCGAAAAGAAAGTGAGGAGTATATAACAGACGTGTATAACTCGTATGCCGACAGCCGCAGACGACACTTTGTCGTACGGCTCTGTTATCACGCCCTGAATGCATATGAGGCTAGATACCACGATAAAGGTCCCGAAGGCTTAGCGGCCCTATATAGGAAGGTAGACATCGGAGAAGAAAGAGAGGGCGACGTGACGAACCTCTTTACTCGTACACTCGAGGTCTACCGACACCTTAAAGAACATAGGCAGACCACCAAAGCAGAAACCCCCATAGCGACTAAGCCCCAGGAAGGAAGGGCTGATGCCATGATGCCCATCAAAGAAGCTGCCCCCTACTGGGTCCCCCCACGAGGTCAGGGAACACATGACGACATCAACCACCAAGATGCGAAGGGGAGGGTTGTATATAACTGGGTCTACCAGCCGTGGGACCGGCAAGATATTTTGACCTTTAAAAAAACTCTACCCGACTTGAGAAAGAACCCGACTGCCTTCTACACTGAACTGGGTACAGCCTTAGGTTCTACGATTATGACTTTAGCAGATATCGACTTGTTCTTTGGGCTATGTCTGCCAGCTGATGTGTGGAAACAAATCCGGAAAGTTGACCACGCTGAGCCGTTCGGATATACCTGGGTACAACTCGATACCATAGATAAGCAGCGAGAACCAGGACAGAAACCCCCGAAAGCCATATTAGAGCTCCCAGACAAGATTGTACTAAAGCTGAAGACTCTAATCCCAGAAAGAAAGGTAGACTGGTCGATAGTGACGGCTTGCCGCCAGAAACCCCAGGAGGATGTGTCTGAATACTTCTCCCGATTCGAGACTGTGTTTTCCGATTACAGTGGCCAAGACATGACCACCGCAACCGGACATCACCTCTTTGTCCAGAATTATGTGAAGGGTCTGTCACAAGAAATTTCCCAGAAACTACAGACCAGCGAGAGTAGTTGGGCAGCCTCCAAACCCGCAGCAATTCTCCAGATGGCCCAATACTACGAAAATCAGAAAAACGAGAACGATAGGGCGTCAGAGAAAAAGAAAAAGGAACTGAAGGAGAGGGTAATGATAGCGCAGTTGCAAGGGGTGACCATAGGAAGGGAACCCCCGAAAGAGAATTACCAACCAACCGCCCCTAGAAAGCTACCCCCTAGAGACCATACACCTGCACCCTACAACGGACGGAGAGACTTAGATGGGAACCAATGTGCGTTCTGTAGAGGGTTCGGACACTGGAAATCCCAGTGCCCGGTCCTTCTGGAACTAAACAAAAATAGGGATCCCAGAGACACAGCATATGACCCCAGAAACAGAGGACAGGGACCAGGGCACACGAACGACGCAACCAACGTCAGGCCAGGCAAACCAAACACCTTTGATCGCCCCCGACAAAACCAGTGTCAGCAGTCCGACTAAGAAAGCACCCATGACTTCGCATAGGACCGCCAGGGGCAAGGGAGGGATCCAGTCGAACTCCGTGTTGACCAGCAAGGTCCTTACGTCACTGCTAAGGTCTTGGGCACAAAATCTCCATTCCTGGTAGACACTGGGGCGACACGTAGTGCGTTATCCAAACGACTGATCCCTAGGGCACCCTTGTCTGGCTCACATGTAACCTCAATAGGCTTCGATGGAACGCCCTCCACTAACCCCTTATCAGCACCAATCTCCTTTGACTTAGAAGATAACACCACTGACACGACCTTTCTGCTCTCCTCCAACACCCCCGATGCTATTATGGGACTTGATTTGCTAAAACATTTTCGAGCTACCATCAGATGCTCCCCAGACAGAGTTCGAGTCATCCTACACGATAACCCAGATCTGTCCAGACCCTGTCACACACGGCGTATGCTCTCTATAACCGATGCTGACATGTCCCTACTCGATACATTACCTTCACATCTATGGGCTAAAACCGACTCAGATGTAGGGCGCATGGTGATTGACCCAGTACACATAACCGTCCGACCAGACGCAGTGCTCCCAAAGCTTCCACAGTATCGGATATCACCCGAAGGCGAGAAGGCATTGGTGGAAATCATCGAGTCCCTAGTCGAGGCAGGAGTGGTAGAAGAAGTATTCAGTAATGTTTGCAACAGCCCTATCCTACCCATTGTAAAGAAGCAAGGCTAGGGAGATGAGAAAGCCTACCGTTTCATTGTTGATTTGCGAGAGGTTAACAAAGTAGTCATACCCCAGTACCCCGTGGTCTCAGACATCACCACCATCCTCACCCTGATTCCATCCACTGCCACCACCTTTACTGTTATCGATCTCAAAAACGCATTCTTCTCCATCCCCATCCACCCAGACAGCCGTTACCTCTTCGGCTTCACCCTAAAAGCCCGTTCATACAGATTCTGTAGGGCACCCCAAGGCTACACTGAGAGTCCCAGCATTTATAGCCAAGCCCTCAAGAGACAGCTAGATGCAGTCCAACTACCCGATGGAGTGGTGTTGATACAGTACGTCGAAGACATTCTTTTGGCGGCCGACACCACTCCACTTGCCGTCACAGCCACCATTCACCTCCTCCGCTTCCTTGCGGAGAACGGTCACAAGGTCTCCAGAAAGAAATTGCAATTCTGCCAGCCCCAAGTAACGTATCTAGGCCACCTACTATCCAAAGACGGGAGGAAACTTACCCCTGACGGAATTCAGACCATCCTAGAAACCCCTGTTCCCAAAACTCACTAGCAAGTGCGGTCCCTAGTAGGCCTCACCTCCTTTTGCCGACAGTGGTTGCCAAACTTCAGTCTTATCGTAAAACCTCTGCTTTCCCTGCTGGCTAAAGATGTCCCCTTCCCCCTCCCCTGGACACCCGAATGTCAATCCTCCTTCAAAGAATTACGAGACGCCCTCTGTTCGGCCCCAGTCCTAGGAACCCCAGACTACACTAAACCTTTCTCCCTCTACACCCACGAAAGGGAGGGATGTGCGTTGTCTGTCCTAACCCAGTCCATAGGCCCTAGACAACGCCCTTGTGCCTACTTCTCTGCCACTCTTGACCCTGTAGCCAGAGCTTTGCCCGCATGCCTTCGAGCAGTAGCCGCCGCGGCTATCTCTATCTGGCAAAGCGAGGGGATCGTACTCTCAAACCCCCTCACGGTACTGATACCCCATGCGGTTGACACCCTCCTGAATCAGACCAAGACTCAACACCTGACTAGCGCACGACTGACCGGTTACGAACTGACTCTGCTTGCCCCCCACATCACATTGAAACGATGCACCACTCTGAATCCAGCTACCCTACTACCTCTCCCTGACACTGATCCCAATGCGCCCCCTATACACGACTGTGTGACCCTCACCGACGAACAGACCAAGAGTAGGGTCGACCTCCGAGATACTGCCTTCCCGGACCCTGACGGAGAACTGTGGGTGGATGGCTCATGCATCAAGCTCCCCGATGGCACCACCTCAGCTGCCTATGCAGTCACCACAGCCTGAACAGTTGTTGAGACAGCCCGCATCACACAGCGATCCGCACAGGCGGCGGAACTAATTGCTCTCACACGAGCCTGCATCCTGGCAGCAGGGACAACCGCAAACATCTACACAGACAGTCAGTACGCCTTCGGGGTAGTTCACCACTTTGGGCTCTTATGGAAAGAGAGGGGATTCTTGACTTCTCATGGCACACCCATCCTGCATGGAGATCTAGTCTCTGCCCTGACCGAAGCGGTCCTCCTCCCCACACGGCTGGCTGTGATCAAATGCCAAGCACACAAGAAAGTGACAGACATTATAGGACAGGGAAATGCACTAGCTGACATTACTGCCCGAACCACAGCCGAGAATAGGTCCACGACCCGTATGTACGTGACCAGGTCACAAGCTGAGAAATGGAAGGATGCTGGGGAAACGATTAGGGACATCCAATTAGCCAGTACACCACACGAGTTAGCTGAATGGGCACGGGTGGGATTGAAGGACGATGATGGTTGCTGGCGGACTAAGGACTCGAACAAATGGTTGCTACCAGACTCATACTTGATCCCCATGCTGACCATGGCACACTCCCCCGCACATATAGGGTCTGCCCCCATGATCGAACTCGTTTCCAAAGTCTGGCACAACGACAAGATCCCAGACTCAGCCAAACGTCTGGTCCAACAATGCCTAGTATGCCTCCAACACAACCGTGGGAAAGGAACTGCTGTACCCCGGGGAGGGTTCGGGGTCCCCAATCACCCTTTTGAAGTCCTACAAATGGACTATGTCCAGTTAGAAAGGTGCCAAGGTTTGAAGTATGTACTTGTCATTGTGTGTGCCTTCAGCAAGTGGGTGGAAGCCTACCCAACCCACGACAACACCGCTATGACTACTGCAAAAGTACTACTGAAGGAATTCTTCCCCCGATACGGCCTTTGTCGAATTTTGTGGAGCGACAACGGCCCCCACTTCGTAGCCGAAGTTATCCAACTCATCTTAAAGGGGTTGGGTGTAAAACAGAAATTCCATGCGGTCTTCCATCCCCAATCTGCAGGCCTGGTTGAGCGACACAATGCCACATTGAAGCTTAAGATAGCAAAAATAGTCGCCACCACGGGACTAAGATGGCCAGACGCTCTCCCACTAGCATTGCTATCAATGCGTTCCACCCCCACCAAACACCACTTAACCCCCTACAAGGTCGTCTTTGGGCGGCCCATGAACCTTTGGACTGCACCAAAACCAACATCCATCCACGACGTCCCGGACGTCCTCATGTCTGACTATTTGTATAACCTAACTAAGACGTTGTCTGTTATCCATCAGCAGGTGCTGCACGCCATTCCCGATGTTTCCAGGGGCCCGGGACACGACATCCAACCCGGTGACTTCGTCTTAGTGCGTAACTTCCAGCGCACCAAGAGTCTGGAGCCCCGGTGGACGGGCCCCCTGCAAGTCCTGATCACCACCCGAACAGCTCTTCGAGTGGAGGGGAAACGCAATTGGCTGCATGCACACCACTGCAAGAAGGTATCACCGACCCTGACAACCCCGGACAACATCACCGCCCAAGAAGAACTTCTGGACAAAGACCGACCATCCCTGAGCTGCTGCCCAGATACAGAGACACTCGAGTTAGTAAGATATCCTGATCCCACCGTGCCATCCAAGGAAGGGTATAACTTGCGACGAAAGGAGAGAACTTCGGCTAAGCAGACCACAGGCTAAGTGGAAATCTCAGAGCGGTAGCCTAGTCACCTCGAAGGCCACCGGGAGAGAAACTAAGCGAAGTCTGTGGTTCTGCCCGCTACCGAGTCTCTTGAAGGTGATGGAAGCGCCCGACATGAAGATGATGGAAGCAACCGGACGTCCGAAGATCCACTACAAAAACCCAAAGACTGACCGAATGCACAGCTTCAAGACTATCGCACTTTTCATTACCCTTCTCTTTTGCCTTCTCCTCGTGGTCACCTTCTGGATCATGGAGGAGGGCACACCCGCTCATAAGATATTGCTGACCACCTTTCAACCTACCACCACGAAAGAACACCATCTGATCTCACTTTCACCCCAACTAAGGAGTTCTGGAATAACTCTTTTGTGCAGTTGCTCCACCAACACAATCTTGCTGCCAACGCCACCAATTGCTGGATCTGTGGATTGCTGCCACATGCCACTGGACACTCTATCCCTTTCATCCCTTCACCTTTTTCGGTCCATGGTTCCTGCCTCGCCTGGCTAATCCTCCTGCAAGAAAGCTACAAGGACAATGCCACTTCCGGCAGAACCATGTCACACTTCTACCATGGGTTCTGGCTGAACAAAACTGGAAAAACTTCTGCCCTCTTCTGCCCTCTGAGATCGAACACTTCCTTTCACATGGACATCCCTGCCAAAGAACGAGTTGAAATGCAGGTGTTCAACAACCCAGCCAGACCCACCTTCTCTTACCTCCGGAAACGGACGGCCGCCACCCTAACAGTGGCCCTGTCCGTCATCAACATCACTGGATTTGTGTGCCTCGAAGGCCTGGGGACGCAGCTGGTGGGCCACAGCTCCTGCCTCATCACCCAAACATTGGACTCAGTTGACCCACCCTCCTTTGTTGCCTCCCCGAATATGTACTTCGTCTGTGGTACTAAGGCCTACACCTGGCTTCCGAAAGGTTGGGGAGGCACCTGCTACATCGCCTTTGTCCTTCCTCCGACATATGTGGCTCCAGCAAGCCACCACCGACAGAAGCGGGCCAAAGACATTGTGCAAGCCGACTCCGCCGGGGCACAGTTCATGGACGCAGTGAAAGGCCTTGTTCCACTCTGGGGTCCAATGGCAAACAGCCGTGCCATCCGCCACTTAACCCAGGCAGTCGAGATGGCGATGAACATTACAGCTGGCGCCCTCGCCAACAACACCGCTGAGCTTCAGGCCGTCCGCCTGGTGGCTCTTCAGAACCGCCTCGTTCTAGATGTGGTTCTGGCTGATCGTGGAGGAGCATGCCGCATCATTGGGTCCAGCTGTTGTACCTACGTACCGGATAACTCACCCTCAGTCTACAAAGCAATTGAACACCTCCACAGACTGACCACAGAGGTCCATCAAGAGCAAGAAGAATGGTCACTGGGGAGTTGGTTTTGGGACACTATTAAAAGTTGGGGATGGAGGCTGTTTTCATTTATCCTCATACCAATTGTGATACTATGTGGATGTTGCTTGGGGATTCAGTGTCTGCCACCTTTATGTTCGCTTTTTATGAACTGCATCTGCCCTAAGACTTTGGACTTTGAAACAGAGCGAATGAAAGCTCTGAATGAGGTGGAAGTACGGGGTATTATGGGGATAGATCCAAACTAGGCAAGCTGGCGAGATATGTTAAAAGGGAGGACTGTGGAAATTTAGCTTGCAAACTGAACATTATCTGCGCCATCTTGCCTCTCCCCAGCGCCACGCACAGCGAATGCACGGCCGCCATTTTAGGCACCCCACTCTCTCCCCGCTCATTCTCGATCACCAGCGCTTCCCCCTGGCGCTGCGAACATCCCCCGCGCGCCGGCCACCCCCGCTCTCTCATACACGGGCCATAAACCCTCTCCTTCAGCGCGACCCTGCTACGGAACCACATCTGACCGACATCCCATACATGGTCATGCCGCTCCTTTGATAACCCCCTTCCTCTGCGCCCCATTGTCCGAACTGGTCCCAGGCCATCACCTAGCCCTGCGGATGCAGTTTATTGCCCCTACTGTAAGGGAAACACCCCACATCAAAGGGATTACAGTGGATCAAAGCCCCTACCCCCTGAGACCCGGCCGGTCGCACACACCCCCGGGAATTGGCGGAATTCCCTGCTGCGCGATAGCCATCTCCCACTGCGGGTAAGTTGGGAACCTCTACTGTAACTATGTGTGGGATCGGATCTGAGCCGGGGCTTCAGGGGATGTTCTCTCATGCATCAAGGGAATATCAAGAATGTACTATGTGTAATAAAGCAATAAACCGGTGTATAAGAGACCAGGTCTCAGAGATGCAGTTAGAGCACCTCGTGACGATACCTTGCTGTCTGATCTGATGTGTTCTGCTCCGACGGAATAAAACTTTGTTTCCTGCCTTCCAGTCTCCGGCGCCTGCCTCTTTCATTGGTAAATTAAAGAGTGGTATGAGAGGCAATTACCGCCGGGCAAATACTTGAAAGGTTATCGACTGAAACTGCCGCTACCATTTAACAGGAACATCTAAAAAAAGCCTGCCAGACATGAGAAATACTCGGAATCTGGAAGGTGGCCAGACCACTTTTTTGGCAGGCGGTGACGGGGTGGACCTGGCGCCTCACCACCAAACTCGTAACTATGACCTAATTAGAGAAAGTTCTACTTCTATCCTTTTAAAAATTAAAAGCATATCTAACACTTCAAGCATCATATTATACTAAAAACTGAAAAACACAGAAATGCTCATGCTCATGCTACAGAAAATATGATTCCTATTTGTGTACAAACAAGAGGAGGCATGAAGGCTTCCAGATCAGCTACAGAAGTCGGAGGAATTAGCAACAGAGGCTGTGGCTATACTGGGATTCTCTGGAAGTCTATCCCAGTAGGAAGCAGCCTGATACATTTTCTTTTAACTTTACAGAAAACATATAGTCACTGGTAAAATGGTACTCACTTGTATTTTGGGTCTCCAAATGTTTAGGAGACTTCAAAATGGCAGTGGACCTAAAGAGTTTCAGAAGAAAATCCAATTCATAGTGAATTCACAATAACAGATTCCGCCATTGATATCAGAGGGAGAATTCTTAACGGTAAAGATGGCCACACATGCATAGCAGGAAGTGTCATTAAAAATTGCAGAGGATTTATGTAAGAGGTTCTTATTGGCAATTTCAGTTCTTCACATTCAAAGGTTTTGGCACTTTTCTTACATGCAGAAGACAATCAATATAGCCACACTAAAAAGAACTGTTGGTGCACCCTCTGTCCAGTAATCAACCTCTGAAAGATGTTTTCAGGATAATTCATTTTTCCAGAATCATGGATATTTGATAAACCAGAAAAAAAAATCACACATGGAATATACTCAGAGTCTGAAAGGAATAGGGGTATAGTTTCGGACAGTTGTGGGAAAACCTTCCAACATACAGGGAGAGTATGCAGGCTCAACTAGACATTATCTCACCTGATTCAAAATAAATTTGCCATCACAAGGAAAAGGTGTTTCAATAAAGATATTGTGTGTAATATATTGGATGTTCAATTATTGTTTAAACACAACAGATTCTACAAATATGTTTTTTACATTTGTGTGTCTTTTTCCTAGATGGAATGCATTTTTGTGGTTCCTAAAGCATGTCTATGTAGTGTTTGGATAAAATATATTATAATAAATAATGATATTCATATCAGAGATCAGAGTGTAGACAGCTTGGGAGCAGACACTGAGTCTAGGCTTGGACCCCCAGCAGAGGATCTATCTGTGAGTCATCAGAACAAAAGTCAAGAATGAAAAGACTCAGGTAGAAGCAGTCCTCGCTTATTGGCACAGGAGGCTGTGGTTTCCTCTTCTCTATAAGTTATAAATATCATAATACCTAAATATCATGTCACAGAATAGTATTGTAAAGAATATCATTTTTTTAATAATCATGTTTTATTCAATATTGTTTACACAAATCTAGAGCCTGATCACGAGGTCAGTCGGAAAGCCTCCGATGACAGTCGGATTCCCCTAGACCGTGTCACAACCCATCCGCCCGACTCGGTCGAAAACAGTTCCGACCAACCAATTACGATGCTCCCAGTCAGAAGGGGAACCGTTTGGTCATTTAGAATCAGTTCCGACCGGCATTCGGAGAATCCAAATCAATCGGAGCCGGTTCATACAGCTCAACGAACAGCGTTTCCGACCAATGACGATGTCAGATTCCAACAACTTTTCCGACTTGGTCTGTCTGACACAAAAAGGCTGTCAGAGATTGACTTTGAGGACCACTAGCAGGCCCCTCTTCATCCTGAGTCCTCCGGTTTAGGGTTAAGGGGGTACCTAATGGAGCCCCCTGTAAAACTATGCACAGTGTGGCAGGCACCATGGGCTGCCCGTGTCAGGGTGCAAGGTTTTCCGCAGACACCCATTTTTCCCATGGGAGCCTGTGTTGTCGGTAGGAACACAGGCTCCCATTAAAGTCAATGGGAGCCCTTCCGAAGGGTGTCAAAACCGAATCTGACAAGGAGTTGAGCGATTTAGTTTCCAACCAACATCGTAATGAGGCCCATAGTTGTAAAAGATATTGTTCTTTATTATATTATGATCATATTAGTTAATTGTAGCTGTTAGTTTTGGTAGTATAATTGTTGTTGATTGTGTAAATTGTGACTCTGGGCAATAGCTTGCTTAATGTTCCCGACGGCCCCCAGCGCCTAGAGACCCTTACGGGTGATTGTTCGCGCTTTACAAATGTGGATTATAAAGTACAGTTTTTAACTTACAATGGCCAACTTTATTTTTTGAATTAAATTATTAATTTGTAATGTAGTAGTGGGTTTATAAGGCAATAGGTTCGGAACTAAAATAAATAATAAATAATTTAATTGCATTGTTAATTAATTTTGTATAGTAAATTAAATATTTTGATTAAAACGATGCATATTGTTTTATTTTGCCATAGTTATTTTCTGCATTTAGGTTTAATTTGTTAATTTTATTGTACATTTAGATCTATGTTTATTGTTAGCAATGTTGTTTGTAGTACTGGGTTACTGGGTTTGTAGGGGAATGGGGTAGGAATTAAATTAAACCAGTAATAATGATATATTTGTGGTAATTAATTTTTAAATATTGATTTTTTTATTAAATGTTTTATTACTTATGTAAATAGTTTTTTTATTAATATTATTTTTAAATATATGTTTAAAAATTTACAGTGCAATTAATTGTTAATATTTGTGTAAATAATTTATATTGTTTAGGTGGTGTTTGGTTTTGTAGAGAAATATCGTGCATAGTTATTGAAGGTATACTTTTAAAAAAATCTATTGTTAATAGCATTTAATTGATAAATTACAAATTGTATATATTTTTTTATCGGATGTATTTAGTCCTTTTTTTAACCTTTTTAATATTTAAGTTCATTTTAAAAATAATGTTTGTAAAATCTATTTTCGGACCATCGCACCGGGAGATGGGACCGCCCACTATGTGAGCGGCGGTCCCGCATGTACAATTAGGATGCGCCTGCCACACTGGCGGGCGCATCCCGCATTTTTTGCAATGCGGTGGGCGGTGCTGTCAGCAGCACCCGCCGCAATGCAAAAAAGGCATCTGTGCATTTGCATGCACAATGAGGCAGGCACCGTCATCTCGGTGCAATCAATATAGCATTGATAAACCACCTGCCGCTGTCTTTTTTTTACCTTTGATGCAGCAAAGACTTTCGACAGTTAGTTGTTTTTTTCTTTGATGTACAATGCACCGATCTGGTTTGGGTGAGAGGTTTGTTAGAGCTATTTGCACCATCTATAAGACCCTCTCTGCTAAGATCCTGGTTAATGGGTCCCTCACTAACTAAATTACTATAGAGCGGGGACCAGACAGGGAGGCTCTCTCTCCCCTCATCGTTTCGATTTATACATAGAAC
This sequence comes from Triturus cristatus, assembly GCF_964204655.1. Taxonomy (NCBI): domain Eukaryota; kingdom Metazoa; phylum Chordata; class Amphibia; order Caudata; family Salamandridae; genus Triturus; species Triturus cristatus. Next base: position 685,545,884 of record NC_140588.1, read on the forward strand.
CCCTTGCATGCAAATTTAGAGCAGATGAAAATGTGTGCCATTTGAATGGAATTGATTGGTAAAAAAAGTGAACTCTATGCCGATGATCTCATGGTTTTCACCAGGGATTGTTCCAAATCCTCCCTGGCACTCGTTCTTCTCCTGTCTGAATTTGGTGACGTTTCAGGTTACAAAATTAATGCACTAAAAACTGAGATTATATCCTGGAACACTCAAACAAATAACCTTCTGCCAAAGTGGGAGATTAGATATCTTGGGATATAAATAACTCAAGATCTTCATAGGCTGGCCCAGGCAAATTTTGACAAAAAAAATCAAGGAGGCTAGCGCAACGCTGAGGCTCTGGGGAGGCCTACCAATCTAAAGTTTAGGATGATCCAATATGGTGAAGATGTCGATCCTCCCAAAATTTACATTCATCTTTGATGTGATTCTGCTGACCTTTAACTCCAAGGCCTTAAAATCCTTGCAAGGGGACATATCAAGCTTTATTTGGTCAAATAAAGGGGTGAGGATAGCTTGGAATAAATAAAGGAAGCCAAAACTAGAAGGCGCCATCGCTGGCTCAGATATCCGTTTTGATTGCTGGGCTTTTCAATTAAAGAACATTAGATCTCTCTTTTGCAACGCAGTCTATTTTTCCTCTTTCCATCTGGCCATGATTCAAAACTTACCTTTCGGTGGCGACAGTGTCCTTTTTGAATTTAGCCACCAAAATATTTTGAAGAAAATAAAATTAAAGATCTTGAGAGCAGACAGTGAGATCTGGTACCAGATTCATAAAACATTTTGAAGATTCCTTACTTTAGTTCTGCCGCCCCAATCTGGAACTCTCCCGGGACCCCTAATTGCCTACAGGACAAGCTGACCATGCCTCTGCAGGAAGCAGGAATAAATAAATGGGGTCAGTTACTACTGAACAACAAATTAGTCGTATGGGACCTCCTTGACAATATCACGATCCATAAAATATCAAGGTTTAAGTATTATCAACTACTGAGTTGGGTGCTCTGGCTTGGTAAAGATGGGGAAGGCAATGAAGAATGCGAGAGTAAGTTACAGAGGCCCCTCTTACAGTGGAAGGAGGTGGCCCAGTGGTACTGGATTTTTGTAAAGGAAAACTTGCCTTCATCATCTCTGGATGAGTCCAGTAGGAGTGACCTGCCTGGGACTGACATCACACACTTACGGCAAGTATCGATGAATACTTTATGGTCTGTTGTTAAAGCTGCTCATTTAAGAGGAAATCATCTCTTTACAGTACACAGAGCATATTGGACCCCTACAAGGCTTTCAGAGTTTAGAGGCCAAGGAACCAAATGCTGCCCAAAGTGCTTTGCCATACATGCGGACGACATCTATATGTTTTGGCAGTTTCCTCAGATCTAGGGCTTCTGGCAAGATGTCAGTAAGTTGATTTCTGAAATTATGGGGAGAGAGATCAAGCTAAATTTAGCTCTAGTTATTTTCAGATTCCAGCCGGGGGAGGGGTCACAAATTAAACTGACAGCCAGTTAGAAAAACTGTTATTCATTTTTATAGTAATGGCAAGAAGAGAGATATGTCTGAAATGGATCTCCCCTTTACCCCCGATAGTTTTAGACTGGATTAACTCTGTTAAAAGAGTTAACAGGCTGGATCGGGGGTTGTCTGTCGGGGTTGTCTGTCAGAAAAGAGAGCTACGTTTTGGGAGGCTTGGGAGGAATGGGTAGAAGAATTCAGTTAGACATCCCATGGTCCAATGATTATGCAATAAGTAATACCTTAACTGGCTGGAGGTGGTTATACCTCAGGTCGTTGTTTCTCCCTCAGCCCGTCTGGTTGTCTTGAGGTCGGCTTTAGGGGGACCACCCAATGGGCCAGAAAATTTAATCACGAAGGTTCCCTTTTTTAGTTTGATCCACCCCTGTGCATATACCTCGTAAAGACAAAATTACTAATGAATGAGGACTAATAAAAAAACCTATAGATGTATATAAACAGATTCTATACCTGTGAGTACACCTTTGAGCACTCTTAATATTGATGATATTGAGGTTCTACATGCAATGTCTGCTATATCTAATGGGGAAGGGTGTGATGAAGATCACTGTTTGAATTTGGAAAATGTCTCCATTGATCCCAATATCAATCCAGGTAGTCATTTTAAACCCAAATCGGTTTTTCTACCGCATATTGAATGTGATGCGATTGAAGTATTCGAGAGGGGTGTTTTAAATGATTTAAAGAAAATGAGATATGGCAAAATTCCAACTTCTGATAAAAACTTGAGTTTGGGTCATATTAAAGCATTGGAGCTCTTAAAAGCAGACAATACCATTGTTATCCGGCAATCGGATAAGGGTGGTAATGTTGTTGTTCAGGACAAATCAGCCTATTTATGTGAGGGATATAGACAACTAAGTGACCAAACATGCTATTCTGTTTCTGATAGAAGGGCCATAACAGTATCCAATTTGAAATTTGGAGAACTTCTAGTAGAATGGAGGGAGAAGGGGTTACTGGAGTGGGAGGAATTCAATTACTTGAGATGCCCTCACCCTAGGATACCGGTGTTATACTTACTCCCGAAACTACACAAAGACCCAGTTAACCCGCCTGGGAGACCTATAGTTTCGTCTATTGGGTCTCTGTTGGAGAATACGTCCTGTTATATTGACCACTATTTATGACCCTTTGTAGTGGGGTTACCAGCATATTTACGGGACACTACTCATTTTCTCACCATCATTGATGGCATTCACTGGGAACCAAAATACACCTTGGTCACCCTTGATGTTGGCAGTCTGTATACCAGCATACAACATCAGCTGGGTTTAAGGGCTGTACAACATTTCCTAAAGACCCGTTCCATCTCTCTTTTGCATCATTTAGTAATGATCATTGCTATGATTGATTTCTGTTTGACGAACAACTTTTTTCTATTTGATGATGTCGTCTATCGGCAGTCACAGGGCTCAGCGATGGGCACCTGCTTCGCCCCCAGCTATGCCAATTTAGTCATGGGCTGGTGGGAGGAGCAGGTGGCATCCCAGCTAGAAGAATTTTCCAACTGTGTCCTGTGGCTCCGATACATTGACGACATCTTTTTAATCTGGAATGGCGATATAGATTCTGCCGGTGCATTTGTCAAACAGTTGAATGATAATTCATTCAACTTGGTCTTCACGGAGCATATCAGCAGGACCTCGGTTGAGTTTCTTGATATTACCGTGGAGATCAAAGATCAATCCATGCATACACATCTGTTCCGGAAACAAACCGCCGGTAACAGTATTCTGAGTGCCTCAAGCTCTCATCCACGCAAATTGGTGAGCAGTATCCCGTATGGGGAATTACTGCGCGCCAAGCGAAATTGTAGCACCGAGAGCAGCTATGTAAGAGAAAAAGAAAATATGGTGCAGCGCTTCAGAGATAGGGGTTACCATCAGAGCACCATCAAAGAAGCACGCAAAAAAGTGGATGAGGTTGCACGCATCGAGTTACTGCATCCTGTGCAAAGAGTATCAGAAGCAGAAAGTCTGCGGTTCATTACCATGTATTCAGGACAGGCGCATAATGTGCGCCGTGTTCTGGAGAAACATTGGCATGTATTGATGACCGATAGCAACCTGCATAAATATTTGACTAACCACCCACAGGTTACCTTTAAAAGAAGTATCTCGTTAAAAGACGAATTGAGTCCTAATGTGGTTACCAAATCGACAACTCTCAAAAGTGGCGGCCGAGACGGCTTTCGATGTTGCAAAAACTGCAAAGCCTGCAGAGATAGTGTGGATTGTACAGTGGTACAGTTTTCAAGTATGAAAAAAGAATTTATCATTAAAAAAGCTCTTACTTGTAATACTATGTACTGCGTTTATGCACTGACTTGTCCCTGTAATAAGGCATACATTGTCAGCACAATTCACCGAGCCAGAAAAAGAGTGCTGGAACATGTTAGGGCAATTCGCCATAACAATAGACAGTATCCTGTTGCACAACACTTCTTTGAACAACATAAGCAGAATGAAAGAGTGCTGAGGATGGTGGTGATTGATGCTGTCATGGAGAATGCACGTGGAGGTAACAAACTGCTCCACCTTAGACAATTGGAATCCAGATACATTGTTGACTTCGAAACAATGTTTCCTAAAGGGCTAAATTCGAGTGAAGAATTGTCTGTACACTTACACAATTGAGTCAAACTGCTTTGTGTTGTAAACATTGTTATTGTTGTGAATCAAGATTTTGCACTAAAATTAGATTTTATTGTATCTTTCAGGGATTGGTATCGAGAAAGGAATTTGTTGAAGTGGCCATTGATGAACTTAACCAGTTGAGCTATGTGTAATCATATCATTTTGCCATCATTTTGTACAGTTTTGCATTATGCCCACTGGGGCTAAATTATGTTTTTCGGCGTTTCACATTCACATGTTTTAACTCATGAAGATCGGACATTAGTATGTTTGCCCACTGGGGCATGATTATAAGATACTGTTTATGTACCTTTTGGACACCTTGTGTGTATTTTACACAAGTGGGTGAATTCCGTTCGGTTACTAGGATTGTGCACAGTGAATTGTCGCTGTTAAACCTCGTGCACACATAGCCTCGGCGAGTGTGTATATACACCGCATGCGAATATTGAAGCATTATTGCATACATTGTAAATACATAATTTGGCTCTTGTTTTACTTTGCCTTACTCATGGTTTAAAAGTTATTTGCTGCTGATTATCATTTACTGCATTATAATTAGAACAGTGCTAAGATGGCCACCATGTTACCAATCGCTTTCTCATTCGTTTATGACTGAGTCTTTGATGAGTCTGTTGTTTGTTTTGTGAACAATGAAATGTTTTTAACTTTAATGAAAAAAACTTTGCGGTAAGCGTGAACAAGGCGAAAGCTGAAACGCGTTGTGTCTGCAGTTCAATAAACCAACTCTAAACTGCAAATCTCCTTGGTGTCCGTGAATACTTTTGGAATTGAAAGTGTGGCGTTCTATATTTGGGGCTACCGATTACCCTGGAACGGACCGTCCTGACAGACAGCCTTCAGTTTATCGGAACTGTGCTGCTATATATCTATATATATATATGTATATATGTGTATTCTTGCATACATGCAGAAATATTTGTTTGCAATTTTTAAGTTACATTATATTACATTTAAGTATTATAATATTTTAAATATATTATTTTAGAGTTTATATTTATTTGAAAAAAGATATATGTTCCATGTTTTTGATGATATTTCATTACACTATTTTCTTGCCACAATATTTTTGTCCTTCCGACGATAAGTAGAGGAAGACTATGTTACGGTAAATTATACTTTGGCACCATATTGATGTGCCTTCATATTTTTGTGCACAATGTTTTGTACTACAACTCATCAGTGCTTATCCTACAGTTTGTGACACAGCATCAAGAGATTTTGAAGAGCTGTTTCCAGTCACAAAGAAAATGTACTCTTTTGTTTCAGTTGTTGAACCCAAGCAACCTTTTGTATCATACCCCAATGATAGTCATAATGAGTGCCAGCAAGACCAACTGAGTGGCACATTGGGAGGAAGCCCAGATCCAATATAGGTTCTTCCAACTGGAAACAAATTAGAGGAGTATGGGAAGCTCTGCAGATGTTTCCCCTCACATTCAGGTGGCCCCCCTGGTAGCACAAACAGAGAATACACCATCCAAGTCATACTTCAATTGACAGCTTACTTTCCATTAATCATTTAACATTTCAGATGCTCTCATAGATGGAACATCATATACAATGAATGAAAACAATACATATTAGACTGTAGAAAACTTGGGAGCAGACACTGAGTCTAGGTTTGGATCTCCAGCAGAGGACCTAGTATTTTCCTGTCATCAGAACAAAAGTAAAGAGGGGAAAGGCTTAGAAAAAATAAGTCCTCATTTATATACACAGGAGATTGTGGTTTCCTCTTCTTCAGAGGTTTTCAGAGCATAGGTGAAGGTGATACCAATGATCCATTGCGCTCTTCTACATCCTCCCTCAGCATAGACTTGGATATATCATCTTTGGGTAATCAGTGTGGATTGTGAAAATTAGAGGGCTTACAAGTGTTGGTATATCCTTACTGACAACTTGATTACCCTGATGAGTTTCTATGAGGACAGTCTACAACCATCATTTGGTATTTGTCAAGGAAACAATCAGTTTGGTTACTGGTGCTCCAGAGTTAACTTTACAGGAGTTTGATGCTGGTTCTATTTTGAAATTACAATTGGCAATCATTCAAGTTTTTTGATCCATTGTCATTATCTGTCTCCCATAGAGACTTTCATATTTCATCTACTTATAGGGATCCTATTTTAAAGACCAAAGTTGAAAGATCTTATGCTGGCAAGGAATCTTTACCTTGTTTTAAAATGTTTACAGTTTTCACCATTTTAGCCTTAAGAAGAGATACGTAAAACCATGTATCAATAAATGTTTTTTATTTAGTGTCAACAATGAAAGGTCAGAAATTAGGAGAATATGGCTCCCTGAATAGTCATCCTGTATATTAAAGATCAAATGGTGTTATATTTAGGTACAGTATTTATTCCCTAGTAGAATTTATCTTTTCACAGAATGAAAATATTAGTTCTCCCAGCTTTGTGGCCGATTACGATGTCGTTCGGAAACTTTCTAAATGAATTGGTCTCCGAATCATTTCTGAACCAATCGGGTCCTTCGAGTCCAAATGACCTATTATGATGCTTCCGAACATTGTTCAGTCGGACTCGCATTGACTTCAATGGGAGACTGTGTTCCGAACGAAAACACAGGTTCCCATTGAAAAAAAGGGGTGGCTGGGGAAAAGCTTGCACCCGTGACAGGCACCCCATGGTGCCTTCCATATTGTGCATGGTTGAGAAGAGAGGTACCTTGGGCACCCCACTGGTCCCAATCAGTCGGCTCCAGGTGAAGGGGTTCTGTAACAGGCCCCCAAAGACAGCATCCAACAGCCATTTCATTTCTGGCAGACCGAATCGGAATGGCTGTCCAAATTGGTCATCGTAATTGCTCGTTCGTAAACTGTGTCCATAGAGCTGTACGATTTGGCTCTGAAAGACTCGGGCTGCCCGAATGCCTTTAGAAACCGATTCCAGGCATCATAATCTGTCATTCTGAAATGTGTACGTTTCTTTAGGAAACATGTGTTCCGAATTGGATTCCACAATACCGAATTGTAATCTGCCCCTTTGTGTCTGAATCCTGGAAATGATAATGTAAGCAATTACTTTCATTAGATGTAGAACGAGCAGTAACAGTTTACTTCAACAGATCAGGTGAAAATCGTTAAAGTATACATCTTTTTGTTACTTTGATGACAGTAGAATGAGGTTATACATTCTCAATTACTATTTTGGGCTATTGGTTAAGTGCAGTCATTTCTTTGATTTATAACAAAGCTAACCTTGAGCTTGTTGGTTCCATTAAGGCATTTATGATTCCACCTCAATATCCCCCTATGCTCTTTTATAAACTAAAATAACTGGGTCTTAAAAACAACAGGATATACAGAGGGTATAACTGCCTTTCAAGAAGGCAGAGAGTGGGTGGAACCAGGTAGTTTCTCTATGGAAACGGAAGAAAGCTTAATTGGGAGTGCTGATCTAAAGAGGCATGTATTTTTCTATCAATAGTATTAGGTCAAGGAAGGGCAAATCATATTAATGAAGATTAGCAGTATGTAATGCAGCCATTAGCAGCTTGGTAATACCATCTTGTCAGAAATAAAATGCAATACATTAGTCAGTAAAGCCCTGGGAAGTCATTAGACAGATACAGGTAATAATAACAATAACTTGTTTTTATATAAAACACTGTTTATATCTTTAGGTGCTGTACTTTACACTTGTTACAATTACCAAATGTAATGGTTCTCAGTTTACAAACCTAGGAAAGATAACATTCTGAGCTGAATTTTCAGGGATTTGTACTTGCGAACTATAGCTCACCCCAACTTCTCTGTAGTGAGTGCTAAGTCATTGATCCAGCATGCCAGAAGTGATGGTAAGTGAACAAAAGGTCATGGGTTGAATGCTTTCAGAACTACTTAGGCTGTGTGACAAAGTAGATTATTAGTTGGAGTGACTGGGAGCTCACCACAAGTAATAATGTCACTTTCTTGTTAGGCCTACTAAAGGTTTAAGTAACTGAATCCTGAGCTTAACCCCTGGTAGCTATGGCACATAGCTTAAAGGCATACCTTAAACACATTTGCAAATCATTTAGTAGTACCAAAGCACTTACAAATTTGAAAACACATTACAGAAAGAATCACACCATAATTTATAAAAATCTAATGATCAAAATAACACCAAAATGTTAAACATTCAATAAGGATACCCACAGTTTTGAATTTGTACAGTTTTCAATTAAAATAACACCAAAAAGCTTTAAGAACTTGTGTGAGTCAACTGGTCTTTGGCAGACCAGGACCTAGCTCAATTTAAGGCTGACCATGATGTGGATCAGGTTGAATACACCAACGAGATCAGAGACTAAACCATTAGACTTAGTCTTGAGAATGTAAGTCAAAGTCCTTCAGCTGGGCAGGGAGTAGTTTGTATCTTAGAAGAGCTCCATGATATAGGAAAGGCATTGGACGAAGTCTCAATAAAGCTATTTACGCAGGAAAAACTCAGAGCAGGAAAATTTTAAATTTGCACCCATTGACGTCCTCTCAACAGCCATATACTTTTGGTGCCTTTTCCCTGTACAGATTTCTATGTTCACATTTAGGGCCCAATTGCAAGTACGGCGGTCCTGTGACTGCCTTAAGCGTGGATGGAGGTCCAACCACCACCATTGTGTCAGTCCTCTCCCCAATTACGATGCCGGTGGTGGGACAGCTACAAGACCGCTGTCACATGGAGGCTCTCACAGCAGTGGAGAAAGCAGGTGGAATCGGGAGGGTGGCGATGCACATTACGACCTGCTTTTCTGCTAAGCATTTCGTGGCAGGGAACCCACCATGAAATGCTTGGCGGACAGGCATGTAAAGTGGCCCCCAACAGAGCCGCCTGCCACATCTACCCGTGGGGGTGCGTGCAGGGACACATGATGTGCTCCACAAAATTGCAAGGTTGTACTTGACTGTCGTACATACAGGACATGGTGAATGCCACACCATGCACGTACATGCTGGAGGATCCTTTGCAGTGCTGGTATGCTTTTTAGGCTCTCCTGTGAGCCAAACATTCCTGCTGCCATGAAATCACAGCATCCCCAGCCCTGGATTCCTATCATAGTCCAGTGGGCTGGTTTACGTTGGGCTTAGTGGTCTTCCTGGGACCGCTGTGGCGGTGGTCATACTGGAAGCCTGCAACACTCATAATAAGACCCTTAGTATCTTTATTGGAGTTCAGTTTCTTCCAGTAGGGCAAGGCTGCGGACTGTAGCCGAAGAAGACTTCCCATGGCCATATACCTACTCCATGAGATATGGCTGAAACGGATTTGCTGCTGTGGAAAAGCTCTGAGTGGGAGAATCCTGAATATTGGCAATGCACCTTCGTGGGATCGACTTGGAAGCTTTGTTTGGGACCTCTGGAGGTCTCTAGAGCCAAAAAGTTTCTAAGTCCCAGGTTTTTTAAGATGTCAGGAAGAGTACACTTTGACTTGGGGTTCAAGATTCACCCCAGCAAAAACCAGCAAAGTTCAGAGCAGGTCCAGTTGGAACTAGTCAGCTGAGCCCTTCAGAAAAGCATATTTAGAGCTTACTCTGACCCTGTTTCTTAACAGGAGGTCAACTAACTGACATTGGTGTCCACCTCTTTGTTCTTGGTTACAAGGACAGCAGATCCAACACTTCAAGTTTCCTCACACAGGTCTCCAACAACATGTACAGTGGTTCTTCTGTTCTTCCAAAGTTCTGAGGAGGCCACCAGGGGAAGCCATATTTATGCCTAGCGCTAGCTTGTGAATGGGGGTAACTCCATGCTCCCCCTTTAACAATGGATAGAAATTACTAGGGGTAACCATATCCACTCTTGTAGCAGTTCCTGTGTGCTCTACTGCAACAATACCACATCAGCCCGCTTAAAATCCTTCTCCCCTTGTACACAGCTTTTGTGCAACGCCAGAGATGTGTTCAGTGAAAGGAGCAACCCCTCTTCTGTGATCACTTCAAAGTGGTTCTTGGAGCAGCTTCCTCTGGACTGGGGTTAGAGCCTCCCTGACCTATGGAACAAAGAATGGTCCTGTGCAGGTGTCATCTGATTGTTTACTTTAACATGGGGGTGAATTAGAACATTCTAGGGCACTGCCCAATTGATAACTCACCAGTAGGAACAGAGCAACACCTCTAGACATCCAGGCCTTTGTCTAATGTCTGGGAGTCATTCAGTGGGATGCCGCTGGAGGCTAATGCACATTTAATTAACCTCCATAAGCTTTAGACATGGAAAAGGTAACTTTCTGAAAGTACCATTCCTTAATATTTATAAAAAATCCACTTTCAACAGTGAATTGGGTTTTTACCAATTTAAATTATATAAAGTGTCCAAAATAACATCTAGTGCTTTCTAACTGCAAATAAACTTAATAAATGAATTAGTGCATCATAGACCCTGATTTACAAAGGTATACATAGACTTTTTTGTAAGTTTACAATTGTTTGCTATTCACAAAGAGATTTACGAGTAGCATCTTTAGGAGTGTGAAGTCTCCGCAGATGAAAAGATTAGTCTTTTTATGTGGAGGGGCCCGCACTCGTAAAATTACTACTCGTAGATCCCATTGTGAATAGCAAGCAATCATAAACTTACACATAAGTGTAAGTTTACCTTCGTGAATCAGCCCTAAGTGTTTCCCTTTGGAATATCCAGCGCTGTATGGGGAAAATAGCTTTCAGGTGCTAGTCACTGTAAGGATTTGCTTAACTTTGACATTCTACATGTCCTACCTTTAAATAGCATGCACCTATCTGTAGACTGCAAGGCCTAACTATAGGTGACTTATTAATATTTAAAAGGAAAGGTCATGTTTGTCTGGTCACACTAGTGGAGAGCATAGTGGTGATGTAGTCTATAAGTGTAATTTGATCTTCAGGGACAGTAGGTATATTTTGAACAACATATGCAATGGATGTGTAGGAAAGATAAATATGTCAATTAGGTGTTAACCAATTCAACATGTTTTAGGGGTCAGAGCACATGCACTAATGCCTGATCAGTAGTGTACTAGCATACGGAGTCAAAAAACCACTAGCATCAGTCAACCAAAAATAGAGGTGACCTGACAAAAAGGGGCATTTTCTCACAAGGTGCCTACTAGTTGATCAGTGCAGCCTTACAGTGTAGCCCAAACTGTCAGGCCACTTCTCTGGGAATGGACAAACAAGCAACACCAGATCATTTTTGGCTTGTGATCTCATCAGTGAAGTGCAGTTTGAATCCTATGGCAGCACAAGCATAAGATCTATGTAAGTGATACACAGAGTATGGCCTGGGGGCCGCTTGAGGCCCTCCTGACCTTTTCATGTGGCCCCCAGATAAACAGAATCACTGTTTTCTTGAGAGAACATTACCTTACAATTGGAATGAACACTATTGAGTCTTACTACTTTGATAGTGTTCATTCCAATTTTGTGGCCGCATGTGGTGACCTGTCGCATCTTACCTTGAGATATCTACAGCGGCACTCCTGCTATTTATTTGTATACATGAATTCACGACACAGCATGGGACAATTATTGTAATCCATTAAAGATACCTTTGACAGGCCCCCTTATATTCAGGTGTCCCTGAACTAAGATTACGCCTTCATCTTTTCGGGAATCATTATTGGACTTTACCGCCGATCTTGTAAAGAATTATTGTAAATACTAATTAGAGTGCTGTTCGAGTTGTTTGTGATCCTTCCGGGAATTCACTAACTGACCCAGGATTACGTGAATCGGACTTGTTCTCACAACCACCTATGTGTGACTGACTGCGAAATATCTCAACCCTCTGGTTACTTACTGATAATTCCATAAGCCCTGACGAAGTTCCCGTGGCACTGGGGAACGAAACACGTTGGCTGTGTGCCGGTTTTTTAACAAGACTTAAATAAAAAGAAGAATTTCTGGATCTTAAAGTTGTCGCCTGCTTGACTTATATCAAGTGCACCTTCCTTTTGTATGAACTTTTGTCTTAAATTGGCATCTGTCAACAGCGGATGCTGGAAGTTGTTGCACTTATCCTTTGACTACTGAAACTGTAGAATTGAAGTGCTTGACCCTGGTCAGCTGTTGTGTTGGTTTTTGTTCAGGGGTATATGGTATACCACTTAAAAGGGAAATATCAGTACAACAAATATGCCAATTAAGTATGCACACATGTCACCATGTTTAGGGGAGAATCAAATGCATCCAACACTGGTTAGCAGTAGTAAAGTGCTGAAAGTCCTTGGGCCAAGAAAAAGAAGCAGCAAAAATGGGAGGCAAAAGGCAAAAAGTTGGGGGAAAGATCACCCAAAGGATGAAAGGTCTAACAGGAGTGATAAGAGAATGAAAACCTTTATATTCATGACACCCTCGTGAAATGAGAAAGAAGAAAACATATACAACAAGTTAAAATATGAATTAAGCTGTGCTTAATTTGTGCCAGTGGTTGCAAGTGGGACCCACCAGCACTCAATTTTGGGGACGAGCCCTTATTTTTCTCAAACTGACTATCCCTGAGAACAAGAGAGAGAAAAAAAGATGGAAAGAAGGTTCAAGAGAAATATGGAAAAACTGCGAAAAAAAAGAAAGCAGGGATGAAAAGGAATCTGCAAGAGTGAGCTACAGTGACAGGAAGCAGCTGGTGGAAAATTAAAGAGCTTTGAGATGGAATCAAGAATATGCAGCTTTGATATTCTGCACCCCGGCCTTCGATAGTGTCAGTCACGATTTCTGAGCAAACGTTTAGACCTGGCCTGCACTGTTTTACAAACTAAGTACTGCAATTAGGTATTCTATGTAATTTGCATTTTATGGTTTAAAAATGCTTATCTCTTACTGGTAGAATAAATGGAAAGTAGCATTGAAAATTGCAACTACTCAATATGTAAAAAACAGCAAGGTGTTGGTTAAAATGCTTCAATTATTCCCAACCACTGGCGACTGCTTGGTGTAGGAGTCCCATCCATCATGTTTCGCCCACCATGCCACTCTAGAGAGAAGCCTGCTTCATAATAATCAGTACTATCTCGCCTCCTCAAATTGCAGTGCTGAATGTTGTGAAGTTTTTTAATATCCAGAGTGCTTAATAAGTGTCAATGTCCTTTTGGGATTGAGAATGTAGAGAGAGCTAGAGGAGAAAAATTGATTGGATAGTTTTGCTGGATTGTTATTGGGCTTTAGAACAAAACAACATATGCATAGTTTTTTTATATACTTAGCCTCCAGAAACTAGATATGTATTTAATGTAGGAAGCAAAAGTGCACTAGGATTAGTGTGACAATGATATCCAGATTGTCTGAAATATTACCACCAGTAAAGTGTTCAACTGGAGAAGGAAATTTGAAAGCATTTGCAGGATAGGTCTACATCCCTCATCTATATTCACCTTTAAATCTGGAATAGCTGACCTCTGCAGTCTCTCAATGTCCTAATCTTGTTTGTAGACTGACATTTTAACACTGTAATTAAACTCTAAGCATATTATAAACGGTGATGCCTGAACCATATTGCAAATTTATCAATACTTTGTCTATGTTTTTTTCTCATTAATGGTAATCTCTCTTGGGTTACGGAATTATTGATGGCACTATCATTTAAAGTAAAAATGTTTTCTTTTTACTTCCATAAAACTCTCTTTAGAATTGAATCACTTGTTGTATATGTACTGCATATATGTACTTATTTTGAATTCTGATCATGATATTTACTCAATACTTCTTTGGAAGGAACTCCCTGACTGTAAGTTGGCTATTCATTGACCTGGTCAGTGTGACTGCTCTGACCCTGAGCAGCTTCGCCACTGAGTACTGCCCCTTGAGCCCTGAGCTCTCCTTTGCAGGGTGTGCAAGGCCATCCTCCAACTACAGGCTCCTGCCTGTGCCTCATCCCTGGTGGCCCAGTGAGAGAGCACTCTGCTCTTCTGCTGTGCTACCATTCTCACCTCTGTTCTCTTTTTTCACTTTATTTTTTGTATCTTTCCTTTTCGTCTCTACCTCTTTCCTCTGTGCCCTTTTTTCTTTCTCTTGTTTACTCTTTTACTTCTGCAATTTTCCCTGTGCTTTTCCCTTGCTGCCCCCATGGTGCCTCTCCCTCTAGTGTGCCCTTCCCGCCTCCCAGCTGACCCACCCTCCCCCAACCCCTACTTCATGGAAGCCGCTGCCTGGCCACATTCAGCAGACTCCTGCTGGCGTGCCACTGGGGTGCCAAAGGCACACCCGTCTGTGCCCATCATGACCCAACTGCGACCAGTGCCAGGGACACTGGTCCTCCGACCCACTGCAACTACAACTCCAGCACACTCTATGCTCTCAACCACGGACACAGCAACCACTGCCAGCTCTCGATGCTGAACAACACCCAAGGCCCTCTCTCCTGCCTACACTGCTGCTGCACTTTTAGCAACCTCTGTGCCCCAGCAGCAACCCCTGCTTTCTGGACTCCACCACCCACAAACCTCTCAACTGCATCCTCCTCAACTTAAGTTCTTACACAAGCATGCCTGAGAAATCTGAGACCTCCTCCACACCTACTCACCTGATGTAATCTTCCTCACAGAAACTTTGACCAATGCCAACTCTCCACCCAACATCGGCACCGCCATCCCCGATGCATACAAGATCCTACACAAGGACCGCCCCATTTGCCCAGGAGGTGGCTTTGCTATTGTTCACAAAAGTACCCTCCGCATGATGTCCACCACCCCGGATGGCACAACAACCCTCATGGAGCACCTCCACTTCCAGATCCAGACCAACCCTCAAACGACTCTCTGCAGAACTCTAATCTATAGGCTGCCCGGCCCCTGCACTCCCTTCATCAACAATGACCAAAGTCAATGCCATAACTGACCTCATCGCACCCCACGCCTTCTCCTCCATGGACTACATCCTACTGGGAGACCTAAACTTCCACCTGGACATCCACAACAACCCTAACAACGCTGCCCTCCTAGAGAAATTCACCAACATAGGACTGAAGCAACTGGTCACCGCTCCCACGCAGACAGCGGGACACACACTCGACCTTGTCTTCGCAGAAGAAACAACATTTCCTACAACCACACCACGGAACTCCTCTGGACAGCTCACCATTGCATACACTTCTCCTTCAAAAAACCCACAGTACACAAGCATGCCCACTGCCTCTCCTGTAGAAGCTGCAACAATGTCACTGAAGACCAGGTCACCTTTGCCATCATCAGCAACCAACCATCGACTATGCCTGATGCTAACACCGCATCACACAGCCTTAACTGCTGGATCACAAAGTGCACCGACACACTCGCCCCCTCAAGAAAGCCACAATAAGACACCTCAAGAAAGCAAGCTGGTTCTTCCCTGCACTCCAAGAATCCAAACGCTCCAGCCGAAGACTTGAAAAGACATGGAGGAACAACAAAACCCCAGAAACACATGCCGCCTAAAGACCAGCCACCACTGCACACCACCACCACATGAAATCCACAAGGAAGAAATCCCTCCCAGACAGAATTCTCACCAATTCTCACAACACCAAAGAACTCTTCTCCGTCATCAAGGAATTTGCCAAACCCTGCAGTAAAACAACAGACATCCCACCCTCCCAAGACCTCTGCAACAGACTCAACACCTTCTTCCATGTTAAGATTAAGATGATCCATGACAGCACAAACACTAAGACCTAAACACCGCTCAGGCTCTCCCTTCAAGTGACAACACTCGACAGACCCTGCTCAACTGAACCCCTCTCATGACAGAAGACACTCTGACAACCAGGAAAACATCCACTCCGGAGCACCCTCAGACCCCTGCCACATCTTCCACAGAGCCGCCTTGGCCATCACACCCGAACTATGCTGGACGATCAACTGCTCATTTGAAACCGCCACCTTCTCCAACATCTCGAAACACACCAAAGTCAACCCCCCCTGAAGAAACCCTCCGCAGACCAAATAGACCTAAAAAACCTCAGGCCCATCTCCCTGCTTCCTTTCACAGCTAAAGTTATCAAAAAGGCAGTCAACAACACAGTAGCAAACTTCATCGAAGCCAACAATGTCCTGGACATCTCCCAATCTGGACTCCGCAGCATCCACAGCACTGAGACCGCCCTGCTCACTGCCACCAACGACATCCACTCCCTCCTCAAACAGGGCCAACTGGCAGCCCTCATCCTCCTGGACCTCATTGCTGCTTTCAACACTGTCTCCCACCGCAAGCTAACCATCAGACTACACAACTCTGG
The DNA here is from genome assembly GCF_964204655.1 of Triturus cristatus. Lineage (NCBI taxonomy): Eukaryota > Metazoa > Chordata > Amphibia > Caudata > Salamandridae > Triturus > Triturus cristatus. Next base: position 685,562,267 of record NC_140588.1, read on the forward strand.
CATCTGCAACAAAGCCTTTGACTGGATTTGCTTATTCCTCACCGGTAGAACTCAGCGAGTCAGACTCCCACCCTTACTCTCGGAATTGACAGAGAACAACTGTGGAGTGCCCCAGGGCTCCTCCCTCAGCCCCACCCTCTTTAACATCTATATGGCCTCCCTCTTATCTATTGTCAGAAACTGTGGCTCAACATTGTCGCTTACGTCGACGACACCCAGCTTATCATCTCCCTCATCAAAGAACCGAACATCACCGAACACAACTTCCAAGAAGGTATGAAAGCCGACTCCACCTGGATGAAGAACAGCTGCCTGAAACTCAACTCCAAGAATTCAGAAGTCCTCATCCTTTGCTCCACCCCCTCCATATGGGACTAGTCCTGGTGGCACCCCACCCTCAGCAATCACCCCACCCTGACGGATGATGCACGAAACCTCAGAATCATACTAGACTCATCACTCACAATGTACCACCAGATCAACTCCATATCATCAACCTGCTTCAACACCCTCCTCATGCTTCAAAAGACGTTCGGATGGATCCCATCCAGATCCAGAAAATCTGTCACACACGCTCTTATCAGTAGCAGACACTACTATGGCAATACTCTCTCTGCCGGAATCAGCAAGAAACTCCTTCACAGACTCCAGACTGTCCAGAATGCTGCAGCCAGACTGATCCTCGACATCCCCCACTGCAGCCACATCACCCACCACCTCTGCAACCTCCACTGGCTCCCAGTAGAAAGAAAAATAACCTTCAATCTCCTCACCCAGGCATACAAGGCCGTTCACAACACCAGACCAACATAACTGAACTATTGCCTCTCCCTCCACGTACCCAAAAGACTCCTCTGTTCAGCCGACTTCTCTCTGGCCACCGTCCCATGCACCTACAAGACCAGAACTGAAGGAAACTCCTTCTCCCACCTTGCAGCCAAGGCCTGGAATGACCACTCCCTCCACCTCCGGCAAGCCCCCACATTGCTCCAAGTCAGGAAGGACCTCAAGACCTGGCTCTTTGGATGAGCTCCCAAACGTCCCAGTTCAGGAAGACCTGGCTCTTTGGATGCCCGGCACTCAACTGAGCCACCACCCCAGTGTCTTGCCTCGCGGGTGAGTAGTTGCACTTTACCAACCCCTGATTGATTGATTGCTTGATTTATTATCTCTATTTTCAAATCCAGAGTTTATGAAACACATAAGATTAAACTATTCACATCTTGAGATGCTTTTACAGTTTTTTCTACAGATCAAAGCAGTTCTTATTACAAACAAACAAAATGATCATTAAGAGAATTCATCAATTTCTGGAAGTCAGAGATTGGGAAAATTGGATCAGGTGAAACGTTACTGCATGGAGAGTCAACATTGATTGATTTTTTTCATAACTGATTTAGGTTGTGTAGAGCACACTATTATCCATATTGATATCCCGGCTTAGAGTTCATCAATGTCCGGCATCCGTCTCACAAATAATCTAATAAATGTATGTGGGGTATGCAGTTCCTAAAGAAGAATGAGTGTCTATATGGGTCAAAGACTATTCTATAGGGTTTGCAGTGGATGTGACCCTGCAAGAATCAAATGCCCTCACACACTGGATAGGTGTCATGCTTCATCATCGGGCGGTTGCTCCTCGTCGGGCCAGTGCTGCAGTGCTTGATGGGCACCCTCAATGGGGGCTCTTTGCCAGAGATCTTCTTGTCTGCTGTTTGGTGAATTGCAGGTGCAGGGGCTTAAGGAGTACATAGGTGTAGAGGTGTGAAGGTGTAAGGGTAAAAATCTGGAAAGAGGTACTTACCAATAAAAGCTTTAATGAATAAGTTCTCTTGCCTATAAAAATGTGTAGTGCTATCTATTAGACTTTATTTATTTAGATAGCTATAGGTCAACATGTGTCTAGCTTCTGTGTAGTCATAACAATGATCTAGTACCTATTCATTAGGACCAATATCAACCTCACCTATTTAGTGATTGGAATGTTCATATATGGGCTCATTGATTTTTTTCCCAATCAAACCTACCTTGGTTCGGTATTGATTTGTGATTTATTGAGCAATGACCTGCAGTTCAAAGACACATAGTACACAGTAAAAATGCAATTCAATATTTCCACATCAATATTTCCTTATGTTGATTCTGATTTGCAAATCGTGAAACACTTGCTTATTTTGTTACACCAAATGCATGCTTATTTGTTTGCATCAATCGCATGATTTGTACCAATGTATGCCAACAGACACACACAAAATAAATTAAAAGGCCATTAGAGTTGATAAATTACCCAAATAGGGTAAAGATTTGTGCATACTTGCGTTGTGCACAATAGCACGCTGTTTGTGTGCTGAAAAAGGTAGTCAATATTTGGGTCAGGAACGGCTCTCTGGACGACCTACCCTTGTGTGCTGACTCGGAAGTGTTGGCTCATGGGTAAGTTAGGAGTATTTAACCTGTTCCTTATTGATTAACAAGGTCCAGATTTTACCAAAATTGGACCCGTCCTACGTGCAAACACTAGAGCGGGGATTGACTAGGCTGGTTTAGCCTGGTATTTATCTCCATTGGGAGGAAAAGGTTGCTTGACTAGCAGCCATCTTAACACTGTAATTAAACCAATTGTCAATATCCATATTGGACTAAAGCTTCTACTTATTAACCATTACCAATGTGTGCTGTAAACAGCGTATTCTCAGTTTATAAGTCTAAGTTGTGCCCGGGCGGGAATTCCGCTGGTCTTGGAACTGTAGTGATAAAGCCGGTCCTAACCAAACTGTAAATACGAACAAAGCAAACACCAGGAGATGATAGACGGAGCACTGAAACTTTTCAGACACTCACCCCCAGTCACAGATCTGGGTTTGAATCCATCATCGTTCTTTAGCACACTTCGCTACCCCAGTTCTGACCCAGCCATATGCAAATCAGTCTTGACCCTGTGCCTCATGGGTGACAGTCCAGCCCAAACTGCCAGAACAGGTCCTCCCTGGACCAGAAAAAAGCATCCTGGGACCGGTTTTGGAGTAACACCCCTCATCAGCCAGACTAGCCTGAATCCAGTGGCAAATGAGCAAGGATCCCACGTCCGAGCATACCCTGCCAACTTAGGGCGAACAAAGCAAACACAAGGAGATGATGGCTGGAGCACTGACACTTTTCAGACACTCACCCCAGTCACAGATCTGGGTTGAATCCATCAGTGTTCTTTAGCTCACTTCGCCACCCCAGTTCAGACCCAGCCATCTGCAAATCAGTCTCATGCCTCATGGGAACAATCTAGCCCAAATTGACAGGCCAGGTCATCCCTGGACTGGAAACAAGCATCCTGAGACCGGTTCTGCAGCAGGTGCAAGTAATCACTGATCCTGATGCATCAGGTCTTGTAAATATGCCCCTAGGGTTTTAAGCACTTTCTAAAATCTGAGTGAAGAATTATACTACAAATTTGGAAAGGGAAAGTGTTTTAAACATATGTTGTGAGAAATTCAAAACAGGTACTGCCAAGCCTAACTTTACTATTTAAGGGAATGAAAAAATAGAGAGGCTGAGGAGGAAGGTAATGAGCATGAAGTTTTATATTCATGAGAGATTACATGAAATGTAGGAGGGACCGTGAAAGTTCACAGCACATTGGCAAAAATAAAGAGATTTTTAAAGACAATTTTTTTTTACAATTGTAATTATCTAAGTTAAGATATAGGCTCAATTTGTTTAATGCCCAGCAACAAATGTGCTGCAGTATTTTGAATGAGTTGCAGATAGCTGACTATTTTTTGCAGGAGACCAGGATAGAGGGAGTTGCTATAGTCAAATCTCATCCTGATAGTGGCAAGAATGATTTTTCTGCACTTCAATTGATTGCTTTCCAGATCAAGAAGGGGAAGTGGAACATGAAGGGGTTAATTCCTGTAAACATCAATTGGAGCTCTAGATTGTAGTACTGACATAAGAGTTTTTGACATCCAGTGACTCATAAACTGCCTTGATATCATCCAGAACTGTGGGCCTGATTACGAGTCTGGCGGTCTTGCATTCACCAGACACAGGAGTGGTGGTCTACCATTTTGCCTATTACAACTTTGTCCTTCACATCTAACATGGGCTTCAATTGGAATTCCACAGAGCATATTATCAAGCCCATTATCGCCATTTTAGCGGCAGTTTTCTGCCACTAAAGCGACGATAATTTTATCGCCTAGCTTGATAATATGCCCCTTAGATCTTGGTGGGACTCCCGTTGTCACTCTGCAGTGGAGTTTACAAGTACTCCACCAAGCTGACAGTAGCATGCCCACGGTATTTAGATGTGAGCTGGCTGAACTGCTGTCCACATCAACAGACTGTTTGCCATTGGGTAAAGGGCGTACCTTAATCGACACAAAAGACTCCTCTGCTGGCTAACAGTACTCATTTGCAATTAAGTCGGTGGTTTTCGGCTGAGTCTATTTAGATTTCCCCATTGTGTGGGTATTCTGCTGATGGAGTGAGTCCAGTTGGATTGGAGACTGTCAAGTACTACTTATTAATCTGTCAATACACATATATGCTGTGTTTGCTTCAAAAATATATGTTGGCAATCTGTCATGCTCCTTTTTTTACATATTGCATAGCACACAAAAAACACACACACTCGGTATTGAATGCACACCCACAGGCACCACAATCACAGCACCCACAGGCACCACAACAACATAATTATTATCATAAGTGTCAGTACAGGTGTATTCATTTTACTTTGATAAGTTGTAAAATAAAAACTAATGCATCACAGATAAGAAAAAATGTGAATGTAGGAGCAATGTAAAATACATGAGGCTAATGCAAGTGTCAGCACATGAATCATAGTAAGACAAGTGTAAAAGAAGCGGACCTTAGATTCCGGTGACAATGGAGTTGATTAGCATTGTTATCAAGTAGAAGCAGCAAAGGAAGGATCTGGACAATGGAAGTGGGAAACAGAAAAATATATATTTTTCTACCTCATTTCATTAGATTCTACCAATTGAAAGTAGGAGGCACATATTGATTGACCCGGCTGTAATCTTGGCTAGACGCAGTCTGACAGCCGCTTTTGCCTTTGGCACTGTTGACATGGGAGAAAACATTCTGGCAGAGACTCCAGCACTTGTACCGTCTTTTGTCCATAGACCCCCCCTACATCTAAATAGAGCGGGCAGACTACCAAGTAGACGGGTGATGAAACCGTTGAAAAAGTAATAGCGAGACCAGATCTGGAAATATTTAAATCACGCCCTTTGCTGGCTTCAACCCCAGCAGATAGCCAACAAAAGAGAAAGAGGAATCACCTTCAAAATACAAAGCTACTTAAAAAGGACAGATCACTACTGACAAAATAAAAACTAATTGAGGTACCTGGGGAGGAGGGAATGGCTGCTGTTTAGGGAGACTGAGAGGGAGCTCTCAAATGGTAGGGTCGTGATTAAGTGCAAGGAGATGTCTCTCGGCAATTCATTTGATCTGAAGTATGGTTTACATACCTCTTTTTGCAAACTACCATTTGATTTTATAACTATGTGGCTGATTACGATGTCAGTCGGAAAGGCTCCAAACGGCATTCGGATTTTCCTAACCTGTGTTGGAACCTATGTTTCCGACTGACTCTGGAACATTTCCAACTGAACAATGGAAAGGTAACCATTTGAGTATTCCGAATCGGTTCCGATCGGCATTCAGAGCCAGAGTTGGTCAGATCCAAATCGTACAGTTCAAAGGGCTGCGTTTCCGACTGATGTATTACGAGGTCGGATTCGGACAACCTTTCCAAATCGGTCTGTCTGACAAGGAGTGGCTGTCGGAAACTGACTTTGGGGGCCCGAAACAGGACCCCCTTCACCCTGCGGCCTCCAGTTGGGGCCCGTGTGGGTACCCAAGGGACCCCCTTTCAAACCATGCACAGTGTGGCAAGCACCATAGGGTGCCCACCACAAGGTGCAAGGTTTTCCCCAACGACCCCTTTTTTCAATGGGAGCCTGTGTTGTCAGTTGTAACACGGACTCCGATTGAAGTCAATGGGAGTCTTTCCGAATGGTGTTAGGAACCATTGTAATCTGTCAGTTGGACTCGTAGAAAGCGAGTCGGTCTGAACTGATTCCGTCACGGAGTTGATCGGTTTGCTTTCCATCTGACATCATAATGATGTTATAAGAGCAACAACAAAAAATACCTAATTGAGACCTGTTCTCTCTCATGGAAAAAGAGAACAGTTCAAGACTTATTTCTGTGACACAACACTATCTCGGTGAAAGACATTCAAACACGCTGAACTGTTTCTGATTAAAGGCATGAAGACACTTGTCCACGTCACCCGAACTGCATTGGATTCACTTCTAAGTCTAAGAATTTTGTAAAATTGGAGGCATCGTGTTAAAAGCCACCATCAATGGCTTCCCTGCAGACAGTGTGAGTCTGGACATCCAGAAAACATAGGACATGTTTTTTCTAATGCTACTCCTAGAATAAAGTCCTCATCACCATACAAATATCTCATACACTCCTACAATACAGAAACGAGCTAAAGATAAACGTCTTCAGAGAATATTTTACTTCGCTGCACAATAATTTCCTCCCCAAATAGTCTTCTTCATTTTAATTAGCCTTCAGTGCATACACAGCCAATCAGCGCCCTATTGATCTCTACAAATATCAGTAAACAAATAAGTATATTGTACCAAAATTCAGGTGTAATGTCCATTAAACAGTTTTTCTACCTGAGCTCGGCAGTTTTCGTATTCACAATTAAAACTGAAATTAATATGGCAGCTTGATATTTCCCTTTATTGAATCACTTGTTCTGACAATTCTTGCCTGTGTTTTACATTTCCAGGCTAGAGTCTTTTTATTCTTCCGGAAGAATTCATGTTTTGCATGCTATGCTTTTGTCATCTTCCTCCTATAACACCTACGTCTATCCTAAACCTTGGGACGGGGTGCAGCCCAGAGCGTATTGGAGGACAGAATGCTCCGGTGGGGGCAAGACACATTAGCTGTAGCACGCAAAGGGAGCATTAATTGTCTGATTGGCTTGCAACTTTACATCCAGGATGTTACAGCTCTGTGGGTTTTCCCCATAACCACAATGACATCTCATTTTTCCTTTGGGAAGTTATCTGGTCTACCTCTTTAATTTAAACTTCGATTGCCAAAATGCGCTTAATTTGCGTTGATTTAGGTACCCGTCCATGTCCACAGGTCCTGATTCTGTTCATTAAGATCTGAGATTTGCACACACAGATGGCACTGCTAAGGATGGATGGGCAAAAAATGGTGCTCGCCTTTGACCTCCCATCAAAAAGACAACTGTTTACCCTCATGAATTACAAAACCTATATTAAGAATTGTAAATCCCAAGAAACAATTCATGGTTTGATTCCTAGAGCTAAATATGGACGTTGGTAGCAACAAAGCAAAAGAATTTACAAAATGTCATATTTGTAAACTATTTGCCACTATTATAGAAGGATTTGGTAAAAATAGTTCAAGAAATATAAACCACAAAATGAAATCATCAGTTAAAGGAGTCGAAATCTGCATGAGAATGACAAATAGTTTTTGAAGTATTGCTGATTAATAAACTTCTGCGAATTGGAACAAAAAGACAATGACCCTGTTAGTCTACGTATGAAGTTTAAAACATGCCATATAGTTTATAGAGGTTGTTGAACTAGCTGTCATATTCTATCAAGCAAAATTCAAAGACAGAATCAAATTTTTGTTCTTTAGTATGTGCATAATGTTCTACAAGGATTATATCACTTTCTACTTGATTATTTTCTCCTGATAAAGCATAGCTAACTTCCCCAAAGTTTGGACAGTTGCTACATGTTTCGGTGTCGTGGTTGAGGCAATGTTACCAAAATCATCTTAAGTGCTTAAAGCATGTTCATTTATTATTTTCTATTTTTAATACTGGAAAAATCATAAAACGGTAAATGCATAAATAAATATAGCATGTCCAGATGATGGTGAGTCAGTCTGGCTAAAGGCAGATATCTGACAGACCATATTCCATCAATATCCAAAACACAGAGAGATGAGCACTGGCTGTTGCAATTGTTATTCACAGCACACTTTATAGTCAATGGATGTTGTAAATGTCATCCATGATGTGTGGACCATTTTGTCTTCACTGGCTACTGCATTACTACAAAACCAGTATGAGTCTTAGGTGCATATTATCAAGTGCCATATCTCCACTTTTTTGGCCTTAAAAGCCAAAAAAGCAGAGATATTATTATCGCCCTATTAACAAGGCGGCGCTCACATGCTTTAGCGCATGTTAGCAGCCGTTTTCCCCACGCCTCGCCTTGCATCGCTAATGAGATGCAAAGTAGGCGTTCCTTTAGACAACAACATGAAAAAGGATCGCTAACTGTACTTCGCGGTATTAACAAGCCGGGCCAGGACACCCACAGCGATATTAAAAGCCGAGCTAACCGTGGTTATCGCCGAAAGCTAACGTCTGCTAAATTTCTGACTTAGCTATATGTATAAAGGGAGGTGGATCGTCAGGCTAAGTCCACCATGGCCTATCAACAAGGATTTCCCTATCGCTGCAGTGTTATCACTGGATTTCCAGCGATATACCCGCATTTCGCCACTATCACTGGATTAATTATCGCCTCGGAGATTAGCGTTGTTAATAACGCGCTAACCGGGCGATAACATCCAGCGATAACCGGCGATAAATGGAAACGCGCTGTGCGCGCTTTGCGATATTCATCGCCATCTGTTGATAATATGCCCTTTAATCACTGCATGAACGCGTTTTAAGTCGGCTACAGACAGTTTTAAATGTTTCCCAAAGATTATGTCAAAAACATAAAAATACATGCACAGCCAGGGGCGCTGGGTTGGCCCCATTCAGCCACTGGTTGGTTTGAATTAACACTTTCAGACATTTCTCTAGTAAATTGTCATACATATATTGCATTAGGTCAGAAAAGTGTTTCACTCTCATTTTAACTCTAAATAATGCTTCTCATTTTGATTGCTAGGCTGAGAAGCATTCATGCAGTGCAGTGGATGTGTCTTTTGACTCCAAAAGTGTGTTTTCACATTTCTGTTCAAGCTGAAATATTGGTGATTTTTCATCTAATTTGAGTTTGCACCTAAACATGACTTTGACTCTGAATGTGTTACCATAATGGTGTTTATTTTTTCTACAAGGGTGATTAAACTCCTAAAAGGCATTTTGCAACTAAAAGCGTATTTACATTTAAGTGTCATGTGTTCCCCAAAAGTATTCTTCAACCATGCCAATATTGTGCCCTGGGTGATTTTGCATCTCAGTGTGCTGTAAATCAAATATGAAGTCATACTGTTGCAAACCTTTTACACATAATATGATAACTTTCTACCAGATTGTCTCTCTGTATTGAAAGTCTGCATATTGGCACTCTGAATAATTAGATGTGCTTCTCTCATGATCTTTTTATGAATGTGAAACTTAAAATAAGGAGATTAGTCTCCAGGATGCACGTAACTACACCTGAGATATCATATTTGACCAGGCCTATCCAAACACACCCTCAAAGACCACAGATATCAAGCCCTGAGATAATCAGTGATTGTTGGAAATTGTTTTTTTGGTTGGCAGAGGTATGCACCATGTCAAAGCAGGAACCACTGTCCTAGTCAGGGTAAGTCAGATACACACCATAAATAAAGCTGCCCCCCCCCCTTAGCTTGACACAGAGCAATCAGGCTTAGTCAATGTGTAAAATATTTGTGCAATACTTCAAACAATAACACAGTGAAAACACCACAAAAGATACAACAGCTTGTCAGAAAAAGAGAGCTTACTTTATTGAACAAAAGAAGAGCAAAACAACAAACATCCAGCCAGTATAGCAGGAGTTATGAATTTTTGAAGAATATCGTGAAGCAGTGCTTCAAAACATAAAGCACCAACCGGGGCTGTCTGTTAGACGGGGGCAAATCCAACAGATCAGGCCGATTGAGATGGAGCATAGGTTGGCTACAGGGACCAGCCTTGTCCCACTAAAACAGTATCTTGGTTCGCGATTGCGTCGACATCGAGTACGAGATGCGTGGAGCAGAAGAGGTGATGCATCGTCGTCAATCCCTTCGGATGTAGGCGATGCGTCCGTTTTGATCCGCACAAGTCAGAGATGCATTATCGTCAAAGCCCAAGCTGTAGGCCATGCATCATTATTGTGTCACACAAGTCAAGGATGCTTTGAGAACTGAATGCAATGCGCTCAGCAGTCATCAATGAAATGTCTTTGGTCCTTCTGGCAGAGGCGATGCGTCAATGGAGATGCCCCGGCTCCAAGTGGCACAACGATGTTGATGCATGGATTTCTGCTGGAGAAGGACTTTCTACCCACTTCTAAGGGGCCAGGACTAAATTGATACCACTTGACAAGGCAGGACTCACAGATGGCAGAGCCAAGGTGCTGTAGCAGGGATGGTGAAAGTATTTGATGTCTCTTAGACTTCAGGACACAAGGAAAACATACAAGCCCTTGGAGTCACTTTGGGTTCAAGTGGTGTAGGCCCAATCCTCTCTCCCAGGCAAGGAGAGTAGCAGTGCAACACAAAAGAGCAGGAGCAGAGTAGCAGTGTGACAGAGTGGCAACCCTACAGCAGCAAAGCAGTCCTTCTACCTGGCAGAGTATCCACAGGTCCAGAAGGGTACTGAGTTGGTGGTGTCTGAGGTCCAGTACTTATAACCAGTTGTGCCTTTAAAGTAGTGGAAGACTTCAAAGAGAGGACTTTGAAGTGCACAGAGTCTCTATCCTGGCTCCAGACTCACTCACTATAGGTGGGTTTGCAGGACTTTATTTGGGGACAGGGCACAGCCCATTCAGTGTCAGCCCCTCCCTCCCATCCTGCCCAGGAGGGTCCATCAGGATGGGGAAGGACCATCAGTCACACCAAAGCTCCCTGTGTGTGTAGCTCTTTAGAGGGAACGAAGAAAGCCCAGCTGACACCCACCCCAGAATTACATTCAGAGACAGGCAGAAGCAGGAAATGGTTAAAGTAAGAAAACGTACACTTTCTAAAAGTGGCATTTTCAGAATTACAATTTAAAAACCTGACTGTATCATAAGTTAGGATTTCAAATTGTGATTCCAGAGATACCAAACTTGGGGGTCCCATTTCTTCCAATTGGAAATTACACTTACTAACTTATGGGAAAGATAGTCCTTGCAGCAGTGAAAACGAATTTAAGAGTGTTTCACTTCGGATGGCTTCCCAGCTGAGTTTTACCGATGGACAGGGGGTGGGGCTGAATCCCTTCAGGCTGCGTTTCAAGAAGCTGAGCATAAGGCTTCTCTGGGTCCCCTATCTAATAAAGCTATGATTGCTGTCCTACCCAAACCTGGGAAGGACCCCCTTCTTTGTGGCAGTTACCATCCCATATCACTATTAAATTGTGATATCAAAATTCTGGCTAGTGTCCTAGCTTCCAGTCTACGCAGAGTCTTACCCTCCTTGGTTCATCATACTCAAGTGGGATTTGTACCAGGACGCTCCTCTAGGAATCACCTCTGCACCCTGGCCCACACGCTATGGTCAGCCAAACACCTCCAAACTGCCGCACTAGCATTGTCACTTGATGCAGGGAAGGCGTTTGATCACATCGAATGGGAATATCTTTTTAAAGTATTGGAAAGATTTGGACTGGGGCACCAGTTCATAGCCAAAGTGCGACTGCTATACGATAACCCCACTGCACAGGTAAATTGTGGGGGCTTTGTGTCGGAGCCATTTCCGATCTGCAGGGGAACGTGTTAGGGGTGCCCTTTATCCCCACTTCACTTCCTCCTAGCTATGGAGCCCTTAGCAGCCACAATACGTCAAGTTACCAATGTTACGGACATACTCCTCCCGATGGGAGAATCTAAACTCTACTTGTACGCAGATGGCATTCTGCTTACCCTCACAGATCTACCCCGTTCCAACCATCCATGCTTCAAATTATAGATGATTTCTCCTCTTTTTTCCGGCTACAAAATTAATTGGAACAAAAGTGAAGCACTGCCAATTTCAGACGGGACCACAAAAGCGGCCATACATGGGTTCCCCTTTCACTGGCAACCTTTGCGCCTCAAATACCTAGGTGTACAGGTGAACAAAGGGATGGAAGGGATGATTGTAAATAACTCAAGTCCATTGGTCACTCAGATGCAACGCAACTTTGAAAAATGGAAGGCGTTGGGGCTCCCAATGTGGGGTAGAGTACAAGCCTTAATGAAGGTCATCCTCACACATTTCATATACATTCTAGGCATGCTCCCCCTTTAGATTCCTCTAACCACATTGCGCTCAATAGATTCTAAGATAAATCCTTTGTGTGGAACTCAGCGAGACCCCGCCTAGCTGCGCTGAAACTGAAAGCACACCGCTCCTGCGAAGGAATGAGCCTTCCCTCAGTGGAACGTTATGTCCTTGAACTACAGTTATCCCAAATGGCTTACATGCTATCAACGGCTTCTGACGTGCCGCAATGGGTGCAAATAGAAAGGCATCTCTTACCTACAGAGGCAGGTCTTTTCGCTTTATATGGGACAGGGACAAGCCATAATGATCTTACCAATCCGATTCTGTCAGTCATGCGCAGGTCCTAGCACCGAGCACATCGACTGCTGGGTTTGAGCCCTCGAGTTCATGAGAAAGCCCCTTTGTGGGGAAATGCAAGCATACACATTAACAGACAAACAATAACCTGGCCCCTGTGGAAGGCAGCAGGCATTCATACCCTGGATCAGCTCCTCCACAATGGTGATCTCGAGACATTCACGCAACTGCGAGAGAAATTTGGCCTATTATGCAACAATCCGGGAAATACATACAGCTTCGGCAATGCCTGAAGAAAAGCTTAGGACCGCAACCTTGGTTGTTACAGACCTCACCAGTAGTATCATGCCTGCATACCTGGGGAAAGCACAAGGGTATCACGTCCGGCCTATATGAAGTACTCACATCCCACCTTTTTTCACAACCCCTATTGAGAGATCTGCGCGCCAGATGACAACCCAGAATATCTAATGGAGATCCTAGACGATTTGAACAAGGGCACCCAAGAGGCAAGATTGAAATTTTGTCTTTTCAAAATTCTCCACAACTGGCACTGGTATCAACAAAACTACACAGGGCAGGGCTACTTTCTCATGCCAACTGCTGGAGATGTGCTGATGTTGGCTGCGACATAACTCACATTATATGCGAATGCCCGTCGATACAACCTTTCTGGGTCTATGTGGGCAAGACCTTATGCACTACGATGCCTTTACACCTCTCACTTACATCTTCCACCATCCTCTTACATGATTTATGTCAATCTCAAGAGCTCTCAAAACCACAACGTCACCTCCAACACACAGCATTACCAACAGCCAAGATATGTATATTGCGACAGTGGAGACCACCAAACCCGCCGTCGCAAAAGGCATGGTTAGTAACTGTGATACATATGGCCTCCTACGAACAAGGTATTTACAACCTTCAGGTTCAAATAGACCTATTTCTTCAGGTGTGGTCACCCTTCCTGCGAGTGGAGAGCGATAATAATAAGAATTTCACAGTAAATAACCCAAATCAAACAGCGAAAATGACGACAGCGATTGACGCTCTCTAAACCAAAATAAGAGTAGTGGTCCCTCGCTTTAGAGTTTGTCTCCTTCATTAGCGCCCATATATATTTACCTCCACCTCCTCTCTCTCTCCCACATGGTCATGTTAGGAATGCTCTGCACCACCCATCCTACATTCTTCACATCCAAGGCTACTTGGGCCTTCAGATATGTATCCCGATAATCTTTTTCATATCCCACTACACACCTTTTGTCTATCCAACATTACCCTCTCCCCATCATTCTCTCCTCAAACCCTTAACCCCCTGGATCCGTAACATTGTGGCAACGCAGATGCACTACTCTGCACTATTCTACACCTTGCACAGAAGCTGAGCAGTAAACCTGCAAAAGACGCTAATCGCATTTCCCTTTTTTCACGAGACTTAGTCCTCCCTCCCCATAGGGCATAGTAGCTACACTTAGGAGCATGGTGAGCATTCACCCAGAGACACAAGTTGCTACAACCGATTTATAAGCAGTACTAGAATTATACACAGATTTCAATTCATTGTACATTACTACTACGCATAGGACATTACAAGACCTCACATTTACATTTACATGTGGCCAATGTAGCTCCCCACACTCCAATGTTTTATTGCTGTTTAGTAGAAATATTTTACTATTAAAATATGTATTATCTTATCAAAGCTACTATTCTTAGATCTTCAGGCATTAGGCCAGCACTAAATTTGCTATTGTTGTTATAAGTTTTCTGATTTCCTTACACTTCTCCCCCTCCCGCCTCCCTTTTCCCTTCCTCCCTAGGCTTCATATCAATTCATATATTTATATGTCCTTTTTAACCATTAAGAGGCTCAAGTAGCACTTGTTTCTAGGACTGAAGCCATTGTTTTCATGATGAAATGTTATGTAACATTTTAATAAAAAGTTACAACACAAAACAAAAAGAGTGTCTCACTTCTAGGACATGTAAAACTTAAAAGCAGGTGCCCTTTTTTTAATACAATGCATTCTGCCCTTTGGCTGTCCAGGGCCTACCTTAGGGGTGACTTATATGTATTAAAAAGGAAGGTGTGGGTCCGGCAAGAGGGTTAACTTGCCAGATCAACACAGCAGTTTAAAGCTGCACAGGCAGGCCTGAGACATGTTTAAGGGGTTACTTAAGTAGGTGGCACAATTAGTGCTGCAGGCCCACTAGTAGCATTTATTTGACAGGCATTGGGCACAGGTAGAGCACTTTACTAAGGACTTTTAAGTGCATTTAATATACTGATTTTGGATAAGCCAATGATACAATGTTTTAAACAGAGATGACATGCACTTTAACACTGGTTAGCAATGGTGAAGATCAAACGAATAAGCAAGGGCCCCCTGTACAATAGTTGTATGATTCCTAGGGCAGGGTACTATAAAGTAAGGTATAAATCCCTAGGCAAATATACTTGAAATGTCTGTAGTCAATTGATATACATATGCCCATTTAGTGCATTTAAATTCTTAGAGATATTGGAGTGCAACTTATATAAATTCGACTAACACTTACTAAATTTAAAAACATTCATTTAATAACATATTAAAAAACATTTCATAATACAAAATAAAATACAGTTGTGAACATTTTAAAACATTACGCTTTTATCACTAGACATAATAATTACAATTACATGAGTACATATTCTTTAGTGGCTGACGAGTAGATTCTTTTTCGACGCGCGTTTCGACGCAAAACTGCGTCTTCATCAGGAGGGGCCACACGTTAACCTACAACATAATGTGATAATTACACTCCAATCATTGATGTTTTATGGATCGACTTATTCTGGACCTTCACCATCACCTCTGTGACTTAAATTATCTAATTGTTGTGATTCTACCATTATACTTTTCAAGTAGTGTTTTTACTCTTTTATCAGCAATAGAAGTTTTAGATTGATATTTATATTATATAGCATGTTTATTCATATCTCTTGGGGGTATTTTTCAAGGGAATATTACTAATTCTTTTTTTCTTGTAATGAATTCTTTCAATAATACTATATGCTTACGTTGTTTGTATCTTCAGTGCGTTTCCAATGGTCTAACAACGTTATTTCTTTTGCTTTACTGTCACTCTTGTATTGAGGCTGATTCCTCATGCTAAAAGGCAATGATATTTATTTAAGTCAAATATATATCTCCTTCATTTGTTTGGAGACATTAACACTTCCATTTATTACTTACAATAGTTTGTTCTCTAGATTTGGAAATTTCTTCTTTTTTATTTCATAATAACGGGTGTAATTCAAAGTATACTGAAACGGAGAGACAAAAAATATACATGATAATGTTTGGTTCTCTAATCTGATTTAATATATATTCTTTTGAAATTTTTTTTTTTTTTTTTTTGAATTTACCTAATATAACGTATTCCGTCTTTCAATGATATGAGAATAGCGATGAGGGCGACGGTCTTTTTTTAGGCAGTTGTCATCATACGGGTAAAACTGAAAATAAAATGCGATATACACTCAGATGATTGCTATTTTACTTTTCAGTTTTTTATGTTAATTTAAATAACGTCGTAATTTATGCAAGTCAATATCGGTCCTCGTGATAAATGTATCTTCACTTTCTTAAATATATACGACATTTGTCTCATTTAGTCTAGACTAATTTTAACATTGTTTTTAAGTAAGGACTTCTAAGTAGAATCTAATTAATACATTATATTGTTAAATAGCCTGCTTCTTTGGGACCTTATGGGTCATCTTAGTAGAACTAGTATTCGTAGATTCCTTTACCTTCAAATATTTTTATCGATGTGTGAACCGGCGGCGTCTCTGCGTCCTACTCGGTCTGTTGCGGTACGTTCTATATTTCTTTTCTCTCTGTGTTATTTAAACATATCTTCGCGCGTGGGTTCAGTATTCTCATTGGTTAACAGTTGTGTCTAGGGTCCTATTCTCTCTTGTAAACTTTGATTGGATATCAGCGATGTTGTGACTAGAAACTGCTCTCCAATTGGTTACCTGGGGTCGAGTTAGATTCTCTTTCACAGTGTTTCATTGGATATCAGAGGTGTTGCAGCGGAAAACTCGTTTCCAATTGGTTGCTTAAGGGCAAGTTTATACAGAGTTTCGCTACAATCTCTCTCATAGAGTTTCATTGGGTATCGAGGGTATTGCAACGGGGAATTCGTTTCCAATTGGTTACCTAAGGGTAGGTTTGTAAAGATTCGCTACAATCTCTATGTTTTCATTCTTTAGTTATCTAAAGAAAGCTGTGATAGGATTAGAGTTCGACCCTGTGTTTTCTTTTAGAATGGGCAAACTTTATTGACAAAATGCATTTGATAATGCAAAATAATACATATTAAAGGGTGGATAGTCTTTTCTACAGTTATATACAATCTCCTATTAGATGTTCTTATAGTAGTGTTTATCAAGGTCTTAGATCTAATATAGACATTATTCTTCTCTATATGTATTAATAATTCGGGAAGTTCTATTTCTTTGGAGGTATTTCTCTATACTATGTATCTATTCAAATCGCATTTTCCCAAGGTAACTCATTGTTGAGCCCATTGGTTGCTGTATTAAGAGAAAAAATCCAATAGACTTCTCTCAACTTTCGGATTCTGCTGTTTTCATTTTCTCCTGTACATTTGATTTTTTCTAATATTCTCCATTGCATTTGTTCTGGTTTATGCTCTAAATCAATGTAGTGTTTCACTAGAGGGGCAGTGAGTTTAGCTGTTCTGATTGCTGATCGGTGTTCAGTTAGTCTTGTGTGGATTGCTCTGGAAGTCTCTCCTACGTACCCTAATCTACAGGGACATATAATTAGGTAGACTACATTTTGTGTCTTGCAGTTCTACATTTCTGATGCACGAATCATATAATCATTAAAAATCAGAACTTCTCCTTCTAAGACAGAGTCACAGGATTTGCAGGATAGACATTTAAAGGTTCCTTTTAGAGGTTGATTTCTATCAATTGTTTTCTGTGTCAAGGTATTAACTTTAGAAAACCGTGAGTGTACTACCATATCTTTAATGTTCTTATTGCGTTTATAAGCAAATAGAGGTTTCGGTATGGTGTACTCTTGTGTTGGATCTCTATTTAAAATATGCCAATTGGAATTTATTATTTGTTTGACTTTAGCATTGAGTGTCGAATGTTTGGTGACACATACAAGCTGTGTGGCTCTTTTTTTAAAAGTTCCTTTTAGGAGATGATCTCTGTCATAGTATCTGGCTCTTTTGTATGATTCCCTCACCAATCGGTGTGGGTATCCTCTAGATATGAATTTTTGTTTCATTGAGGTGGCTTGATTATCAAAGTCTATTAGCCTTGTACAATTACGTCTAACTCTTAAAAACTGGGAGAATGGTATACTTTGCTTTTGTGTTCTAGGGTGGTAGCTGTCGAAGTGGAGAAGTGTGTTTCTAGCGGTAGGTTTTACAAATAGGTCTACTTCTAATGCACCACAGTTATGTTTTATGAGAATGTCCAGAAATTCTACTTCTTGTGTACTTGAATGCGCTGTAAATTTGAGATTAGGGTCAGTAAGGTTTAGCCATGTTAAGAATTCATCAAGTTCGTGATTATCATTAGTCCAGATAAAAAAGATGTCGTCTATGTATCTAGACCAATGAGTAATCGACTCAAAGAAGGGGGCAATTTCATTAAAAATATTTTTGGTTTCAAAAAGAGCCATGTATATGTTTGCTACAGAAGGCGCTACCGAGGCTCCCATACTTACGCCTTTAGTTTGTCTATAAAGGCTATTTCCAAATTCAAAATTGTTTTCATTTAGAACAATTTCCAAACAGTCAAGTATAAATTTTGTAGGGCCTGGGACTTCGTATTGATTTATGAACCATGTTACGGCTTCTAAAGCTTCCTTTTGTGGAATGTTAGAATATAATGATTCTATATCAAGGGTTACTAATGTGTTCCTACCTGGATTGAATTCAAGACCTTCCACTTTGTTAATTATGTCTCTAGTATCTTTAATATAGGACTGTATCTTAGGGATATAAGGTCTGATTTTACAGTCAACATATTTCGACAGGGGTTCAGTTACCGAGCCGATTGTTGAGACTATAGGACGGTAGGGAGGATCTAATTCGTTCTTATGTACCTTTGGGATTCCATATATGCATGGCATTTTTTCAAGGGAACTATTAAGGTATTCACGTTCCTTATTGCTAATTTCTCCTTTATCGTAAGCACTGTCTGTCAAATTTTTAATTTTATAACTGATTTTTTTAGTAGGATTAGATTTGATTTTAGAGTAAAATCTCTGATCGTCAAGCATGGTGGTCATTTTTTGTTCGTATATGGCAGTATCAATAACTGCAATGCCTCCACCTTTATCGCAGTTTTTTATGGTCAATGTAGAGTTCTCTCTCAACGCTTTCAGAGTTAGAAATTCTTCTCTATTTAGATTGTATATTGGTTTGGGGACAAATTTGCATACTTGGTTCAGACGTTTTAACACAGTGTGTTCAAAAACGCCCACTTCTGGACCGATTTGGTCAAGTGAAGGTGTGAAATTCGATTTCACGTGTAGTTCGTTGTGTTCCGGTGTTTCCATGCAATTATTGTTGTCTCCAAAAAACTTTTTTAGTCTGATCTTACGAAAAAATGAGATAATATCTCTGTGAAGTTCAAATTTGTTGGTCACAGTGTGGGGGACATAGGATAAACCTTTAGATAGTAGAGAAAGGCTACTTGTGTTAAGGGGTTCTGTGGAAAGATTGAAGATTGGTATTTCCTCCCTTATCTCCAATACTGTCTCTTGCGTGTCTCTAGGACATGGGATGTTTCTGGTTGGTATTGGTGATTCTGATATTCTTCCCTCGATGGTAGTTGGAAACTTACTCTTTGTCTCCCTCGTCGTCCCCCGCGTTGGGCTAAAAAAGGACGGCGTGTTTGTTGATTTGGTTGATATGGTCTTTGTAAATTCTGGGGTTCATAGTAATTAGAATTATCTTCTCCTTCTGAGTCTGTGGTATCTGAGAAAGTTGTAACTTTTTGTTGTCTAGGGATGTTATCATTAACATATTGGTTTTGTTTATAGAAATTCTCTCCTAGATAAGGGTACGTTTTTTCTAAAGAGTGATAGCGTTTATCTTTACTCAACTTCTCTGTTTTCCGTTTCGTTAAATAATCAGAGAAGGATGAAAGTTCTCTCTCCAAATTCTCTAATTTCTTTTTTGCTTCTTCAAATTCATTGGATTTCTTAATTTTGTCTTCCAATTCTGTAATTTCTAATTTCAGCTTGTTTACTAATTCTTTTGCAGTTTCTATAATTAAAATCATGAAATCTCTGGAGCACCTGTTGGCAATCATGCTCCATTTTTCTAGGAATTGTCTATACTCAACAAAGAGACCCGGAATGTTACGAATACGTAATCCCTGTGGTATTATTCCAACTTTAAGATATTCGAGCATGAAAGCTCCATGGGCTTCCATTCGCTTCACTTTCTTCTTAAGGTCTATTAATTGATTGATATCTTCGTTATTACGAATATTTGTGTTGGAAATATTACTAAAAGAATTGCTAGTTCCTACTAGGGTGGCGAAGTCCTCGTCAGAAAAGCCAAATGTTTTCAATTGTTCCATAATGGAAGGGAGATAGTTGTTTTTGATTTAGTAAACTACAAAAGGTCGCTCTGTATCAAGTATAGACAAAACCTGATGTGCTCCAGTTACAATCTAATATAATACAGTATAATTGTAGGATTGACAATCAATAGAATTTCAAACAAGCAACATTAATAGCAGTCACAAATTCTAGTTCAGAAATTATGATAGTCATACAGTTTTCTTAATTCACATGAGATATATGTCACTAGGCTTTGGTGTCACATTTAGCACAGAAATCAAATATGATATTTGGAGAGTTAATAAGGAAGAAATGAAGCCCCATACAGACAGGCTGTGGGTAATGTTCAAACGAATAAGCAAGGGCCCCCTGTACAATAGTTGTATGATTCCTAGGGCAGGGTACTATAAAGTAAGGTATAAATCCCTAGGCAAATATACTTGAAATGTCTGTAGTCAATTGATATACATATGCCCATTTAGTGCATTTAAATTCTTAGAGATATTGGAGTGCAACTTATATAAATTCGACTAACACTTACTAAATTTAAAAACATTCATTTAATAACATATTAAAAAACATTTCATAATACAAAATAAAATACAGTTGTGAAAATTTTAACACATTACGCTTTTATCACTAGACATAATAATTACAATTACATGAGTACATATTCTTTAGTGGCTGACGAGTAGATTCTTTTTCGACGCGCGTTTCGACGCAAAACTGTGTCTTCATCAGGAGGGGCCACACGTTAACCTACAACATAATGTGATAATTACACTCCAATCATTGATGTTTTATGGATCGACTTATTCTGGACCTTCACCATCACCTCTGTGACTTAAATTATCTAATTGTTGTGATTCTACCATTATACTTTTCTAGTAATGTATTTACTCTTTTATCAGCAATAGAAGTTTTAGATTGATATTTATATTATATAGCATGTTTATTCATATCTCTTGGGGGTATTTTTCAAGGGAATATTACTAATTCTTTTTTTCTTGTAATGAATTCTTTCAATAATACTATATGCTTACGTTGTTTGTATCTTCAGTGTGTTTCCAATGGTCTAACAACGTTATTTCTTTTGCTTTACTGTCACTCTTGTATTGAGGCTGATTCCTCATGCTAGCAATGGTGAAGAGCCAGGAGCCCTAAAGTCGGCAAAAACAAAGTCAGCAAAAACAGGATGTCTGAAGGCAAAAAAGTCTGGGGAAACCATGCCAGGGATACCAGGTTTATCAGTGATAAATAGGAAACTGCCGCTAAAGCAGCGATAATGGGCTTGATAATATGATAATATGCCGCAGAGAATGCCAATAGAAACCCATGTTCCCACCAACATGGGCTTCTATTGGAATTCTCAAGGGCATATTATCAAGTAAATTATCGCCGCTTTAGCGGCAGTTTCCTGTCGCTAAAACGGCGATAATTTTAATGGGTCCTTGATAATATGCCCCTTAGTCCCTAAATCAACTCCATTGAACCTAACTTTCTATCTTCTCACCATAACGACACTCAATACACAATGGCATTCTGTGAGACCCCTTCAGGCATTGTGTGATTGGTTCTCCATATTTTCTAGGCTCCAACAGAGGTGTACATTTTGTTCCTTCAGCTATAGTAAAATTGGTAATAGCGTAAAAGTAGTATTTTTATTTTTCATGTAGATGTTATCCTTCATTTGGAGCTAATGCACGTATGTGTGTGTGTGCGTGTGTGTGTGAGAGAGAGAATGTAAGTGGGGGAATGTGATTTTTTACAGATTGAACTTA
The DNA here is from genome assembly GCF_964204655.1 of Triturus cristatus. Lineage (NCBI taxonomy): Eukaryota > Metazoa > Chordata > Amphibia > Caudata > Salamandridae > Triturus > Triturus cristatus. Next base: position 685,584,231 of record NC_140588.1, read on the forward strand.
GCCAAAAAGCAGTGAAGCACTGTAGAGTCTTAAAGTGTGCAAGGAACAAGGACAACCATTTCAGCCCACGGAGACCCGGGCATGTATGTCTTAAAAACAAGAACTGTCCCGTGGGACAGATTTGCCGTGGGAACCTTGTATGTTTTTGGAGAGAATCCTGAATTATTTAAAAGTATTTTCCAAACCCAAAGTCAATTACAAAATTCAACAACGCACAGTTTAAATTTAGTTTCCATCTGAAATACATTCACAACAGTCATATTTAATCTGCATGTAAGAAAGGACATGAAACAATAAAACTTCCTGACCCCTGTACTTGAGCCAAACTAGTTGCATCAATTGACCAATCATTTGATTACTCATCACCTATATAGTGTGATGACTTGCTTTGCACGAAAATCCCCCGGGCTTTCGACCTATCTAAAGATAAACAGAAACACAAGGGGAATGCTCACCCAACTCTTTTGCAAATCAGCGTCTGCTTAAACGCCTGGTTGCTAAGAGTGCATTGTGACCCAGTGCACTAAAAGTGTGAATTCCAGGAGAATAAGTGCAGGGGGTAAGCCGGTGGACCCTCATCACGTTGCTGTGCATCCTGTCACACCTGTATCGCAAACGAATGTCAACAACTTAAGTGAAACATCATGATTATGAGTTGGGGTGTAACAGCCTACATACATAGCAGCAGTGAAACTTAACTGTATACCAGTAATGAGGTAAAAGAAAATGCCACCAGGTCAGGTTTACTGTGCCCAACAAGCCATAAACAATGTGCAAGCCCATGATCCAGAATAAGAACTAGTAACTAAGTGGATTAAACACAAATCCTTTTGTGGCCCGCTAATGCCGTGCCAGGGAGTACATGTAATAACGAATGCTGATCCTGAAGGCGGCAATATTCTAAGCACCTACTCTGAACTATTCGGGAACCAATCTAGAGTATAAAACAAAAGCAACATCAATTTATTGTTTTCTGCCCTTTGGTGTAGCGGTCTAGTCTGCGACGCACACTGCGTGTGACGTCAGCGGACATCCGGCAGCAGCCATATTTTCGGATCGGCATTAGCGCGCCGATTTCAAGATAGTACGGAGCTCCGCTCCGGCGCTCCTGTTAGAGTGTATAAATAAACGACGTTTACACATATGCAACGTCTGTGTGTCAATTGCTGTCAGGCTCATGAGGTGATGAACCTGCATCGTACAATGGTGACGAGGTGGTGAAGGAGTGCCCCACATGGAGAGCAGAGAGTCCGGCAAGACACCCACGAGAATACACACAAGGGAGCACGGCAGTGCAGCGGAGAGCGCAAGGTGCAGGGAGCAAGGAGTTAAACTAACAGGTCACCCAGCTCCGAGCCTGGTAAGGAGGTGCACGAATAAATCCCGCGCCGTCTGAATCGGGGAGAGGGCGCCTAACCAAAGACCCCGACAGGGGCGGTGCCCTACAAACTGGTGGAAGCCAGTGAAGACCACACGGGGAGTGGGGAGTCCAGCCAGGACGACGAATCAAGGGGCAGGCGCGCCCAAGTGGCTAGTACACCTGGCAATTCCACCACAGGTAGACGACGTCCCAGAGACGGTGAGAAGATGAGCTCACAGACGTTCTCGCTGATGAACCCCGTGCCCTTCCTAACAAAAGTCGGGGAACCAGAGATGCCATGGGAGGATTGGAAAAGGTATTTCCTAAATTACCTATCGGCATTAGAAGAGGAGGGCGAGACAGAAATCTCGAGCTCGCGGAAGAAGAAGATTCTCCTCCATCATTTGGGCCCGGCGGGACAAAGGGTGTATGAAGACCTGGTGAAAGAAGTGAGAACAGCGGCAGACGACAATGTGTTCCAACACGCAATAGAGGATCTAGACGCCCACTATCGCCCAGCTGTATGCACAGCGATTGATCGGTACAACTTCTACCATAGGGCACAAAACAAAGGGGAAACGGTCGATGAATATGTGGCGGCCCTACAGAAACTGGCCCTAACGTGCAAATTCGGGACCTTACAAGAGGAACTGATCAGGGACCAGATCATCATGCACACGATAAACACCTCCATCCAAGAGAAGCTGTGGGCGAACGGCGACGCACCGTTGAAGACATTCGTATCCTTGGTAAAGAAAGCGGAATTGACCAGGAGGTGCGCGGACGCGGCCAAACGTGAACGCCATCCAGAACAGGCGGTATGCAAGGTAGAGGATCGGAAAGCTACGGACAGCAAACAATCGGCAGGACAACAAGGCACTCGGAACTACAAAAGGGTCAACGCCAGGACTACAAGACCCCAAGGACAGCGGCAGTGGAGCACGAATGCCTGCTACAGGTGCGGCAGTGGCACTCACACCGCCAACGACAAGGGCTGTCCGGCGTTCGGAGCTAAGTGCGCATACTGTGGTCTGTTGGGACACTATGAAAAAGTGTGCCGTAGGAAATCCCCGAGGCAAGAAGTGAAGTATGTGGCACAAGAAACATGCAAGGGGGAAGAAGATGAGAACCAAGAGGAGGAAGACGAGATCCTGATAGTGGAAGAACAAATACTGGAGAAGAAAACGAAATGCGACATGAGTATTGGCGGAGTAAGAGTCACCATGGTAGCAGACTCGGGATCGCCCTACACGATTATAAGAAGGAAGATATGGGAGGAAGATTTCGCAACGCGAACAAAGCATCATCTGAGGCCCACGGACATTCATCCAGTAACGTTCACCGGGGAACCCATACCCATGGTAGGGTATTGCCTTTTAACCTTTGAATTCAAGGCCAGAACGTGCGAGGGAAAATTGTATGTGGCAGAGAAAGGACCATCGGTATTGGGCTGGAAGGACCAGGGTGAGTTGGTGATAAAACTGAACCCAGGAGGACGCACGCAAGTTCTTATGACCGAGGAAGGACCAGAATATGAGGCGCAGCGGTGGATGGAAGAATTCCCGGATGTCTTCAAGGACTCCATTGGTCGCCTGGCGAAGTTCACACATAAGATACATCTAAGAGAGGGGGCCCGTCCAGTGTCCCACAGAGCACGCAACATCCCATTCCGGACCAGGGCAGCCATACAGGAAGAGTTGCAGAGACTGGAGGACAATGGGGTAATAGAAGCGATTGACAATGCGGAGTGGTTGGCACCCTTAGTAGTAGCGCAGAAGCCCAACGGGAAGGTGAGGTTGTGTGTAGACCTAAGGGAGCTTAACAAGAACATAGTGGTGGACAAGTTCCCACTTCCCAGGATCAACAAAATGTTGGCCAAGACCCAAGGGGCACAATGGTTCTCCACCATAGACTTGACGTCGGCCTACCACCAGATTGCCCTACACCGGTCATGCAACGACCTGACATCATTCATCACTCGGTTTGGATGTTACAAGTTCCTGAGGATGCCATTCGGACTCGCCTCAGTGGCAGCAGTCTTCCAAAAAACGTATGTACCGGCTGTTCCATAAGAAAGCAGGCATCCAATATTTCCAAGACGACATCTTGGTAATGGGAACATCCAAAGCGGATCACAACAGAAAGTTAGAAGAAGTACTAACCGTGTTAAGGCAGAACGGGCTCACCGCCCAATGGGACAAATGCAAGTTTGGCATGAACAAAGTCACGTATTTACGGCACGAGATAAGTCAACACGGCATCAAACCCAAAGCGTCCAACGTAGCAGCCATTAAAGACGCTCCCACACCCACGAACAAGGAGGACGTCCGAACGTTCCTGGGCATTGCCGAGTTTTACAGTAAATTTGTACCACACTTTGCCTCCAAGACCCACCACATGAGATCACTTCTCAAAGACAAAGCCATGTTCCGATGGATGGAAGAACAACAACAGGAATTCGAAGAGATGAAGAGACACATCAGTGAGGCGGTGCCCATTCAGGGATTTGACCCAACGGCGCTAACCGTATTAACCACAGATGCCAGTGACCGAGGACTAGGTGCGGTGCTCACACAAAGGACCACCGATGGAGTGACCACCACGATAAGTTTTGCGTCCCTAGTGTTAGCTCCCAACGAGAGTAAGTTCAGCGTCATTGAGAAAGAAATGCTCGCAGCGGTGCTGGGCAATGGAGAGATTTTGGCAATTCCCGTGGGGAGGAAGGTTCCTATTGCGCACGGACCACAAACCGCTGGTGAAGGTCCTCACATCCAGCGGGCATGAACATGCCACTCCAAGAATCGCCAAGATGACGCTGAGACTTCTAGGCTATGTATACGACCTGGAGTATCTGCCAGGATACAAGAACAAAGTGGCTGACTTCCTGAGCAGAGCAGCATCCAAGGAAGTCACAGACACCCAGGATGAAGGTGGGAGGACTACGCCGTGGCGTTTACTGGAGACCACGAAAGAGCCATAAGTGGACAGGAATGGGAGACGGAATATGGAAAGGATGAGAAAATGAGAGCAGTCAAAGCATACGTAACCAAGGGATGGCCGGACAAGAGATTACTAGAGGAAGAATTGAAACAGTATTGGGAGGTCCGGGAAGAATTGTCTGTAGGGGACAAACCTTGGTTCTTGCTATGAGGCAGCAAAGTAGTCCCCCCACACACGCTGAGGCAACGCATTGTTTCCATCGCACATGAAGGCCACTTGGGGATAGTGAAAACGAAAGGGAGAGCGAAGGAAGACTACTGGTGGCCGGGGATGGACATCGCAGTGGAACACCATGTGAGGGCGTGCGAGCAATGTAGCATTGCGGATAAGACCCAAAGAGTGTTACGTCCACCCCTGGGGAGATATGAATGTCCAGAGAATCCGTGGGAAGAGATTTTAATTGACATCCTGGGGCCGATACAAGACACTAATGGCGTCCAGAAGTACCTCACTGTTGTCATTGACCGTTACTCCAAATGGCCAGAGGTCCATGTGGCTGACAACGCAGAGACCGAAACTATACTAGAATTCCTAACAGACATCTTTATAAGAGAAGGAATTCCCAAAGGGATTCTAAGTGACAATGGCCCACAATTCACATCAAACAAGTGGGAAACCTTAATGTACAGGAATGGCATCACAGTCCGACACACGCCGATTTATCACCCTGCGGGAAATGGAGCAGCGGAAAGATTCAACCGGGTGATTATGGGGACGGTGCAGGCAGCGATTAGCCAAGGAGTCAACTGGGAAAAGGAGTTAAAGCGGCTGATGTGGGCTTACAGGATAACGCCCACCTCCACGGGTTACAGTCCATTCCGCGTACTGAGAGGGAGAGAGCCTTTCACAAAGGATAACGTGGCCTGGAAACGCCTCACAGTGCAAAGTCACTGGTCCCCAGCGGTTGTACGCAGAAACCTGGAGAGAGCACAGGCAGTGTACACGGAATATTATGACAAGAGACACAACACCAAGGACGTCGCACTTGAGGAGGGTGAGTGGGTGAGAGTCAAATTACCCATCCAAGGGAAGAAAGGAGACAGCAAGTTCACGTCCCCATTCCAAGTGGTAGAGCCATACTCCAGGTCAGCCCTCCTCAGCGACGGGAAGATATGGTCCCAAGACCACATGGCGAGATGCAATCTTGCCAATGGGAGGTGGCCTAGTGTAGAATTGGGCGATACTGGGACTGCTAGTGCCACGCGGGAGTCGGAAGCAGAAAGAGAAAGATCCTGGGAAGCAGAAGGCAGTCCCCGGTCGGGAACCGGGCGCAAAGGAAGAGAGGAAAGCACAGAACAGGTACCCGACACCCAGGAGGCGCCTGAGGCGGCAGAATGTAGAAATGCAGGACTAGGAGGAGAAGGCGAAACATCCTGCCTGGACGGGGTCGACACCACCCCGATCACAGGCAAGAGTAGTAGGAGGACAAGATATGGGAGAAGAGTAATGTTGCCCAGGAGGTTCGAAGAGTTCAGTATGGACAACAAGTAAGACTGTTCAAGCACAGGGGGGTTATTGTATTTTGAGTGATTGTGAAGGGGGAGATGTGGTGTAGCGGTCTAGTCTGCGACGCACACTGCGTGTGATGTCAGCGGACATCCGGCAGCGGCCATATTTTCGGATCGGCATTAGCGCGCCGATTTCAAGATAGTACGGAGCTCCGCTCCGGCGCTCCTGTTAGAGTGTATAAATAAACAACGTTTACACATATGCAACGTCTTTGTGTCAATTGCTGTCAGGCTCATGAGGTGATGAACCTGCATCGTAAATGCCCTTTCTTTTGTGCAGGTTTGGTAGCCAGATGGCAATGTCCTGATGGAAACCTACCATTCATACGGGATCGAAACGTGGACAAACCCTCCCTTCTGGTTGCTATTGGAAATTACCTCCAAGGGATGGGACAATGGTTCATGCAACCTTGCCATGATTCTTTTCAATTAGACAACCATTGGGACCTAAACAGTGTCTTTGTTGATGTATGCTGTAAAGATATTCAGTATTGAAGCACGACGAAGTCTGTGCTATGATCACTCACGTTAGTGTTACTTAAATATGCCTGCAGTCAATGTATTTTCAGATGGTACCTAAATGTGTCCTGTACTTTCTTGGTTTTTGTAAGTAACTTCCAGTTTGGAAAATAGATTTAAATAGATCAGTGTTCTCTCAAAGAAACATACAAGGTTCCATAGACAATGTAATACTATAGAGGCTGAAATGCGCAGGCAATGTGTGATTGAAAGGGTATCGAGTTTCCTAGAGCAAAAGAGGAATGCTTTAGCAACATGAACTGCTAACTCCATATTACCCAACCATAATTAATATTGTTGTGTCCAGCCGCTTTGCTCAGAACTCTCGAATTATTTGGCACGTAAGCACTAGCTTTCCATGACTGTATGATGGTGTATTTTGTTGTGCATGGTGGTGTGTCAAATGTGGATGATGGCTGCCATGTCACGAGGTTGACACTTGGATATCTTATATGCGGGATTCCTCACACAGTGCAAACAGGTTCCTTTATATGTTGAGGGGAGTCGCCTCATCTAAGATGGCTGTGGTTCAATGACATTGATACACAAACTTTTTACATGATGGACCACGCATCATTATCTCATGACAATGTTGCTTTTATGTGTTTTCATGCAAGTGCTTTTGGCTTTGCCAAAAGGGGCATAGAGAATAGAGATCAGTTTTTGAAAGGTCTGTCACTCAACAGAATTGTTGCAGTTATGGTTTGGCTTTTGGTTCCAGTTGTGGTTAAGCATCCCTTTAATGTCAGTGTCAGTCACTCTCCAAAAGCACCCACAAGTCAGTCCTTAGCAATCTCCCGAATTACACTTTTAAAAATGATTTTTTCTTGTCAATAGAGCGAACAAGAAAACATTTTACAACAGTACATTTACTGGAAAAAAATATTGTGATTTTTGGCAGGAAAAAGATAAAACGGGGCTACTGGCATCTTAACATCCATAGTCTAATCATTTCAACTAAATATAAATACTTGGGGTGGTGGCTAGACAATAAAGGATGTCACTTATTACATTTAAATTCCTTAAAACTGAAACTGGCCTCATTATAATCTGCCTTCTCAACGATTTCAAAAGCACAAAACAGCATACCTATGAGCCGTTGCTGAAAATAGTCACTGCTAAACTTACTCCTGCCTTGGCACATGGGACAGAAGCTTTCTCAGGGAAGCTGGGTGCTTTCTTGAACATCGCGGAGCTCAGCATTGTTTAAACTGCTGTATAACACCTCTCCAGCTCAAATTAGTGCGGAGTTCTCATTGAGTGCACAACTTCTTGTACAGAGAGCACGCATTTTAAATTACATGCACTCAGCACGTCCAGCAAAACAAGCATCTCTAAATAATCTCACCTGGCTTGAAGCCTCATCCACCAATAGCCCGTGTCCATCAAACCCTTGGGCCAGTACCCTTTCTGATGTGCTTGAACTAAGGGTTGGCACAGACTTTTGGAACTTAGATCTAGCACACCCACAGTTCAAAGTAGTCTTGAATACAAATTTTAAAATAGCATCCTTTGCATCAGACTATTGGGCTTTCGGTAAAAGAGAACATGTCCCTTTAGTTCTCACCAGCAATGACCGGAGAGGTCTTCAAAAATACATCACGGAGACATTCTCATCTTAGCACAAAGTTAAATGTTGCCAACTCCAGAAGGGCTGCTTCACATCCCTACATCTACTATCCCCATGGATATGGCAGACACATACCAACATATGCAGTCTATGTGGCCTGCTCCTGGAATCTTTAGCACATCTGCTCTGCATCTGTCCTGCTCTCCTCAAGGAACGCAGAAGACTGCTGATCAAATAGAAGGGATACGAACAATTCTAGAAGTTATTAACTACCTTTTGAACAACGCTCAGCCCCAAGCGATTTCTAGGTTTATAACATTTGTGGATAATGTAGATAAGCTACTAAGGTATAAAAACATGGCCTCAAAGGGATGTATGTCGTTACAACGCACACTTTTACAACGCATGCACTTACAACGCATTTTTTACAACGCAAACTCCATTACAACGCACTACACTTACAACGCATGACACTACAACGCATTTTTAAAAACTACCTTTACAACGCATACCATTACAACGCATAATAGTAAATTGCATTTAAGGTAAGTATTAGATAGTATAGGGGTAAAAATTACTATTCTAACTCCAGGGGGTGCAACAGTAGGGTAAGTGTTGGATAGTATAGGGGTAAAAATTACTATTCTAACTCCAGGGGGTGCAACAGTAGGGTAAGTGTTGGATAGTATAGGGGTAACAATTGCTAATCTAACTCCAGGGGGTGCAACAGTAGAGTAAGTGTTGGATAGTATAGGGTAAAAATTGCTATTCTAACTCCGGGGGTGCAACAGTAGGGTAAGTGTTGGATAGTATAGGGGTAAATATTACTATTCTAACTCCAGGGGGTGCAACAGTAGGGTAAGTGTTGGATAGTATAGGGGTAAAAATTACTATTCTAACTCCAGGGGGTGCAACAGTAGGGTAAGTGTTGGATAGTATAGGGGTAAAAATTACTATTCTAACTCCAGGGGGTGCAACAGTAGGGTAAGTGTTGGATAGTATAGGGGTAAAAATTACTATTCTAACTCCAGGGGGTGCAACAGTAGGGTAAGTGTTGGATAGTATAGGGGTAAAAATTACTATTCTAACTCCAGGGGGTGCAACAGTAGGGTAAGTGTTGGATAGTATAGGGGTAAAAATTACTATTCTAACTCCAGGGAGTGCAACAGTAGGGTAAGTGTTGGATAGTATAGGGGTAAAAATTACTATTCTAACTCCAGGGGGTGCAACAGTAGGGTAAGTGTTGGATAGTATAGGGGTAAAAATTACTATTCTAACTCCAGGGGGTGCAACAGTAGGGTAAGTGTTGGATAGTATAGGGGTAAAAATTACTATTCTAACTCCAGGGGGTGCAACAGTAGGGTAAGTGTTGGATAGTGTAGTGTAATATTATGCGTTGTAATGGTAGGCGTTGTAATGGAATGCGTTGTAAAGGTAGTTTTTAAAAATGCGTTGCAGTGTCATGCGTTGTAAGTGTAGTGCGTTGTAATGGATTTTGCGTTGTAAAAAATGCGTTGTAAGTGTAGTGCGTTGTAAAAGTTGCGTTGTAAAGGTTGTTCCCCCCTCAAAGGCATCAGCACCACAGGGTCAGCCTCAATGATGAAGTCAAGAATTACCTAGCCATGAAGTGAGCCATTGACTGCTAGCTCCACTTGGACCACAGATTCTCCTCACTTGCAAAAGACATGATAAAAACTTAGAGTTAACAGAACTAAACAGCCCACTTTAAATGTTGCTATCGCTAAAAACTTCTACTTTTAGCTAACAAACAAAGGGCCTTAAATGTATACTGCTTCATCATGTAACTGCATCGACCATTATGTTATGTTGTTAATATCCTAGCTTTCTAAGGTGCTGAAATTATTTGTTAATGTGTAAAATTTTAAAGTCACATTTGTAATATTATATGCTGTTAGAAATGGGGGCTTCTAGTTGGCAATGGTTTGCACCTTTGTCCAAGTAGGAACCCTTACTTCTAGTCAGGATAAGGGGGATACACTACAGAAATAACCCCTGCTCACACCTTGGTAGATTGGCTCGAGCAGTCAGGCTTATCTCAGAGGCAGTGTGTAAAGCATTTGCACATAACCAACGGTTATATAGTGAAAACACTACAATAGGACACCACACCAGTTTAGAAAAATATCCCATACTTTATATATTCAAAACAAGACCAAAAGGATAAAAAGCCAACAAACAGAACTTAAAAATATGCACTTTGCAAGAATAACCTTAAAATGCAGTTCCTTGAAGTCGGTAGCTCCATCCGGTGCTACCACTGTGATGAAAACAACAGAATCCAACAGCTTCGTCCGACTGCATTGGTCATGGTGTCGGCAGACTCATAAACAGTATGTTTTTGTTGTGGCCGATCATGTTGGTGCGGCCCGGTCGTGGCAATCATCGCGGTTGCAAGGTGAAGCGTAGCAGCATTTGATTTACAGACCCAACACCCACAGTGCACTTTACTAGGGACTTACTCGTAAATCAAATATGCCAATCATGGAAACACCAATCCATAGCACAATTTATAATAGGAGCACTTGCAATTTATCACTGAACAGCAGTGTGAAAGTGTGCAGACTGGGAATTCAGAAAGCAAAAAGACAGGATAAACACACCAAAGGATTCCAGGTCTAATACATATCCCCTCCAGCTGAAAGTAGGGAGAACTACCCGACTACCTAGGAGTTCTCTTCACTAATGCAAATGAACCTGGACTGACCATCAGCTTTGGCGTGTTCTGAATCTGGCCAGTGTTCCACCATAAAGTCCATTCCCTGTAGGGAGATGTACCACCTGAACAGTTTTGGGCTCTCACCCCTCATTTGTATCAACCATCTGAGTGGCCTGTGGTCTGTCTGAACTTGGAAGTGAGTCCTTTTAAGTTTCAAAAAGTAATTTTATTGAAAGTATGTCATACTGGATATTGCAAGAAAAAAATACAAAAGCATCACACGTCAAAGCAAGAGATAAGCACAATAAGATGCACTATACAAATGGCAAGTAAGCAATACATCATGAGTAAGGGATTGGTTTAAAAGTAAAGGAAAACAAAATGGAAGAAAATAATTAAGAACAAGCTGAAGTCTTGTTAGATTATAAAATGGAAGTAAAGGCACAAACTATGAGTTGCAAATACCAGAATAACATAAAACAAGCAATCAAGGCGGTATAGCAACTTCTTGAAAGTACAATTCTGGGTCAAAGGATCTCTTAGCGCTTTTTTCTAGAAAGTCTGTAACAGGTAACCACAGTAGCAACCTTTTATGCTTTAGAGAAACGGGGAAAACAAAAGTTGTGTCAAGTGTGTGATTATGGTAAACGGAATACCACCAAGCTAAGTATGAGAGTTTAGAGGCGTCTTTCCAGTTTTTAGTAATCTGTTGAAAGGCTGTGACTAATAGGAGATCAACAATTTGTGTCTGGGTTTTTGGTTTGTTCCAACACATAGATAAACTTCCTAAGAAAATATTAACAAAAGTAATAGGGGTGGAAGTCTCAAAAATAGAGTTAATTTGGGCCCAGACTAAATTCCAAAATTTTAAAACATGTGGGCATGAAAAAAGTAAATGCTGAAAATCAGCCTGAGGGGATGAACAAGACCAACAAATGTCAGGGGTATCTGAATGCATTTTATGTAAAATGGCTGGTGTCAATAGTAACCTGTTATAAATGAAGAAAAGAGTTTGTGTAGTACTAGCGGTTCTGGAAGAGTGTCTAATTTTTGACCAAATATGTATTGGCCATTGTATTTTTAAATCAGCCTCCCAGGCAGTCTCAATTTTAGTTTTATTTCTTGATAACAGTGGAGTTAATAAACAGGTGTAAAGGGTAGAGGCCTTAGGTGGTTTACGAAGAATATTTGACCAGGAGCGTTCGGATGATGGAGGTGAGGCAGGCAAGGATTTGAAATGAGAGTAAGATACCAAAATGGCAGAGCATAAAAGTGAGAATTTGCTAGAAAAAGAGGAAGGCAAATGGAATAGTGATTTGGCATTAGAAAAGGTCAGAAAGAAATCACCCTCAAATAGCTGATGTACCCATAAAATGCCCTTATCTCTCCAATTCTTCCAATATATCAGTTTATTCTTAACACAAATAAACTTATTATGCAAAATAGTAGAGCTAAGGAAGGTATCAAAGTCATGTGGTTCGAGGAGAAGAAGATTATTCAAGCTAATGCACAAGTGTTTGCTAATTGGGGTGTGTACATTATTCGGTTTCCTCGTGAAAGATAAATATTCTCGACAAGAGAATGGAGAGAGGAAAGATGTTTCCAAGTCTATCCAAAGGGGAAGGTCTGGAGAAAATTGATAGCCATTTGGAAATGTGTTTTAATAGAAAAGCTTTATGATACTTGGGAAATCAGGGAAACAAACACCGCCCTCAGATTTTGGACGAGACAGCTTCAATAGTGACATTCTAGGTTTCTTGTTTAACCAAAGAAAAGAGATGAGAATGGAATTGATTTTATGAAACCATTTCATGAGGATAGAGATTGGGATATTGGATGAAAGATAGACGATGATAGGAGTTAACATCATTTTAATTGTGTCAAGCCTACCCCACCAGGACAAATATAAAGGGTGCCATTTGGTCATAAGTGAGCTGAGTTTCTCAATACATTTATTAAAGTTTAGGTCAATAGATGATTTGATGGAGGTGGTAAACCATATACCTAAATATTTAATCTGAGCCGGATTCCAGGTGAAATTGGAAAGGGAAAAGTCGTCCTTGAATATATATTTAGACAAAGGCAAGATTTCACATTTATCGTTCTTTAACTTATCACCCTAGACTAAAGAAAATGAGTCAACTTCCACTAATAAGGCCGGTAAAGAATCTTGGGGTTTAGAAAGGAATAAGAGAACATCATCAGCATATGCAGCTAATTCCATTTGTAAAGATTTAGAAGTGAAGCCTTCAATAGGAGGGTGCTGCCTTATTCTTGATAGAAAGGGTTCCAAGGCTAGATTAAAAAGAAATGGAGATAGAGGACAGCCTTGTCTTACTCCTCTATGGAGTGAAAAGTAGGGGGAGGTAAGACCATTAGAAAAGATGGCGGCTTTAGGGTTGGAGTATAGCAATGAAATTAGAGAAATTATTTTTGGGCCAAATTCGAATCACCTGAGGATTTTAAAAATAAAAGGCCAATACACCCTATCAAACGCCTTTTCAGCATCTAGGGCGATGGCAGCGAGGGAGTCAGAAATGCCTGAAGACTTGGAGATAATATCAAAAAATAAGTGGGTATTTTCATTTATGGATCTACCCTTAACAAAGCTAGATTGTTCTTTACCTAAGAGAGATTCCAGTCGAGAAGTTAATGATTTTGAAAAAAAATTGTAATCTATATTAACTGGAGAAATAGGGCGATAGTTTTTGCAATAACACAGATCTTTCCCCTCTTTTGGAATAAGACAATTTAAAGCATCCATGAAGGTGCCAGAGGAGTGTCCAATAGAGAGAAAAGAGGAAATTAAAGTATGCAATTTAGGAAGAATAAGTTGGGCAAAATGCAAAAAGAATTCTACTGTAAAGCCATCGGGTCCGGGGGCTTTATCTTTTTTAAGAGATTTAAGCGCATTGAATAAATCAGACTGGGAAAGATCAAGTTCAAGAAGGTCAAGCTGTACAGACGGAGATGAGGTTTTTTTAATCCTAAAGAGGTAAAGGGAAATGTCGTCTTCAGTAGGGTATGATTCAGGGGTATATCATTTCTCGTAAAATTGAACGAATTCATACAAGATATCAGCATCTTTACGTTTAGATACGTTGTTTTCTGAGAAGATAGAGTCAATATGAAGCTTATTTTGTTTAGTTTTTAAATAATTAGCAAGCAGTTTGCCAGATTTATTTTAGCCGCCATAAAATTTAGCGCTAGTCTTTAGAAGGAATAAGGAGGCAGCATCAGTTGTATCTTTATTGTATTGAACTTTGGCATTGATGAGCTCAGTTAAATAATCATTTGATTTGGAGGTATAGTAAGCATGTTCTAAAGATTTTATTTTCGAAAGGAGTGCTTTAGTTAGATTTCGAAATGATTTACGTTTAGAAGAAGTGTATCTGATAATAAAGTCCTGCGCAGAAGCCTTAATGGCGTCCCAGACTATATGAAAAGGTGTATTGTCTACATCATTTATAAGAAAAAACTTGTTGAAGAAAGAGATAAAAGATGCATTGAAAGTAGAGTCAAGAAGCAAGGAATTGTTGAAACGTCATCTACGGGACGACCCCTGTAAGGTAAAAGACCTATCATAATGAGGACAGGCGCATGATCCAAAATAAGAATGGGGCCAATATCTGCAGAAATTAGTGATTGGGAAACGTTATGTGAAGTGTAAAAATAATCAATCCTGGATTGAGTCTGATGAGGGGGGGGAAAGTATACTCTCTTAAGGCTGGATTTCTGAGTCTCCATGCATCAGATAAGTGTAAATTTTTGATGGTTTGTGTAAAGGTTTTATGTGATTTAGAAGGAATGGAAGAGGATGTGGAATTTCGATCTAAAAAAGGGTAAAAAACTTGATTACAATCTCCAGCTAGGATTACATTGGTATCAAAATACTGGGATATCATTTGATTAATGTGTGTCCAAAAGGGAGCATCTCCGGAAGTAGGGGCATTTACATTAAAAAGGGAAAGAGGAGCGTCATCAATTTCTAACTTGATATAGAGCCATCTGCCTTCTTCATCTTTCATCTGCGATATAAGGGAGGTCCTTAAAGATTTGTGAATTAAAGTGATAACACCATTGCGTTTACCATCGCCAGATGAGTAGAAAAGTTTGCCAACCCAATTTCTTCTGAGCTTTAAAGACTTGGATTCATTTAGGCGAGTTTCTTGCAAGAAGGCTATCTTGACATCTAACTTACATAGATAGGACAAGACCCTTTGTCTCTTAATGGGGAGTTTAAGCCTTTAACATTCCAAGTGCATATTTTTAAAACCATAGATCAAAAATAGCAAGCATATAGTACAATAAACCAATCTTAATCGAACTTGCAATAAAAAACATACCTAGAATAGAAGAAAATATGTAATATTTAAAACTTGAGAACTGGTGGGTAGATAAGAAGGAGGAAAGGTAAAGAAGGAAGAGCAAAGAAGAGGGCAAAAGAAGAAGAGTAAGTAAGAGATTCCAACAAAAGAAATGCATAGGAGTGCTGAGAGAGAGAGAAAAAAAGAATAGATAAAGAGATAGTGCAAAGCACATTAAAGAGAACATATAGGACATACTTACAAAAGGAGAATCAAAGCACAGATAAGGTGGGGGGAGATGAGGCCACATGGAGGATGACGACTCCAGACATCAATCAGGAGACAAGTAGGGGTGGGTGGAATTTGCTAAATTCACTTTCGCTAACTATCGCGAAAATGTTAAAAATCTCCGCAAACACGTGGAAATATCGCGAAGACGCGGAAGTTTTTTTCCCGCCCGTTCGCGGTATTTTATGCGTGATCGCGGCTCGCCAACTTACCCATGCGGTTGCTCACAGGCGCGAGATCTCAATCATCTCATACTCTCACGGTGCATGATCGCGAGAAGAAAGACGTGATCGCGCGACGAATGACGTGATCGCGTGACAAATGACGTTAATGCGGGCGTGAACTGTCGCGAGACAGCGCAAATGGCTACCAACGATCCAACATCTCGTGGAGAGCGCGACCGGATCGGGAAAACTTGTCAGCGAACGCGGGGATTCAGGTAAGGCGATCGCGCGCATGCGAGAATGTATATTTTTACAGCGTGAGCAAGAAAAAAAATTCCGGTAAGATGCGGATTGTGGAAATTTTGACATTATTGCGCTCTCCGCGGAACACGAAAATGTCAAATTATCGCAATTTCCGCGAGCGGAACGGAATTTTAGCCCAGGCCTAGAGACAAGGGGGAGTGGAGACCACTGAGTACTAACTACATCAGGATAACAAAACCTGCAAAGAAACAAGATAATAATGAACAATGTCATATAAAATCTTTAATTAGAAGCGATGAATGTAAATGAGGGAGAATAAGTAAGGCCATTAACGATAGTCATGAAAAACAATAACACAAATGAGATCTTATCTGAAAGGACATAAGTATAATCATTTATAAAATGATGAAATAATGATGATGATGAGGAGGATGTCGCAGAAGTGAAGATGGACTCTGTCTGGTAAGACTACTCTATGTTTTATGAACCTCATATTTAGTGATTATGCGTTGATGATTACCTTGGGGAGAGATGAATGAGAAATGCTATAGCTGGTCTCAATATGACAAAATTATGGTCACAGTACTGTAGAGTCACTCGGTTGGTCAATCGTATGCATTTCACAATTCTATGAAAGAACAAACCATTGCTTGTCTAAAAGAAATAGTTAACTATGAGAGTCAAAGGAGAGAGGGAGTGAATAGAAAATTTAACAGGAAGAGGTTCAATAGGGGAACAGATTCTGTTTGAGGAAAAAAAAGAAAAGAAAAACATTAATGAATATTAAAGATAAACATAAAGGAAGGAGGGACATCAACTACAACCATTTCAATAAGAAAAAGGTCATTAACAGTATACAATATCAATAACAGGAAGATAATCAAGCAAAATGAGAACATAGATATCTATTTATTTTGGCATGAGGATGATGCGGATGATGTGTCCATAGATGCAGCAGGACAAGTAGTCAGGAAACTGTTCAGCTTTATAGGGTCCTCATAAGTGATAGTTTTGTTATTCATGGTTACCTTGAAGAGACAGTGGTGAAAAAGAACAGACCGTGCTCCGAGAGATCGTAGTTGTGGCCTCATTGCTAGAAAGTCTCTGCATCTGTGTGCGGTAGACTTTGAATAGTCTTGAGAAAAAATACAAAGGGTTGCCTGCCCAAGTGATATGGTTGAGTGCTCTGGCAGCGGAAAGAATTTTAAGCAGGTCAGTATATTCCAAAAAGTACAAAATAGTTCCTCTCGGTTTCCTTGGGGTAGAAGAAGTGTTCGTGGTTAAGGGACCCAGTCTAAGAGCTCTTTGTATGTTAAGTTGAGTATCTTGTGGTAGATTCAGGACCTTGGGGAGAAAGGACTTGAAAAAGCTGATAGGGTCTCTACCTTTTGAGCCCTTTGGGAGACCATAAATACGAAGGTTGTAACGTCTATTTCTGTTTTCAAGGTTTTCAACCTGTTTTTGGAGTGATGACACTTGAGAGTGAAGGGTTTCAATTTTACTGCTGGCCGAGGTTAGAGAATCTATATTTTGTTCTACCGTATTAAATCTGTCTTCCAAACTTGACCATCTGTCTGTTAAAATTTGCAATTTAGAGTTGGTTTCCTCAACAAAAGCTCTTATTTCCTCTAACAATAAATCCATAGAGACTGAGGGTACTTGTTTGGGGGGAAAGGAGGATCCTTTTTCAGACTTTTGCTTGGTGTTTTATTCATGCCAGAATGAACAGCAATGGTGGAGGCCATGGCGCCTTTAGGTGAGGTATCCATTGAGTCCTCCATTTCTGTCACCAGCAAAATATAGAAGAGATGATAATAATTTGTAGGCCAGGTGTGACAAAGATAATAAATAAAATGAAGAAGTAAGTAGCTTGTTCTCACCCTGCAAGGAGTTGGGACTGCTTGTGTAACAAAATTGAAAAGGGCGTATGTGTTGACAAAAAACGCTACTTAGAATACTCTTGAGGCAAAGTCCCTTTGCTACATTCAACGCCGTAACCTATAAATGACGCGAAATGGTTGCACAATCGTGGATTAAAGTAACCGTAGAACATCAAAAGAAGCGTAAGTTTAACAAAAAAGTGGTTTCCAGTGAAGAACCTAAATAAATATTCCAGTGGGGACTAGAAAATCTTTGGTCAATATAACACGAGGTGCACAAGTGAGTACAATTCAATATAATTTATGGCGTAAGCACAAACAAAGGAGCCTCCATGAGGATAACGCGCTTCAGGATTCCATATATGACGACGAACTGCTGCTGAGGGAGTAAGTCAGATGAAAACTCTTCACATCACTTGGGGCAACAATCTATTTATGGCAATAGTTGGTGTCACAGCATATAACCAACTATGAGGTGCCATAGAAGACCCACACTTGAGGAAGAGTCCATCCTGAGTTAAACAGACAGCAGGCATAGGTTAGACACAAATAAAGTACCTCATATCTTAAGGAAGCAGTGTTATCAACCACTGGGAGCCTTAATGGACCATAAGCAGGTAAATAGGAATGCTGGCCTCCGCATGAAAAAATGCGCGCAATGTTTCATATGAAGCGCGTCTAAAATGGCGGCCGCCGCTTCTGTGACGGAGCCGCTGGAGTTATAAATATAGTAAAACACTGTTAGCATGCTGTTGCGAAGGCCGAAAATGACCTAATTGAGAAGCGCTCCTCTTCCAATGATACTGCCTTAGTTTTAGAGGCTGTGCAGGCGTTCAATGAGCCGTCCAGTCCGCCGACATCCCCGCCGTCTCAGGAGAGTCACAGAGCAACCACCATTTTCCACGGGCGCTAGCCACGCCCCCCAGAAGTGAGTCCTAAACAGGTAGGGTCTTAGCTTCTTTAGTATCCTGACCACAGCAAACACTGCCCTTTGTATGGCACTCCACTTCTGTTCCCTGGGGAGTAGTCTCCTGCTAAGAAAGACTACAGGCTGGGCTAGGCCCTCCTTGTTCAGTTGTGAGAACACCGCTCACACACCATGCTCTAAAGCATCCGTCTGCACTATGAATTAGTTGGAGAAGTCAGGTGCCTTGAGCACAGGCAATGTGCACATGGCTGCCATCAGGCCATCAAACGCTTTCTGGCAGGCATCAGTCCAGATCACCTTCATGGGCTGCTTCCTGGATGTTAGCTCTGAGAAGGGGTCAGCAATGGTGCCATAGCCCTTAATAACTCTCTTATAGTAGCCAGTGGGACCTAAAAAGGATCTCACCTATGTCTGGATCTTGGGGTCTCCCTAGCCAGAATTGTGTCAATCTTAGGCTGTAGGGGTGCCACCTGGTCGCTTCCTACCTGGTGCCCTAAGTACACCACAGAGCCCTTCCCGATCTGGTACTTACTGGCCTTGACCATGAGGCCTGCCCTCTGCAGAGCCTTCAACACTTCCCAGAGGTGCTGCAAGTGTTTTTCCCGGAAGGAACTGAACACTGCAATATCATCCAGGTAGGCAGCACTGAGATCAATGTGCTCATTAGCTCTGGGGATACAGTGAGCATCAGCCCTTGTGATGGCGTTGAGCCCATGGTAGTCCACACAGAACCAGAGTTCCGGAGTTGTACCAGGTGCAGCAGCCTTTTTGACAAAGATCACTGGTCTGGCCTTGGGACTGTTGGAGGGCTCGATCACACCTAATGCCAAGATCTTAGAGACCTCCTCTTTTATGCTGGTCCTGACCCAGTTGTTCAAACTGTAAATCCTGTGTTCCACAGGACGGCTGTCACCAGTGTCCACACCCACACCAGTGAGTCACACCTGGGGTCAGGGAGAACAGCATGACAAACTTCCCCAACAATTGGTGACAGTTACTCTGCTGCTCGAGGGCAGTGTAGGGGAGAGGATCTCACCTTCCACTGACCCATCTTGCTCCTTGGTAGACAGAAGGTCAGGGAGAGGTTCACTCTCCTCTTCCACCCCATCATCTGTCACCAAGAGCATGCTCCCTTTGGACCTCTTGAAGTGGGGCTTGAGGGCTGTTCACATGTAGGACCCTCAAAGGGTTCCTGGGAGTCTGCAAATCCACCAAGTAGGTGACATTTCTTTTTTGCTCCACGTCCTCAAAAGGCCCAGTCAACTTGTCCTGCTAGGCTCAAGGTTCAGCTGGGGCCATGAAACACACTTTTTAGCCAGACTGAAGCTCTACCATAGTGGTATTCTGGTCATACCAGCATTTCATCTACTCCTGGCTTGCTTCCAGGTTAATGTGAGTGAGTTTTCTGAAGCGTGAAGTTTGGTAACCAGCATGTAGCTATATACATTATGGGGAGTTTTCCTGAGAGCTGTCTCCCAACCTTCCTTGACCAAACTGAGGGGTCCTCTCACAGGGTGCCCATGCAGAGGCTCAAAGGGACTGAACCTTAAGGACTTCTGTAATACCTCCCTGTATGCAAAGAGAAGACATGGTAAGAGGATGTCCCACTTAAGACTCATGGGTTCTGTGAGATCCTTAATCATGCCCTTCAAGGTTTGGTTTAATCTCTCTACCAAACGATTACCTTGTGGGTGGTAAGGAGTCGTGAACTTGTAAGTCACACCACACTCCTCCAACAGGGATGTCATATACTTGGCTATGAAATTGGTCCAATAATCAGAAACCACCACTCTGGGGAAACTCAAATGGGAAAAGATCCCAATTAATGCCCTATCCTACAACTGGTGCCGTTGTTGTCCTGAGAGTGATTGCCTCCGGGTACCGGGTGGCATGGTCCCCCAAGACTAGGATGTACCTGTTGCCCATGACTGTCTTGGGATTCAGTTGCCCCACAATGTCCATCCCAACCCTTTCAAATGGGGTTCCTACAGCTGGAAAAGGTTGGAGAGGAGCTTTGCTCTTCCTCCCACTCTTACCACTTGCCTGGCAAGTTTGGCAAGACTTGCAATGTCCATCTGACTGCCTTTGCATTTGGGGCTAAAAGAGGTGGGTGACAAGCCTGTCAAAGGTCTTGTCCTGCCCCAAATGTCCTGCCAAAGGCATGCCATGAGCTAGACCCAGTAGGAAGGTCCTGAAGCACAGGGGTACCACCAGCATGTGGGCTGACCCAGGCTCGGTAACCTTAGGCTCGCTATATAGGAGACCATTCTCCCAGTAAATCCAGTGTGATCCAGACTGATCACCACCTGCCTGGTTTGCAGCCTGCTGCCACAAACCCTCTAGAGAAGGGTATTCCTTCTGCTCACTGCAGAATTCATCCCTGGTGAGATCACCTTCTTGCTGCCAGCAGGTCAGCTCAGATGTGTTCCCCAGTTCAGCTACCTGCTCCCCTGCAGGTACCGGGGGTCCCCCTCGAGGTCAGCCTCCTCCCGGACCATGGGAACCTCAGGGGCGGGTTTCCCTCACCCCTGCCCTTTTTCTTGGCAGGAACTTGGGCCACTGTTTCAGGCTCCAGGTCCTTCTCATTACCCTTTCCAGCTGCCATTGACCAAGTGGTCATGCATGCCCAGTCTGGCAACCCAAGCATCTCAAGTGAGACCTGAGCTCAACATCCTTCCATCGGGACTGCTCCAGGTCGTTACCTAGCAGAATATCTACAGGCATGGTAGGGCTCACAACCTGAGATCCCCCATTCGAAGGGAACATGCACCACCATACACTGGCACTCTGAGTTGTCCACAGCAACTACTTTGTGGAATGCCCTGGAGACTACTTGCTCCTCAGAGACTAGGTGACACCAGACTGAGGTAACACTTGCTCCAGTATCTCCGAGAGCCTCTACCCTTCTCCCATTGATGGTCACCTAGGCGCTGTATTTTTTAGTGTTAGCAGGCACATGGTTCCTGGGACCATCTCACTGTCCCTTGGTGAGACGAGGGTCATTTCTGTGGGATGCCCACCCTCCTCTGGGTAATCCTCTTCCCAAAGTGCTATACTAGCCAACACCTTTGGTTGCCCACTGGTGGGTGGTGTGCCTTGTTGGGACACTTGGGGTCCCTCCTCAGGTGACCCCCCTGCTCAAAGGCATAGCTCCTGCGGGGCCTGATGTCTGCAGGCTTACCTGAAGAGACCACTTGTTTCTTATCTCCTGGGGGATGGGAACCTTTACTCTGGATATTAGTTTGGGGTCCTTTAGAGAACTCCTATGCTTTACCGTTGTTCAACCCACTCTTCTTCTGGGGACCCTACCCACCTTTGGTAGATTATCCCCCAAACACCCTCTTGTGGATCCTGGTACTCACCAAGCAGACCGCCTCCATAGTGAGCTTCCTGGGGTCAGTAAGCTTACTATCAACTAAGTGCTGGTGCATCTCTGCAAAACATAGACGAGACAAGTGCTCCCCTGCAATCAAATTATAGTGCTCCTGAAAATCTGTCATATTTTTGCCCTTCACCCAGCCATCCAGTGACCTGCAAAAAGAATCTACACATTCCAAGCAAGTGTGTGCATCAGTTTTCCTACTGCACTTCTCAAGAGTGAGACAATACCTGGTGAGAAGGGCATTCTTCCTGTCATCATAGGTGAGGTTACAACCCTTACCTAAAGCCACTAAAGTGTCCCTTCCCTCTTCTGGGAAAGTAGACCACAATCCTGTCCCCCAATGTTTCTCAGGAACCCCATTCATGTGGATAGATGCCTCTTAACCCTAAAAACACCTTTGTATGTCAACCCCTTTCTTGAATGTCTTGCCTACACTCTTGGGGATGTGCACAATTCTATCTGTCTGCACTGAAGAATGCTGCCACCATCTGAGCCGCATCTACTCCTTAGCTCCAGATCCTTAATACCATGCTCAAGATCCAATATCATCTTCCTTTCCTCCATGGCTATCCTTTTGTCTTGCCTGTCATTCTTC
Organism: Triturus cristatus; assembly: GCF_964204655.1. NCBI lineage: Eukaryota > Metazoa > Chordata > Amphibia > Caudata > Salamandridae > Triturus > Triturus cristatus. Next base: position 685,606,673 of record NC_140588.1, read on the forward strand.
AACCAGAGTTTTTCTAACTTAAATGTCCTTGCCTCTCACCTGGCCTCCAGCTCCTCTAGGGACAAGCCACTGCTGCCTGGCCTGGAGTGTTTCCCCCTTCCAAAAGCTTATCCACTCTAGGTGTGGGCTCCTCTGCCTAGACACTGAGATCTCCAGACTGCCCACTGGCATGTTTTACTGCTACCCAGGCTCTCAGCATCTTGTGTAGCTCCTCCTTCCTGGTGAGGCCTCTGACTTGGACCTTTAGGTTATTACAAATACCCTTCAACTCCTTGACGTTGTAGGTTTCCAACCTTTCCTCCTCAAAGGCCACTTCTAGAGATGCAATTGCTGATGCTGCTGTACCAGGCATGAGCCAATTGCAAGTTCAATTTCTCAACAACGAGCAAGATCAAAAATAGACCAAAAGGAAAAAGAACCAGTATGTGGTACGTAGTGGTCTGCAATATGGTAGTAGTGATCACTGTAGGTCAAGTGCAAACGCAAGTCCTACCCTCACCGCTGACAAACAATGTTAGAAATGGGGGTTTCGAGTTGGCAATGGTTTGCACATTTGTCCAAGTAGGGACCCTTCCTTCTAGTCAGGATAAGGGGCCTACACTACTGAAATAACCCCTGCTCACCCCCTTGGTAGCCTGACATGAGCAGTCCGGATTTTCTCAGAGACAGTGTGTGAAGCGTTTGCACATAACCAACAGTAATATAGTGAAAACACTACAAAAGGATACCACACCAGTATAGAAAAATATCCAATACTTTATATATTCAAAACAAGACCAAAATGGTAAAGATCCAACATGCAGTACCTAAAAATATGCTCTTTACATGAATAACCTTGAAAGGCAGTTATTTGAAGTCAGTAGCTCGGTCCGGTGCTACCGCGGCGCATAAAACAACAGAATCCAACAGTTCCATCCGACCACGTCAGTCATGGTGTCGGCAGACTCGTAAACAGTAACTTTTCATTACGGCCAATCAAGTTGGTGCAGGCCGGTCGTGTCAACCATCATGGTTACCAGGGGATGCGTAGTGGTGCAGCGTACGGTGCCCTCAAGTTGGGGTGTAGGCAGCGGCTCGGTGACGGTTGTCCAGTGGTGCCAGTGAGATTAGGGATTTGGTGCGGAGTGAGGCGTGCTTGTGGCGGTGCTGACAGATCACGGTACAAGCGACAGTGTTGGTTGTTGGGAGCTGGCGTCGGTCATCCCAGACGGCAGTATGGGATGGAGCGGTGCTTCGTGTGACTTACGATCTGTGCCCCAATCCACGTTGCAGTCACGTATGTTGGAGTCAGCGTGCATTAACATCCTCGGTGAGACAAGGGCTTCGAAGTGAAGTGAAGCAGTGTGGAGTGCGGTGTCAGTTCAGGCATACTAAGCCCCATTTCTCCATCTTACCCCAATGGGAAGATATGCTTATAAGCTGTTATAAGTAAACTCCCATTGTATCCTATGGGACAGATAGCCTTACCATAGTGAAAAACAAATTATGCTGTAATTCAGGACAAGTCACACACCAGTACATGTACTTCCTTTAATATACATTGCACCCTTCCCACAGGTGTACCTTGGACTTACCTTAGGAGTGACTTATATGTAAAAAAAAAAAGGGAAGATTATGCCTAGCAAGTGGGTCCACTTGTCAGGTCGACATGGCAGTTACAAACTGTGCACAGACAATGCAGTGGCAGGTCTGAGAACCCTTTACAGGGCTGCTTGTGTGATAGAACAACGAATGTCGAAGGCCCACTAGCAAAAACAACAATTGATGGACAGAATGCAGAACAATGTCATACATGCACCCCAGTACAAAGATCTGGGCCTAAATCCATTGTTTTTTTGCTCATCATGCCATTCCAGTTCGAACCCAGACATATGCAAATCAGTCTTGACCCTGTGCCCAATAGAAACAGTCCAGCCCGAGCTGCCTGGACAGGTCCTCCCTGGACTGGAAACAAGCATCCTAGAACCAGTTTCGGGATATCACCCCTCATCAGCCAGGATAGCTTGACTCCAGTGGCATGGAGAGCACAGGACCCACGTCTGGGCACACCCATCCCACTCAGGGTGACAGATGCAAAAACAGCAATTGATGGACAGAATGCAGAACAGTGTCATACATTCACCCCAGTACAGAGATCTGGGACTAAATCCATCTTTTTTTTTATCACCATGCCATTACAGTTTGAACCCAGCCATATGCAAATCAGTCTTGACCCTGTGCCCAACGGTACCAGCCCAGCATACTAAACTCCAACTTTCTATTTTGTCCCAATCTAAGTTATATTTATAAGATGTTATAAATAAACTCCTATTCTATCCTATGGGACAGATAGCCTTTTAATCATGAAAAGCGAAATACACTGTATTTCTCTATCAGGACATGTCACAAACATCAGTACATGCCATATCTTTCACATACACTGCACCCTGCCCACAGGGGTACCATGGGCCTAACCTAGGGGTGACTCACATGTACTAAAAGGGAAGGTTAGGGCCTGGCAAGTGGGTGCACTTGCCGGGTCGACATGGCAGTAAAGACTGTGTGCAGACACTGCAGTGGAAGGTCTGAGAACCCTTTGAAAGGCTGCTTGTGTGGGTGACACAAGCAGTGCACTAGCAGCATTTGATTTACAGGCCCTGGACAGACTTAGTGCACTGTACTAAGGACTTAGTAGAAAATCAGATAAGCCAATTATTGAAAAACCAATCCAAAAACACAACTTACAGGGAGATCATATGCACTTTAGCACTGATCAGAAGTGGTAAAGTTCCCAGGGTCATAAAAGTCTGGGAATAAACTCACTGGAAAAGCCTGGTCTAACACCAATTTGGTATAAGCCAATGTTACTATGTTTCAGGGAAAGAGGACAAGCGCTTGAGCACTGGTTAGAAGTGGTTAAGTGCGCAGAGCCCTAAGGCTAGCAAAAATGAAGTCATCAAAATCAGGAGGTCTGACGGCAAAATTACAGGAGGAAACTACACCAAGGATGTTAGGTCTAACATTGCTCATATGAAAGTGTAGATTATATGGATGAGTTGTTCTTAATTGGAAAAGCCTGTCCTTCCATTTCTTTGATAACGTTGCTCATCGTCTGCGTGTCACTGTGCACTTGCATGTTTGCTGAGTCGTATGGTGCTGAGAAGAGTACCGGTTGCTTAGCATCACTGGAAATGTACTGACGTTCTGTTTCCCCTGCAACTTTGCTCTTTGCCAATGTTTTGCACCATGATTGTGCCAGATGCTTCTCTTGGAATATTGGTAAAGGTTTATGTTCTGTTTCATTGGTGGTGTCCCTGTTGGCTACCTCTGGGGCAGTCTGCTAACCCATAGGACTAGTTGGATTTTTCTTATCTTTCTTAAATCAAATTTGTTCTCTTTTTGTGAAGATTTTGCCATCTGGTTGTATGGCTGGAGATCAGAGAATATTCGACTGGAGGCCTTGCATGCCAACATGTCTATATCTCTCCTGGCAGTAAGCCAGATCAAGTCTGATTTACTTGTCTTTGTTCCGTGTGATCTTCTCTTTCTGTGAATGTTTTGGTGTCTTTACCAGGTTTCATGGGGACAGTGTGCTCCCTATCATTTTGTATATCTTGTTTTATTAGTTGGTTGGTAGTTCCCGGTGCTTTTGTTGACAGATTAATGTTCTTCAAGCTATCCGCTAAAAGAGACGAGTACCAGCAAAAGTGCAGTGTTTGTCAACAATAGGAGTGCATGTGCAGCTCTTTGTCTCGTTGAATTGGTGAAGTGAGTTCAGTTTTTACTCTAATCCATTGATTATTGTATCCATATTAGTTACTGAGTGTGCCAGTGGTGGCATTATATCAATCTGAAGCTCCAATTGGTAAAACTGCCAAGTTTGTGTGTTCATTGATGCTAGTAGTGTTGAGTTGATTGGCATGAGTATTGTTTCAGTTGTTGTGTTCCACGCAGGTGTATAATTGGTTGCCAGATTTGAAACTCCTCGTTGTGTTTGTTCAATGTCCTCTAATTGCTTTTCATCTGGATCATTTAATAAGAAGCTTGCTGAATTCACATGCTGGTTTTCTTTGCCAATCCTTGGTGAGGGATTGTGTGAGGGAGTCAAGCTGTTATCCATTGGTTCATCATCTGTGTGCACCGTAACTTCCCTCTTACTCTTATGGTGATTTTGCACTACTATCTCAGTGGACCAACAGTGGAGGATTGCATGGGTTGAGTTGATGACCTTGGAGTTTGTAAGTGAAGATGTCGAGATTGTGTCTACCACTGTGTCCACTGGGTCCAGAGTTGAGCGGAGCTCAATGATTGTTTTGTTGTTAAACCCCTGGTAGTGTGACTGGGACATGTTTGGGGAACGCTCAACGTTGGGAGAGCTAGCTACTTCTTTTAAGCCAGATATCCATTAAATTTGTCATCTGCAGTGGGGGAAGGTTGCCAGGATCAATATTATTCATTTTTGAGAAGTATTGTTTGATGGATGAAGTGACCACTATGGGTTTTTCTTCCTCTTATAAGATCCCACCACCAATGGTCCACACAGGCTGCTGTCCCAGTGTTGTTCTGGGGCTTGTCAATAATGCAAAACTGTTTTTTACATACTTAGCGTTTTTATCGCTCCTTGTGTTCTTGCATTGCATAATGAAGACTTTGTGAGACAGATTCCATTTTGTGCAAAGGTAGTCCCTGTTTTTGTCAATCTCCGAACCTTCTGAATTCTTGTTATGTATGAAGGCCTCCTCGCTCCAGGCATTAATACATTAATTTAGCAACTCACTGCAATAATAGAAGAGGTTGCTACAGTAGCCCCACTGCAGGGTCTTGCTCCTGCAGAGCCACTTCCTGTTGATGCCCAGTCAAGCTGTCAGTAGTCAAGCAGATCAGGCAAATCAAGCAGATGACTTGAGTCCCTTAATAGACGTTGTGTTGTGAGCAACGAAGAATTAGTACTTAGTAATTAGTAAGGTACATATGAAAGGGAGTAGTGTTCAGCTCAAGGCAACTCAGGGGCTGAGTGAGGTCAATATAAATTGGGGGGGCATCGTGATTGAGGAAAATTGCCAGCGTGCCTCTGACACTAGCTGTACTAGCTTCTAATCTAGCCACTTCTGCGCTCTTATGGGTTATGCACTGCTGGTTCCTATCGCACTCCTCAAGCTCCAGCGCTTCTTTACCTCCTCCTTCACTCGCTATCACAGGTCTCCTTGGCCTCCTTTAGCCTCCTTGGCTTCTTCCTCAGACTTCGCTTGCTAAGGTGGCAAGACAGAGGCTAGACTGTGGCTGGGGCCTGAATCTAGCTGGTTGTAATGGCTTCTGGGCGAGTGTACGGGCAAGGGCAAATAGAGCATTCCTGGATCAAACAGTGAGGGAAAGGGTGAGAGGGCAGGTTGAAGCAGCCAAGACCACACGGCCTCACCTCACTATCCCCACAACCCCACAACCCTGGTGAATCTGTATAACCCGATGGAACCCCTGTGGAGCCCCGATAAGCCGACGGTAACCTAGCCTAAGCCCGCAGCTGCGTTCTCTACTTCGAAGCCCTGACTCCACAGCCTCTGACCTCTGGCCTCTGCCCAGCTCCTGCCTGTTCCTGTTCCACCTTCCTCTCACAGATCGGATGGGGACTGAAAGGCTCAGGGACTAGAAGCCGGTAACTTTTTAAATTGTTAGGTGCGTGATTCGCTGGTACACCATTTTCCAAACTTTACCTCATCACCATTTATTCGCAAGTCTTGCCACATTTTAAAAAGATTTATGAATCCTATACATTCAGCTGTACGCTCCATCTTAGGTAAGGAATGTGGTCAGATCTAAAAACCTGCTGTCCCTAGGGCCTGCCCCTATGCTTCTGTGGCGCGAATGCTGTTTGGAGCTAATGCCTTTTGTGGCGGTTGAATATAGGTCCAAGCAGAGTATTTGCAGCAGAGATAGTTTTTTTTATGCAGCCCGGCCTCTGCTCCAGGTGGCCTATCATGGAGCTGAGTGTTTTTAATTACATGGTTTACTTGATATTTATTATTAGCGAATATGCCTCACATTTCTACCACCGCACTATGTAATTGTAGAAGTTACACCAGACTGCATTTTATTGAATAATTCTGTGTAGAGAAACAGCAGTGGATCACGTCCTAGCCACTTTATGCGCCTTGCACAGTGCTAATTGTTTCTCTGACGATCCAATCATTAGGCCTATTTGTTGCCGGCATCATCTTCTTGATCTGATGCCAGGGGTTAGCTAAAAAGAGAAAATTAAACACATTAATTCCTAATCCATTGGAGCTGACGTTTTAAATTCTAATTAGCCATTTCTAAAGAAACAGGGGTTATCGTACGTGTTTTCTCATTAAATGTCAGGGAGATTGAAAATGAATTCATCATTTGCCTTTAGTTTGGTGTTTATTAACCGGATTGGAAGGGTTTATTGATTTATTGAATTCCATGGTTGGTGTGCGCTCAGCAGGCGAGGAGACTTTGGTTCAAAAGGGTATGTCTCGACACACAAGTCTGGCATACCCCTCTAGAAAGGCAGCTCTTGCTTGCACAGAGTTTTCAGGGAGACGTGTGAAGAGGCAAACAATAATTGCTATACTTGGGGCGGCATATATCTGTTCCTGTGTAAGAGTGTTATCATCTGACGCTCGAAAAAAAACAGTAATACTACATTCACATTCAAATGAATGTTCTTTTTTTGAAATCCTGGCCATCGAAACTTGCACATTTATGTGGCTCACTAAATAATAATTATTTGTCCAATGTGGCTAATATGGAACCCTACCTGGAGGGATAACAATGTTTAAAACAATTCCCGAACTTGATTTTACAATGCAAAATTTCATATTACTCAGTTTTTTTTAAACACTCCATATTGTTATACAGTTATTTCAAGAGCCTTTCTGGTTATCCTAACATTGTACTTTTATCAGTTGCATTACTCCCTACTAATATCTCACATATTCCTATTATATATCATTCCGTACTCCTTTCAATATTTCACCTATGACATCTAACTAGACTACACATGTTAATCATTGCCTTATTAGGTAATGATTTGCTCTTGTTATACCTCCAATTGTTCCATTGTACACCCTTCTACTAGCAGTCCAGGAAACATGACCACAAACTATCAATAGCTCAACCAATTGTCAATAAAACAATGATCAATAATCTAAAGCGAATGGAGTTCAATACATTCTAAAAAGTACCGCTACAAGTCACAATTGATAGCCAACCTTGCTTTTTTCTATCACAAGTTTTCAGTATCAGACCTGCACAAATTGAACAGTGTGCTTCAAGTAATTTTACATTTCAGTGAAGAAAAGAAATGAAAAGAAAAGCATCCCAGCGAGTGACAGTATATGGACAAGTCATATAACAGACATCACCCGTGAGAGCAAGCACAACTATCATACAACCTTTTTAAAATGGCTCCACCTTGTACACCAACAATCGTCAAGTAATGTTACACATGCTCTGTTATACACAAATCTAACATTACTTTAAAACCCTCCCTTTCCAAACAACTCCATATAGCTATCACATTGTTTACTTATCAGGAAACTTCATTCCTCAACAGTTATATTACTTCAATCCTGCTACTACCAAACAGCATATCCTAATTAGTAAGTCTCACACATTTGTCCTGAAACCATAACATTTACACCCGGAGTCCTACATATTTGCCATATAAGTAAAACTTCAGAGTACCTCATCACATTTTCAATGTGCACACCCTATATACCTGTGCTTTCTCAATTATCCCATATTCGACAATATGTCCATAATTGAAAGAGAATAACTCCCAATCGGTTCTGAAATATAAATAGTGGATCCACTTCCCCTGTCTGGAAAATGAGTATAAAAGTGGAAAAATGAAATGATTGATCAGTAGGTCACAAGAATGGTGGTTACACCATGCCTCTGTTTATTCAGTACCTAAACATTAACCTTTTGCCTTCATAAACAGTCTTTTTCCCCCGCCTAAACCTAATCTTTTGCCTTCTTCTTGCCTCCATAAACAGTCTTTTTACCTGACTAAAATTACCCTTTTTCCCTCCATAAACAGTCTTTTTACCCACTTAAACTTAAACTTTTGCCTTCTTTTTGCCTCCATAAACAGTCTTTTTTTCCACCTAAACTTCACCTTTTGCCTCCTTTTTGCTTTCATAAACACTTTTTTCCCCGCCTAAACGTAACCTTCTTGCCTCCATTAACCTTGTTTTCCTCCCACCTAAAAAAACTTTTGCCTCCTTTTTGCCTCTATGTCCTTATTTTTCTCCCGCCTATTCTGTCATGTCCTTTAGGATGGTCCTGTCGTGTATACCCCATTTTACGTACATTGTCCCATCCACACGACAATAACGATTCTAAACAGGTGATCATTTACCTAGTAGCTCGCTCCTGGCTCTTCGATACCAGGCTCTCGGTACTCTATCATAATCCCTGTACCTGACGTACATAAACATATCCTCCGACATGGCAGAAATATCCTGTATAAGGATTACCACTTTTTTCATCCTTGGTCAACAGCCAGCTGTGCATGATCGCACTTGTTTAGAAAAGCATTGGTGATTGTTTTCATAGCATTTATGATTGTTCTCAAAACATACATGATTATTTTAAAAACATATCGATTCTAGAAAAAATCATAGAGTGACCTCTTTAGTATAAAAGACACTCACTCCCCCATATAGAATAGAGGAGAATTCCTTCCAAGCTGAGACAGGGTCCTGCAGGCTGAAATCTTCGATACGCAGCGATCTGACATCCTTTGCAGGCTGTCATCCTCGAAACAGAGATGGGGTCTGTTAGACCTGGCATCATTGGCATGAGTCTCTCCTCCATTTTTTTCTGTTTGCCTCCTCTGTTTACGATGTTTTTGCTGGATTATTGCTTTGGGCACTGTGCCACTGCTGATCAGTGCCACAGTGCAAGTGCTCCCTATGCTAAATTGTTACGTTGATTGGTGTTACCATGATTGGCTTGGTTGACTTACTGTTCAGACCCTAGTCTAGTGCACTGCGCGTGCCAAGGGCGTGTAAGTTAACTGCTGCTGGTGGGCTTGCAGCACTGGTTGTGCCACCCACAGAAGCAGCGTGCAAAATGTGTCTCAGGCCTGCCACCGCGGCGCCTGCGTGCAGTCCCTGACTGCCATGTCGACTTGGTAAGGAAACCTACTTGCCAGTCTCTAAACCTTCACTTTGCCACCTTTCAGACACCTCTATGGTAGGCCCTAGGGCAGGGTGCATTGTTGGTAAAAGGTAGGTCATGCCCTGCTGTGTGTGGCATGACCTAATAGTGAATTACAGCCATTTTCGTTTTTCACTATTGAAGGGCTACCTGCCTCCAATAGGCCAGACTGGGCAGACTGATTATTAACTCCATTATAATCTATCTGACTCAGGGAGCATGGTAGCAAGTCGAGTTTAGTATCCCTGAACTCAGAATTTAATAACACACCCTTTAGGATGGATGGTTTTTAAATTCTATGTTTGAAAATAGCACTTTTAGAAAGTGGCTATTTTCTTGTCCAACTATCTACCGGTCTCTGCTGGTTTGGTGTGTGTGTCAGGGGCTGAGTGGCTCCAGAGGTCTGAGTGAGTCAGTGTGGGGTGAATGGGGCGTTTACACGTAGAGTGAGGGAAGAGTAGCCTGCCCTGCCTGACACAATACTGGCCCCGCCTCCTGCTGGGCGACTGATAGCCCTGCTCCTACCAGTGACAATACTGGCTCCGCCTCCTGCTGGGCGGCTGAGGACTCTGCCCTGCCCAGTGAATAGGCCAGGTGCCTCTGCCTGGCAACACCCACAACAAACCTGAGATGGTGGGAATCGCCCTGCTTGGACAAAGGGAACAAAGGGAAAAAGGGGTATAAGAGAAGGACCCCTGAACCAAGAACTCAGATCACTTCTGACAAGGAAACCTGTACCAAGGACAAGAAGCCTGCTGATCTAAGGACTTGCCTCCCCTTTCTGCCAGAGTGCTGTTTTGCTGTGGAGGAACCTGAAAGCTGCTTCTTTATTTTTGCCAAGGAACAAGGAGAGAGGAACTTGGTGTGTACTCTCTGAACACTTGCTAGGAAATCTCCAAGGACTGGAAGAGTGCCAGTCTCCTGCTGAAGTCACAGGGCCAAAGGACTTCACCATTTGCTGAATTGCTGGAAAGTGTTGTTTCCAGTACACAAGGGGAAATCTGCAGTCTCGACGCCGCCGACGCCGCCGAATCCAGCTCGACACCGTGAGTAACGGCTCCAGTGTCCCGAGCCTTCGACGCCGGCCGCCGGGCCCGATCGACGCCAGCAGCAACGCCAGTGAGCAGTGGGTATCGGCCCCGGCTCCAAGTGACCCCGTCTCGACGCCGGTATCGACGCCAGTGAGGAGTGAGTATCGGCTCTACCTCCAAGCGACCCCGTCCCGACGCCGCTGCTGATCGCATCGACTCGACGCCCTTCTCGACGCCGTGAGCGCTGCTCCGGCCCGACATCCCTCGACGCCGCTGCGGATTGACCCGACTCCGAGGCACGACCTCGACGCCGATCTCGACGCCGTGGATCATCGTTTTCTTCGTTTCTCAAGGTACTGTACTTGTGGGGTCTGTTGCAACTCCAGGCTCGACGTAGCGCTCCTCGCGGTCGACGCCGAACCTTGGGAATCTTGTAGACTCGACGTCGTGTGACTCCTGTGGGGGTTACATTGTTGCCAAAGAACTGTGCTCAGAAGAATACTTTGCTAAAGAACTATTTGCCAAGAAGAAACCTTACTTGAACTATTATTTTTCCTTCCAAAGAGTATTTATTAAGACTGTGGTATATTTTTGTCGTTATTTGGTCTTGTGCTAAGCCTTATATAAAAATACTATTTTTATAATAACTTCTGTGTCGTGTCCATCTGTAGTGTATTCACTTTATTACTGTATGTGGTCATAAATGCTTAACACACTGCCTCTGAGATAAGCCTGTCTGCTCTGCCAAGCTACCAAGGGGGTAGCAGGGGTTATCTGAGTGTGTAATCCCCTTGCCCTGACTAGAGTTGGTTGGTCCCTATTTGTCAGAAGTGTATACCTCTGCCAACTAGAGACCGCCGGTTCTAACATTGGTGGTCAGCGGTGAGGATTGAACTTTGCATTTATGACTCATGTGCAGTGACTAGTGTACGCTACATAGTGAAAGCAGACCATAACGCAGCCACAGTCTGGTTGGTAGGATTGCCTATTTTTGTTCTCCGCTTTCCTGGAGCTTATTTTCTTAAACACTGCCAGTTTTGACCATGGAGAATGCCGGAGCTGCTACACCTGTGGAGAATGTTGTGGGGGAATTCGATAAGGAGAAGATAGATTCCTACACGCTAAAAGATCTAAAAGGATTTTGCAAGCAGTTTAAAGTTCCTACCACAGGTGTCTCAAAGAAAGAGGGCTTCCTCAAAGCGCTGAAGGCCTGGTTAGAGGCCAGAAATCCCTCTGATCCGGTGGTGGTACCGGAAGAGGAAGAAGAAGAGGAAGAGGAAGAGCCCACAGGTGGGCCAGTGTCATCTCCAGGCAGTAGTGCGTCCTCTAGGAGCCTTTCCCCCGAAGAATTAGAAGACAGGGAGAAGGAGAGGGGGTACAAGTTAGAAATGGCAAAACTTAAATTAGGAGGGCAGTTGGAATTAGAGAATGCAAGAAGCAAGAGAGAAGCTGAAATGGAGAGCAAAAGATTAGATTTTGAGAGAGAGAAATTAGCGTTTGAACGTGAGAAGATGGTGAGGGAGATGGAGCTTAAAACTAAGAGTTTAGAGTTGAATCCCTCTGGTGGCAGCACTCCATCCGTGCCTGCAGAAAGTAGGTTTTATTTTCCTAAGGATGTGATCAAAGATTACAGTAAGAATGAAGATATTAGCCAATGGTTTAAAGCATATGAGTTAGCATTGTTGGCCCACCGGGTCCCTGAGAAGGATTGGGGAACGGGGTTGTGGAGCCGCTTTACAAACGAGGGGAGAGATACCTTGTTGAGCCTTCCTGCTGAGGATAGGATGTCTTATACTCATATGAAAGATGCTTTAATGCTGAGATATGGCTTAACTCCAGAAAAGTACAGACAAACCTTTAGAGAATGTAAGAAGTTGCCTGGTACTACGTGGGTTGAATATGTGTCTTTTTTCTGCAGAACCATGGATGGTTGGATAAAGGGTAGCAAGGTTGATAGTTATGATGCTCTTTATGATTTGTTTGCTTGGGAGCACTTGTCTAATAACTGTTTTCCAGAGCTACGCCAGCACCTTGTTGACAGCAAGCTATCTAACCCTAGAAAACTTGCTGAGGAGGCGGACCGCTGGGTCAGTACCAGGGTCCACAAGGGTCCAGTGGGAGACTCAGCCAAGGGTGGGCAGGGTCCCCAGCAGAAGAGTGGGGGGGACAGGGGTAAACAGAGGGAGTTTCAGAAAGGGCCCCAAAGTAGTCCCCAAGGGAACCAAGGGAAGGGTTCCCAGCCTCCCCCTGTAAAGAAACCAGAGGCCCCGACAGGTAAACCTGTTCACAGGGGCCCCATGACCTGCTATGCCTGTAAGCAGGTGGGACACCGTTATTATGATCCCCAGTGTCCCATGAAGGATTCGAATGCACCGCCGCGTGCACCCCCTCGTCAGGTAGCGAGTGTAGCCCTGGGAGGGGAGGAGATGGGTGCCCCCGGTGGGTGGGGTCCCGCAGAAATGTCCCTGGTCTCTTTAGGAGACGTGGAAATGGTCCCTCCAACCCCTCTGCCTAGTAACACTAAGAAATATAGGCAGTGGGTGACCATTAATGGCCATAGGGTGGAAGCTCTCAGAGACACCGGAGCGAGTGTGACAGCTGTCAAGTGTCACTTGGTGTCCAGAGAGCAGGTGGTCCCTCATGCATTCTACCCCGTTGTAGCTGCTGACAACTCACAGAGTCAGTGTGAGGTAGCTCAAGTTCCCTTTGAGTGGGGGGGGGTCTCAGGTACTCTTCAGGTTGCTGTGAGGCCCGCCATGCCTGTTGATTGTCTCTTGGGCAATGATTTGGAGGACTCCCCTTGGGCTAAGGTGGAGAGAAAAGCGCATCTGGAAATGTTGGGTCTGCCTGAGTGGGTGTGTGCGACCACCCGGTCCATGTCAGTCAGTAAGGGTGTTGATGGGGGCCCGGAGCCTGAAAGTATGGCCCAGGTCCCAACCGTGAAGAGAAGAGGCAGGGGGCGCGGGAAACCGTCCCCCATCGTTCCCGCGGTCCAGGAGGGAGCAGACCCTGAGGGGGATGCCCTGGAACCGACAGGAGAACAAGTGGCCGAACTGGGAGACCTGCCCGAGCTGACCCATTGGCAGCAGGATGGTGGTCCCTCCAGGGAGGAATTTTGTGCTGAACAGAAAGTGTGCCCTTCTCTTGTGGGCATGAGGCAGCAGGCCTCAGCCCAAACGACAGGTGATCAGTCAGGATCACATTGGGTCTACTGGGAGAACGATCTCCTGTATAGCGAGCCTAAGGCTGCTGAACCTGGGTCAGCCCGTGTGCTGGTGGTACCCCAGCGCTTCAGAGCCTTCCTACTGGGGTTGGCTCATGACGTTCCGTTAGCTGGACATCTGGGGCAGGACAAGACCTATGACAGGCTTGTCACCCATTTTTATTGGCCCCAGATGAGAAGGGATTCAGATATCCATTGTAGGACCTGTCAAACTTGCCAGGCAAGTGGGAAAAGCGGGCGGAAGCAGAAGGCTCCCCTCCAACCTTTTCCCGTCGTCAGTACCCCCTTTGAGCGAGTGGGAATTGACATTGTGGGGCCACTGGACCCCAAGACAGCCATGGGCAACAGGTTTATCCTGGTCTTGGTGGACCATGCCACCCGGTACCCGGAAGCCATCCCTCTCCGAACAGTGACGGCCCCCGTGGTGGGACGGGCACTGATGGGTGTTTTCTCCCGCATGGGGTTCCCCAGAGAGGTGGTGTCAGACCGAGGCACCAACTTCATTTCGAATTATATGAAGTCTCTGTGGAAGGAGTGTGGGGTAACCTACAAGTTTACCACTCCTTACCACCCTCAAGGTAATGGGCTGGTTGAGAGATTCAACCGGACCCTAAAAGGCATGATCATGGGTCTTGAAGAACCAATGAGGCGTAAATGGGACGTCCTCTTGCCATGCCTGCTGTTTGCTTACCGTGAGGTGCCACAGAAGTCTCTAGGGTTCAGCCCCTTTGAGCTTTTGTATGGTCACCCGGTAAGAGGACCTTTGAGTCTGGTCAAAGAAGGCTGGGAGCAATCTCCCAGGAAACCTCCCCAGGATGTATATAGTTACATGCTGGCCTTTAGGAACCAGACTCGGCGCTTCAGAGATCTTGCTCAGGCAAATCTGGAGGCCAGCCAGGAAGAGATGAAGCGGTGGTACGATCAGAATGCCACTCTGGTTGAGCTTCAACCTGGTCAGAAAGTTTGGGTCATGGCCCCTGTGGAACCTTGTGCGCTCAAGGACAGGTGGACTGGACCATTTGAGGTTGTGGAGAAAAAGAGCGATGTCACCTACTTGGTGGACTTGAAATCTCCCAGGAACCCCTTAAGGGTCCTGCATGTCAACCGGTTAAAGCCCCACTTAGAAAGGTCCGAAGTGGGCATGCTCCTTGCCACAGATGCTGGGATGGAGGAGGAGAGTGAGCCTCTTCCTGACCTCCTGTGTGCAAAAGAAAAAGATGGGTCAGTGGATGGTGTTGTCCTCTCTGACACACTGACCCCTGAGCAGCAGCAAGATTGTCGCCATCTGTTGGTACAATTCCCTGATCTGTTCTCCTTGATCCCTGGTGTCACTCAGTGGTGTGTCCATGATGTGGACACTGGGGACAGCACTCCTGTGAGGCACAAGGCCTACAGGGTGACTGACAAGGTCAGAGCATACATCAAGGAGGAGGTCTCCAAGATGTTTGCCTTAGGGGTGGTTGAGTCCTCTAGCAGTCCTTGGGCCAGCCCAGTGGTCTTGGTCCCAAAGGCTGCAGCGCCTGGTGCTTCACCAGAACTTCGGTTCTGTGTGGATTACCGAGGACTCAATTCGGTCACCAAGACTGACGCGCACCCCATCCCCAGAGCTGATGAGCTCATCGATCGGTTGGGGGCTGCCCGGTACCTTAGTACGTTTGATCTAACGTCTGGGTACTGGCAGATCGCCTTGACTGATGGGGCAAAAGAGAGGTCTGCATTCTCCACACCAGATGGGCACTACCAGTTCCGTGTGATGCCCTTTGGGATGAAGAATGCCCCTGCCACATTCCAGAGGTTGGTTAACCAGGTATTGGCCGGGCTGGAAGATTTCAGCGCCGCCTACCTGGACGATATAGCAGTGTTCAGCGCCAGCTGGGAGGAACACTTGCGCCACCTCCAGGAAGTGTTGTTGGCCCTGCGCAGAGCAGGCCTCACAATCAAGGCTAGTAAGTGCCAGATTGGGCAGGGTTCAGTGGTGTACTTGGGGCACCAAGTAGGGAGCGGCAAGGTGGCCCCCCTGCAACCCAAGATAGATACCATCCTGGCTTGGGAACCGCCCAAAACCCAGACTCAGGTGAGAGCCTTCTTGGGTCTCACGGGTTACTACAGGAGGTTCGTCAAGGGGTATGGCAACATTGTGCACCCCTTGACCTCGCTGACTTCCAGGAAGCAGCCGAGACTTGTGATCTGGACTGACGCCTGTCAGAAAGCCTTTGACACCCTGAAAACTGCAATGTGTACAGCACCGGTCCTCCAGGCACCCGACTTTTCAAAAGAATTCATTGTCCAGACGGACGCTTCAGAGCATGGTGTGGGGGCTGTTCTAGCACAGATGAATGAGGAGGGCCGAGACTTACCTGTAGCCTTCATCAGCCGGAGGTTACTTCCCAGGGAACAAAGGTGGAGTGCGATAGAGCGTGAGGCATTTGCTGTGGTCTGGGCGCTGAAGAAGCTAAGACCCTACTTGTTTGGGTCTCACTTCCGGGTTCAGACGGACCACAGGCCCCTCAGATGGTTAATGCAGATGAGGGGTGAGAACCCAAAGCTGTTGAGGTGGTCCATTTCCCTACAGGGGATGGACTTTACGGTGGAACACCGCCCTGGTACAGATCACGCCAATGCTGATGGTCTGTCCAGATTTTTCCGCCTTAGTGATGAGGACTCCCTGGGTGAAGGGTAGTTCTCCCCACATTTCAGCTGGAGGGGACACGTGTTAGACCTGGCATCATTGGCATGAGTCTCTCCTCCATTTTTTTCTGTTTGCCTCCTCTGTTTACGATGTTTTTGCTGGATTATTGCTTTGGGCACTGTGCCACTGCTGATCAGTGCCACAGTGCAAGTGCTCCCTATGCTAAATTGTTACGTTGATTGGTGTTACCATGATTGGCTTGGTTGACTTACTGTTCAGACCCTAGTCTAGTGCACTGCGCGTGCCAAGGGCGTGTAAGTTAACTGCTGCTGGTGGGCTTGCAGCACTGGTTGTGCCACCCACAGAAGCAGCGTGCAAAATGTGTCTCAGGCCTGCCACCGCGGCGCCTGCGTGCAGTCCCTGACTGCCATGTCGACTTGGTAAGGAAACCTACTTGCCAGTCTCTAAACCTTCACTTTGCCACCTTTCAGACACCTCTATGGTAGGCCCTAGGGCAGGGTGCATTGTTGGTAAAAGGTAGGTCATGCCCTGCTGTGTGTGGCATGACCTAATAGTGAATTACAGCCATTTTCGTTTTTCACTATTGAAGGGCTACCTGCCTCCAATAGGCCAGACTGGGCAGACTGATTATTAACTCCATTATAATCTATCTGACTCAGGGAGCATGGTAGCAAGTCGAGTTTAGTATCCCTGAACTCAGAATTTAATAACACACCCTTTAGGATGGATGGTTTTTAAATTCTATGTTTGAAAATAGCACTTTTAGAAAGTGGCTATTTTCTTGTCCAACTATCTACCGGTCTCTGCTGGTTTGGTGTGTGTGTCAGGGGCTGAGTGGCTCCAGAGGTCTGAGTGAGTCAGTGTGGGGTGAATGGGGCGTTTACACGTAGAGTGAGGGAAGAGTAGCCTGCCCTGCCTGACACAATACTGGCCCCGCCTCCTGCTGGGCGACTGATAGCCCTGCTCCTACCAGTGACAATACTGGCTCCGCCTCCTGCTGGGCGGCTGAGGACTCTGCCCTGCCCAGTGAATAGGCCAGGTGCCTCTGCCTGGCAACACCCACAACAAACCTGAGATGGTGGGAATCGCCCTGCTTGGACAAAGGGAACAAAGGGAAAAAGGGGTATAAGAGAAGGACCCCTGAACCAAGAACTCAGATCACTTCTGACAAGGAAACCTGTACCAAGGACAAGAAGCCTGCTGATCTAAGGACTTGCCTCCCCTTTCTGCCAGAGTGCTGTTTTGCTGTGGAGGAACCTGAAAGCTGCTTCTTTATTTTTGCCAAGGAACAAGGAGAGAGGAACTTGGTGTGTACTCTCTGAACACTTGCTAGGAAATCTCCAAGGACTGGAAGAGTGCCAGTCTCCTGCTGAAGTCACAGGGCCAAAGGACTTCACCATTTGCTGAATTGCTGGAAAGTGTTGTTTCCAGTACACAAGGGGAAATCTGCAGTCTCGACGCCGCCGACGCCGCCGAATCCAGCTCGACACCGTGAGTAACGGCTCCAGTGTCCCGAGCCTTCGACGCCGGCCGCCGGGCCCGATCGACGCCAGCAGCAACGCCAGTGAGCAGTGGGTATCGGCCCCGGCTCCAAGTGACCCCGTCTCGACGCCGGTATCGACGCCAGTGAGGAGTGAGTATCGGCTCTACCTCCAAGCGACCCCGTCCCGACGCCGCTGCTGATCGCATCGACTCGACGCCCTTCTCGACGCCGTGAGCGCTGCTCCGGCCCGACATCCCTCGACGCCGCTGCGGATTGACCCGACTCCGAGGCACGACCTCGACGCCGATCTCGACGCCGTGGATCATCGTTTTCTTCGTTTCTCAAGGTACTGTACTTGTGGGGTCTGTTGCAACTCCAGGCTCGACGTAGCGCTCCTCGCGGTCGACGCCGAACCTTGGGAATCTTGTAGACTCGACGTCGTGTGACTCCTGTGGGGGTTACATTGTTGCCAAAGAACTGTGCTCAGAAGAATACTTTGCTAAAGAACTATTTGCCAAGAAGAAACCTTACTTGAACTATTATTTTTCCTTCCAAAGAGTATTTATTAAGACTGTGGTATATTTTTGTCGTTATTTGGTCTTGTGCTAAGCCTTATATAAAAATACTATTTTTATAATAACTTCTGTGTCGTGTCCATCTGTAGTGTATTCACTTTATTACTGTATGTGGTCATAAATGCTTAACACACTGCCTCTGAGATAAGCCTGTCTGCTCTGCCAAGCTACCAAGGGGGTAGCAGGGGTTATCTGAGTGTGTAATCCCCTTGCCCTGACTAGAGTTGGTTGGTCCCTATTTGTCAGAAGTGTATACCTCTGCCAACTAGAGACCGCCGGTTCTAACAGGGTCCTTCATTCTAAACCATCAGGTGAGGGGGTTGGTTCTTCCCTGGAGTTTCACATAGCTATATGCATATACACCTACACATCCAGGTTAGGTTAGGTACATTTAAGTGAATAACTTATGGCACGCATTTTAGGGATATGCAAGTGCTACTGTTTTTCTATGAACTGCTTAAGTTCATCGTATTAGCACTATGGTATAAATGTATCTACTATTTACTATATTGGTACTAGCAATCTCTTTCGTATGCTTCTGTCTCCTGATTGTCGCAAGCAAATATGTTTTACCCAAGGCTGTCGTTGGACCAATAAATACTTGTTGAAACCTCCTAATCACCATCCTGTGTATATTTTCTGGGAGAAAGCAAGCACGAGTGTCTGAGTGAAAAGTACTGTACTGTTTTACACGATCCCTGAGGAATCAGGGTTGTCGTGTTCAGTGGTGGCCAGAAACTACCTACACCACTGTAGAATACAGGGGGGTGGTAGTGGCACTGTAGGGCTAGCTGATCTAACGGGTGGTGTGTGCTTGGTGTCCGGAAGCAGTTGGGACACCAAGCACTCAGTTTAGGTCATTCAAAATGCGCAGGTCCTGGGGAAATCCTAGGAACTACATGACATGGCACCGCCTACATTGGTTTGGTTCTTATATTAACAGTAAAAAGCTTAGTAGTTCAGTCGTGCTTTGTCAAAAAAGCTCTACTCACACTTTTCAGAGACGTCTGAAGTGGGAAGGGAAATCTGCTTCAACTGAGCAGACATACTCTGTGTAATGGCTGAAGGTTGAGCAAGCCTGTAAGGACAAATGGTTCCCCCATTATGCAAAAACCTACCTATTAACTTTCTCTTCTCTTTTCAAAATTACCGACCCCACGAGTAGCTTGGGGGTTTACGAATTGGCTAACTCTCTTAAGATCACAGAAACTGCAGACATGCAGTGACTATGAAATTGTTTGAACATGGCATACCCTTAACAGGTGGCTGCGTTACCTTTGTGATTGAGGCACATAAGGAGTTAGGATCAGAGGTATTTTATTCTTGGGTTCAGTTCCTACCTGCAGATCCACACACTAAATTGTTCCACACATACATTGTCTTGGAACCACCAGATGAATACATTCCATACGAAGACATTGAAGTCCTGTTAACTTACCAGCAACACAGAAACTGGTTTAGAGTCGCCCTTCCACACACAACATCTGTCATAAGACTTGGTCCGCTAAGCATAGAAGGAGCAACTTGTCCGATATTGACAACATACACTCCACATCCAGAGATAGATATACTACTGATGGATAACGTCTGTGCAATATACAAATACATTGTCAGGCTATACAGACACATCGTCCAGTTTGTCATGCAAACATTGACAGTTCAACCTGCGAGAAATGCTCCAGTTGGTCCACATCAGACCTCACCTACAAATAACCCACAGACACTGAAATCAGTAAGAGGGAAAATTCTTTCCAAAAGGGAGCAAATTCCGTTCTGGATAGCACAAAAAATTGCTCAGCTGGAAGCAGTATTTCCCCATATGCGTCCGCTGGAAAACATGGAATGCTACCCATTTGCTTGCCAATGGGGATGGTTCCCTCGATTAGAATTGTATACATGGGGAACAATCTTTTCTGCCGTTTATGTCAGAGTACACAGTACCCCTTCCTTATCAGTCGTTCCAGATGTATGGAAACAGATACAGAATGAGTACGGGGCAGGACCTGCCCTGGACTTAGGAATGAAGGCTAATTTTGCCCAAGGTGCTGAGCAATATAAAGGGGGAGGCAGCAGCAGTGACCATACACAGCCGCCTAAGGGAAACCGCTCCTATCAATAGGGAGCAAGAATTACCAAAAAGTATTGCAGAAACCTATGCTGCATTAGGTAGAGATAATTTGGGAACCAAAGCAGGGAAGCCACAAATGGTGGGTATTCCAGACAAAGTCAACTCAAAGCAAGCAACCACTTCCTCTAAAAAGAAATGGGAAAACAACAATTCTAAAAATAACAATTCATATAAGAATTCATGATCAAGAGGTAGGTCTCCCCAACGGAAGTCCTCTGAAAAGAAGTACAACCTTAAGAATCGTGATAACATTAGGAAACCTGACAGGTATCAGGACACTGATACAGGTTCCTTTTATTCCTTTCAGGGTTCATCAAAAAACTATGAGAGGGACGGGTTATCAGAACAAAAGCAAGAAGATCGACCAAAGACAAAAAGGGAAACACATCACAATTCAAATTATATAATCAAACAGAAAGAGCAACCTAAAACAGAACCTCAAATCAAAAAGAAGAAAGTAGCTGGCTTAAAAAGCAGACATGCCCAGGTTACTGAGGACTCAGCTTCTGAATAGGGAATGGGCTTTGACGATGCTAGACAGTGCGGCAGAAGTAACAATAGCTTGCCAGAACCTGGAGGATATTCTGGTGACAGCAGTATTGAATGAACACATCATGGTGGAAATACCTGGTGCCAGAGTTGGTGTCTCGCATAGCCTTTACGAAATTACACTTCAAATAGAGGGGGACATCTCGGGAAATGTTAAAGGTACCTCTTGGGAGAACATATGGATATGACATACTGTCCACTGGCCACCTGAGTTTGTGATGGAGTGCCCAAAAGGGGAAAGCGTCATCTTACCTGCTTTATCCGACCTTGTACCAGAATCTTCGAAATATTCATTTGCGCAGATGTGGGCACTAGCGCTAGCTCTGGCATTATACCGCAACCATGTAAGGTGGGACATGGAGTCTACTCACAACGAAATCCCATTAAAATCTACTCCAAATCCACAGAGACATTCCCCTATAAAAAACGATGGAAAAAGGCAGGTCGAAGAAATATTGGACCAACTCTATTACCAAGGTGTAATTGAGACTTGCACCACCCAATGAATAATCCTTTGTTTTCAGTAATGAATACATATTGTCTAGTTTTAGATTACCAACATTTAAACACATGCACACAAACATTTGCGGTTCAGAATCCACACAGTGCCGCATTAATGATTAACATTATGCGAAAAAAATACAAAACAACATTAGATATCTCGAATAGATTCATCTGCCAAAATATAGCTCCAGAAAGCAGATATTTGACAGCATTTCCTGCCCTTGGGAATCCGCGAAATTTCCATTGTTTGCCCCAAGGGGATAAGAACAGCACGGGGCACTTCACGGCAAGAGTGACAGAAATATTACAAAAATGTGATGAGGAGGCAGTGTCCTATGTAGATGACATCTATCGGACTGACCATGAATTACTTGAACACTTGAGCAGGGTAAACAACATAATAGTGGGATATGACAATCTGGGCTACAAACATTATTTCAAAAAATAAAAAATTGCCATCTCAATCTCCTATTTTTGGGATATGATCAATCAAGTGAAGGCAGGAACCTAGCAGCCAAAATTTTAGAAAAGTGTGCGCTGCTCCAACCTCCTAAGACTCTCAAAGGTTTCCAATCCATTTTAGGATTTCTAAGTGTTGATAGAACATACATTCTAGATTATGCAGAAAGAGTAAAACCTTGCTATGACTTAATCAGACCTGATTTCACACCGCATCAGTGGACACAGCATTACGCAGATACTCTCCATCCAGTTCAGGCTGACATGATAGCATTTAAACATTTGCACACACATGCAAATACCACTTACTTGGTGATCCGACTGGTCCTCGGTTTATCAGAATATACTTACCTCACTCTCAATGAAGGTAAGACAGTCCAAATGTTGAAATTCAATTTGCGGCAACAGAAAAAATATTGACCGCAGTACAGACTGCTGTAGAGAGAGAAAGAGCACTAGCACAGTGGAAACGCATACTCGTTGTTACCCCGGTACCAACTTTAGAAGCTTTTACCAAAGCGATCATTACAAATGAGAAAGCACTTTAATGGATACAATGGGCTAATTCTCTCACTGCAACAGATGTAGATTACAGATGTGATTCTACATTAAAAACACAGGCATTCCTGCAGTACAAACAAGAATACCCTTTCCCACATGAAATCTTGCCTCTAGAGAAATATGATTATATCATTTAGCAATACGACTACGCAATCTCTAGGAGATTGTACAGCACAATTGGCGGAGCTAAAAGCCCTGATACTGGCATGGATCAGGAATTCCCCACACTGATAGTGTGCGATTATTTTTACTGTGTGCAGTCTTACAATGATTATCTTCATTGCTGGGGCCAGAATGGGTTTAGAGATTCCAAGGGTTGCACAATTAAATATAAATTGTTATGAGAACAAGTGGCAAAGCTGAAAGCATGCCTGCCATGGGCTCAAGTTATTCACACCTTGAGTCACCAACGTGTTGGCATACACATTGAAGGGACTTTACTGGCTGATGAAACCTCTAAGGCGACAGAGCGAACTGCTGCTATTGCTGCAATCACTCATTCTAGTACGAGGATAGACGGAGACATACTGATAGCTGTCAATGCCATAAAGAATGGCTCTGCCGTTTCAAGAGGCTTTCCACTCAAATATTCCTAAAAATTAGATGCGCAAATTCCAGGAGTGGGGGATAGAGTTATACCAAACATGGATAGCAGATCAGGTTTAATACTAACTGCACACGAGAGTCTGGGCTCTGCACACGCAGGAGTCACCGCAACAGTTTTGTTACTGAAGTGGCGATTCTGGTGGCCAGGTTTGTCTAAACAGACCAAGGCTTATGTCTTAAAGTGCGACACCAGCAGATGAAAGGCTCCACTGTAGCATGGCCACCACAAACACCATTACTCATTTTAGACAGACCTCTCACATGTGTCTATTTGGATCACCGCTGCCCCTTAAATTTAGACAGGGCTTACAAGTACATCTTGGTGGCAGTGGATTCATGCTCTAGATTTCTATGGGTTTGGCCACAGTTCTTGGTTGACGCTCAAACTGTTATTAAGGATTTGTGAGTCTTCATAGTCATATACGCAATTTGCAGGTTACATTCCATCCGTGGCCCTGCATTTAGCTCTCCGGCTTACATGAAAGCTATGGAAGGTATGGGCATGGCATTACGATACTCCTCCCCCTACCATCCTGAGGGAAATTCAGTGGTGGAGTGGAAAAACCGGGACCTAAAGCAACCCTTAACAGCAAGGGTATTAGATGCGGGTGGTAGTTGGGTCAATTACCTAAATGGGGACCAGAGGGCACTGAATAATTTGCCAAGAAAATCCTTCAGTGGCGGATGTGAAACCATTTTAATTGAATGATCATTTGGCTGTTTTACAGGAACTTAATGAATTACGGGCATTACAAAGCAACGTCCAAGTAAAACGCACCGCCACTAGGGAAGTGAAACAAGTTTCGGCAAGACCTGTCCGGGTCCCAAAGATTGGGGAATTGGTCAGAGAAAAGATCATAGACAAAAAGGAGTTTGGGCCATCCTACAGAACACCTGTAACTGTCCTGGTGGTTCAAGGAACAAGAACAGTACTTCTTCTGCCTTTTGCCGGCAAAAAAGAAAAAGGTTTTGTCGCCATTGATCTGATCAATCCACACTATGTGGCCGATTCTCAACACCAGGCTGTGTGGAGTCCTGAGTAGCCGCTGCACTCCTCTTACTACTATACAGCAAGTTCAGATTGAAGTACGCCAATTTTTGAGACCCCAGAGGTGCTAGGGGTAGCACCCTATGACTTTGAGTACTTCCTGATGTGGTATTATAGAATTCTGCATATCTTGATAATATAACAAAGAACTTGGCAACAGAAGCTGAAATATGAAAAGACATCTTTATTAAACTCAAATGAGTGAGACTACGTCGCACAGAAGCCTTAGCAACTGAATGAGGCAGTCTGCAGAACAGAAACCAGTCTCCTCTTTTATGGAGGATGTTACGCTCTGGGCAACACCGCCCTTCTCTTGCAGTTGGTCATTCACATGTATACATTGCAAACGAAAAGGCAGAGTCATGATGACCATCCCACATTCCAGTTAAGCCAGCCCGTAATTATTTACCCAGCAAGGCTCAGATCCCACATCAGATATCGATAGGCCCCAATAAACATGAGCATCTCCTGTTTCGGGAAACAAGCCATAAAGCAGGAACAGTCAGGTGTGAAAGAGATTAGCCGGGAGGCTTGTGTAGGATGAAAAGACTTTATGGTGTGTCAAGCCCTGATGCTAATCACAGGTGGCCAGAGGACGGGGAACTCGTGAGACCAGTTTGACCTGGGGTGGCGGAGCCAAGCTGCCCAGGTCACAGAAAAGTCAAAGAAAGGCACATGTGCTCTAAAAGGCCCGTTTTCGCT
The DNA here is from genome assembly GCF_964204655.1 of Triturus cristatus. Classification (NCBI taxonomy): domain Eukaryota; kingdom Metazoa; phylum Chordata; class Amphibia; order Caudata; family Salamandridae; genus Triturus; species Triturus cristatus. The sequence continues at coordinate 685,631,357 of NC_140588.1, forward strand.
TCATGCTATATAGCCTATGTGAGGGCAACCATAAGATGGCCACCGCTACAAAATGGAACCCACGGAGTCAATGTATAATAACGTATACATAGCGCATTCATAGCTAAAACGTTACACAAAGCACTTGTACATACCGCATTGACCATTCGCGGTTCGCTAATACCGGGATAGACAGGGGTAGGGCCCTGCCTCCTATGCGGTCCCAAATTTTAAAGTACGACAGACCCTCCTTTTGCCCTTACATAGGTAATAACTATACTCTCATCAATCCGAGTCCAGGTCTACAGACATGAAGTCATGGAGATGTTGCTGTAGCATCATCCTATTACTTAGCGACTCTCACGGGACACGTCTCCTTACACATGTAGTAGCACAAAGGCCACATATGGCAGGACAAAATAAGGAATACCTCTATCTAGGTGGCATAAGATCACACCCCCAACAATTAGTGATGTTTACTACTAACTAGTGTCGATGCAGAAGCTGTACAAAAGAATTGCTTTCGAATTCTGATCTTTTAACCTGCTCATGTTCAGGAAAAGGGTGAAAAGAGTGCAAAGAAACAGTGGTAGGGAAAGACATAGGTTGGGAAGAGGGTGCAGAAGGCAATTGAGTAGAGAAAATCAATCCCACCCATAAATGACAACGTCATGTTTAAAAAAAACCTAGAAAACTCGTTATTAAAAACATATAGACAACGGGAGAAAGTAGTGACCACTATTACAAATGAAATAATAATTTTTATGTTCAGGTGAAACAGTGGTGACCCTCATCAATGCTCTGAGGTGAAAAGGGGGGTACTCTTTCCACAGAAAATGGACTTCATTCTGTTGTTACTAAACAGAATAGTACTTTAAAACAATGCCAGCAAAACAATCAGTCTCCTAACACCTACTCTATACAATCACACGGAAACCTCTTGTGAAACCACCTATGCCCAGAGTCCGTTCAAAAAGCCTCTCTGGCAGGCTTCTATTGTCCATCAAATCTTCTTCTGTTGTTTTCTTTTGCCTGGGCCTCTTCATTCAAGCCTTTCATGAGAAAAGTACTGCTTAGTTGGAGTGCCCTCCTGGCAAACACCCACAGCTCACTCGAAAAAAAAAAAGTCTCAATGTCTCAAGGCAGTGCGCCAGTATTTTTCCTTTGCGGCAGGCACTACAGGTAGTGTGCTCTCCATTGATCAAGGGCACAGGTCATCTCGTGCAGATTCGGGACCATTCTCAGACTCCAACACTCGTCATTCAGTGTCAGAGGAGGCTCAGTCTGCTCTTCCATGGGCACTGGAATGTAGTGCCTTCTGTCAATCTTTGATCCGCCGGTGCACTGCACTTCCATTGAAGCAAAGGAAAAGAGGGGGGGTGTGTGGCCAAAAACTCAGGCCAAGGGGCTCAAAGGACTGCACACTGTCAGAGGTTACCAGCACATGACAGGCGCTCTTTTGCACTGGAATTCTGGTTCTGTGGCAAAACCAGCTCCTCCTTCTTTTCTGATGTTGAACGCCTTCTGATGAAGCAAGTGCGATGCTTTAAAAAACAGTTCGTTGTATAACAAGGTGACTGTAAACAGGTGGCCTGTGATTTTCAAAGGAGTGGCCACACGCCATGGGACAATTTTCGTCTAGAATACACTGTCTTTCTCAGGAAGCAATACAAATAAAAAGGCAGTAGGCAAAACAGTGCCTCTAAGCTTTTCAATTGGGTTTCCGTGTGAGAGCCTCCATCATCTAAGGGTAGATAACTACACGAGAATTCTATCTAAATGGATGTCTTCACATATGGTGGCATTGTCTAACGGGGCAAACACATTCTTTTTCTGAATGATTACATATAAGTGTTTCTAAATTCCTTATCTAGGACATCTCAATAGAGAAATCACATGGTACAGATTATCATAGGCATGTGGAAACCTTTCACATCAGGTGCACTAGGCAATACACAGGCTAATAGTCAGATATGAAAACAAAAGACAAGAACTAGAGGGTCCTGATATTTGCATGATTAGAAACTTCTGATCCCACCGAAAATTAAAGCAGCAGGAACAAAAAAGGGTAAAAACCACATTAAAAAATAGACATTGAAAATTCGTCATGTTCAAAAAGTAAACGCAAGATATCTCCCTTTGAGATGGAAAACTTGTCTTACTATAATATTGAGTCAGTTAGCCAGTCTATCGCTACTCTGACAGTCAGGCTGAAAAACATTGAAGCAGGCCTAAGGACAATTCTTGAAAACCAGTCTGGTCATACAAGAGGGGATTATTAATAATATGGAGGTTCCTGGTGCATCACTGCAGTCTGGAAGTGTGTACCTGAACAATACACCTATAATAATAAATGGGCTGACTGGTGAAAGGAATACAGAAAAGGGAATTGGAATTGGGACACAACTAAAATCCCCAATAACTAAGCATGATGCGACATCGGTCAGGGAAGAAGCAAAAGCAAAAAATAAAAATCTATAGGAAGGACAAGAATTTACTTGGGTGATAGTCAGGCATGTGACAACACCAAGAGTACGGGTGATACACAAAAGGCCAAAGTCACATACGTTTTAACTCTACCGCTGGCGACTACACCTATACGGTAATCTTAGGTAATGTTCCAGTTCCTTCTTCAGGGAAAAATGAAAACCTAGTTTTCTTTTAAGGAACAAAAGCCATAGGCTACTTAGGAAGCAAAACATCATTAACTAATGTAATATAGAGATTAGGCCAGCTTGAGTCACAGATCTATAATTTCATCCTTAGGTCCAATCAAGGATACGTAAATGTAGGGCTGCCTGTTTCTTTAAGGGAAGGGCAGTAACGTGACACACTTCGATCCTGTAGATCTCTTTTAGTTTTCTGTAATACCATTATAGCCAATTTAGACATGCACTGGTGAAGTGTTGTCTCTCATGCTCACAGCATGAAATATCATTAGCTGTGGAATTTAGTAACCAGAACAAGTTCAACCAACTGTTGCGTAGCGATGGGCATCGTCATGACCATCCCCTCACAACACAGGTAAACTTGTAATAGTATCAAAAAGCAGCAACAAAAACAACGAAAACATGCAAAAAATAATAAAAACGCACAAAACGTCAAGCCATCAGATATACTTGCTGTATATCAAGCACAAAAAGCATAGACAAAACAATAGCATATGTAATAAGCGGTGACATACAAACACCATGTCATGTACTTTATGCACTGTAAAACTGCAGCCCAAAACCCAATATTTGGGCCGGTTTAATTTGTCAGGTTTAAAATACTTACCCTCCTTTTTGACAGTAGATCACCAGGCAATGGAAATCTGCTGTCAAATATACCGTCTCTCTTCTAACATACAGGACTAGCAAGAACAATTCATGATAGTGATTCGTTCACATTTAGGCATGTAGCCTTAAAAAAGTTTTAGAATCTTTTTGTCTGTCTAAGACTTAATGCAACACTTCGTTTTCTGTTAAAGAAGAGCAACTATAGCAGGCATCATTCTATTTTTTTTTTAGAGCACCAATGTATCTGCAAAGCATTTAACATGATGTTTGGACTTTCAAAGAAAACCCCTTTGCTATATTTTCCCTTTGGAATTGAGTTCTTTAGTTTTAGCGATGCTATGGAGAAACCAGAAACCCCACCTTTAGAGGCCCGTGTAGCAAGGTCATTCTGCATTCCACAGAGGCAAGGCCCTAATTTAAAAGGTCATAAATGTCAACTCCATTGTTTACGGGAAAACTAAAGATAGCATCTCAGCAGCGTGACCGAGCCAGCCTCTGCAGCTCTCCCAGCTCCCAGCTTCTACCACTCTGAATTTGTCAAAGCCAGAAGGCCTTCCTAATTCCTCCTAACTTGCAATAATTCACTCTATTTTGAAAAATAATTTCTCCTTTTTAGGCGCTAAAAAATTATCCCTATTCCCAGATTATTAAACTACATTTACTGTGAATAATTCACGAAACTTAATAACACACATACCACTTTTTAGAATAAATCCTTGTTACAATCCTATGTAATGGTACACATTTCAACAACCTTAAATGAATGAACGTCTCAGTAGGCCCAGCTAAAGTTAGACTGAACTCCAGCAATTGGGACCGCTTTCTGCCCCAGTCCACTGGCACTGCGAATTGTATTCGCAATGAGTGTTGATATTTTCTTCATCATTTAGTCACTTGCCTTTATTCAAGCTCTGTTCGTCGCTTTCATATTAGCATATGAAACTCAGTGCCTCCCGTTAGGTAATTACAATATTTTCACCCCTACTGCTAGAACTTGCAATCTCATCTTTCCCCTCCCACTTACTCAAACCGATACCACATTCCTTTATATTCCCTTCGTCAATACAACCTTCCTCACGCTACTCTTCATGTCTTTATTACTCCCCTTCATCCTCTCTCTTCCCTCCACGGCATTCTATATTCCCAATTGTTCTTCTCCTTCCTATGTATTACCTAGTTCCTATAACCGTAATTCTACATTTCTCCACCCCTCTATCATTACTGACTTCATCACGTACCTGCTCACAAACATCCTCTTTTTCCCTCATCAAAAAAGAATTCTCCATTTCTCTTTCTCTATGTGGGTGCTAACTCCATTAAGGCCGTTTTTTATTAACATCAAATAGTTGCGGGTTACGACACCATATTTTATTTAATTTCTCCAAGTTTTAAAAAGGTCCTGTTTTTCATAGCGTGTTCAGTAGTATCGTGACAGACACAGCTAAAGTTAGAACCTTCAACCCTGATATTAAAACAAGCCTTTGTACTGGCTCATTGACTCATCGAATCATAAGAAGGCACAACCTGTGAATATATATCAAACCTAAATGTATGTATTTACTGAAGCCTGAGACACCCCAAAAAGTACTCTGAATGAAAGAAAATGCAGTTAAAACAGCGCTTTTACCCAAATTCGACTTTGATTTTTTTTGGCATTAAAAAATGAGTATCCTACAATTTTCTTGCATAATATGCATTACCAGAATGTCCATTACATAATCCATGAGTCAGGCATTGGAAATAACAACTTATACTTTATAAAAATGAGCTTGTTTGCGCCTGCGCCAAGGGAAAATTGTACACACGAATGCTTGCTATTTTAGTGATGCAACACAACTTAAATCAAATTTTAATGCTAGGAGGTCATAGTATGAGTATTAAGCTTTATAATTATCAAAAAACGATTTTGAAAAGCACTTATTTTTTTTTTAATATAATTTTCCCATGATTAATAATTTTCTTTTAAAAAATCCCAATTATTCGTTTTTGTGATAATTCCATGTATAAAAAACAAGCTGCATCCCTTACCTATCATTTTGCACACATTTAACTCACAAGCCTAAGCGCATAAGCCCAATTTGAAACGCGTCACATTTTTGCGCCACTCTCATTTAAAAAGACGGTTCAGCAAAATTCCACCCGTGTTCAACTGGGAAGGTGCTGGCTGAATGAACATTTCTATCAAATATACTGCAGCTGAAAAGTTTGCCTGTGAACATCTAATACAATGCATCTAAGGAAAATGCTGTAAATTTATTTACTTTTGCAAAAATAGATAATTTCGTTTTTGGGGCCTGATTTATATCTATTGAATGTGTTTCTAATTTGATCCTTTAAGCATTTAACGGCAGTTTTGTATATGTGCACAATTGCTCATTCTATAAATTAAAGAGCACCATATAGCTATTTTAGCACGTCACATGCTTCGTTTCTGGATTTCTTTTTTAAGTTTCTACTTGATATTAATTAACCAAAAATTTACTTAACAGACTGGAAACATCAGAAGACCCACAAACACATATTGAGCTCATTTCAGACATAAACAGAAAGGGGTTAAATAGACAATACAGCGCACTTTAGCCATTTTTCATAAATAGCGCCGTCGCAATTTACTTACAGAAGTTGCACTAATGAAAATGAAACCACAGACATTTAAACACACAGTTGACTTACAAATCAATACGCATGACAGAAAGAAAGAACAGCTCACAGACTGTACTTGAAACAAACCATTTGCAAATACTAGTTGTAGGTCATATTTACAAGCAACGCTTTTCAATAGTGTTCCAAAAGGCTGCATAAACAGCCCCACACACAGATGCATGTCCAAGAAGTAGTGAATGCGCTCAATTCACTAGCTTTGCCTAGCAGAACACCACACAAAATCGTTCTGCATATCTTCATTCATGAAACTGCGCAGAACGAAGGATCCTTGTTTTGTATTATGTCATATTTTAATTCCCTGGGGATACAAAATCACCAAGGAAGAAATATGTTTTTAAATTTAACCTATTTAGATATTTCCCACACTATGGTACCTTTCAAAACAAAAAGCAACACATTTTTCCATGTGAGCTTATAAACAGGCATGCCAAAAATACTGCGGAAAACGCAAGTATTATAATCAAAACCAAATGGAGAAATATCTCCTCATTTGTGAAAAATATATATAGGAAACAATGATTAAAAGAAGTGTGGTAATGTACAAATCATTCAACAACCTTGATAAAACATGACTACCTAGAAAAAGGAATTGATTGAAAATACTTTTTTTAATATTTATTGTAGTAAGTTTTTGTTTTTAAAAATTATATCATTTTTTACTTTTTTTCCCTATTTTTCTTTTCCTTTCTTTTCCCTTTTCCTCTCAAAACATTATTTATACAAAAAGACTATTATAGTGTCCTAACATATTTCTTCTAAACCTTCCTTTGTCAACATATGGTTTGCCGAACACTAGATAGTTGCATATTCAATCAAACAGTTACAATACAAATTTTATCAACAAAAAGTGAATACTGAACATGGCTTAATTCAGTCTACGCGCGTTTCGGCGTTCAGCCTTCCTCAGGCGGCCATGATATTCAAAACTCCTAAGACATAATAAAGAAAAAGAAAAAGAATAGTCTATGACAATTTGTACATACCAACCGAGTCAAGTGCACATAACAATTAAAAGGCCCTACATTGACCCTATACATATATACATATATACATTTATATACAATTCATTTATACAACACCAGCTGTAAGTTAAATATTGAACAAAAACCATCTCTAGTTAGAATCAAAAGACTCAAAAGCAAGATAAGATTTTTATCTATTGTGATGACTAATACATTTGATACTTCACATCGCTTTATTGTTTCTCATCCTATTTCACCTAGTTTCCCATGTATGTAAACATCGTTCTCTTGTACTTAATAATGGGTCAAGGGATATTCCAATGCCTCTCTATGGCCACATGCCCCATTCACCGTAATTTAGAAACAAAGAAACTTAGTCAGCAAGAACAATATAACTAACTTCTTATATTTACTAATGGGTCAGGGAATCCCCTACTACATTCACGGTTACAGTATCAAGCTGTTAATGTTACCTTGTCTATTCTCACGTCCCCGACTTCAGAAAAAGTCTACGTGCACGATTCCCTCTGTTTAGTGGGTGTTCTATCCCGTTATATCTTATCTGATCAGGGTGTTTTTATTGGCAAATTAAACACCAACCTATCCATCAAGCAGTCACTGTGTTAGTGACCATGGATGTACTAAAGTAACACCAAATGAAACAAAACAATGTATTAAAATTTCGATCATAATGCGAACTTCTATCGCTATATCTAACTGTTGTGGTGCCACTTGCACTTACTAGAGAAGTGGTAATCCCGTACCTGTCCTGTAGCTCTTCTAGGATATCTGGGAAAAACCGTGCTTTAAGGGGACCGCGTGTGTTCCTTCAGTGTTTTACCATGAGCTCTAAATAGAAACGCTTAAAGTTAATTGGTCCTATTGCGGTGCACAGGTGAGCCTAAGCATAGTATTAGTATAAATCAATTCATTGGGGGTCCATCAAACTCACCCGGTCACACTTGTGCATTCCGACTACCCGTCGTCTCGATTTTTTCCAACCGCTTTACAGGCGTGTTTTGGAATATTTTAAATATGCAGCCGTATCGCCTGGACCTAAGAGCATATAAATAGTTAGATAATGCTGCTGGGTAATAAAGTGTGCCAAAAAACTACAATCAGAACTCCAGTTCGTTAAAGAATCACGGAGCTCTTTTGCCAGTGCGATCCCATGGAACTCACCTCGTAGTGTAAGTCCTCTCTCCCTTTTGCAGCACGTCACCGAGGTAGAAACGGGACTAGGCGTAGGAACGCTCTATTTATACCCAGGACTCCTCGGTGATTGGTCAGATCCTGTTAGCGTTACTCTTCAGCTTCAAATGGCGCTAGTTATTCCACTGAAGTGATAAAGATTGTTCCAAGGGGGATCCTAGCAATATGAGGGGCAACCATGATCATAAGGAGAAATAGCAAGCTGCTGATAGACCCATACACCCAACTTGCTTGCGAGGTGTTAATACTGAAAAATTCAACCTTATAGATGTAACGATATGTAGTTCCTTGTTGCTCATCAAGCTATATTTTAAGCTAAAATCACTGATTGTTAGCTTTGAAGTGTGACTTTAATTATTATACCGGATAGCTTGACTCCATGGAATTTCACTATTTAATCCCCTCTTATAAGTGTCCAGAGAGAATATCCAATAGACTTCTCTCCTTTTTCGAATTTCAGTTCATTGTATTCCACTAGCATTAATTTTCTCTAGGATCAGCCATCGAATATCTTCAATGGTGTGGCTGCACTCAATGAAATGTTGGACTAATGGTGCTTGTAGCTTCTTAGTCCTGATCGCTGACCTATGTTCCGTTAAGCGGGTTGCCATTGATCTCGATGTCTCCCCTACATAGGTTCTATTGCAGGGACATAAGATGGCATATATGATGTTAGTGGATTTACAATTAGTCAGGCATTGTAGGTCTATTTTAACTCCATTGATGGATTATTGTCTCACTTCTAGTGCAGAATTGCAAGCCAGGCATGACATACATTTGTAATTCCCTTTTAGGGTGGGTAAACCTCCAATAGTGGTCTGTATGGATGTAGATGTATTCTTTGGCATCCGTGATCTTGTCACTAAATCTTTGAGGTTCTTGTTCTTACGATACGCAAACATAGGCTTAGCTAGATGGTCTGGTTCTGCTCTTGTCGCATTCAGAATGTGCCAGTTAGCATTAATAATCTGGCAGATGGTACCATTCATTGTTGTATGTCGCGTTATCATCACAAGCCGATCTTGTTGTTTTGGTGTTTTTTTATCCAATAAACATTGGCGATCGTAGTATCGTGCTCTCTTGTATGAGTCACGTACCAATCTTTTAGGATACCCTCTGGCTATGAATTTCGCTCTCATAACCTCCGACTGCTGATCATAATCCAAAATATTGGTACAGTTCCTCCGAAGACGGAGGAACTGTCCAAAAGGAATAGTTGTTTTCTGCATTCTTGGGTGGTAACTGGAAAAGTGTAACAATGTGTTACGGGCTGTGGGTTTCGTAAACAAATCCACAGACAACTGGTGCCCTTCATATTTAATTGTGACATCCAGAAATTCGATATTATGTTTGTCACTCTTAGCTACAAACCGAATGTTCGTATCACAAAGGTTCAGCCATGATATGAATTGCGCTAGATCTTCCTCCGTGCCATTCCAGATGTAAAAGACATCATCAATGAATCTGGACCAACTAGTGGTCGATTCACTGAATGGGGCCACCTTGTTATAGATAAACCTGTGTTCATAGTGCGCCATGAAGATGTTAGCCACCGTTGGCGCACATGAAGCCCCCATACTTACTCCTTGGGTCTGCTGGAATAACGACCCATTGAATTCAAAAGTATTTTCTCGGAGCACAATGCCCAGACATTCCAGTATGAACTGGGCCGGGCACTCAATGTCATAGGTCTCAATGAACCACCTCACGGCTTCCAAGGCTGCCGCCTGAGGGATGTTACTGTACAAGGCCTCAATATCCATCGTGACCAAAAATTGTGTGACCTGGTTGAAATGGATTTGTTCAACTTTGTTGATAATGTCCGTCGTGTCCCTTATATAAGATCTTATTTTAGGGACATGTGGGCGCAGCAGAGCATCAACGTATTTAGATAATGCTTCTGTTGCCGACCCAATAGTGGTCACAATAGGCCTATAAGGCGGGTCCGTGGTGATTTTGTGTATTTTAGGTATTCCATATATTGAGGCCATCTTGGGTTTAGCCACATTCAAAAAAGTAAACTCTTTTTCGCAAATGACCCCATCTTCCAGAGCATGTTTTGTTAGATCTTTGATCATTTTGGATACCCTTTTAGTAGGATCATTCCGCACAGGTGTATAATGATCTTTGTTGGATAGCATAGCGGTCATGTTTGTTACATATTGGTCAGTGTCCATTAACACTATGCCTCCACCTTTATCACAACCCTTAATAGTTACATCCTTATTGTTCTTAAGGGTGGACAGGGCTTAATATTCCTCCCGAGAGAGGTTGTATTTAGGCGCCGGGATGAATTTGGTAGCTGCCATCAATTTATTGAACACCACGTGCTCAAAGATGGCAATCTCAGGTCCTACCTGGTCTAATGTCGGGACAAAAGTGGACGGGGGGGCCAAGCCTGATTTATTTGGCATGTGGAGTTCTTGTTGGTCTCGTCCTTCAAAGAAGGCACGTAATCTGATCTTCCGGAAAAAAGAGATTAGATCCTGAAACAATTCAAATCTGTTGGCTTTTGCATGTGGGACAAAGGAAAGACCTTTCGTCAGCAAAGACTCTGTCTGGTGATCAATCTCATAAGTGCTGAGATTAAAGATGGGTATCTGATTCACTCGCGCCAATAATGGGCATGCCTCGTTGTTAGGACCTGGGGATCGTCCTGATAAACATTCTGCCCTTGTGGGTAGTTGTATGCTTGCTGGTAACTGCCTCGTTGACGTCGTTGGTATCTGGGCCGCCACCTGGATCTTTGTGTCCCTCGCCTGGCTAAAAAACCAGGACGTTCACCTCTGCTGTTGCCTGCGGTTTGGCGGCCTGAATTGCCAGCTTGGTATTGATTATAGCTTTCCCCTTCAGAGTCCGTCGTGTCCGAAAAGGTGACTACTTTTTTGGTGAATCTATCAGCTGAGGGTTGGAATTGGTCTTCGTCTATTGGTTGTTGCTGGTAAAAGTTGTCCGCCAAATATGGGTACATTCTCTCCTGGCTGGTATATCTCACATCTTTTTTAAGCTTTTCTGTCTTTCGTTTCATCAGGTAGTCATGATAAGATGACATTTCAATTTCCACCTCCTCTAACTTCTTTTTAGCCTCTTCAATTGCTTGATTACTCTTAATTTTATTCTCCAATTCTTGGATTTCCTCCATTAATGTTTGAATCATCTCCTTTGATGTCTCAACTATAAGGATCATGAGATCCCGGGAGCACCTATTGGCTATGTGTGACCAACGTTCAAGGAATTTCCTAATTTTGACAAATAGACCTGGAATGTTTTTTACTCTTAAACCTTGTGGGATAATTCCTGCTTTGAGATATTCTAACATAAAATGACCATGCATTTCAATTCGTTTGGCTTTCTTCTTTAGCGAGGTTAATTTATTAAAGTCTTCATTGCCTAGGGAGCTGGTTGTGTGTACTGCTTGGCCACCTAAGGCGAAATCCCCTAGTAACGTAGCTAGATCTTCATCTGTAAACCCAAATGTTTGAAGCTTATCCATTTTATACTGAGTGACAATGTGGAGCAAAATCAAATATAACAACTTGATTTGCCTAGAGGGGCAAAAATAAGGTTGTATCTGCCTAAGTCAAAGAAAACCCCAATGGAAAAAATGATCGTTTTTTCTCAATATGTTTGAGATGGCTGTGTCATATATATCAATAAAATGCACTTATGAACGACTAAACAAAAACACTAACACTACCCCACATGGACCGGCCATGGAGAAATATGTTGCAACGTAACAAGGGTACCCCTAATTTAGCTTCCTATCTCAGGGTTTTAAAGTAAATATTTGTGAAAAATATATATAGGAAACAATGATTAAAAGAAGTGTGGTAATGTACAAATCATTCAACAACCTTGATAAAACATGACTACCCAGAAAAAGGAATTGATTGAAAATACTTTTTTAAATATGTATTGTAGTAAGTTTTTGTTTTGAAAAATTATATCATTTTTTACTTTTTTTCCCTATTTTTCTTTTCCTTTCTTTTCCCTTTTCTTCTAAAAACATTATTTATACAAAAAGACTATTATAGTGTCCTAACATATTTCTTCTAAACCTTCCTTTGTCAACATATGGTTTGCCGAACACTAGATAGTTGCATATTCAATCAAACAGTTACAATACAAATTTTATCAACAAAAAGTGAATAATGAACATGGCTTAATTCAGTCTACGCGCGTTTCGGCGTTCAGCCTTCCTCAGGCGGCCATGATATTCAAAACTCCTAAGACATAATAAAGAAAAAGAAAAAGAATAGTCTATGACAATTTGTACATACCAACCGAGTCAAGTGCACATAACAATTAAAAGGCCCTACATTGACCCTATACATATATACATTCACTGAAAAAACCATAGGTTTCACACATGTTATAGTTAGCTGGACATTTTACTGATAAAAAACCAATGAAATTCCCCCGTTATAGTTACTGTAGGCAACTATAACTCACGCGACCGTAATCCTCTGCTGATGCTAATACTGTATTTAGACACTTATTTGCCCATGTCTTCTTCCATTAAATTTTAGCTATACATTTATTACAAATATTTTTTTTTCATAAAGACACATATGTCATCAGCAGAGGATTACGGTCGCGTGAGTTATAGTTGCCTACAGTAACTATAACGGGGGAATTTCATTGGTTTTTTATCAGTAAAATGTCCAGCTAACTATAACATGTGTGAAACCTATGGTTTTTTCAGTGAATTTGCAAGGTTTTTTAAATGCTAATTCCTAACTATAACGTGTGTGAAACCTATGGTTTTTCAGTGAATTTGTACGGTTTTTTAAATGCTAAGTTACTTTACGCCATTTGTGGCGTGCGCGCCCACCTAACGCAGTTCGTTGCGTGCGCGCACGGTGCGCTTCGCGCACTGTGCGCGCACAGTGAGCACGCGGTGCGCTTTGCACACCGCGTGCCCACGTTACGCTAGATGGGCCATGAACGCACGATGCGCTTCGCGCACCGTGCGCACATGGAGGACATATGATGAGCATCGTTGTGACAGGTAAAATATATGTTTTGTTTAGCTCTAATAAGCCATGCACAAAAGGTGCCCTTCGGGCACCATTTGCACACGGGGTGGGGAGAATGTGGATATTTTTTTTTTTTTTTTATTACTTCTTACCGTACGCGTACGGTAAGCATAATCGGCGAAATTTTCGAAAAAATTAAAATTGCCTTTTTTCACTTGGGGGATCGTTGGGGACTCCCTCGACATGGCTAGGTGCTTGGGAGCTGTGTAAACAGCCCCTTTACATGTTTTTGCACTTGGTTTTTCAACCCCCTGTCAGAGTGCGAGAGAGAAAATGGCGGCCGCCGCTTCCTGGTTTCGACCGATTTGAATGTTTACTAAGATCTAAGGGCCAATCAGAATCGCGCTCGCGCACGCCACCGTACGCGTACGGTAAGCGCACCGTAAGCGCACCGTAAGCTGGCTCAGATATATATATTGATTTAAAGGCTATTTTCTCAGAATCTACTGAACAGATTTACACCAAACCTACAAAAGGCACTTCCTTGACCTGAGGACTACCTCTCTGCCAAATTTCAAGTAATTCTGTTCAGCCGTTCGGGCTGTAGCTGTGTCTAAAGGTCCTACGGAAAAATGCATGGGAAAAACGCGTTTTGGGACCCCCCTTTTATCTCAGCCCCCACTTGACGAATCCCCCCGAGACTTTCAGGGTAGGAGCGGAGCGTAGCGCCCCACCTATTTTGAAAGATTCGCGAGGATTCGTCAACCGGCGCCAAAGTTATTCAAAATAGAATGTTGCGGATTTCCTATGGAAACGTGGTCCTAACTATAACTACCTACTGGCGACCGCCAGTAGGTAATATATACATTTATATACAATTCATTTATACAACACCAGCAGTAAGTTAAATATTGAACAAAAACCATCTCTAGTTAGAATCAAAAGACTCAAAAGCAAGATAAGATTTTTATCTATTGTGATGACTAATACATTTGATACTTCACATCGCTTTATTGTTTCTCATCCTATTTCACCTAGTTTCCCATGTATGTAAACATCATTCTCTTGTACTTAATAATGGGTCAAGGGATATTCCAATGCCTCTCTATGGCCACATGCCCCATTCACCGTAATTTAGAAACAAAGAAACTTAGTCAGCAAGAACAATATAACTAACTTCTTATATTTACTAATGGGTCAGGGAATCCCCTACTACATTCACGGTTACAGTATCAAGCTGTTAATGTTACCTTGTCTATTCTCACGTCCCCGACTTCAGAAAAAGTCTACATCCACGATTCCCTCTGATTAGTGGGTGTTCTATCCCGTTATATCTTATCTGATCGGGGTGTTTTTGTTGGCGAATTAAACACCAACCTATCCATCAAGCATGTGGCATGTGGCCATAGAGAGGCATTGATATCCCTTGACCCATTATTAAGTACAAGAGAACGATGTTTACATACATGGGAAACTAGGTGAAATAGGATGAGAAACAATAAAGCGATGTGAAGTATCAAATGTATTAGTCATCACAATAGATACAAATCTTATCTTGCTTTTGAGTCTTTTGATTCTAACTAGAGATGGTTTTTGTTCAATATTTAACTTACAGCTGGTGTTGTATAAATGAATTGTATATAAATGTATATATGTATATATGTATAGGGTCAATGTAGGGCCTTTTAATTGTTATGTGCACTTGACTCGGTTGGTATGAACAAATTGTCATAGACTATTCTTTTTCTTTTTCTTTATTATGTCTTAGGAGTTTTGAATATCATGGCCGCCTGAGGAAGGCTGAACGCCGAAACGCGCGTAGACTGAATTAAGCCATGTTCATTATTCACTTTTTGTTGATAAAATTTGTATTGTAACTGTTTGATTGAATATGCAACTATCTAGTGTTCGGCAAACCATATGTTGACAAAGGAAGGTTTAGAAGAAATATGTTAGGACACTATAATAGTCTTTTTGTATAAATAATGTTTTGAGAGGAAAAGGGAAAAGAAAGGAAAAGAAAAATAGGGAAAAAAAGTAAAAAATGATATAATTTTTCAAAACAAAAACTTACTACAATAAATATTTAAAAAAGTATTTTCAATCAATTCCTTTTTCTGGGTAGTCATGTTTTATCAAGGTTGTTGAATGATTTGTACATTACCACACTTCTTTTAATCATTGTTTCCTCTATATATTTTTCACAAATATTTACTTTAAAACCCTGAGATAGGAAGCTAAATTAGGGGTACCCTTGTTACGTTGCAGCATATTTCTCCATGGCCGGTCCATGTGGGGTAGTGTTAGTGTTTTTGTTTATTCGTTCATAAGTGCATTTTATTGATATATATGACACAGCCATCTCAAACATATTGAGAAAAAACGATCATTTTTTCCATTGGGGTTTTCTTTGACTTAGGCAGATACAACCTTATTTTTGCCCCTCTAGGCAAATCACGTTGTTATATTTGGTTTTGCTCCACATTGTCACTCAGTATAAAATGGATAAGCTTCAAACATTTGGGTTTACAGATGAAGATCTAGCTTCGTTACTAGGGGATTTCGCCTTAGGTGGCCAAGCAGTACACACAACCAGCTCCCTAGGCAATGAAGACTTTAATAAATTAACCTCGCTAAAGAAGAAAGCCAAGCGAATTGAAATGCATGGTCATTTTATGTTAGAGTATCTCAAAGCAGGAGTTATCCCACAAGGTTCAAGAGTAAAAAACATTCCAGGTCTATTTGTCAAAATTAGGAAATTCCTTGAACGTTGGTCACACATAGCCAATAGGTGCTCCCGGGATCTCATGATCCTTATAGTTGAGACATCAAAGGAGATGATTCAAACATTAATGGAGGAAATTCAAGAATTGGAGAATAAAATTAAGAGTAATCAAGCAATTGAAGAGGCTAAAAAGAAGTTAGAGGAGGTGGAAATTGAAATGTTATCTTATCATGACTACCTGATGAAATGAAAGACAGAAAAGCTTAAAAAAGATGTGAGATATACCAGCCAGGAGAGAATGTACCCATATTTGGCGGACAACTTTTACCAGCAACAACCAATAGACGAAGACCAATTCCAACCCTCAGCTGAAAGATTCACCAAAAAAGTAGTCACCTTTTCGGACACGACGGACTCTGAAGGGGAAAGCTATAATCAATACCAAGCTGGCAATTCAGGCCGCCAAACCGCAGGCAACAGCAGAGGTGAATGTCCTGGTTTTTTAGCCAGGCGAGGGACACAAAGATCCAGGTGGCGGCCCAGATACCAACGACGTCAACGAGGCAGTTACCAGCAAGCATACAACTACCCACAAGGGCAGAATGTTTATCAGGACGATCCCCAGGTCCTAACAACGAGGCATGCCCATTATTGGCGCGAGTGAATCAGATACCCATCTTTAATCTCAGCACTTATGAGATTGATCACCAGACAGAGTCTTTGCTGACGAAAGGTCTTTCCTTTGTCCCACATGCAAAAGCCAACAGATTTGAATTGTTTCAGGATCTAATCTCTTTTTTCCGGAAGATCAGATTACGTGCCTTCTTTGAAGGACAAGACCATCAAGAACTCCACATGCCAAATAAATCAGGCTTGGCCCCCCCGTCCACTTTTGTCCCGACATTAGACCAGGTAGGACCTGAGATTGCCATCTTTGAGCACGTGGTGTTCAATAAATTGATGGCAGCTACCAAATTCATCCCGGCGCCTAAATACAACCTCTCTCGGGAGAAATATCAAGCCCTGTCCGCCCTTAAGAACAATAAGGATGTAACTATTAAGGGTTGTGATAAAGGTGGAGGCATAGTGTTAATGGACACTGACCAATATGTAACAAACATGACCGCTATGCTATCCAACAAAGATCATTATACAACTGTGCGGAATGATCCTACTAAAAGGGTATCCAAAATGATCAAAGATCTAACAAATCATGCTCTGGAAGATGGGGTCATTTGCGAAAAAAAGAGTTTACTTTTTTGAATGTGGCTAAACCCAAGATGGCCTCAATATATGGAATACCTAAAATACACAAAAGCACCACGGACCCGCCTTATAGGCCTATTGTGACCACTATTGGGTCGGCAACAGAAGCATTATCTAAATACGTTGATGCTCCGCTGCGCCCACATGTCCCTAAAATAAGATCTTATATAAGGGACACGACAGACATTATCAACAAAGTTGAACAAATCCATTTCAACCAGGTCACACAATGTTTGGTCACGATGGATATTGAGGCCTTGTACAGTAACATCCCTCAGGCGGCAGCCTTGGAAGCCGTGAGGTGGTTCATTGAGACCTATGACATTGAGTGCCCGGCCCAGTTCATACTGGAATGTCTGGGCATTGTGCTCCGAGAAAATACTTTTGAATTCAATGGGTCGTTATTCCAGCAGACCCAAGGAGTAAGTATGGGGGCTTCATGTGCGCCAACGGTGGCTAACATCTTCATGGCGCACTATGAACACAGGTTTATCTATAACGAGGTGGCCCCATTCAGTGAATCGACCACTAGTTGGTCCAGATTCATTGATGATGTCTTTTACATCTGGAATGGCACGGAGGAAGATCTAGCGCAATTCGTATCATGGCTGAACCTTTGTGATACGAACATTCGGTTTGTAGCTAAGAGTGACAAACATAATATCGAATTTCTGGATGTCACAATTAAATCTGAAGGGCACCAGTTGTCTGTGGATTTGTTTACGAAACCCACAGCCCGTAACACATTGTTACACTTTTCCAGTTACCACCCAAGAATGCAGAAAACAACTATTCCTTTTGGACAGTTCCTCCGTCTTCGGAGGAACTGTGCCAATATTTTGGATTATGATCAGCAGTCGGAGGTTATGAGAGCGAAATTCATAGCCAGAGGGTATCCTAAAAGATTGGTACGTGACTCATACAAGAGAACACGATACTACGATCGCCAATGTTTATTGGATAAAAAAACACCAAAACAACAAGATCGGCTTGTGATGATAACGCGACATACAACAATGAATGGTACCATCTGCCAGATTATTAATGCTAACTGGCACATTCTGCATGCGACAAGAGCAGAACCAGACCATCTAGCTAAGCCTATGTTTGCGTATCGTAAGAACAAGAACCTCAAAGATTTAGTGACAAGATCACGGATGCCAAAGAATACATCTACATCCATACAGACCACTATTGGAGGTTTACCCACCCTAAAAGGGAATTACAAATGTATGTCATGCCTGGCTTGCAATTCTGCACTAGAAGTGAGACAATACTCCATCAATGGAGTTAAAATAGACCTACAATGCCTGACTAATTGTAAATCCACTAACATCATATATGCCATCTTATGTCCCTGCAATAGAACCTATGTAGGGGAGACATCGAGATCAATGGCAACCCGCTTAACGGAACATAGGTCAGCGATCAGGACTAAGAAGCTACAAGCACCATTAGTCCAACATTTCATTGAGTGCAGCCACACCATTGAAGATATTCGATGGCTGATCCTAGAGAAAATTAATGCTAGTGGAATACAAGGAACTGAAATTCGAAAAAGGAGAGAAGTCTATTGGACATTCTCTCTGGACACTTATAAGAGGGGATTAAATAGTGAAATTCCATGGAGTCAAGCTATCCGGTATAATAATTAAAGTCACACTTCAAAGCTGACAATCAGTGATTTTAGCTTAAAATATAGCTTGATGAGCAACAAGGAACTACATATCGTTACATCTATAAGGTTGAATTTTTCAGTATTAACACCTCGCAAGCAAGTTGGGTGTATGGGTCTATCAGCAGCTTGCTATTTCTCCTTATGATCATGGTTGCCCCTCATATTGCTAGGATCCCCCTTGGAACAATCTTTATCACTTCAGTGGAATAACTAGCGCCATTTGAAGCTGAAGAGTAACGCTAACAGGATCTGACCAATCACCGAGGAGTCCTGGGTATAAATAGAGCATTCCTACGCCTAGTCCCGTTTCTACCTCGGTGACGTGCTGCAAAAGGGAGAGAGGACTTACACTACGAGGTGAGTTCCATGGGATCGCACTGGCAAAAGAGCTCCGTGATTCTTTAACGAACTGGAGTTCTGATTGTAGTTTTTTGGCACACTTTATTACCCAGCAGCATTATCTAACTAATTATATGCTCTTAGGTCCAGGCGATACGGCTGCATATTTAAAATATTCCAAAACACGCCTGTAAAGCGGTTGGAAAAAATCGAGACGACGGGTAGTCGGAATGCACAAGTGTGACCGGGTGAGTTTGATGGACCCCCAATGAATTGATTTATACTAATACTATGCTTAGGCTCACCTCTGCACCGCAATAGGACCAATTAACTTTAAGCGTTTCTATTTAGAGCTCATGGTAAAACACTGAAGGAACACACGCGGTCCACTTAAAGCACGGTTTTTCCCAGATATCCTAGAAGAGCTACAGGACAAGTACGGGATTACCACTTCTCTAGTAAGTGCAAGTGGCACCACAACAGTTAGAAATAGCGATAGAAGTTCGCATTATGATCGAAATTTTAATACATTGTTTTGTTTCATTTGGTGTTACTTTAGTACATCCATGGTCACTAACACGGTGACTGCTTGATGGATAGGTTGGTGTTTAATTCGCCAACAAAAACACCCCGATCAGATAAGATATAACGGGATAGAACACCCACTAAACAGAGGGAATCGTGGACGTAGACTTTTTCTGAAGTCGGGGACGTGAGAATAGACAAGGTAACATTAACAGCTTGATACTGTAACCGTGAGTGTAGTAGGGGATTCCCTGACCCATTAGTAAATATAAGAAGTTAGTTATATTGTTCTTGCTGACTAAGTTTCTTTGTTTCTAAATTACGGTGAATGGGGCATGTGGCCATAGAGAGGCATTGGAATATCCCTTGACCCATTATTAAGTACAAGAGAACGATGTTTACATACATGGGAAACTAGGTGAAATAGGATGAGAAACAATAAAGCGATGTGAAGCATCAAATGTATTAGTCATCACAATAGATAAAAATCTTATCTTGCTTTTGAGTCTTTTGATTCTAACTAGAGATGGTTTTTGTTCAATATTTAACTTACAGCTGGTGTTGTATAAATGAATTGTATATAAATGTATATATGTATATATGTATAGGGTCAATGTAGGGCCTTTTAATTGTTATGTGCACTTGACTCGGTTGGTATGTACAAATTGTCATAGACTATTCTTTTTCTTTTTCTTTATTATGTCTTAGGAGTTTTGAATATCATGGCCGCCTGAGGAAGGCTGAACGCCGAAACGTGCGTAGACTGAATTAAGCCATGTTCATTATTCACTTTTTGTTGATAAAATTTGTATTGTAACTATTTGATTGAATATGCAACTATCTAGTGTTCGGCAAACCATATGTTGACAAAGGAAGGTTTAGAAGAAATATGTTAGGACACTATAATAGTCTTTTTGTATAAATAATGTTTTGAGAGGAAAAGGGAAAAGAAAGGAAAAGAAAAATAGGGAAAAAAAGTAAAAAATGATATAATTTTTCAAAACAAAAACTTACTACAATAAATATTTAAAAAAGTATTTTCAATCAATTCCTTTTTCTGGGTAGTCATGTTTTATCAAGGTTGTTGAATGATTTGTACATTACCACACTTCTTTTAATCATTGTTTCCTATATATATTTTTCACAAATATTTACTTTAAAACCCTGAGATAGGAAGCTAAATTAGGGGTACCCTTGTTACGTTGCAACAGAAATATCTCCTCATTACCTGCCTACACAAATTGCAATTCGCATATCCAAACCTATACAAACCAAAAGCTACATTTCCAAATTTGCTAAGATCAGGCATCTTATAGCTCACTAATCTAGCTTCAAACTTCAAGGGGTTATCTCTACCAATACACTCGCAAATATGCGAGACCCTCGGTTTTGGTAATTGCAATGACCAAATCGGAAACTAAGAAACCAACCCCTCGGCTTTGGTAATTGCGATAACCAAATTAAAGACCCAAAGAACCAAAGGACTGGGAGCGACCCACTTATACTTAATTCTTATTCTTAATAATCAAAAGGTTATCCAAATTCTAATTGTCAAGTTCTACATGACCAAACGTCTTCTATAATACTCACGCCAAAAGGGTTCTTTTTCTCACCTTTTGAGTGACATCATGTGGAGGATCAAAATCAGGAAGAGCAGAAATATACTGGGCTGCATAATCACAGAATCTCCAGAATCCCTGTGCACTGAGTACCTTCTTGGTAGAATCCCGTTCTGTCCTCCTCAGTAGATTTCAGTCTCCTGAGAAGATCACTCCCACAGAAAGTCACTTCTCTGATGAGGCCGCGCTGGTGGGCGCCAACTGAAGTACGCCAATTTTTGAGACCCCAGAGGTGCTAGGGGTAGCACCCTATGACTTCGAGTACTTCCTGATGTGGTATTATAGAATTCTGCATATCTTGATAATATAACAAAGAACTTGGCAACAGAAGCTGAAATATGAAAAGACATCTTTATTAAACTCAAATGAGTGAGACTACGTCGCACAGAAGCCTTAGCAACTGAATGAGGCAGTCTGCAGAACAGAAACCAGTCTCCTCTTTTATGGAGGATGTTACGCTCTGGGCAACACCGCCCTTCTCTTGCAGTTGGTCATTCACATGTATACATTGCAAACAAAAAGGCAGAGTCATGATGACCATCCCACATTCCAGTTAAGCCAGCCCGTAATTATTTACCCAGCAAGGCTCAGATCCCACATCAGATATCGATAGGCCCCAATAAACATGAGCATCTCCTGTTTCGGGAAACAAGCCATAAAGCAGGAACAGTCAGGTGTGAAAGAGATTAGCCGGGAGGCTTGTGTAGGATGAAAAGACTTTATGGTGTGTCAAGCCCTGATGCTAATCACAGGTGGCCAGAGGACGGGGAACTCGTGAGACCAGTTTGACCTGGGGTGCCGGAGCCAAGCTGCCCAGGTCACAGAAAAGTCAAAGAAAGGCACATGTGCTCTAAAAGGCCCGTTTTCGCTTCATGCTATATAGCCTATGTGAGGGCAACCATAAGATGGCCACCGCTACAAAATGGACCCCACGGAGTCAATGTATAATAACGTATACATAGTGCATTCATAGCTAAAACGTTACACAAAGCACTTGTACATACCGCATTGACCATTCGCGGTTCGCTAATACCGGGATAGACAGGGGTAGGGCCCTGCCTCCTATGCGGTCCCAAATTTTAAAGTACGACAAGATGGAAAGACTAATAACGTTCCAAGACACCCCTGCACAAGATACCAGAGTAGCCAACAATGGAGTACGAATTACACCTGTTGAAATTAAAAAACATCCACATGAAAATGAAACGCAAATTGCAATTCGGCCCAATAATGAACTTTGCATCAACGTACCTTCACAAGAAGCACCATCCAGTTCTACAAACACTAATGAGCTCTCAGCGATAAATCGAACTGTGTCTGGCTACTCCTTCAACTTCAATTACTTTTCTTCTGATCCAAGTGAACCTGAGCAAATGTCACACATCTCTAAAAAACAACAACCTTGACAATTCTATCTCTGACCGAGAAAGCCTTACTTTGTGCCCCCTTTGCTACATCTTTGGCTCGCATTAGGGATCATGTTCCTGTTAATTTGGATTGGTATAGTAACTGTCTTTTTCCTATTACTGAATGGACATTACCTCCCGCAATGCTCTGCAGTACTACCTGTGAACTTGGTCTTGAAACCTCATACATCATCACACCGTGAACAAAGAGACTTGTCCCTAGTGAACATTTCAGCAGTTCCAGCACGGATAGTATTGTTTGAGATAGAGTTTCATATGATGTATTTGCTCCTACTGAACATTAGGAAATTCTACACCTTTTTAAAATTTCAATGAATGATTTCATGAACCTGAGTACACTCTCTGATGATTGGGAAATTGAGACTGTAAATAGTGTGCTCTCAGACTTAGAACAACCTGCTGCATTTTCTTGCAGGGAATTGTATGAAGATACACTTGACTTTGACAGTAGGTATTGTTACCAGCACTATGTTCCTCACGTTTTGCACAGAGCTGGTGTTCCATGTACTGTAAACACTTACCATCACTAGGAACATTGCCCAACATCACCGAAAAGTAGTTCTGCCACATTCGCACAGAAATGTGCATACTTTTCAGGGTTCAATATATCAGACCAATGTCATACTACTATAAGCTAGTGCAGACAAATGCAACTGCGAAGAAAATGATACTGACAAATACCAATCTCATATATTCAGTACCATTTATCTCCCAACTGTCTATACAATGTTTCGTTTATTGGAGGGACACAATAGATACAAAATCCATCTGAGGGAACAGAGGCTTTATTTTGAGTTTGGCTAATTCCATTACAGATAATATTCCTGAACAGAACAGTGCAACAGACAACCTGCTACGGGTTAGCAAAAATTAAAGACCTAAAAACTCCACGCATCCTCTCGCTCATACCTATTGAAGGTATATCGAATGACACAACGATTAGTAAGGAGGTAATGGGTACAAGGATATATAATGGTACATACAATTCTTCAGCACCCAATTGGAAGGGATGGTTGGTTTGTCCTATCGACACAAATAGGTTTAACTCAAGATTCAATGGCACCACCAGAGGGTTTAGTATTCATAGACCCGATCCACGCTATGTACACAAGACGACCCAGGGGTAATGACTTCTTATAGTGTTGGGAAGTTACACCTAGAATGGCTAAAAACCTCAACACTACAAGAGGTGAAACAACAATTGTCCCTTCTAGCTGACAACAGTGACCGAGCCAACAAAAGTGTCTCTCAGTAAATATCACATATGCCTGAAAAATGCCAAAAAACCCACAAAAAGGAAGCCCTAGCCACCCGCCTTGAAGCTAGCTCCAACCATAGCAAGGAACTCTTCAGCATCATCAAAGAGTTCACCAACCCTTCAGCTACCAAGATCACCACAACACCCTCATAGGAGCTCTGCAACACCCTCATAGACTTCTATATCAAAATCACCACCATCTATGAGCACTTTGAACCGCAATCAACCAGTGACTACTTCAACAAACTCCTCAACAGTAGCAACTCCATCTCAAACACTATATTTATTTATTTATGTATTTATTTATCCATTTATAAAACGCTTGGTTACACCTATGGTGTGTCCCAGCGCTAGTAGCAGACTTTCAGATGGCAGTAAATTGAAAGTATTGAGCAACCCACTCAGCCCTCGGGCAGATGACAGAAGATCTCAAGAGTCTATTCTGGTTTGGTGGCGGGGAAAAGCCATGTCTTTAGGTTTTTCCGGAAGGTGGCTTCACAGGGATCTGTTCTAATGTCTGCTGGCAATGTGTTCCAGTGCTTGGCTGCCAGGTATCTAAATGAGCGTACACCCATCCTAGCCTTCTGTATTCTCCGTACATTTACCAGTGCCCTTCCTTTGGATATAAGATTTCGGCAAGGTGTGTAGGCTGGTATCATTGCTTGGAGATACCGTGGACCTATATTCGACAGGCTTTGATGGCAGTAGCACATTGTCTTGAACAATATTCTTTTCTCCACAGGTAGCCAATGCAGGCTTGCCAGGGTTTTCGTTGTAGATGTTCTTTTTGGGAGATTCATCACTAGGCGGGCTGCCGCATTTTGAATTGATTGCAGCTTCTCTAGTCCTTTTTTGGATGGACCTACCTAGAGGACATTGCCATAGTCCATCTGGGAAGGGACCAGGGCATGTACTATTGTTTTCCTTGACAGTTAATAGATCAATATGTTGCTACGTTGGATCAAATAACCATTCAAACCACTGCTACCATCATGGGCTCCATCCACTCAGAAGCACCTAAAGACCTTTGCCACCACCACATGCTCAGCCCAGGCAGCAACTCCATCAGTAAGGATCTAACCACCATCCTCAACTCATCCATCACCTCTGGCTCCTTCCCAGAAGGATGGAAACATGCAGAAGTAAAACCTCTGCTAAAAAAAGCTACAGCTGACCCAGAAGGACTCAAGAACTACCAGCCCATCTCACCTCTCCCATTTCCAGCTAATGTCCTGGAGAAATCAATAAACAGCCAACTCTCCAACCACCTAGAGATCCACAATCTCCTGGATCCATCCCAAGCCTGATTCTACGCTAATCATAGCGCAGAAACTGCCCTAATGGCAGCCACAGATGACATGTGAATTCTAGGGAGAGACTGCAGCCCTGATCCTGTAAACCTCTCCGCAGCCTTTGTCTCCGTGTCACACTACACCATCCTACATGGACTCCATCGGATGGGGATCGAAGGAAATGCCCTGGAATGGATCGCTTCCTTCCTTAACCGGAGAACCCAGAGCCTCTGCTTCTGCATACACCTCAGGCCCAAAGAACATCATCTGAGGCATTCCCCTAAGGGGCCTCACTAAGTTCACTGAGTTCACCCTGTTGATCACCTACATGGCCTCCTGGCCAATCTAGTCAAATCCTTTGATATGAACATCAAATCATATGCTGACGACACTCAGCTCATCCTTTCCCCACTAACACCAAAACCAAGTTCCACTGGTGCATGACCAGCATAGCAATCTGGATGCAAAACAAACTCAACAGCAAAAAAACAGAGGTACTCATCTTCAGGATCAACACCTACCCATGAGACGGCTCCTGGTGGCCAGCAGAACTTGGCTCCTCACCCCCTCCCACAGTCTATGCCAGAAACCTTGGCATCATACTCAACAACAAGCTCACCATGAAGAAGCAGATAAACACTGTCTCCTCAACTTGCTTCCTCACAATCTGCATGCTCCGGAAAATATTCAAATGGCTCCCCATCAATTCCAGAGCACATTTATTTACTGCAAAAAAGGAGGGGTTCTTATAGGATGGAGCCTTTTGGTAGTCTTTTATCTGGCCCTTGTACATTCCCATGTTTTTTTGAGTAAGAGCGAGTATATAGCTTTAGAAGACTAAACAGCTTTAACTGGTCTTTGGAAAATTTGCATCAGCTGTATCACTAGTCACATCTTCAGGTACATTTAAAGGAGTAGGCATTTGTGGAGCACAAGACAGCTCCATAAAGGGCCTTCCAAGTTGCTATGTCTTGACCCACAGTGAAATGGAGTGGCTTTCTGTGCCATGTCTGTCAAAATAAATTAGAAACATTATTACATTTGGGAACTTTAGTTAGTGCCTGCATCTAAGCCTCATGTCTCAAAAGCATAAGGTTTTTGGCCACAAAAGTACTTATTATTATGTACAAAACCTTTTTTATGAGTTGGACTAGTAAAAGGACTGTTGTGATCATTTCTGAATTGTAAATAGGAGGGTTCAGGAAAGGGGGTTCCTCCCTCCCCTTTCCAAATTGGAAAGAAGTGTAATGATAGTTTGTACTTCAATTGCTTTCACAAACCATTGATGATCTAACAAGCACTGAGTAGGGGTGGTAACTAATTTGCAAAAGGGAGGAGGTCCCCCTAGGATAGGATGTTGGCAGTCTCAGGGAGAGGAAAAGATTTCTGAAAATTGTTGGCCAAACAGGGCAGAATTTCTACTATTTAGACAGCGACTGGTTAAATAGTGAAGTTTTTCTGCTAATTGCATGGATGCCAGCCAAACAGCGCAGAATCAATACCTTTCAGACAGCAGCCATATGTAAATATTTAAGTTTTCCTGCTATTTGCGCAGCTGCCGGATGAACAGTACCGAATATCTACTATTTAACCAGTTAACTGATGTTTCTTACTGTTGCATGGCTGCCAGCCATGGTTAAAGTCAAAATATATGTCCAACGGCAATGAAGTGTGAGTTTGATACAAAAAGTGGATAGGGCCCGGTCAGCGCTTGCCTTCAGACTTCAAAAAAAATTTGTCAAGAAGTTGATGAGAACGTAAAGTTCATCGGGACAAGTTTGAGCTTGGTATCTTTTTGGAAGTACAAATTCTCCAGTGGGACGAGGCTGGAGGCTGTAGCTGACAAGAGTTCTATGAGGCCGGATATCCCTTTTGGGAAAGATCACTGAACAGGAGTTGCTGCTGTGGCTAAGAATGTAGTGAGAGATATTACGCAGTTATTTTAACTGGCGATGCACTTTGGGCAGATAGATGACGAGGTTGGTCTTGGTCTTCTCTCGATTCTTAGAGCAGTTTGCAGCCAAAAAAATTTCCAAGTCTAAGTTTTGGGTTTTGGCTATATGGGAAACGCACCACCATCAACAGTCCAAATCTGGAAGGACACCACTTGGGGGTTAGAACTCACTCAGGCTGGGCCCAGGTATGGGTTCAAGATGGTTGGAGCCTTTTCTGTCCATGAGGCTCTGAACAGAGGCCAGACAACTAGCCCTTAAAGTGCCTTTAGTCAGGGTTCAAGCAGTAGAACAGGGTTCAAGCATCAGGGTGAGCCTCTGAGGGTTCAAGGCAGGCTCCAGGCAGCAATGAATGCAGTCCTTTTAGGTGCAGCAAAGCAATCTTGTGGAGTACACAGCAGGCGAGAGCAGCAGGCAGTCCTCTGAGAGTCCTTCTGTAGGTCCAGAAAGTGAACTGAAGTGTGGGTCTGGAGGTCCTATTTTTATACCAAATACCTTTTTTATAGTAGGGGAACTTTCTAGAGAATTCCCTGGAAAGTGCTTGAAGTTTCCTGTATCCCCTGCCCTGGCTCCTGGCTGTCTGCATGAGAAGTCCTTGGCTTGATGGCAGGGCCCAACCTATTGAGTTGCAAGTGGGGATGTGCCCCGCTCAACCCCCATCCTGCCTGTGATAGCCCATCCAGGCCCACCTAACTCTTCTATTGTGTGGCTTTCGGAGAGAAACAAACAAAGTCCAACTGCCAACTACATCCAGTCCTATGATCCAGGAACAAGGTTCAGCTACCAAATAGTTAGGGCAGGAAAATGCCAACCTTTTAAAAGTGGGTAGCAAGGGGACTTAGGCCCAACGGGCCAGGTTCTGGCTGGGCCGTATATATATCTGTGACAAGGGAAAGGGCCAGGACCTGTGTAGTTTTTGGCGTCTTAAACTACCGCTAGACCAAACTATTTATTTTCATTTGATCTAGTACTTTATTTATACCTTTTCTTTCAATCTTTTTTAAGTCTTTGAAGTATATTCAGAACAGAAGACACATTGAAGTCTATATGAAGACAATACTAATGTGCTTGTGATTCACAAAACATTAAACAACAAAAATAATAAGTATGTGATACACAATGTGAACTTACATGAGTGAAGAAATCATAAAGAATACATCCTATTATCTTAACAACCTTGTGTGGCCTTAAGCATCACAACCCATATATTATTTCTAATCTACATATTATTTTGTAGACATTCAAAAAATATTACATGCTTAAACATTTTAATTAAGGAAGAATGAGGGAACACGGAGAAAATACTAATGTCGTGATACATGGGACTTTTCCTCTATATATAGACAAAATCCAAATTTATAATTCCTCCGTGTTCTTATCCTATATCGTGATAAAGCCAAAGCGTTTCGAGTCTCTCTGAACGAATAAATGGACTCTCATCAGGGCTCTTGATGAGAGTCCATTTAGTCTCAGGCAAAACTTTTACAAACTAAAGTTCTTGAGTTCTGACCAGAAGCCAACATCATTGGTGATTGGTTTGAAAACATACGCGAAGAAGTGGAAAAGAATCCCATAAACCGACAGGCTTATGCTGTGCAAATGTACTGGCTTTTCCGAATCATGTTTTATGAATTACATCACAGCAAAAAAAATAACTCGGCTAACCACGATGACTGACCATGCAATTTATGACATGGGAAAAAGTAGAGAGATAGTCACTTCAATGAAGAGAATTGGTGTATTAAACACGTTATATTGATATAGTACAGAGCAGGAACTTGTTAGCAGCTCATGCTGTAAAATCTTGTGAATCTGACAGCACACCACTTCCAAGTCACTCTACCAGGAACTGATTTACAATTGCTGCTCCTTATCACTTTGATTTTGAAGACAGCTCTTCTTTGTATTAATCATCCACCACACATGGTATTGCCACTGTGCTTTTTCAAGACTACCAATTGATGCAGCGGAGTTTACCAGCTCTATACATACATACACTCATTTGAGCCCATATACATTAATACACTCAATGAGCTAGCAAATATCCGCTGGAAATCAATTTTATTTTACCCTAGGAAACCTTTACACCAGTATTCTTACCATTCCTGTCTCTTGAGTAAATGCACATTCGAAAGATCTAGTAGTAGATTAGAATAGGGAAGAAATAATACGATACATGTATCTTTATTCAAAGAACCACAGACTCAGAAGGAGTTTTAAAGGTATATCTGAATTAATGATTTTGTGAGTCAAATCAAGATACACATAGATATACCAGAATTCTCCATCAGGAAAAATAGTACAGTTAGTTCATAATATATTTTCATCAAATTTCTTCTAATGACAGTACCTGAGGAGAGGAGGAATAGAGAGCAGGCACAGAGCATTAACCCTACAGTTATATTTACCTAGAATGGTGTGAGGACCCCAACATCAGAGTGTCAAGGATTCAGAACAGGTTCAGGACAGGGAAGGTGACTTCTTCTAGTGCAACGCCAGCATTACACCCCTCTCTGGTGCTACTCTCTCCGGCTCTTCTGGACCCCTTCCTAGATTTGCCTCCTCGATTGTTCTGCGAATTTCCCTAGTTTTGGATTCTTCAGTCAGATTGCAGCAAAATTGGGCAGCATCTCAGCATAGCATCAGCATCTCGTCGGTGAAGTGTGTCTAACTAGCTAGAACTTACCTCTGTTATACCAATTCAAATGTATGATCCACCCCCAAATGTTTTAATTCCATGTTCACTATCAATTTGATTGGGCCAAGCAATGGGGTGAGGACATCACACCATAATAAGTGCAATCATTTTCTTTACTTCTATTGTCTAGTTCTCCGCCCCTTAATTTTAATACCCACAAGATTTATTCCCACAAGCATTTCATATGTGGATCGATAATTATAAGCAGCCATATTAAAAGCTATTGCGCAGCTGCAAAGATTTCCCCCCAAGCGACAGAAAACGTCATACCATGTAGATGTGGTAGTCGCATGCGCAGAAGAGTTCCCGCGTTTATGGTGGCCATATTAGGACACTTGGGTTATTCAATAGTGAAGCACATAGAAAAGCTTCCCCTAGATACAATATGTAAACTGTAGTGCAAAATTGGTATTCACGGACAGGTTGGTTAAAATGTTCTAAGTTATTAGAGAGGATTGCATACGAGCAAGTTTCTTTTCTATGCGAAACCTTGCTCCATCAATCCCCTCTCTGATGGCATTTTATGCCATCACTTGCTTCTATTAATTCAGATGCCAACTTTAGCATTCTACCATTTCGATGTCTTCAAATCTTTTATTCCTTCCTTTATCTTTCTTAAATTGTGATCCTTTCATTCTTTTGTAAATATTCCCTTTTAATTCTTCAAGTCGTATTTCTTCTAATTTTCTTTTCCTACCCTTTTCATTCACTTCGTACCTCTTTCTTTTCCCACTGCATTTGCGGCAACACATTATCATCAAAACTATTCAAGTTATGCCCATGATTGGCAATAATATTTAACCTACGATAGTCTTACCTATGTTAGAAAACCAACTTCTGATAGTGGAGAAACTATTTGTTATTCTCTTCCATACACTGTCAACCTCCAGTGGTTTCAGTTCCTCTTCCCAACTGTGTAATATTTTTAATATATCTTCCAATCTCTACACTTTTGTCTGGTATATATGTGCAACAATGTTGCGCTTTCAGCATTTTACAGACTCCACCCTCTTTTGCCAATAAGATATCAAGGGCAAGTCGATTTTGCAAAACCATAGCAACTAACTCTGTATTGATCAGTAAAAATCCTCCAGCAGTGTCAGTAGATAACCGATCAACTACTGTTGACAATTGACAGATTTTTCGAGAATTCAGCAGAACCCCCACTGAAGGTATCAATGCACCTAATATATCAACTACTATTTCAGAAAAACTAGCACTTTTTTATCTGGTTATTCCACTACTGTCATTATTGCTTCCAGTGATTCTTTTAACATGATAGACTTTAGGGAATACTATACCGAAATAGCAACTCCCATACCAGGGATCAGGTAACATAAAATAAGCTTTGTTTCCACAAATATAATAAATTGCAGGAAATACTGGATCAGTTCCTCCTTTTAGTCCCCAACCCCCAATTACTAAGATATTATGTTCACATTCACTAGAACCAATAAATACATTGTTATATTCTGTTTTAAGCCTATGGAAACAGATTTTCCCTTTCTTTTCAAAATCCAGAGACATAGCAGCATGAGTCTTGCGAGTTACCAAAAGGTCTTCCCTTTCAGCCCATTTAGGCATCTGAGGTTTAGGTTCAGAGGCCCTTCTTTGTAAATCCTGTCTCCTGTTTTCTACTAAATTCAAAAATATATTTTCTTCTTCGTGCAATTTACAGGTTAAGTTGCGTTTATGTGTATCAGCTATATCTATTGTCTTCATTGTTAGGAAATATTCCCCAATGAATTGTGAGTCTCTAGTACTAAGAACAGGGTTCATGCTCTTTCGCATGGAAACTTCTGAAAATATGACATCAACATTTGAATAATAATACTGCAGCCTTCAAATTCTATAGAATAAACTAGCTAGTACACTACATGAAATGTCAAGGGTAAATGATGATAAGTTACCTCTTCAGCTACTGAGTTTGGCAATTTCATGCAAGCATAACAATCACTAACTTCCATAGTTTCTACATAATGTACAAAGAAATTTGCAAATACACTTAAATCAGTTTCGTTTTTATCTACAGTGTGGTGTAAATCTAACTCATCAAATGTGTTTAATCTGTCTAGACCCACGTTCCCAGCAACCATTTCTTCCAATTCTACTCTCAATTTGAAAATGTCTAATGACTTTGGCTTCTCTATTTCTTGAGACCATCTCTCTATATCTTCTGGGGATACTATTGTGGCACTTCTAGTTCCTGATGATGTTTCTAGTCTAGTCTAACTTCCTTTGAACAACTGGGCAAATTTCTCTTTGGGGTTTCCATCATCGGCTCTCTTATGGGCAAATCTATCAATGATATTACTGATTCACATTCACTTGCTTGAACATCTATTATTATATTTTCTTTTCTAGGTTCTATGCTTGGGGTAGGCATTACAGGAATTTTAGAAAAGTTGGACTTTTTACCATCCAATGGGACTACTGGACCTATGGTTACTGGTATGGTCAATGCATCAGGATGTATATTCATCTGAGTTATTTTCTCGATTAGTTCATCTTTATTCTTGTTTATTGCATCACTCGCCTTTTCTTGAAGTACCTTGTTGGTGGTATCATGTACTATTTGTGGAACTAAAGGTGTTCTTACCATTGGGGCACTAGGGGTTATACTATTAAATGCTTCATTAAATGGTGGTGGACGTTTCATTAATATGTCTTCTAGGTATCCCTCTTCTGTTTCTCCACTATCTAACATGTTTAAGTGCTTGGTTTCCTCTGTACATTTACCTCCTGTCTGCTCTTCTAATGTTAACACAGGATATAAACATTCTGCCACCATGGCCTGTCTCCATTGTTTCATTTGACTGTCTCTAGTCTCTCGGGGAAATTTTGGGTAATATTTGCTTAAGGTCCTGTTACGGGGTCTATCACGTTCAAAGGCTTCCATTTCCCATTCTTCTAAAGCCTCACATTCAGTCAGTCTATGTCTGGGTTCTAATTCGTTCATTCGTGTTCTTAAATTGGATAGTATTCTTCCATTGAAGCTTCCGTACTCAGGAAATGCTAATATTCTGTCATCTTTTGTGTATTCTACCCAATTTTCTAACCATACACAAGTATGATAGCCTCTCTCCACCATCATGTATGATGCAGGCGTGTTTGGAGGAGGAATGAGAATTCCCTCTCTACTCTTAATGGGTTTGACCTTTTTAAAATAATTCTTAACCTTTCGCATGAATGAAATTTTTCTCTTTTCTCCGTACATTGCGTGCTTGTGCTTGTTAAGGTACTGCTCGTAAGCAAATCCGATAAATCTATCTGGTCGAGTCCCTTCTCAACTTCTGCTCTGCTCGTTCGCTCGACCAATGCTTGCGTGGCTTTTCTGTGACGTCAGTATCACTCCTTACAACTGATCCCTCCTTTACAAATTTCGCATCAACTACACGCCCGCTGTTTCAACCAATCCCAGCGTGGCTCTCAGTTGCGTCAGTGCAGCACCCGTAACTGACCCCTCCTTTACAAGGTAATGCGAAAACGTATTTTCTCCCAAAATTTTCACACAATTTCATTAATTAACAGCGTATAAACTTTCGCTATTGTGTCTGACCCACTAATTCGAAGAATAGTAGAATTTCTTTCACTACGAGTAAAACACTTCCGCTTACTCTTCATACACTACGAGTAAAACCTTTCCACTTCACTCTTCACACAAGTATCAGAGAACCTGCTACTTCTTCATTATTACCCTTTCTAAGTGATATAATACCAAACTTTCACCAGCGAACTCCTCGCTACCAATTATTCTCACTAACATACAAGAAATTATTCCCTAACTTAGTGCTTCTAGTCCTGCATAGCTTTCAGCACTTTCTCGATCCAGACCAATAAGATCACTGCAGTGTGGCTTCCATTCACCACCCGCCATTCAATATTCCTGGGAATTTCCAGACTACATAAAACAATACATAACGGGTTTTGGTTAAAACATAAATCAATAATTCAAAATTTCAAATACAATCCTCACCTAACTAACTATACTAACCATCCATTTGCTACCAATAAAAACGGATGCAGCGGAGTTTACCAGATCTATACATACATACACACAACACTCATTTGGGCCCATATACATTCATACACTCAATGAGCTAGCAAATATCCGCTGGACATCAATTTTATTTTACCCTAGGAAACCTTTACACCAGTATTCTTACCATTCCTGTCTCCTGAGTAAATGCACATTTGAAAGATCTAGTAGTAGATTAGAATAGGGAGGAAATAATATGATACATTTATATTTAGTCAAAGAACCACAGACTCAGAAGGAGTTTTAAAAGTTAATCTGAATTAATAATTTTGTGAGTCAAATAAAGATACATATAGATATACCAGAATTCTCCATCAGGAAAAATAGTACAGTTAGTTCATAATATATTTTCATCAAATTTCTTGTAATGACAGTACCTGAGGAGAGGAGGAATAGAGAGCAGGCACAGAGCATTAACCATACAGTTATATTTACCTAGAATGGTGTGAGGACCCCGACATCAGAGTGTCAAGGATTCAGGACAGGTTCAGGACAGGGAAAGTGACTTCTTCTAGTGCAACTCCAGCATTACACCCCTCTCTGGTGCTACTCTCTCTGGCTCAGGCTCGTCCGGACCCCTTCCTAGATGTGCCTCCTCAGTTGTTTTGTGAATTTCCCTAGTGTTGGATTCTTCAGTCAGATTGCAGCAAAATTGGGCAGCATCTCAGCATAGCATCAGCATCTCATAGGTCAAGTGTGTCTAACTAACTAGAACCAATTCAAATGTATGATCCAACCCCAAATGTTTCAATTTCATGTTCACCTGCAATTTGATTGGGCCAAGCAGTGGGGTTAGGACATCACATCATCCTAAGTGCAATCACACCATACTAAGTGCAATCATTCTCTTTACTTCTATTGTCTAGTTCCCCGCCCCTTAATTTTAATACCGCAAGCTTTATTCCCACAAGCATTTCATATGTGGATCGATAAATCTGTAATACAATGTTACCTCTTCTTCCTTTTGTAGGGTCAAGAGTTGTTCTTCCCATGTCCTTGCTGGGCATATGGATTGGCAGTCACCCAATGACTGTATTAGTTTCAGAACAAGGAGGTTGCGCGCATGCGTAGTTGTCGCAAAGGATAGGGACATCGGTCACCCTCTAAGGCCCAAATGTGAGCTATTAATAAAGTCAGAAAAGAAGATGTTAGAATACAAAATTAAATGGTTTCACGGTATACCACTTACTTCTACTCTAACCCCATTTACTTAATATTTCTTTTGCATTAATAGCTTAGTAAAACTTGCATAGGTTTGTTTCAGCATAGCATGTGCATTAGTGCGATAGTTATAAGCAGCCATATTAAAAGCTATTGCGCAGCTGCAAAGATTTCCCCCCAAGCAACAGAAAACCTCATACCACGTAGATGTGGTAGACGCATGTGCATAAGAGCTCTCGCGTTTATGGTGGCCATTTTAGGACACTCGGGTTATTCATTAGTGAAGCACATAGAAAAGCTTCCCCTAGATGCAATATGTAAAATGAAGTGCAAAATTAGTATTCACGGACAGGTTGGTTAAAATGTTATAACTTATTCGAGAGGATTGCATACGAGCAAGTTTCTATTCTATACGAAACCTTGCTCCATCACAATGAAGTAGATGCTGGAAAACAAGTTATAGACACACAATTGATAGACGTAATGCCAAACAAATCAAAACATTCAACCCCAGTCAAGAGATATGGGTTAAATCCATCATTCTTTTGCTCACCATGCCACCCCAGGTTAGACCTGGCCATATGCAAATCAGTCTTGACCCTGTGCCACATGGGAACAGTCCAGCCTGAACTGCTAAGCCAGGTCTTCCCTGGACAGCAAACAAGAATCCTAGGACCGGTTTCGGGGATTTCACCCCTCTTCAGCCAGGATGATGTTAGCTCACCAAAACATTGTTGATGCTTCAGTAAACAATTATTGCAAGTGGAATGATTTTCATTGAGGAGTTTGTGCCAGCAGGGGTATAGCCAAAAGGGACGGGCCATATCGTTTAAGAACTTAACAGCACATTGGAGGAAGCTGACCTTTGTGTTGTGCCACATGTTGAGTGGGCTGTTCGAAATGGTTCCAACTGAGTCATTGTACTGTCAATTGACACAGAAGTTATTATGGTGCTACTTAGATTTGTGGTCAAGGATTGTTCAGAGTTATTGATATTTTATGGAACAGACAAGAAAAGACACTTAATCCCGCTTTATATTTTGTACAAGAAACTTGACCCAAACATTGCCAAATTGAAAGAAAGGTTTGTGCTTTACTGCTGAACCTGTGAAGTTTTTTAAAGAATTGCTGACGAAGAATGTGACATTTAAGACGTACAAAAATACCTTTTACATTTGACGATCTTCTGTACAGTGAGTTCAAAAGATCAGTCCCGCTAAGTAACCTTCCACCAACATCATATTCTGTGAGTGGACACATTAAAAGAGTGTTCTACTTGATCAGAAGATGTGTAAATGTTTTGGATCATGCATATGTAGAGAAAGATCCATGTGAATTTGGTTGGGAATATATATATGGGTGCTAAAACCTACAAACTGTATAAAGTCTTTACCCACAGAACGTACATATACTTGCAAAACCTGTGCTACAAAAAGATTTCTTTGTCGATATGCTCATCTCAAATTTTCATCAGTTTGCAAAGGACCGTAAGCAATTGCTGGAATAAATAAATTACGTGAACTATGAAATTGTGTCTAAAACAGAGTGATAAACATTTTTTGTTCATATTCAGATCATAAACATTATTTGGTGCATACATAAAAGGGTTAAAAAGCATTACTATTTGTTTCATTTCTATATATGTCTCTTCTTCCTTCATTATAGCTGCCATTATGGAAAATTGGTGGAAGGATTGCTCTGAGGAGTTATTTTCTGTCTCCTTGACCCCCAAAACCAATGTTTGGACACCAAAATGAAGTATATAGGTCTCATGGTTTCTGAAATATTACATCATCACTGCAACACATCTGCCATTTTTAAAAATGTTGTCCAGAAAAATTAGGCCCAGATAATTAATGTCTACACAAGCTAAATCACTTTTCTAATGACTATTAAACACAAATCAAAAATGAAAATATCAGGACAACAATTTTTCTACGAGGTACATCAGGGGGCCAGGATTATAAATCTGACATGTCTAACAATGATCTCTTATTTTCACAACTGAAACATTTTCAATTTAATTGCTCACAGCAAACTCAACGACGTTATTCAGTCATCTGATATAGCTAACAAGCAATAGGAAAGTCAACAGTTATTATGGATTTAGGCATGTGATTGTTGCTGTGTGATGTGTCTCTATGAAATTATATAAAATCTCAAATAGAGGCACACAAATATTGTTGATTTGTCACACTGTGTAAAGCAGAGGATTTTAGTTTGCTTGTTTTAAGTCACACCATTAAATACAGACACCTCTCTCAATTTCAAGACACCAACCTTTGCATACCATGGGACTTTTACAAGCCCCTTGCGCTGCTGGTGCGTCACTTCTTATCTGATAAAAAGTGGTGCACTGCTGCACAATGAACTTGTAAATAAGCCCCCTTTTGTTAAAGACTCAACACCCAAAGATCTGGCATCTACTTTTGCATTTCAATAAGACATGATTTAATGCATCATTACACCTTTTGAATGAATACCACCAAAATGATGAGACAATGACTGGTTTTGTCCCAATACAACCAGCTACCAGACTTCCTAAAGTATTAGTCTACTTTTTCCCCAAAACTCCATTGTGTTCCCAATTGTCTATGACAGTACCTCAGAGAGAGTTGTTTGACTGTGTCATTCAACTGTAATTCATTTGCTTCTTGTTATGTACTGAGAGGAGTAAAGAACAAAGGTGGTTCTTTACGCTTCTGAGTATTCACCAGGAAGCACATGAAGGAAGACCTGA
This sequence comes from Triturus cristatus, assembly GCF_964204655.1. NCBI lineage: Eukaryota > Metazoa > Chordata > Amphibia > Caudata > Salamandridae > Triturus > Triturus cristatus. The sequence goes on from NC_140588.1 coordinate 685,669,150, forward strand.
ATAAACAAATTACGACGTCCTTCAAAATTATATTCTTAAACAAAATGTTAAATACATCACTGTCATTGATTTTTAAATATCCCTGTCATGCTGACCTTAACGATAAACAAAATACATTGATTTCTTCAAAAATTAGAACATTTTTCTACAGGCGTGGGATATCTTCTACCATAGGGCGACAAATGCAAAAAGAGAAAATGATGGACGGAAGGCTAAACAATCTGAAACACTCACTGCCAGTATAGAGATCTGGGCCTAAATCATAGTTGTTTTCCTCAACGCGCCATTCCAGTTTGGACTCAGCCATATGCAAATCAGTCATGACTCCATCCCTCCTGGGAACAGTCCAGCCCGAACTGCCAGACCAGGTCCTCCTTGGATTTAATACAAGCATCCTAGGACTGGTTTCGGGGTATCACCCCTAGTCAACCAGGATAGCTTGACCCCATTGGCATGGTGGGCACGGAACCCGCATCTGGGCATACCAGTCACACTTAGGGCGACAAATGCAAAAAGAACAAATGATGGATGAAATGCTGAACAATGTCAAACACTCACCCCCAGTACTTCGATCTAGGCCATTTTTGTGCTCACCATGCTATTCCAGTTTGGACCCAGCCGTATGCAAATCAGTCTTGACCCTGTTCCTCCTGGGAACAGTCTAGCCTGAAACTCCCAGGCCGGGTTCTCCCTGGACCAGACACCAGAATCCTAGGATTGGTTTCAGAGTATTACCCCTTCATCAGTCAGGATAACTTGACTCCAGTGGCATGGTGAGCATGAGACCCACGTCTGGGCATACCCGTCCTACTGAGGGCAGCAAATGCAAAAAGAACAAATGATGGACAGAATGCTTAACAATGTCAAACACTCATCCAAATACAGAGATCTGGGCCTAAATCCATCGTTTATCTGCTCACCATGCTATTCGCCTTTGGATACAGCCATATGCAAATCAGTCTTGACCCTGTTTCTCATGGGTACATTCCAGCCTGAACTCCCAGGCCGGGTCCTCCCTCAACAAGAAACAAGCATCCTAAGACCGGTTTAGGGGTATTACCCCTCATCAGCCAGGATAGCCTGGTGCCAGTGGCATGATGAGTATGCGACCCAGGTCTGGGCATACCCGTCCCACTTAGGGCAACAAATGCAAAAAAAAAAATGATGGACGGAATGCTGAGCAATCTCACTCACTCACCCCCAGTACAGAGATCTGGGCCTCAAGCCATTCTTTTTTTGCTCACCACGTCATTCCAGTTTGGACCCAGCCATATGCAAATCTGTCTTGACCCTGTTTTCATGGGAACAGTCCAGCTCGAACTGCCAGACAGGGTCCAGTTTGGACTAGAAAAAAGCATCATAAGACCGGTTTTGGGGTATTACCCCTCATGAGACAGGATAGCTTGACTCCAGTGGTATGGTGAGCACAGGACCCACGTCTGGGCATACCAATCCCACTTATGGTGACAAATGCAAAAAGAACAAATGATGGACGGAATGCTGAACAATGTCAAACACCCACTCGCGATACAGTGATCTGGGCCTAAATTCAAAGTTTTTTTGCTCACCTCGCCAGCTCGGTTTAAACCCAGCTATATGCAAATTAGTCTTGACCCTGTTCCTCATGAGACCAGTCCAGCCCAAACTGCCAGGTCAGATCCTGCCTCGACAGAAACAATCGGCCAGATGTAGGTAATTGTGAAATACCGATTCCTTAATACCACATTTTACCGATTCGGTATTAAGAAATCTGTTATTCCTATGTAGGTAAAGATTTGGTAAAAAATACCGAATCCCTAATATAGCCTTATAGCCCGCCGTAGCGGGCTATACCGGCTGTTAAAGGCCCGCTGCAGGGTTAAAGGCCCGAGCCGAAGGCGAGGGACTTTAACAAAGCAGAGGGACTTTAAAAGCCGGTATAGCCCTGCTACGAAGGGCTATAAGGCTATTAGAACATTCTGCCACTAGAGGGCAGAATGTTCTAACAAAACAAAGCCTTCAGGGAGCGCGAGGGGATTGAAATCCCCTCAGGCTCCCTGAAGTCTTTCTTCACAGCCAGAGCTGTGAACAAAGACACATTGGAATGTTGGAGCTCCGGGCTTATACCAGCCATTATAAGCCCGGAGCACTCCATTGTTTTCAATTGAGCTTCCAACATTCCAATGTTCTAATATGCCTTATCACCGAATCGGTAATTGAGATCCGGTAATAAGGAATACCTACCCATTCATTTCTATGGGCTTGGAGGCCCATAGGAATGAATGTGAAGACATTCACTATTAGCGATTCAGTATTACCGAATCGTTAATAGTGGGAGGTATTTCAAGGGTGCCAGGGTATCCAAAGGACACCCTGCTGCACCCCTGAAATGAGCATGTGTGCACATGTGGCGCACATACATGCCCTAAGGGCATGGATGTGTGCCACATTAAAAAAAGCAAAAATGTGCTTTTTGTAAGGAAATCGCTACTTACCACCAACTTGAAGTTGGTGGTAAATAGCAATTCCTTACGGCTGAGGTGCACTGTTTTCAGTGCTTCCTACGTTGCATTTAAGGAATTGGTATCACCGATTCCTTAAATGCAAGAGCAATAAGGAATCGGTATTTACTGATTCCTTATTTACCGATTCCTTACTTACATCGCACATCGCTAAATACCGGTCGGTAACGCTGAAATTTACCGAATTTCGCCGTTACTGACCGGTATTTAGCCACCTACATCTGGCCCAATATCTTTTAATGCCCCCTCCAGACAGCACGCCTCACACAGAGTCACAAACAAGCATGCACACGCGCTATCATATTCACCTCCCATGCCTTCGCCATTATTCCCAGCAATAGTGCAAAAGGTGACTTTCAGTGGTATGCTGTATAGCAAGATGCACGCACACACAAAAAAACAAAGGTAACAAGACTTTGTTTGCTACCTCTTGATCAGCACTCTCCAGCCACAGCTCTGAAAAGAAGAATAAGCAGTATAACTGTCTACATTCCTTCGCATTCCAAATTAGTTGTAAGAAAAATCTACGGATACATTGCATTGCACAATATATTGCAGGGAAATAACACCCATTAATTAAAAAGAGTAAATTTTTGCACTGCAATAAAAATAATAATAGAGCCCTAATCCCCGGACATGCCACTGTGGGTCATAAAACCTTTAAAAAAAATGCAGAGACCTTGTCCGTGCAGAAAGACGGGGGATGCCTTACGATGGGGGATCTATACAATAATGGTACATTTATGACCCGAGAGGAGGCAGCGACTACATTTGACCAGGGTATGGGACAATTTCTACAGTATGGGAAGATCGCCGCAGTGGTTGGGGATTTATGGGATTCCTTCCTAGAGGAGCCCGCCTCTACAGCTGTCCTCACCACCATAATCTCAATGACGGGGGCGACACTTATTCTCCCATATATCTATGGCTCTCTGAGACGATGTCCCTGTCACCACCCTCCCGGTCCAGACAAGATGGGAAGAGGTGACGGAGGAACCCATAACAATACAAGAGTGGGCAAGGATACATGAAGGTGTCTGTCAAGTCAGCTCCAATGCGCTCTTTAAATTAATCCAATACAACATAGTGCACCAGGTATATCTAACCCCCACAGGCTGAGCAACATTTACATGGAACGCTCAGGCGCCTGACCTAGGTGTGGGGAAGCAGCAGCACGTTTTGTGCACATGGTATGGGAATGTCGGAGTTAGCGCCCCTTCTGGAGTCTATACACATGGCAACTGGATGGTCCATCCCCAGAACGATATGTTCAGTCTTGTTGAACCCAATTCATGCCCTGAAGAAGAAAGAACTGAGTAGGAGGTTTGTACTACTGGGGTTGGTGATGGCAGAGAGAACAATAGCAATCTCGTGGCTTAGCCCGCTCTCACCACCCATAATCAAGTGGATGCGCGATTCGAAAGAATGGGAAACCGCCGAACTGATACGGATGAAACATATCAGGAAAGACGATAGGCTGGGAGAGGATGTACAAGCATGGTCTGCGATGATCACACACTTGAGAGACTCACAAGAGGCCAAGGGAGAGGAGAGTGGGGTTACACAGCAGGCCCCAGAATGAGAACTGGCATAAATGATTGCATGGTAAAAAAAAAAAGTAAATGTTCTAATTGATATGTCATGAATGAACTATTACTGCAATATGCTGTAAAATCCTAATGAAGATTGTTTAAAAAATAATAACAATAATAACATAATAATAATAAATGACATTGAATTGTGCCAGGGTAATTTGACACCTTTTTGTAGAACACTCTCTTTCATTTTTTATGCTATACCCTGCCTCTGTCCCTATTCATTTTGCTGGCGTGTGCAAACGTGATGGCCTGTAATGTCAGGAATGACCTAACGTCACAATAGGGGGAATGAGAGGCATCTATGACATTTGTGGCCTCGTTCTGGGAGCTGCGGCAATCAGTGCAAAAAGCTTCCTTGGAAATTCATGCCCGTAAATGCACCCAACCTGTGCCCCATGTCCTTGGGAATCATGCACGGAAAAGTGTAACCGTTCTGTGTTCAAGACTTCTTTTCTTAGCACTGTTTCCCACTCACAGTCACCTCCGTGTAGCATGACATGGAACAAAATATTGCACTACTAGCGCGACACTTCGCAATATGCACCTTTGGGGGTTATTTACAAGCCACTTGCGCCACCCGTACGTCACTTTTCCACTGTTAAAAATGACGCAAAAGTGGCGGAAGAGGCTTGTAAATAGGCCCCAAAATCTTCGATATGTGCTGAGTGCCAACAACGCGAGATGGTGTCAGATTTTACCACTTCGCGTGGCACTTGGTGTGTAATGCACTGCCAATGAAGACGCTGCTCAAGTCCGTTGCCCCCAGAGTACAGACCAAGATACTTTCATTTCTCGCTTCCCTTTGTAGCGCTTGTAAGCCCCTCTGGGGTGTGCCTGCTTTCCAGCTGTTTCTTTCCGTACAAACAGTTTACTCAAACATGACACCAACGCCCGGACATTGACCCTTTCGAAATCAGACCTCGTTGACTCCCACCTCCCACACCGTGGATTCTGCTTCCCCAGCACTTTTTGCTTTAGTTCGCTGTGCCAAGTAAATGCTCATTCTTGTAAGCTTTTCGAGAAACATCTGCTTTGCAAACCGCAGGGGATCTGCCGTTCATTTGCCGTACTGTACAGAATTTAAAGAAATTGCAAGGCAGCGCACTCTCAGTTTCCTGCTTGTTTTAGGAATGTGTTTTCTCCATGGAAACTAAATTAGAATCATTTTTGAGGACTGTGTCGTGTTTATAATGAAACTGCAAAAATTGTAAATTGCCTCAGGTGAAGTTAGATACCATGCATACACTGTCCATCGTATTGGTTTTGCCACTGCAGACCTTTTTATATAGGGATGATTTTGTTTCCTTTGACCTTCAACACCTAAGGGCGGACAGGCAACTGCTGGGCATCCTTCCTTCCCGATGGTAGTCTTAAATGCAGATTTAGGCAGCATGACACCGCCCACATTATAAAATGCCTTCGCACTAACTGAAATAGTTGATTGTACCCGAACGCTGCTACATTTCTTTATGTTATTTCATACTGGAGAGTTTCACATGACAACTAATTTATTTGTAAAGTTTTTTGGTATTTGTTGGACCTGGCCCCTTTTTCAGGGCTTGCCCCAAACTTTTTGCCTTCTTCCTCATGTTTTTTAAAACTTTATTGTAGGCTTTAGGACTCTGGGCACTTTACCACTACTAACCTGTGCATATGCTCTCTCCCTAAAATGCAATGGTAAATGTTTTTTCTCCATGAACGGCATATTTGATTTACTACCTAGTACAGTGCACCTTGTGTGCCTGTAAATCAAATGCTACTAGTGTAGTACTACTTGCCACTAAACGACAAAATGCTACTAGTGGGACTGCAGCACTGATTGGGCCACCCACACGAGAAGCCTTGCAAACATGTCTCAGACCTGCCACTGCAGTTTAAATTTCTATTTCGACCTGGCAAGGTAACCCACTTGTCAGTCCCAAACCTTAAACTTTTATTATATGTAGGACACACCTAAGTTACGTCTAAGGTAGCCCCATGGGCAGGGTGAAGTTGTATTCAAAAGGTTGGTGAAGTACTGTTGTGTTTTACATGTCCTGGTTGTGAAATACTGCTAATTTAGTTTTCCATTACAGCAAGGTCTGTCTCTTCCATAGGTGAGCATTGGAGCTGCCTTCTAACATCTTACAAGTGTATCTTTTATTTTGGAGCTGATAGAAAATTAGAGTTTTGTGTCTCTGGACTTAAAATAAAAAAAAACATCTTTCAGTGAAGTTGGTTTTCAAATTGCAGGTCTGAAAATGCTACTGTTAGAACATTGCCATTTTCTTACTTTAACCATTCTCTGCCTCTGCTTATCCCTAGAGTACACGTCTAGGTCAGGGTGAAAGTTGGGCTCTTGTACATTCACTCTAGACAGTCACACAAAGGGTGCTGAAGTGTGCCCTGCATAGGTTGATGGCTCTTCCTGTGCAAGACTGTTGGAAGGAGTTGATTCATGCTCTTGAAAAGGGCTGTGTCTGTCCCCTCACAACACAGTCTCCAGCGACCTGTAGTGTGTCTGGAACCAGGGCCAGGAAAGACACGGTCTTGTGCACTACAAAGGCCTGTCCTTGAAGTTTGCCTACATCGAAGGCTGATTTGGGTATAAGTACTGGACCTCAGGCACCATATACTCAGAACACTTCTGGATTGAACACATTCTGCCAGGAAGAAGAAATGTGTTGCTTCAGGAGGGACTACTACTTTGCTGTTTGCTTAGATGTGTTGGCCGGCAGCTTGCTGTTTCTGTCCGGGGAGTGAAAGGACTGGACATTTCTACATTCTGCTTTCTGAGGTTCTCCAAGGGCTTGATCTGAGCTTGCCTCCTGTTAAGAAATCTCAGGGAAATCAAAGACTTTACCTAACAGCACCTGGGCTCTTCTGCAGAGAGCCATGCCTTGCCAGGTTGCCAAATCCAGCACTTGGAAGAGAATTCTGGTGCAACCAGGAGAGAAATCAACGCATTGACTCTCAGAGTCGTTCTGAATTGGTGCATCATTGCAAAACTCGACGCATCGCTGCTGCCAGCACAGAAGCATGGTCCTTCTCGACCCAACGACCACGGCTTTCAATGCTTGCCCCGACTTTTCAGCACAGCGCCTCCAAAGAACCACCTCTGTGTTTGACTCAAGCATCACATCACTGAAGTCCATGATGCACCGCTTCGACACAACACCTGCTTCACCGCTGTGGAATCGACGCAGCGTGACTCGACTTTGGATGCATCACCAACGCATCGCCTCTGGGCACAGATTTCATCAATGACACAGCACCACAGTAAGGAACCAAGGTATGTTGCCCGCAAACGATTCTTCACCTCCCATGCGCCATTCATCATCATTGGGGGTTAGTGGCCGATGACTCTTCAACACCTTAAGGAATCGACACATCACTGCCTACAGCAATGCATCACCTCCTCTGCCCAAGGCACTGATCCCGAGCACCAACATGCCACCGACCTGCATAGCATTAGGGAACTGACGCATCACCTTGCTTTTTGATTCCTCATCTTCTCTGCATCACGCATCATCTTTGATTTTCAATGCATTTAAGGTCCTGGTCACTCACAACCATCGATTTCTAAAGAACTATCAGGCATATGCATCAACCTTTTTTGCGAGCGCTAACGGTGCGATTCGCAAAAATCGACGGTTGCGCCGGCAAAATGGGCTTTTGCGATGCATCAAGGATCAAAGCACTCGCAATTTAAAAATTCGCAATTTATTGCGATTTCTCAAATTACGATTGCATTTAAGGAATCGTAATTTGCAGTTCCTTAAATGCAATGCAAGAACCACTTTGAAATAGCGATTTCGCTATTTGGGGCCTCAAATTGGCGAGCAATTAAACTGGTCGGTAATTTGCAAAAACTTTGAAAAATGCACTAACGGGCATTTTTCAAAGCTTCATGTTGTGCACACACATGCCTTTGGGGTATGCATGTGCACAACATGGGTGCACATCACAATTTCAGGGGTGCAACAGGGTGTCCTTTTGACACCCTTGTACCCTTGAAATTGCATGCACAATTTGCGAGTACCTATTGGTACTCGCGAATTGCGCATGCAATCTCCCATTCATTCCTATGGGCCCGTAGGCCCATAGGAATGAATGGGGAGCCATTCATTAATTGCGACTCACAAATTGCGAGTCGCCATTAAGGATTGTTTAGCAATTGCTATTTTTATAGTGATTCCTACATGCATATGCTTTTGCGAGTCCTTAATTGCGATTCCTTAATAATCGCAATCAAGGACTTGCAAAATCCTACCTTGATGCATTTCCCCTTATAACTTTATTTACATTTGAAAATTCATGTCTTGAGTTGTGCATTCTGGATTTTTGCCGTTTTGGCCTTGTTTTAATCAGATACGTATTGGTTATTTTTCTAAACTGATGTGGAGTCCTTTTGTAGTGTTTCCACTGTGTTACTGTGTGTGTGGGGGGGTGTGAGTGTGTGTGTATGTGTAAAAATACTTTACACATTGCCTTTGAGATAAGCCTGACTGCTCTTGCCAAGCCACCAAGGGGGTGAGCCCGGGTTTTTCTGAGAGTGTAACTTACTTTTCCTGCTAGTGTGAGGGTCCCTACTTGGACAGTGCACATACCACTGCCAACTAGAGACCCCATTTCTAACAATGTTATATTCACAAATGAAAAAATTAAATACAGAATTGTTGCTGTCATTGTAAATCTAAATATTATACACTTATATTTGTTTTTACCCCTAATTTATTCACTGTTTTACATAATGATGCTAAGTCTTTAATACATTCTTCTGAACGCCTTTGACAGAAAACTCTGCTTGAAAAAACTCATGGCAAATGAATCCAAGATTGCACGGTACCATATTGCTCTGTTGAAATAAGTCAAACCGTTTCTACATGAAACCGACTTCAGACTAACAGCACAAGGCTTGGTCCTCTCTTTCTTAGTGAGGCAATGCGCTGCTGGATGGCCTTGTCAGCTCCACATTACCACCTCTGAAAGACATCATACATGCTGTATATCATCTCACAAAGGGACTGGAGAAAGCTAACCACATTAACCCAATGCTGAATTAACTTTAGTAGATTCTTGCCCTGCACCATATTACAAATCCTCAGAAACACAATCTCGTTGGCAGAGAAACTAGCACGATCAGATGGTATCCCCATATGAGAAGTCCACACATCATCAGACTAGAGATGAGGAAATGCTGAAAAGAAAGTACGAGAAGGCGTTATTAATCTAGGTACTCAGTATTCAGAAAATGTCCATCTAATCAGAACTGCACCCACACTACTGCAATTGAGAAAGAACTTGATAGAAATTGGGTTGTTGGTTGACTGGGGTGTGAGCCCTGGTCAAGCAGCAATTACAATCCTTCTCAGGATGAGGCACAAGTCAACCCTAAATTAAACTGTGCTCAACCCTCTGGCACCGTGGCACAGAGTAGTCAGGCTTAACTAAGAGGCAATCTGCAAACTATTTGTGCAACAGTTCAAGCAGTAATAACTAGAATCACACCACACAAAAAGGACCCCACACCAAGTTATTAAACTGTAATTATTTTTAATAAATAAAAAAAAAAAAACAATAATCCAATTAGTGGAACCAGAGATTTGCAATTTTAAAAATGTCAATGAAAAAAGTGCAAAAAAGTGTCAACTGTGGGTATCTGGTTTTGCCGGGCCACAATAAAGTCACAAGTTCCGACTGACTGTGATGAAGCGTGGGCTGGTTAGAAGGACTCAGTTAGGCCAGCTGAACGACATACCTTAATACTGATGTGCAGAGCATTGTAAGGATCTGCGTCAAAGACGCATCATGCAGCCAATGCGATGCATCGGGCCCGAGGTGTGACAAGGCTGAAATGCAAGGTCCTGCTTCATCGTTAAGGATTTAGTCAATGAGTGCGTGTGGTGCGATATCCAGCGTCGAGGATGAGTCTCGAAATCAGGATGATACTTTGGTTATGGATGAGCTGGATGGCTGCGATTTGGAGTCTGGCATCGTTGTCGAGGCATCTGCCGACGAGGGATGGGAAAGCCTGCACCAAGGCTACATCATGCAGCAGTGGTTCCAAAGAGACTATAGTGGAGAAGATGATGCAGGTCTTTGTGATGGGTCCGATCCACAAGGCAGCTGCAATGCGTCAGTTCTGGTTGGGGTTGCACCATGCAACAGAGAAGATGCTCAGGTTTCACAGATGCTGGCAGAGCACTTTAGGCCCACTTCCAAAGATCCAGGCCTAGGGCGGCACCACTTGGCAGGGTAGACTCACAGATGGCTTAGTTGAGATTGTGAGAACCCTGTGTCCCTGGGGCTCAAGACATGAGGCCAGCCAACAAGCCCTTGGAGTCACTCTGGGGTTCAACAGATGCAGGTCCAGTCCTTCTTATCCAGACAAGAGGGCAGTTGGTAGGAGGTCAGTACAGTAGGACATTAGTCTTTCAGAGCAGCAGTCCAGCAGAGTGGCAATCCTTTCAGCATCACAGCAGTCCTTTTTTCCTTGCAGAATATCCACAGGTCCAGAAGTGTACTGAAGAGGTAGTGACTGAGGTCCAATATTTATACATGGTGCCCTCCCTCTGGAAGGTGGAAGAAGCTTCTAGACGTTTACCTTTGAAGCCTCCAGGCATCCTGCCTGCCATGTCGCTGCTCCAGACGAACTACAGGGGGTATGCAGCCCTTTGTGTGAAGGCAGAACACAGCCTATTTAAGTCATCCTGCAGTGATGGCCCATCCAGACACCCCTAAGCTTCCTTTTGTATGTGGCTGTCTTGGAGGAATACACATCCCAACTCTCAGCTACACACAGTAAAGTGACCTAGGGACAGGCTACAGGCACTAAATGGCTAAGGCAGGAAACACTAACTTTCTAAAAGTGGCATTTTCAAAACTGTAATTGAAAATCTGACTTTACCATAAGAGAGGATTTTTCATTACAATTCCAAAGACACCAAACAAGAACTGGGTACCTGCACCCATTTGGAAGCTTATTAAATGTAATAAGCTAACTCCTATGGTATCCTAGGAGAGGTAGGCCTTGCAGTTGTGAAAAACTAATTCTACCAGGGCATGTATAACTTAAAAATACATGTTCTACTTTTTAAATACAATGCACGCTGACCTGTGGGCTGCTTGGGGTCTTCCCTTGGGGTGACTTAACAAGGAAGGTTTGAGCTTGGAAAAAGGTTAATTTTGGCAAGTCGAAATGTTAGCTTAAAACTGCACACACAGTCTGCAATGGCAGGCCTGGGACATGTTTGTTAGGGCTACATAAGTGAGTGGCATAATCAGTGCTGCAGGCCCACGAGCAGCATTTAATTTACATGCCCAAGGTATACATAGTTCCACCTTACTAGGGACATATAGATACATTAAATGTCAATTGGGTATAAGCCTATTTTACCATGTCTAGAGGAGGGAGCACAAACACTGTAGCTCTGGTTAGTAGTGGTAAAGTGTGCAGAGTCCTAAAAGCCAACAAAAACGGATTCAGAAAATAGGAGGGTGAAGGCAAAATGTTTGGGGATGAACCTTCAGTAGGGGCTAAGTCCAACAGAACTGAAATGACATATCTTCATCCCAGATCTCATCCATTCTGTTACAACCACCTCCCTGCATAATAATATTCTAAATATGGACCCTTAGACTTGCAGCCTTATTATGTTCAGTGCTTATTTGTTTTTCATCCCTATTTGAGCTGCATAGGTACCTTCACAGTCATCTGTATGTAGAGTAAGAAGTTGTGCTTACCTATCAATGAAATCACTTTTCATATCTATGGACATCAGTACAGAGCAGCACCCATTCAGAGCATAATACATATTGTAATGAAAACCACGCTTTGCCATGTTTCCTCTCTCCATGATTTTGTCTGGAAATCTTCTTGTGGATTATGGAAGTACACCAGAGCAATTCTTTTTTTTTGCCTGCTTAGAACTGGCCAAATATGCTTCCACCATGCACTATATAATAGCAATTGTGCATGCACAATGTACCAGTTGTTTCCTAATTTGCAAGGGCCATAACGTCAAGCAAATGAGGGAATGACTGTGGCTTTACGCCCAAGCAAAGCTACTGCCAGCCTCACATACGAAGTGTCTGTCAGTAGAAGTATTATCTATGTGCCACCAAGAAATTGATGCACCGTTATTGCAACCCCTCTCCCCAGGCTACTTCTAGCAAGGCTCACCAAGGGTGCCACAGACCTTAGAAACCACCCAAAGAAGGATTTAGATCCATTCGTGTTGTTAATACCAATTTGCTACAACCAGGGAGCTGTGTGTGTAGGGTAAGTTGGGGTGAAAGATGTGTGGGAGTCCAACCAATGATTTTTTGAACCACTGATAACTTAGTGGGGATTCAGTTCTTGTGAGTGCCTGATCATGGGCTTCATACATTGATCTCAATCCCAATAGATCTAAATATGCAAGTAAGGATAGATGGGGCAAGGACAGGTTCATGCCAGGTAGCTTGTGCGTCCACTCATTAATGATTGTATGTAGTATATGATGATGTGATGTTCAGCTCCCATTGAATGGCCAAGCTTGCTTTCCAGCCACGACCTTCCTTGCAGTTGAGCTGAATAGGTAGAGTTGATAATAATCATGAACATGAAGGCTGTGGCCAGAATAATGGATGCATGGGTCAATTTTATTTTAATAGCACTGATGGTTCATTGCTGATTCATCTCAAATTGAGGAGAAAACTTCTTGAGTTTCTAACCCCTAGAGAACCAAGATGAGGATTTCGTGTGAGATAACAGCATATCTAGGTAATGGCTAGGGAGATCTATATTTATTTATTTATTTGAAAAGTTGTATATAGCGCTGGGATAGACCCGGAGGTATCAGAGCGCTTTACATGAGATAGTATAAGAAACAACAATGATTCTCAACAGGTATCATTTAAACAAGACAGATAAGTCGCATGTACAAGACATTACAATAGGAATAAGGAAGACTCTGAAAGAATTAGGTAGAAAAAGGTCATGATGTATTAAATCAAAAAAAGGATTTACACAAATGACATACAATAATGTAAATGAACACAATAATGGAACAGTTGTATCAGCACTGTACGTAAAATAAATGACGTATAAGAACAACCCAAACTTGTACTTGGTGCTTAAAAGTGTATGTGACACGAAGACGGCGACGCAAGTGACAAGGTGAAGTCAGCTGAGGACGGCGCAAAGTGAAGTGAAAGTGAAATTTAGAAAATGTATACAAGGTTCTGAATTTAATTTCTTTACAGTTGAATTACTTAAAAATACAAATATAAGGAACCATAGGGCCATCAGTTTAAGATGAGGAGTCGACGGCGTTTCGATCCGAGCAAATTGGGATCATCATCAGGACTGGGCTGTCATATTCAAAAGAGTGCCGTACAAGATAAGGAGGGAAAGGTCAGCGAAAAGAATTGAGGAAAAGAATCAAGGCATAAAGTGACCTGATCAATGAACAACAGGGAAAGTGGAGGCCGTAAATAAGGACAGGCTTATGTGAATGGGATCAAGGGGAGGAAAGTGAGGGGGTGAAAAACAGGGATTGGGGGAAAAAAGGGGAGAGGAGGAAAGGGGGGGGGGAAATGTAGACAGGAGTGGTGATAGAGGGGGTGGCTAAGAAAGGAGAAATGTAAACATGTATAACTCTTGAATACAGAGAGTAGCTAAAGAGTACGGGTAGAGAAGCATCTGTGGGTGAGGAGATCCGAAAATGAGTGAATGCAAGGAGAAAAGGAACAAGAAAAGAATCAGGGCAAGAAAAACTGAGAACCTGGACGTAGGTAATTAGAGAAGAATCCGGGGAGGAGAAATGTGAAGGTTACTACGCCAATCGTGGAAACTGCTCATAAGCGTTGGGAGCAGCCGAGGGCAATGAAAAGGAGCAAATCTGCATGGGGACAGCAGGAGAAAGTTAACAAAGTATGCGTAAGGACGGGGGCTTAGAAAAAGGAGGGGAGGTAAACATTACCTGGGTTTCTATGATTAATCCTCAGTTTAGTCGGCACATGAAGAGTGCGAGAGGTAGTAACCGCCTGAAATAAATGAAGGACCAGGTCAGATTTGAGGCGAGGTGGACTAATTTAACGGGAACAGAGGACCAACAGTGAAAAGAGAAGGAAATACCTAATAAATAGGGCGTCAGGGAGGGCGTCTGAAGCAGCCAGCATACGTCGTACACAGTGAAGGACGATAGCGAATGCGGAAATCAAGGCCGGGAAGGGGGGGCGCGTGGCTATGACGTGGCGCTACGTTTGACAACAATTTGGAAATCATGGCAGGCTTAGACATCGAATCTCTTTATACAAATATTCCCCACTCTGAGGGACTTCAAGTTATAAGAGATCTCCTTGACTCTAGACCACGTCCTTGCTTGATCCCTACAGACTTTGTAATGGATTTACTTAAGATTGCATTGGAGAATAACTATTTTCTATATCGCAACTCATTTTATTTACAAATCAAAGGCGTCTCCATGGGAGCTTGTTTTGCCCCAAATTTTGCGATCCTGTTTGTACACAATTTGGAGAAAACCCATATTCTCACCTGCAACAACCCATTTCTTGACTGTATTTCTCTTTGGCGTCGCTACATCGACGACATTTTGGTCCTATGGAAAGGCACTGCAGATACCCTTAATCAATTCATGATTTGGCTTAATCAGTCCCAACTACATCTTAACTTCACAGTGGAGGCTAAATGTAACGATTTACCCTTCCTGGACGTTACCATACATGCCGAGGATGGTGCTATTGGTACCCGTTTATACCGTAAACCTATGGAACGGAACACTCTTCTACATTACTCGAGCTACCATCCCCGTGCCCTCCGCGATGGCCTTCCCTATGGACAATTCCTACGAATTCGTAGGAATTGTAAGTGGAAAAAAGACTATTTTCAGGAATCAGATGTCTTATTACAAAAATTGGTAGACAGGGGATATCCCAAACGTCTCTTGACTAGAGCACGCAAAAGAGCGTGGTATTGTCCACGCGAAGTTCTTCTCACCCCAAAACCTAAACAAAACATGTCCCGAATTCCATTTGTCTCAAAATTCAGTCCTTGCAGCCATCTGGTTTCAAAAATCATCAAACGAAACTGGCCTGTACTAAGACAGTTGGACTCTTTCAAAGAACTCCCCCTTTTTTCGTACCAACGGGGCAAAAATTTAGCAACACATCTGGTCCATGCCATAACCTGGCCTACAAAACCACCTGACATCAACACCATTTTCTCGGCCTGGGGCCTTCCCCCCATCATTGGGCACTATAAATGTCAAAACTGCTCAGTCTGTGACTTAACTCACAATACGAAGGATTTCAAAACAGGCACAAGAACCTATGTGCTTAAAACCATGACGAACTGCAGGTCCCCCAACGTGGTTTATGCTATTAGGTGCCCATGTGACCTTACCTATATTGGACAGACAACTCAAATGGTAAAACAACGCATCATACAACACAAAAGCCGAATACACTGTAAAATATTGACAGCTCCATTGGTGAGCCATTATTTGGAAAAAGGCCACAGTCCCACTGATATTATTTGGCAAGTGATTGAACAGCCCATACTACCTGCAAGAGGCGGTAATTTGAAATTACTGCTTAACAAAAGTGAATCCAAACGGATGACTATCTGTAACTCTGTAAACGCGGGGTTGAATACCCTTGATGAATGGAATAGTACCATTTTGCTCTCAACTTCTAGTTCATATATGACTTCTTAATTGGTTCACCCTTGTTTCTTACATTATTCATATTGAGTTATTTTTTTTATTGCTGCCCTTTTTCCCCGTTCCCTCTCTGTACTCTAGAACACTCCCCACCATCCTACCATTTCATGTCACTATTCCTATATCTACTATGTGTGTAATCATAATTATTTTATCATTTTTGTTATCCTTCAAATTTTCCAGTATGCATTGATTCAGCATGGATATGATTATTTATGGTGTAAGTGGCGATGCTGGCAATGTTTATTCAGGGTACTTAAATGATTACCTAATATGCATTGATTCATCATGGATATGGCTATTCGTGATATCAGTGGTAATGTTGGCTATGTTTACACAGGGCACACAAATGATTACCACACAATTATACTGTATTAACTGTTCTTGATTCGCACAGTGGACTGCTCTATTCGAATCTGGTTCATTCATTTTTTCCTTTTTCCCTACTTTTCTGTCCGTTCCCTCTCTCGTCTCCTTTTCCTCCTTTCTTATAGAGACTTTGGCTCACGTCTTCGTCCCGCTCCCGCCCCCTCTTCCCTGGTTCCTTTCCTTAGTCCCCTCTCTAGCTTCATTCCTCCTCCACACGTAGCGCCACGTCATAGCCACGCCCCCCCCTTCCCGGCCTTGATTTCCGCATTCGCCATCGTCCTTCACTGTGTACGCTGTATGCTGGCTGATTCAGACGCCCTCCCTGACGCCCTATTTATTAGGTATTTCCTTCTCTTTTCACTGTTGGTCCTCTGTTCCCGTTAAATTAGTCCGCCTCGCCTCAAATCTGACCTGGTCCTTAATTTATTTCAGGCGGTTACTACCTCTCGCGCTCTTCATGCGCCGACTAAACTGAGGATTAATCATAGAAACTAAGGTATTTTTTACCTCTTTTCCTTTCTCTACGCCCTCGTCCTTGCGTACTTTTCGTTAACCTTCTCCTGTTGTCCCCATGCAGATTTTTCATTGCCCCTGGCTGCTCCCACTACTTTTGAGCAGCATTCACGATTGGCTCAGTAACCTACCTCTCGCGCTCTTCATGCGCCGACTAAACTGAGGATTAATCATAGAAACCAAGGTAATGTTTACCTCCCCTCCTTTTTCTAAGCCCCCGTCCTTACGCATACTTTGTTAACTTTCTCCTGCTGTCCCCACGCAGATTTGCTCCTTTTCATTGCCCTCGGCTGCTCCCAACGCTTATGAGCAGTTTCCACGATTGGCTCAGTAACCTTCACATTTCTCCTCCTCGGATTCTTCTCTAATTACCTACGTCCAGGTTCTCAGTTTTTCTTGCCCTGATTCTTTTCTTGTTCCTTTTCTCCTTGCATTCACTCATTTTCGGATCTCCTCACCCACAGATGCTTATCTACCCGTACTCTTTAGCTACTCTCTGTATTCAAGAGTTATACATGTTTACAGGTATTAGTTATCATTTCCTTTTCCCTTCATTTCTCCTTTCTTAGCCACCCCCTCTATCACCACTCCTGTCTACATTTCCCCCCCTTTCCTCCTCTCCCCTTTTTTCCCCCCAATCCCCGTTTTTCACCCCCTCACTTTCCTCCCCTTGATCCCATTCACATAAGCCTGTCCTTATTTACGGCCTCCACTTTCCCTGTTGTTCATTGATCAGGTCACTTTATGCCTTGATTCTTTTCCTCAATTCTTTTTGCTGACCTTTCCCTCCTTGTCTTGTACAGCACTCTTTTGAATATGACAGCCCAGTCCTGATGATGATCCCAATTTGCTCGGATCGAAACGCCGTCGACTCCTCAGCTTAAACTGATGGCCCTATGGTTCCTTATTTTTGTATATTTAAGTAATTCAACTGTAAAGAAATTAAATTCAGAACCTTGTATATATTTTCTAAATTTCACTTTCACTTCACTTTGCGCCGTCCTCAGCTGACTTCACCTTGTCACTTGCGTCGCCGTCTTCGTGTCACGTACACTTTTAAGCAACAAGTACAAGTTTGGGTTGTTCTTATACGTCATTTATTTTACGTACAGTGCCGATACAACTGTTCCATTATTGTGTTCATTTACATTATTGTATGTCATTTGTGTAAAACCTTTTTTTGATCTAATACATCATGACCTTTTTCTACCTAATTCTTTCAGAGTCTTCCTTACATGCGACTTATCTGTCTTGTTTAAATGATACCTGTTGAGAATCATTGTTGTTTCTTATACTATTACCCCAGTCTCAACGAGGTTTAAGGGTTTATGCTCCTGTTGTTTATTATATAATTACATGAGATAGGACATTCTTTCAGAACATTGTCACATAGTTACATCCGTTACAGTTACAGTTGCAGTTACCAGTATATGCTTAGGAGAGAAACGTGAGCTTACACAATAATATAAGATATTAGCGCGTAGCATATCCAAGACACACATCATATGGGGAATGGAAGGTAGTGGGGGAAAGGTAAACAGGGGAGAGGAAAGCAGACAGAGTCAGGTAGATCTGAAGGAGGAAAGTACTCCAGGGGGAAAAAAGCAGTCAAAGCAGTCGAGGAGAGAGACCGATAAAACCATGAAGAACCGTGAAAAACAATCTCCGATGTCCGGCTGAGTTGGTGACGGCTGAGGGGGAGTCCGGGAGCCAGAATCCACTATAGCTGCATAGGACAGCTCCAGCGGGCAGCGGCAAAGGGTACTCGGTCTTCATGGTATGTACACACAGTTTAAAGTTTCAGCTGGTGGGGCATCGTCATAGTTCCTTAAAAGACATCAGTCCCGGGGTTACTGGGAGGCGCCGTACCCCTTGTCCTCCATTGCGGGGTGAGTGCAGGTGAGGTACGGATGGGGAAAGTAATTTTAATTTTATCTGAGAGATCTGCTATCAGAGCAGCCAAAGAAGAGCCCATATACCCCTTTAGTTCTACACGTAGCTCCTTTTTAAAGTCATTAAGGGAGGATAAAAGTATTTCTTTTGTGAGGGCCATTGGGTCAGTGTCCGCCTTACCACGGAAGTTGCTGTCTGATTCTGCTGGGCAAAGCAGTTGGAGACCCTATTACCTTGTTGTTTTTTAGGAGGCATAAATGAGGTAGGGGGTCTGGGCCGTGAAGGGTCTGGAGAAGAGAGATCCCCTTGAGTAGAGTCACATCTTGGCTCTCTGAAATTGCAGGGTGTGTTGAACAGCAGATTTACTTCGGGTGTGGAGCCTCTTAGGTGATGACTTGCCTCGCCTATGGTTGTGCTCAGGGGGTTCCCTTATGTATTGTTGTGAGATGACCAGGCTGTGTATATGGCTTTTTATGTCGGTACCAGTTGCCCTGCAGATTCATTATCTCGATGCCTGTAGAAGCTCTACACCGAGACAGGTCGGTGCCATTTTAGCTTGAGATTCTCTCCATCATTCCATCATTGGGGTTCTGATGAGGCATTTAACTTCCAAGTGAGGAAGGGGTAGTTCAGACGGTAAAACAACCACATCAATTTCCTGTATCAAGCACTAGGGAGGGAGTGGTGACGTAGGCAACAAGAAAACAGATAAAATGCAGATCTTCGAACTGGAAACATTTGTTATTCTTCAACTCCTTTTAGTGGCAGTCATAGCTAAAACACAATGTACTGAAATCGCACAATCGACAACCAAGGAGACGCTTTCCTTTTCGTTCACGATTAAACATAGCATATTATTAAAGTTGTGTTTGTCTTCATAGAATCTATTCATGCGACCTTGGCATCCACAGATTGCAATATTCCACTTTTCTCTGTAACCTTCATAAGAAATACTTTTTACCCTTTCTCATCTGCGGTTATTTCATTGTACAAATGTATGCGTCGGTGCTGTTGAACTCAGGGAACACGCATTCAGCAAATTACATTGTTGGAGAAAAAAACTTTAGTTTAGTCTCCTTAAAGGTCAAGATCATGTGCTACTGTAATACAACCCAGGTATTAGAAAAATGTATTTACTGCAGCAACAGGAAGGTATGTGCATGCGAATGCATTCATTTCAGGGCATACATATAAGCATTTATAGAACATTGGCCTCATGCTGATTGAGTTCGCTCTTTCGTAGCAGCATGTATGTATCGAACTGAAAATGCAGTATTCACACCCTCCATTTGTTGCTTTTGGAAATAATATTTATTATGCACACTCATCTTGAGATCCTCCTATCGTTTATTGGGAGGATAACCATTGCAATGCACATCTTCAGCATTTATCTAACAAGAGGCATATTAACATTTTGTCAGGTCTGACTAAATTTGTTTTTGCCCTTGCAATATAATGCAGTTGAATTATACTAGTTAGGATGCATAGTATTGCAACATTACAGGAAAATACGAATTTATATTTTCTCAGTAGTGAAAGAAAGTTCTGGTTTTATTAAAGTCCTGCCAGCAGACATTATGCTTTCTTTTCTTGCTGTTTGTTTATATGTAGCAGTTAAGTTGAAAGAAAAATCTGGAAGGCCCACAATGTTCTTCTTTTGAACATGAATAGGCAATATAAAGAAATGTTCCCATTGTGCATAAATGGAGGCCAACAAACCAGCAATGCCTCTTTTCTTGAAGATAACTCATAGTCCATTAATAAGGCGTAAATCGTCTCTTGCATAGTCCATCATATTTCCAGAAGCACCTCTCTGGGAAACCGGGCTCGTATGCAGTGAAGAATGGTCCAATGAAACCTCAGAACATTGTTGATGCAGATGAGACTGGAACCAATAGGGAAGTAAAAAAATTATACGTATATACATGGAGCGTTAGTCAAGAGGGGGTATAATGTTCCTCTCCATATCTTTAATAAAATCCGGACTTTCCTTCACTACTCAGTTTAAAAAATACAAATTGTGTTATAAGCCAAGAACAGACCTGAAAACTTAAAAAACATATGTAACCATTTGAGGAGGGGGGAGCCTTGTAGGGGTGGGGTCTCATGCCAGGACCTACTTTAGAAGCACTTCTGCCCCCTTACTCCGCCCCACCCAAAAAAAATTGCTAAGGCTCGTGCTGATGTCCTGGGGTGTTTCGACACCCATTATTGTATTTCAGCTGATCAACGCCTTCAAAGAGAAGTTGGAAATTCACTCTTTACAGTAGTTTCCAGCTCGTTTTCACTGCCACCACAAATATTCGCTCCCTATTCGATGACTTTGTGAAAGGACCTGATATCATGTGACACACCATGGCACTGTGTGGGTTGGCAGATCTGCAAGAGGCCCAATTATGAGTGTTCAAAGCATCTCCATCATCAATAAAGAAATATGCGCCATAGGTTAACAAGTGCTTAAAATAAATACTCTGTTCCACTCAGCAGTCCTTTGATTGTTCTCTAGCCTGGCTCCTAACCAAAGTAGTTTAGAAGCCATTGCATCAGTAGCTAATGGGCTCCTAAACCACATGTATCCCCACTGACAAGAATCATAGCCCATAATAACCATCTACCAAGGGCTACAGAAGAAACTGAGGCAAAAGGGTTGCAAAAAGAAGCTAATAATAGTGTTGAAGACATTCTTTATGCCTCAGTATCGTGAACATACTGCTTTATACAACATACCACATACAACTTGTGGGAAGAAAAAGAAAGGTAACACACCAAGGTAGACATATTCTTAGTATGTTTTGGGCTAGTAAAATATACCTAGTCTGATCAAATGCATTGAAGTGACATCCAAAGATCTAACATCAGACGCCCTCTTAAACAAGATCAAACATAACAATATTGCAAATTCAGCAGACATCTTCAACAAAAGTACATAAGTACATTATTATATGGCCATGACAAAAATAACTGAAGAACCAAGTTCACATCCCACAAAGTTAAATGGTTAGCATATCTAACTACTTTAAGTAATTTGACATTACTTTTTCATGGCCGGCCAAATTGGTTGAAATATAACCATTAATGGTGCAATTAGATTTATGCTGGGCAGCTAGAGAGGGTTGGAAATTAAGAATTGAGGAGACATCTTCCAAAACAGGATTGATCCTCTTCTTCAGACCCCAGATAGACAAAGCTCCCCAAGATGATTTGTATGCTTTAGGTGCATGATCAGGCCATGAAAAACCTCTTTAAAAATTCCTGAAAGATGCCAGGAATCAATCAATCAATCAATCATGGAATTTATATCGCGCGCTACTCACCCGGAAGGGTCTCAAGGCGCTGGGGGAGGGGGTCTGCTACTGCTCGAACAGCCAAGTCTTGATCTGTTTCCTGAAGGCGAGGTGGTCCTGGGTCAGCCGCAGGTGGATGGGCAGGGAGTTCCATGTCTTGGCCGCCAGGTAGGAGAAGGATCTTCCTCCGGTGGTGGCTCTCTGGATGCGAGGTACGGCGGCGAGGGCGAGGTGCGCGGATCGTAGCTGGCGGGTGGGCGTGTAGAAGGTCAGGCGGTCGTTGAGGTACTTGGGGCCTAGGTCATGGGGGGATTTGTGTGCGTGGGTGAGGAGTCTGAACGTGATCCTCTTATTGACGGGGAGCCAGTGCAGGTCTCTCAGGTGGCTCGAGATGTGGCTGCGTCGGGGGACGTCCAGGATGAGTCGGGCGGAGGCGTTCTGGATACGTTGGAGTCTTTTCTGAAGCTTGGCTGTGGTTCCAGCGTAGAGGGTGTTTCCGTAGTCTAGTCGGCTGGTGACGAGGGCCTGGGTGACCGTCTTCCTGGTTTCGGTCGGGATCCACCGGAAGATTTTGCGGAGCATGCGGAGGGTGTGGAAGCATGACGAGGAGACAGCGTTGACTTGTCTGGTCATCGATAGGGAGGAGTCCAGGATGAAGCCCAGGTTGCGTGCGTGGTCTGTTGGCTTGGGTGCGGTGCCTAGGGCTGGGGGCCACCAGGAGTCGTCCCATGCGGAGGGTGATGGTCCAAGGATCAGGACTTCTGTCTTGTCTGTGTTCAGTTTCAGGCGGCTGATGTTCATCCATTCGGCGACGTCTTTCATCCCTTCGTGTAGGCTGGCTCTGGTGGTGTCGGGGTCTCTGGTGACGGAGAGGATAAGCTGGGTGTCATCGGCGTAGGAGATGACGTTGAGGTTGTGTTGGCGTGCGATGGCAGCGAGGGGCTTCATGTAGACGTTGAAGAGGGTGGGGCTGAGTGACGATCCCTGCGGAACGCCGCAGATGACTTCGGTGGCCTCCGAACAGAAGGGGGGAAGGCGTACTCTCTGTGTTCTGCCGGCGGGGTATGAGGTGATCCATTCCAGAGCCTTCCCTTGGATGCCGGGGTCGTTGAGGCGTTGGACTAGGGTGCGGTGACAGACAGTGTCAAATGCTGCGGAGAGGTCTAGGAGGATGAGTGCCGCTGTTTCTCCATTGTCGAGCAGGGCTCGGATGTCGTCAGTGGCTGCGATGAGGGCGGTCTTGGTGCTGTGGTTGGCTCTGAATCCGGACTGCGATGGGTCGAGGGATCCGTTCGTCTCGAGGAAGGCGGCCAGCTGCTTGTTGACGACCTTCTCGATGACTTTGGCCGGGAAAGGAAGGAGCGAGATGGGGCGGAAGTTCTTGAGGTCGGTCGGGTCCGCTGTTGGTTTCTTCAGCAGGGTGCTGAGCTCGGCATGCTTCCAGCTCTCTGGGAAGGTGGCTGTGTCGAAGGAGGTGTTGATGATGTCTCCAAAAACCTCCACACCACCAAGGTTGCTTTCTAGAAATAGATCATGAAGTTGACCCCTCAAACCCACCAGTAGGGATAGATTAGACCAGCTTTGCTAAAAGTCTTATCACAGCATTATGTACAAGCTGGAGTTTGTGCACTGGGAAGCTCCAGTACAGTACAGTGGCATAATCCAGCCTCGAAGTTATAACCGCGTGAATGACCGTTTTCTGGCACTGCGCCTGAAGCAGAAATAAGAATCTTAAGAGGCCAAAGCAAACTCCTATCACACTGTCCACCAAGAACCTGAAGTAAAGTTAATTTGCAAATTTTACCCCAAGTTGTGGGCCACTGTGACGCGGGTGAGATGAGAGGTAACAGAGCTGGGCCAGAAATCATCACCCCAAAAAGGAGAAAGGGAGCCGAACTATAATACTTGGGTCTTGCTGGTGTTACATTGAGGTTTGCTCTGTCCCATTCATTGAAATCCTGCTGACAGACATGAAACAAATCAATCTTGAACATTGGGAGTATTCCTATCTCAAGTGACAATGATTTGTGTGTCATCAGTTTAGGACACAACCTGTATGCCAAACTGCTCCACAACACTTCTAGTGGAGCGATATATATTTTATACAACGTGGGGATCAGGGCTGAGCCCTGAAGGACTCCAAATCTAAGTGTTTTGGGGTCATAAGCAAAAGGTGGCATCCAAACTGACTTGCATTTGTCAGATAAAAATGATCTAAACCTTGCCAAGGCAGCCCACCTATCCCAATGTTGCTCAGCCGCTGAAAAAGGATAGGATGGGAGACCATGTTGGCATTCTCCCTTCATTTTGGCCTTAGTGTCCCTCTATAGAGGAGATCTCAGTCTAGACTTAATATAATACTCAACATAGGTAGGAAGAGCCCACTCTAAAGAGTTAGGTTGCTGGATTAATAGATGATCAAACATAGGCTGTCCATTGTTATCCATACCAACCTCTTGGAGTTTTAGAACATCATTCATTATCTACTTTTTAGACAAGTTAGCATCATAAAAATCCTTATTGTAATACATAACGTTATCTGTTTTGTCATAATAAACATCATCATAAGTTTTGAAAGGCATCAGTTATTGAATCAAATGATCTCTTATATGTCTTGCATTTCCCCTGCAGGCTGGAGGGTATAAACTGAAAGCTTAAATTATAATCAATTTGTGCTGATGAGCACTGCCAAACTTACAATCAAAATTATCACCCACATTTTGCAATACTCCAGACATTAGCAAGTGTTTCATTTTACATCGGTTTTTACCACTTTGGTACTGCACTTCGCATTCATAAAAAGTTTAACCCACAGCCACCAAGCCTGTATGCTGAAAGTGTAACCTGATTCCCGCAGCAGACATGGTCAGAGTATTTGAAACCGCTTTTGCTAGAGAAGTACCTGTATCAGAGGCCACAGACATGAAAGATCAAGAAATCACCTAATTTATCGAGTAGGAGACTGATGCATAAGCAAATTCACATTTTTTCCCAACTAAATCATCCCCACTTAACTCAACACCCAGATCCCTAGAGTCTTCAAAATTATTCTCCTTATTTACTAAAAAACATATTAAAAAAAAATGTTTAAAAAATATTTTCAATTACTAATTTCTAAATCAGTAAGGAAATTGTAGGATTGAAGTATTGATTGAAATCACTGAACACCACTTGCACTTTATTCGTGTTTCGCCCCATTTAACTCTATTTCTTAGTGCAAAATGCATTCTCGCATCCATTTTGGATGCAGGGAGGCATTTTTGTGCTTAGAAAAGAAAGCTAACTGCAGAAGTTCTCTTCTCATGTAACTCTATGTAATCTTGTGGAATTATTTGGTAAATTGACATGATTACTCTACATGGAATTATGTGAGTTATGCCCACCTCTAGTTGGAACTCAATATTGGCATAGCACACCTCTGGATCTCAATGCTGGTGACCTACAACCAGCTTACTACACCTGGTAGCCTTTGAAAGATGTTGAATGCTTCATCCATTGCCTGTTGACTTTAGAGGACCATCTGACGTCTGCACTACAAGATATACCCCAGTGCAAGAGATCAGGGAGATAAAGCATACACTCACAGCAGCAGGTGGGATTTTTCTCCCCCAAACATGAATACATTTTTGGGTTTCCACAGCTGATTGCAATCTACAGTAATGCTGTGCAAGGGGAAAAGTATGATTCCTATGCATACCAAACACAATGCTCACCCATTCAGCATCCATACAGTGGAAGAACTTGGGTTCACATCTAGACAGCTCACCCTCATTCCCATGTTGGAAGTATCGTTAGTAAAATGCTCGAAGCTCACACTATGGAAACCTTTGATTATATCCATATATCCATATTGACTCTTCAATAAAAGTAGAATAAGATTGATAAGACTAATTCCCTTAACTGCCTGGATCTAATTCCTATCTTCCTAAAAATTTCAGTTTCCTCACACCTAGATGGACTTAAGATGGAAAACTTCCTCTATGTCAGTGCCCTACCTACATGAATTGGCAGGAATGTGTGTGTGCATGTGTGGGGTGTTTTTAGTTTATAGTACACTCATATGACATCAGTTTTTGGCTTTCTTGAATTTAACATTTAGGGTGATTGAACTAAAACTAATCCGTAATTATATATGAATACTGCTCTGACATGTGGACTAAAGCCCCAGAACTGAGGGCACAAATTCTGGACTGACTTTGGCTTTTGATGAATGGAGAAGGCTATGCTTAACCATGGAACTGGTTGAAAGACCAGGAGGAGTCGGGCGTTAACGACAAAGAGTTAGAAAATAAAGAAGAAATGAAATACATTCTTCTTTTAATGTCTGCTTTACAGTGGTGATAGGTTTTGGCACTAAACTCTGTTTACTAATGTTAGTAGATAGGGTTTAGCATCAAAAAGCATGGGTGGTTGCACAAGAACGCCCATGTACCACCCATATAAATCCCCCTTATGCCAATTAATGCAACACAGTTTTCACGCTGCTTTGCATTAATTTTCCATACAAACCAACACGAATACCAATTAGAGTTGGTTTATTAATCCCTAAATATGTTATCGTTGGGTTAGCGTTACAAAAGTAATGCTAACCCGAAGCTAAACCTTTGTTAATCTGGGCCCACGTATCTAAATGCCATCACCACTTATCACAGCTGTCTTACTTGTACAATAAATAGCTTTCAAAAGAATTAGCTTTCTTTTACTTTATATACAGTTTTTCGCTCCTTTCCTGTTTTACAAATTTTGGGGCTAGGTGTGATAATGATGATATTGTTTTATTTCTGATAGACCATTTAACATACTAATCTGCTCATTTTAAAGGAATAGTAATTCACGATCCAGATGGAAAATATCTGCTTGTATCTATAGTATATGTTCACTGCGCCTGGGCAATGTCCAGCTTTAGGTAGAAAAAGTTGGGAGGAACCTGAAAGCAATGCATAGTACAGTCAACTACAAAAAAAATATTTGTGTTTAAAGGAGAACTTCCCACATGTGACATGAATGCCTACATTCTGTGTTGCTTGATGTATTCATTGGGAAAAAGTTACATTTTTAAAGATATACTTACGTTTTGGCATTTGCCATTCAGTACCGCCTCACCCGCCTTCCTCATCTCAGCCCTTACTGGTGGATTTCTTCTCTAGTTTCCCGAATGCTAATAAGCTTGCCAATAAACTACAAAATGCTGCAGAGACCTGCTAAGTACTAATACAGGACATGTCTCAGGGGTCGAGGCATCATAAAATGTACGGAAGAATACTTTGTTACCAGTGAGGTAGCCGCGTTCACATGATTGATTAATTCTAAAGCTTTTTTCAATTTAACAATCAATCAATTAATCAGTGAATCAATCAATCACTCAATCAGGGTTAGTAAAGAGCAACTACTCACCTGTGAGGGTCTCAAGGTGCTTTGGGGTAGGGGGTGGCTCAGTTGAGTGCTGTGGTCACCCGAAAAGCCAGGTCTTGAAGTCTTCCCTGAACTGGGGCAATGTGGGAGATTGCCGGAGGTGGAGGGGGAGAGTGTTCCAGGCTTTGGACTTTCCTTCTGTCCTAGACCTGCTGATACGTGGGACAGGGGCCAGTGGGAAATGGGCTGATCGGAGGTGTCTTTTGGGTGAGTGGAAGGAGAGGCGGCTTTTCAGGTATGCAGGTCCGGTGTTGTGAAGGACCTTGTATGTGTGGGCAAGGTGTTAGAAGGTTATTCTTCTTTTGACTGGAAGACAGTGGAGATCATGGAGGTGTTGGGTGATGTGACTGTGATGGGGATGTCAGGAATCAGTCTGGCTGTGGTGTTCTGAACAGTCTGGAGTTTACAAAGGAGTTTCTTGTTGATTCCGGGATAGAGAGCGTTGCCGTGGTCCACTCTGCTGCTGATGAGGGCTTGCGTGACAGTTTTTGGGGAACTAGTTTGAATTCATCTGAAGGTCTTTCAAAGCATGCAGAGGTGTTGAAGCAGGATGAGGAGATGGCATTGATCTGGCAGTTCATTGTGAGTGATGAGTCTAGCATGATGCTGAGGTTGTGTGCGTCATCTGTTGGGTTGGGGGGATATCTCAGGGCGGAGGGCCACCAAGAGTCGTTCTAGGTGGAGGGGGTGAATCCAAGGATGAGGACTTCTGTCTTTTCTGATTTGAGTTTCAGGCAGCTGTTATTCATCCAGGTAGCGACGGCTTTCATCCCTTCTTGGATGTTGTGCCTGGTGATGTTGGGTTCGCTGGTGAGGGAGAAGATCTGCTGGGTTTGTAGGTGTAGGAGACGATGTTGAGCCCATGGTTCCTGACGATGGTTGCGAGGGAGACCATGTAGGCATTGAAGAGGGTGGGGCTGAGAGAGGAGCCCTGGAGCACTCCACAGTTGGTCTCTGTCTGTTCCCAGAGGTAGGGAGGTAGTCTAACCAGCTGAGTTCCACCAGTGAGGAAGGAGCAGAACCAGTCTAGGGTCTTCCCGTGAATGCCGGTGTTATGGAGTTTGGTGGCTAGGGTGCAGTGGGAGATGTTGTTGAATGCAGCCGAGAGGCCCAGAAGGATGAGGGTGGCCTCAGTGCTGTCATTGCTTAAGAATCTAAATTGGGAATTGTCCAGAACACTATTAACTTCGATGAAGTTTGCTGTCTGGATGTTGACTGCCTTTTCAATGACCGTCGGTTGCGAAGGGAAGCAGGTAGATGGGCTTGAAGTTCTTGAGGTCTGTCGGGTCTGCTGAGAGTTTCTTCAAGAGGGGGTTGACTTCAGGCTGTTACCAGTCATCGGGGAAAGTGACGGTCTCGAAGGAGCAGCTGATCGTAAAATGTAGTTTGGGTGCGATGGCAGAGGCGGCTCTGTGGAAGAGGTGGTGTTGGTAGGGGTCAAAGGGTGCTCCGGATTGGATGCTTTTCATGGTCTTTAAGGTGTTTTCTGTCATGAGTGGGATCCATTTCAGCAGGGTCTGTTGGGTGATGTCGCATGAGGGGGGTGCTGGAGTGGTGAGGTGGTCTTGTTTGTCAAAGTTGTCGTAGATCATCTTGATCTTGTGGTGATGGCCTAAATTCTTACATGAAATATGATTTGGTTGCAAGGCAACCACTATTTGAGGAAAAGAGGCCAGCTCGATCTCCTGTGTGTATTTGAATAGGGAAACAAAAGCAGCAAAGAAGAGGAAACCTTTGGAAACTTTTGCCTCAAGAAGAGGAAGAGGCATGACACTATTTCTTTAGCTGCAATCCAGAAAATGATTGAGCAAGCGGTTGAAGTGGAATTTGTAACCAGACAATGGGATCCTTCTACTAAAATGCCTAAAGTATAGGTAGAAACGAAAGATAATACTCAGGATTGTATTGAAGATGAAGATGTCAAAGGATGTTATGTCCAGGGTCAAGAACTATCAAAGTTGCTACATCCGTTGAGGGAACATTTAGCCTCACCAAAAGCCCCAGAACTGACAAATGAAGACCTCTTCATCAAGAAAGGAAAACTGAGGGGTTCCAGTACATGCAGCAATAAAGAAGGTGCTGTCAACAGAGTGGAAGGATGTAGACCGTCAAACTTTTTTAAGGTTTATGGCTTGTAGGTTTCCATTGCAGGTCTTTGCTGAAGGATACCCACCTACAGTAAAGAAGTGAAGGTGGATTCCCATATAGCAATTCTCTCCTCCCAAGGAGTTATTGTTTCTGAAGAGAATGTGTTTCCTGAGGCGGTAGACTAGAAGATGGAAGCAACATTTAAGAGATCATTTGTGGTTACACATTTTCCTATAACAGCAAGCACCTACACAATCTGTACTATTCTGTCAATGTTAACCCCTTCAGTGCCCCGCCCTTTCCCCGCCCTGTGCCGGGCGTTGCATTAGCGGGCGGGGTTCATGACGAGATAGTCTCGTCATGGGCACAGCGCAACCGTGCTCCTTGACGAGACTATCTCGTCATGGGCATAGAAGAGGTTAAAAGACTTTCAATCATTAGCTGAGTGGCATGGACTTGTCATCAAGCCTGTTTACCATGGGGCAGCATGTGTGCATTCTTTCGGATGTTTCTTTCAACTTGCAGAGAGAAGCCGCACTGTCTTCAGGAGAAGCAGTAGCTGCCAAAAGACATTTATGTATGAGTTCTTCGAAGGCAAATATCTCCCAGAAAGCTTTATTAATTCATCTCCCCTTCATGGGTGCCTGACTCTTTGGTCCTCAGCTTGAGTAACTTGTGAAGAATTCAGCAGCGGCTTGTTAATCATTGTAACCGGTTCATTTAGCCTTCAGAGGAAGAGGAGCACTATACAGGAGAGCTTTTAGACCACAAGACGTCCTGCTTGAAGTATGGATCATGGCTGGGAGGAGCACTGTCTCGATGAATCCCAGTCACAGGCATCCCAGGGCACTAATCCTCCAGCCCCTCTAAAAGCCTGACCACGCTGAAAGAGCCCTGAAGCCAGTTGGGGCTGCCTAAAGGTTTTTTTAAATAAAGCTAGAAAAAGCACATTTCAGACAAATGGGCTATGGATATTGTCCACTCACGCAATCCTATCGAGTGAAGCTATCAGAAGTTATCAGAAAGGAGAGCTTTCTTCACACTCCGATGCCCCAGTACTCAGTACATTACACACCATTGCAAAGTGCTGGGCCTTTTGATGGATGGTTTCCTCCTGTGTGTTTGCAGTTTCCACCCTTAGGAACCAGTGTGTGGCAATCCAGGCCTTAAGAGGGGCAAACTATTTGGCTATTGTTGACCTGCTGAGAAGACTCTTGAAGACTTTTTCACTGAAAAGACCAATTCCTCACTTTCCTATTCCTTCTTGGTATTTCTCCTAGGTGTTAAGGGCTCTTCAGTCTTCTCACTTTGAACCTCTAGAGACAGGCGGTCTCCTACAAAATTCTCTTTTCAGTAGCAATCTATTTGGGCATTACATTGGAGTGGTATGTGCATTGCCTCTTTTTTATGTTTCTTTGCAGATGAAGTGATACTAAGACCTACTCTGTCATTTCTACCTAAGGGCCCATCTTCATTTAATGTCTATCAGGACTTGATTTTGTCTTTTTTTGCATCCCCATCCAAACTCCCCAGGGAGGTACAGATGCACACTCTGGCTGTGCATCAGGCTCTCACCTTTTATACTGAAAGGTCAGCACCAATCAGAAAAGTAAACTCACTGTTTGTCAACTTTGATGTGGCTGGGCAAGTTCTGAAGTCATTTACATCCATGTTGAGTAGGTGGTTGAAAGCAAAAATTATCAACCCATATTAGTCAGAAGGCAAAGTTCGATTGGGAGCAGTGCTGGGAAGATCTATTTGTGAACATCTACCTAATGGGCCTTTTTCAAGGGAGTGTCAATAAAAGACATTTGCACAGCAGCCATGTTGCTTACATCACACACATTTTTGACTCTATGTTGACTTCATGCTCCACTTCAGATATTGGGAGAAGCAATGGAATCTGTTGAATCTTTATAATTTCAGTTGGTACAAAAAAGTATATTTCACATGGTGTAGCATAATTAACGCTGGTGGTTTTTTCCTGGCTGCTTGACTATCTGTTTGACTATGTATAAGTGAAGCGGTAACAGCACAGTTACTTACATGTAATTTTCAATACTCCAAGTCCAGATCTTCCTTGTTTCGGTACTAGGAGGACTACTTTCAAACAGCAAGTAGGTATTTAGGTTTGTGTATGCTTTATTATTTTCAGGAAGTAATTCAGGCCCAGCCCACAATCATTATATGTAACAGGAAATTGCGGGTGGACATTTTTGTAGTTTATTTTTAATCTTTTTAGCATTGCGAAAAATGGAGAAGGAATACACTGGACTGCGACGAGGAAGACCTGGACTCGGCATAATGTAGATTCCCGGTAAGGAAAAAAGTTATTACCCTGTCATGTAAGATTACAAATATAGGCAAGTGGTGTATACAATTCACTTGCTGAGGATGTGTAAACAATAGCTGAAGTGTTTACTTCTTTAGAAGATGGAGCTCTCGGGCAGATTGATGAAAAACAGTATCCTTGACCAGTATCCCCACAGAGGAGGATGAAAGAACATATTTTTAGAAGCAGAGTTGATATGATTAGTATCACATCAGAGCATGTGGTGAAGTATTATGGGTTGGATAAGCAGGCCACAGTAGACATTCTGAATTGGATCAGGACTAAATTGGAGCCATGCATGAGTATTTGTACACCAGTGTTCCCATCAGTAAAAAGGGGCTGTTGTCATTTACTCTGGAATAGTCTAACTGTCTTTCTCCAAGATCTTCAAGCAGGTTCTCAAAGCCATGAGTTAAGGACTGCTCCTCTCTGTCCAATGTCACAAAGGTACAGCAGAGTTGACTGCAGCCAAATCTGTTTTTCAATACCCTTGCTTAATTTCCTTATCTAATTTCATAAACATATGGGTCATCCCTCCAAAAGCAAAGGAAATAATGATTCTCAAAAGGAAGCAACATACTCTTTGAATGAGAAAATGACTTTTGATGAAGACTTAACCAGTACATAATGCTACACTAAGCACCAGCATTGCACTCATAATGATGGACATGCAGCATGACAGCAACTGGTTACTGGTGAGTACTATGTGCATTTTCCTAATGTGTGAAATTATTATATGAAATTAAAGGCAATAGTGAAAACTTACCATCATATCTATGTTTAAACATGCTATTTTCACCAGTGACTTACCTTGCCTCTGGGTCCCACTTCTCTGCACCTGCTCTCCTCGTGGAACTCGAGGAACAGGAAGCAGGCCCCACTGGCCAATCACAACGCTACAATGCAGGGTTGCAATTGGTAAGCACCTAGGCTCCCCTGACCAATCTCAACGCTGCAGTACAGCATTGTGATTGGTCTGAGCATCCTGGTTGGACGATAAGCCACTGAAAGGGGGCCTGTTCTCCACGCAAGCTGTAATGCAGCCTGCATGGAGAACGGGGAAAGTGCGCATGACTGTTTTGGGCGGGCTGAGGCAAACAACTCCTTCCCTGCACAGAGAGCAGAGCCCACCCACCCGCAAAGCAGTAGGAAGCATAAAATGATAAAATGATAATAACTTAAATTTATCATTTTATGTTTCTAATTCGCACTGCTTAAAAGCAATGGGGCGACGATCCTCCACCATAGCAGAGGAGCCGTTGCCACTCCATTCATATTGTTTATCATGTGGCAGTTCCTTACTGTTTTCTTTGTGGCTGCACAATACAGTAGCACCTTTTAAATAATTACCTGCCTTTCTATACAGTGGAGGGTATCTACCACTGTAATGCATTCACTAAGCAGAAGAGAACTACATTTTAGCTCATAATAAGTATTCTACGGATAAGATCATATACATTGTATTGTGCTATATGATGCTCATTGTAGCTACCAAGTGTAACTTGCCTCTAATAATGCAAGAACAACTAACTGGTTAAAGACAATCAAAATGGAACTGTAAATTGAGGGAGGATATCAGGGAGGTAAAGAAGTATGCAAAATACTCACTGCAAATATGTTTCAGTAACCTTCATTTTGTATAAATAAGTTTATAGTCTGTCACAGTAAACCGGGTAGGGTAACATTCTGTATTAATCTAAAATTGTACAAAAATTGTATTTGTGGCGTGTTTCATTATCTTTGTATAACGGTGGGAAATGACCCCATTGTTGTAGTGGTGCTCATATGTCTTCCTGATGGATTTTGCTTGCTTTAGGAAATCTGTGTGCATTACCACTGCTACTAAAGTGCCTGAGGTTTTACCCCAAAAATGTGGCTATCCCTGTCTGGTCTATTTAACTTCCCTCTCAGTCCATTTCAAATGGTGCCTAAATTCACATGTCTTGGAACATTAAATGACTTATATGGGCTTCAATCCATATTTAGAACACCCTCATTTTGACTAAAATATGTGTCTGCCGAGATCACCACAGTACTCTGGCTGAGCTGCAGCTTAACTGCTCTGCATTGTCAAATGGCAGAGAAAAGTGCCTTTGCCATGTAGAAAAATGTGATTTTCACACATTCTTAAATCATCCTTAAAATACGCCTTATAAACTCACATGGTAAGGTACTAATATAAACAATTGGCACACTAAATGTTGGGATTATTAAGTTCTCATAATGATGTAAAACCCAAAGGCTATTTCATTGTGTACGCTTTGCTAGGCTTTTCCCAGCAGAGGTGTAGATGGGATTAAACATAATTATTCCATATTTCTGCTTGGGAAAATGCCAGAAAAATACTTTAAAGTTATATCCTACTTAATTCTTGATATCCGATTTAATGGTGAAATCTGATATTTGATAACTTAAGTGGAAAAGTACCTTAGTAAAAATGTACTTTAGGCTCCTTGAGACACAAATGACTTAAAAGCAGTTCTGCCACTTGTCACACCTGCCAGAGATGGACTATACATCCTTGGCTGGAAGAGTTAACGACTCTGGATGAGACGACAACAGTCTACCTCTGAGCCTAGGAAAAGCAAAAGGTTGTTAACTGCTGACAGCTGAGCAGTGATTAGCTACATGAAAGTTGATGGGAACAGTTGGCAGAACAAATGGCAACATTAGTGCTAGCTCTTTTGACTTGGAGATGTCAAGGATGTTTTTTTCTGCTCATTCCTATGCCTCTCCAGGACAGCCGGGCTCCATTCAGAGTAGGGGACAAAACCAGTTTTGATCCTGTCAGATGAGAGGATAACCCATCTAAATAGGGGGAGTGTATAAGGGGCTAAATGCAGTCCTGCCTGAAGTCACCTGGGTTCTGCCATCTTGAAATGTGGTCTTCTGGAAAATTGTAAAGTAAGATGAGGAGGAAGTGCTACAAAAAAGGTGGAGGGACAGTAAGAAAATAGCTAGGATTGGGAAGTGGAATTCCTCCAATTTCTGGCTAGTGCTCCCCAACCACCACCTCTTCAGATCATACTTGAAGCTTGGACGGCTTCTGACACCTGTAGGAGTAATAGAAAATCAATTAAGGACTCAAGCAGTCAAGGATCCCCTAAATCCTAATGCCCCGAGGAACGGGAACTGCTCAATGAAGCTCAAGTGGTGGACTTCTGTTTGCTTCCTTTGGGTACACAAAATGTAGAGGGGCTCCTGATTCTAAAAAGTCATCACTAACCACAAAAACATGATCCTACAGGAGGTTTGACTGAACAGAAAGCTGATATTTAGAAGCTTATACTGATCAGCTAGGTAGAGCAGAACTGACCAGGAGAAGCGTTTACATTACTTGGCACAGTGGTGATCTCAATAATTTCAGAGAAAGTGCAATCATGGCATTTCCTGTTAAGGTTCTAACAAGTTGTAGATGGCCATCTCGCTTTTGAAGGCTATTCACCAAACTTTTTGTGTTTCAAACGCAAATTTCCGAAGTAGAGTTTGTTATTGAAAAACAAGAAACTGATGACTTCCACACCCATGGAGTTTCTTTTCATGGGCCGTTATTTTAGAAATGGGGTTTCTGGTTGGCAGAGGTATGCATCTTGTCCAAAACAGAAACCCCACTGTAGTCAGGGTAAGCTTGATACACACAAAAAAAAATAACCTGTGCTCACCCTCTGGTAGCTTGACACATGGCTGTCAGGCTTATCTAAAGAGGCAACATGTAAAGTATTTGTTCAACACACACAATAGCACAATAAAACCCCCACAGAAATACACTACACTGGGTTAGACAAATAGGCAATATGTTTATGACTAGAAAAAGACCAAAACAACAACAATCTAATAAATAAAGTTATACTTTATTAAAGATTAAGTCCAAATATGGTGCTTAGAGTCATATAGCACAAATTGGGGGTATCCGGTCATGCTAGACCAGGGTATATCCAAAGTTCAGGCCAACCACAATGGAGGGCATGCCAGCTACAGGATTCACAAAGGTCCTACTGAAAAAGTTCCTTGGGTGGAAGAAGCTTCGCCATCGAAGACTCAATGTTAGGAGCAGAGGAGGCGAGGCATCGTCTTCGATCCCATGGATGGAGGCAAAGCGTTGTTCTGATCCACACAGTCAATTAATGTTTTGTCGGCAAATGTCTTTACGAGGCAGGTGATGGTTGTCGTCGAGCCGTGCAATCCATGAGCTTTGTGCCGCGCAGTCTGTCGGAGTGATATTGTCAAGCTGCATCAGCTTCGAAGAGCGATGCATCAGTTCCGATCAGTGCAAAGTTGTCAATGCATAGGTTTTTATAGATCAGCACAACAGAAATAACCTTTCAAGGTTCCATGAC
This sequence comes from Triturus cristatus, assembly GCF_964204655.1. Lineage (NCBI taxonomy): Eukaryota > Metazoa > Chordata > Amphibia > Caudata > Salamandridae > Triturus > Triturus cristatus. The sequence continues at coordinate 685,705,185 of NC_140588.1, forward strand.
TGGACTGACACCACTTGGCAGGACAGGACTCACAGATGCCAGAGTCATGGTGCTGTTGAAGGGCTGAGGGGAATCTTTGATGGCCCTGAGACTTCAGAACTAGGGGTAAGCCAAAAAGCACTTGGAGTCACTCTGGGTTCAAGTGAGGTGGGACCAGTCCTTGTCCTCAGCAGCAAAAACAACAGTTGATGGACAGAATGCAGAACAATGTCATACATTCACCCCAGTACAGAGATCTGGGCCTAAATCCTCTTCAGCCAGGATAGCTTGATTCCAGTGGCATGGAGAGCAAAAGAATGATGGATTTAACCCAGATCTCTTTACTGGGGTGAATGTTTTGATTTGTTCTCTATTCCGTCCATCAATTGTGTGTCTTTTGCTTTCTCACCCTAAGTGCGCCAGGTATGCCCAGACGTGGGTCCTGGGCTCACTGTGCCACTGGAATCAAGCTATCCTGGCTGATGAGGGGTGAAACCCCGAAACCGGTCCTAGGATGCTTGTTTCCAGTCCAGGGAGGACATGGCTTGGCAGTTCGGGCTGGACTGTTCCCATGAGGCACAGGGTCAAGACTGATTTGCATATGGCCAGGTCTAAACTGGAGTGGCATACTGAGCAAAATTATTATGGATTTAACCCAGATCTCTTTACTGGTGGTGAATGTTTTGATGTGTTCTGCATTCCGTCCATCAATTGTGGGCTTTCTCGCCCTTGTCCTCAGCAGGGCAGAGATCAGCAGGCAGCAGGACAGAACAGCAAAGCGGAGAAGCAGTTCTTCCAGAGCAGCAGTCAAGCAGAGTGGCAATCCATTTAGCACAGCAGTCTTTACTCCTGGCAGAGCTCTCCACAGGTCCAGTAGTGTATTGTCTTGGTAGAGTCACAGCCCCAGTGCTTAGATCCAGTTGTGCCTTGGAAGTGGGGGTGAATTCAATGAAGGGTCCTTAAAATGCACACAGGCTCTCTCCAATTCACGTCTGGGGTGGGTGACAGCTACCCTTTGTGCATTTCCTAAAGACAAGCACAAACACCCGAGGGGTAGGCATCACTCATCTGCTCTTTCTTCCCAGCATTGACTCCAGACAATCAGTAGGGGGAAATCAGCCCTTTGTGTGGGAAACAGAACACTGCCTATTCAGGTGTAAGTATCAGCTCCCACTCTCTTTTCCTGCCCAGGAAGAACTATCAGAATGCAAATGAATGCAGATGAGTCACGCCTACCCTTTGGGTGTTTGTGCTTTTCTAGAGGGAATGCACAAAAGGTATCTGTCACCCACACCAGAAGAGAATTGGAGAGAGGATGTAGGCGCACAGAGCAGTAAGAGCAGAGACATGTCCACTTTCTAAAAGTGGTATTTCTAAAATAATAATGCTAGATCTATCTTTACCATTAAAGAGGATTTATCATTACCATTCCAAAGATTTAAAACATGATGCAGCTATTCCTTTCTGCTCAGGAATTACCACTTAAAAGTGTACTATGGAATTTCCAATGGTAATCTATGTCACTACCAGGACATGTAAAACTTAAAAGTACATGTTCTGCCTTTTACTTACTCAGCACCCTGCCCTATGAGCTACCTAGGCCCTACCTTAGGGGGTGACTAATGTGTAATAAAAGGGGAGAAAGGCTTAGCAGGGGGATTTAAATGCCAAGCCAACGTGGCAGTAAACTGCACACAAAGGCCCTGCAATGGCAGGCCTGAGACAAGTTTTAAAGGTTACTTGTGTGGGTGGCACAATCAGTGCTATAGGATCAGTAGTAGCATTTAACTTATAGGGTCTGGGTATATGGTATACTACTTTAGAAGGAACTTACAGACAAAATAATTATGCCAAATGTGTAAACACCAATGTTACTATGTTTAGAGAAGAAGCACATGCACTTTAGCACTTGTCAGCAGTGGTAAAGTGCTCAGAGTCGAATATGCGAAGTTACAACGCATGCGATACATCGCATGCCATTACAACGTGGTTGTTACAATGACCGTGTTGTAACATTGCATACCATTACACCGAAAGTCGTTACAACAACTTGCTGTAGGGGGCCCTGGATGTTGGAATAGTATAATTTACTATTCCAACTCCAGTCTGTGCAACAGCAGGGAAGGTGTTGGAATTTAAATCCAACACCTTCTGCCTCCTACAGCAAGTCGTTGTAACGACTTGCGTTGTAATGGTTTGCGATGTAACAACGCGGTCATTGTAACAACCGCGTTGTAATGGCATGCGATGTATCGAATGCAATGTAAATGATGTCTCCCTTCAGAGTCCTATGGTCAACAAAAAGAACCAGCAATAAGAGGTGGTAAGCAGGCAAAAGTTTGGGGTAAGACCACTCTAATGATGACACATCTAACAGGGTGCTTTTACTTTTTTGTTTTCTTCTCCTAGGTGCTAGACAGATAGGAAAAAAGGACTCATATTGTTCACCCTAAATAGAGTAGGGGGTGTAATGCCCTTCCTGTGACGGCCTCTGCTCCATCAGGTTGTCGAAGGAAAATTTCTGTTGACAGAGCCAAAATGGATGGAAAGCTGACAGTCCTTCCGACCATTATTAGGGCAAGCATACCTTTATTTTGGTAAACATGTCACGTTTGAGACAGAATATTCTGTTCAGCAAATTGTAAATCACTCCCCAACTCATTCTTTCAACGGTCAAAGGACCATGACAAGGTAATGAGGTTTGCCATGGAAGGTTCCAGATTTGTCCCACTGTGGGCCTTTTGCCTTGCTTAAAACTGACTCAGCAAGACTTCACAGTGAAGGTATCTGGCTCCATGGAGCTCTGAATGGCTTCAGCCTTCAGGCATGCCCCACCGAATAATTTTGACTTAATAAAAGTGACCAACTTTGAAGGTAAAACCTTGTACTGGGACGAGATGGCAAATTTATCCGACATACGAAGAGACCTCGGCGGCTAGGAAATCCAAGTTTGTCCTACTAAGACCTTTGGTGTGAAAACCAAGAGCTTCAGCAGGAACTTGACAATTACATATCTGATTTTGAGGGACCCTTACCGGCAAAAGTCTTGGACATTGCCCTGCTGGAAGATCTATATCGATTGCAAATTGTGACATTTGATGGGTGTTTTACTTTTTCATGTGGCATGTTTTCGTCAAACATAAATTTTCCTATCTCAGGTCCCCTATTGTCTATTTCAATGATAGTATTGTCTTTTTACTCATTATTTCTTTTCTCTATAATTCTCAAGTGGTTTAAGAATGTTTTTTCTTTTGGTCTTTACATTAAAATTGTTGCTACAACTTGTACTTTCAGAACTGTGTTTTGATCTAACCAGAGTAGTTTTACTGAGTTGGCTAGAGTAGTCCTTCCAAATTAGAACCGTGTCCTTGACAATATCAATATTACCAATTTATACAGTTAAGAGAGTGTTTAAGAATTAATTGCTTCTTTTTAAAACATATTGAAAAAGAAAGAAATAAGGAATGTTCATAAAAAGAAAGTGCATGTAAACCTTTGAAATGAGTGTACTACCTTCGTATACAACATAACATTTGAAAACAAGATGAAGTGAAAAACGTGCTTTCCATATTTTTTTTGGCATCTCGTTGTGGGGTCCAGGCATATGACAACATCCACGCTGGGATAGATGAGAAGTAACAACAAGCATGCGATCTACAGGTGAAGAATGAATTGGTTGCTACTGAGTCCTTGTCAGCATACATCTCTCTGATCATGCCACATGTTATACCCATAACTTGAATATTGTTTTGGAAGCCTTTCACAATCAATGTCTTCATAGATTTATGCAAGCCTTTTTTCACTCTGTGTGCCAGGCAAATCACTCTGTAGCTAAGGAGATGTATTTGGTTATCTAACTATGCTTCTCCATGTGTATCCTCACTGGAGTTATTTCAATGTCATAAGCAACATACTCATGGCCTAGTTAATAAAGAAATTCATTCAGATAGATGGCCTGGGAAGTTATTTGGTAATTATCTCACGATTTACTAAGCTATGCTGTCATTACACATCTGGAGGAGCACTTAGGGCAGTGGTAGCATTAACCTGGGTTGCAGCTTTGTGTTATCGATCAATGAGGCATGTCTCAAAATGTCCTGCCACATTATGTTCTATTTCCACATTGGTTGCTGATTCTGTTTTAACATTTTCAGTATTGCCACTGTTGTGGAGTAAGTGTGAAATCACCAGTGCTGCGATTGGACGCAAGCAGAGGCCTTCCCAAGCAGGCAACAACAGGTACTCACTTGCAAGTCCTAAAGGATCTGGAGGGTGTACGCACAGGTCCTTGAGCCTACCAAGCCCCACTCGCTTTCATGGGCCCCCCAAGGCTGAGGGCGCAATCAACTGTAAGCAACAGTCGGGCCCGGCCCAGGTCTCCTCAGGTCCTGGTAATGGTTCCTCGCCAGTACTTCAGGGGGTAGAGTATAGGGTCAAAGGGTCCCTTAGACCCTGTTGCCAAAGGCAGGAGGGGCCAAAGGGGGATCTACTGATGTCCCATAGGTAATTGCGGGGAGGGGCACATCGGTCCCCACATGGGTCCAGGTAGAAAGCCCTCCTGGGAAGGTCAGTGACCTCAACAGGACCACCGTAGCAACATTTCACCACTGCCTAGGCCCCGCAAAGGCCCACAATCCACATCTAGGGCCTGTTTCCAGGACAGATTGTCAGAAGGTGGCCTGATATATGCTGTCCACTAGTTCTAGTGGGCACCTTGTATCAGTCCAAACAACCCCTTATGGTGAATTGGTTAAAGACAACCTTTATTGAAAGCTATCCTAGTGGTAGCTATGGAGAGCAGCCTTCAGGCTAAGTCTTGAAGGAATGTAAAGCAGCTTGTTTTACCAGTCTATAATCTCTTGAATGATCAATTGAAAGGACAACCACACCAGGTATATATTCAAAATATATGTATTTAAGATAGAACACACCCCACTAGTCTCTTTATGAGACTGGAGTTCAAAGTACTTCGTTTGCAAGTTAGCAATCATCAGTAATAGCACAAATACACATTTGGGCCCTAGGGGCGTACCAAACCATATCAAAAAAGTGATATAAGAACCATGACTGGGATAGACACAAGGCCTAGAGCCTGTAGAATCGCTGGGACCCCAAGGAATTACCCAAGGTAGTGACGCAGGGGACCCACGGGGACTGTATGCAGTGTGTAAACACAACCGCGGATTCCCGTTAGCTTCTGAGGCCAATGTCGCGGTTGGAAATTTAAAGATTAGGGACACTTAGAATCGAGTCAGGACCAAACTCTTTTGGACTTAAGAAGTTCTAGGGAAAGCACCCATGGGAGCACAGGAGTACTCGAGTTACCTCACCCAGGGAGGCCGGGTGCATAGGTGTCTTTTGGTGTCGGGTCGTGTCGTCGATTTCAATGGAAGCCTGCAAAGAACTGCTGCTGCCGTGAAGAGGAGAAGTGTCCGAAGAGATCCAAGCCTGGATCTGGGATGGAAGGAACCTGAAAGCAGAGGGGACAGAGTCTGGGTCACTAGCCAGTGACCAAGGGCAGGATGGACCAATGCCCACAGATGTCGGGTGCTTCAGGTGAGTTGATGGGTGTCCTGACTCTAGAGCCACGAGGTCCTGGAGGTGTCGACGAAGTCCATGAGCCGGATTCGCGCTGTCCCATGAAGTCTGTCCATTGCTGCAGAGTCGGCAACCAGATTGGACCTAACAAGCCTTGGCAACGCCAAGTCACAGGAATTCAGAGAAAGGACTGCGGTGCAGACCAGCAAGGTCTGAGGGACTCACAAAGCAAGGGTAAGTCAGGGCACCTCTGGATAAACTAGGAAAGCCCAAGTAGAAGAGGAGTTGCCTTTGTGGGGAATTACTAGCCAACGGGCTAGCGATCACGAAGGAGCCTCGAGCGGTTACACTTGAAACAGGCCCACAGGTCACTCGTGGAGTGGAGGCCAGCAATCTTCGGTGCAGGAGGTGCTCAAGGCTGGGGCTACTCTGAGCCCAAAGCACAACTTCGAAGAGGACCAGGAAGATAGTGTTGCTGCAAAGGTTCACAGTGTTCATGGGTCACGGTTCCACGTCACCCTCGATAGCCACAGGCCTCAGCTTTGCTGTGGACTCAGGGTAGATTCGGGGAAGTCTGGAAATTTACATCTGGTGATGCAAAGACTTCGCGTCTGGAGGGAGCTTCAGGGACAAAGACCGGTCAGTTGCTTCTTTAGTGCTTGCCAAACAGGGGAGTCACTCCTTGACCCCAAGGCAACTTTCTTCAGTCTTCTGGTCAGGATAGAACGTCGAAGGTCCAGGATATATATTGCAGAGTTTGGTCCAGGGTAATCTAAAGTCACAAGGACTGGGTTCCTAATACTTATGCTAAGTTTGGGGGTTGGACATATTCTAGGGACCCACCTATGGGAGGGTTTGGAAAGAGGGGTGGTTACACCCATTTCCTTTGTCCAGTTTTGCACCAGAGCAGGGGCAGGTAGCCCCTGCAACCGTTTTGAACTGGACTATGCACAGGGACACCAAATGTGCCCCAAGTGCAGGACTTCAAAGCACCAGAGAGTGCTCCCACCCGGCCCCAATACACATCTGCCTGTCTGGGGAGGTGGGTACACCGCCCTTCGACAGGAAACCTATTTTCCAGGCCTCCCCTGACGGAGTTTCGGTCAGCAGCAGGAGGCCAGACCCATGTCTGTGGCAGAGGAATCCATTTTGTGATGCCAGGGCTCAGGAAAGTCCTTCCGGGTTAGACCAGTGTGAACATGTCTCTCCCTCTAGAAGGGTGGAATGCTACCCACTCTGCCAGAACTTGCAGGGGAGTAGTATTCCAAAGCAATTGACACCAAACACGACATGTTTTGATGCAGCCATCCCAAAGTTAGCATTTACCGCGAGGTTATAATGCGCTTAAGAGTATATGGTATGGCTGTATCTCAGAACAGCCATAAGGAAGTATTTCCGAAAGCTGAGGAGGGGCTCAGCTCATGCTTGGGCACCCTCACACATAAAACCAAGCACTCTGCCTTCAGGATTGTCAAGGCCTGCCATAGGAGTGGCTTATAGTTTTATATGTGTCTGTATATATATGTGGATATAGGTAGCCTATACCACTGTAAGGGGTCTAAGCACACCCTTACCCAGGCTGCAGTAGCAAACCTGTGGTGCCATTTTGGAGTGCTTCCCAGGGGTGGCATACATGCTTCAGCCCCTGGTAGGCCTCTGAGGTACCGATGCCCTAGGTACATAGTATACCATATACTAGGGGCTTATAAGGAACTCCAGAATCCAATTAGATATGTACCTAATGTACATGGAAACCATTTTACAGGGAAAGCAGATAGACTGGGGCCCTGGATAGCAGGATCCCAGTCCAACTAAGTCATAAACCAGCAAAACACCAGGCAAAAAGTGAGGCAACCATATAGTCAGATTCCACCTTCCTACACACGTTTGCACTTATTGCACCAGAAGTTATGGGAGCACCTCTACACCTTGCAGGAGCTCAGGTCTGAAGTCCACCAGGGCAAGCCGCACCTCTCCACATCATCCCCCCCTTGCAGCTCCATACTCATTTAGGACTAGGCCTGGGCAAAAATTTCGTTCCGTTCGCGGAAATTGCGATAATTTGACATTTTTGCGTTCCGCGGAGAGCGCGAAAATGTCAAAAATTCCGGTTTCCGCAGCTTGGCGATAATTTGTTTCTTGCTCGCGCTGTAAAATGATACATTCTCGCGCGCGCGCGATCGCCTTACCTGAATCCCTGCGTTCGCCGACAAGTTTTCTTGATCCGGTCGCGTTCTCCATGAGATGTTGTATTGTTTTTAGCCATTTGCGCTGTCTCGCGACAGTTCGCGCCCGCAGTGACGTCATGCGTCGCGCGATCACGTCTTTCTTCTCGCGATCATGCACCGCGAGAACAACTCAAAACAAGATGGCCGCACCCGCAAGCAACCACATGGGTAAGTTGGCGACCCGCAACCATGCAGAAAATCTCGCGAACATGCCGGAAAAAAACTTCCGCATCTTTGCGATATTTCTGCTTGTTTGCGATAATTTTAAACATTCTCGCGATAATTTGCGAAGGTTAATTCCGCAAATTCCGCCCACCCCTATTTAGGACCAGGATAGGCCCCCACCTGTGTAGCCAAGCTGGTGATGCAGAGGGTTCTCTGCCACTTAGGGTGGTCCTAGGAGCCGTCATGCTCCCACTAGTGCACCAACAAGAAGTCCCCAGGGGCTCAGCAGAGTGTATTGCAGCTCAGGTAGTCCTGCTGGGCTACATGTGTACCACCTCTGTGTCTGTCAGTGTAAGAGGGGCAGGACACCGCGCCCCGCCACAGCTGCTGTTAGGGAGCAGGTGCTGGGCTATCAATGCAGCAGGGTAAGTAATGCTCCTTTGGGGTTGAACGTGCTGCTGCCTTTGTCCAGTCCCCTGATCTTGCCTTGGTTCCCAGCTTTGTTTGGTGCAGCTGTATACATGCAGGATGCTGTGCGGGTGCACTGCCCAATAGGTGCACCACTTCGCAGTTGTCAGGGATGCTCTGGGAGGTCACTCCCCCTGAATTACAACAGAGGGGAGGAAAGAACTACCCCATTGGGCCAGAATCAATGTGGTGCTGGGACGAGGCTTACTTTTATGCAACCGCTCCTGCCACCAATCTAAACTCGCAGCTCACCACTCATTGGAGCCAATGCATTGCCTCTGCTGCGCAGATCATGACTAGTGCATCGTCCTCAGTACGTGGATCAGCACGGATGCATCGCCTAGACTGTGTTACACAGCCTCGACTTCAATGCACCCCGGATTAAGGTATTTTTGTTCAGCAGGCCTCCATGGGTCCCTGTATATGGCCGGCACTCTATAGCGGTAAGCCTGAACTTTTTACTTTGTCCCAGTATGGCGCAACCAGATATCTTGTATAGTGCATTTTGCTAGGCGATGTTTTGACCTACAAACATTGAAATTCAATCGCTCATGTACTACTTTTGGATTTTTGTCATTTTGGTCTTGTTTTATTACTTAAATTAAGAGCTCTTATTCTAACCTTGTGTGGAATCTTTTGTTTGGTGTTTTTACTGTTTGACTGTATTAAGTGTTGCACACATACTTTACACGTTGCCTCTAAGTTAATCCTGACTGCTCAGTTCAAAGCTACAAGAGGGTGAGCACAGGTTAATTTAGGGTTTACCTGCTTCTCACCTTGACTGGGATTGTGGTTGCTGCTTGACAAGGGTTTATACCCCAGTCAAACTACAACCCCATTTCTAACAGCTCACTTTTACATCTCTCTTCCAAATATCTTCCAATAATGAGATATTGGGGAATAACACATGGGAATGATTGCTTCTGCAGTAGTTCCCACATGTTTTGCCCATTGACCCATTGGCTCCCAGATTTTAACTCACAGACTTAGCCTTCTTTTAGCTGTAAACGTGTTCAGGTGAAAAGCTCCAGACAGACAGTGTTTTTTTTTCTCGAGATTGTGCCTGTAACTCCCATTTTCAACAGGCCTGCTGCTTGTGGAGCTAATAGAGACAGAGAACGTTGCCTAGTGAGATGGGAACAACACCATTTCAGGACAAGCTGTTCCATGTAATTTTGTGCTTTCATGATGACCTTTCTATTCAGAGGTGCCAAGAGTCGAGACATGTTAATACTCCTTCTCCATATCAAGTTCAACTTCATTTACAGTGGAGCCCTCAAAGTCCTCTCCATGTCTCCGAGAGGTCTAAACCCATTGTGGAACCCACTACCAAGTGATGTGAAGTCAAAAATCGTGGGGTATGCTACTTTCAAAATGAAAGTTCCCTGAGGCCTTTTTCATCCTTCCCTCATCTGAGGTGTGTCCAGGAAGAGTGCATCCCACTTGCATTTATTTTCCTGCAGCCATTGGATTGTAGATGCAACCCTCTCCGATCAGCAACTCTTACTATTTTCAGTGTAAATTTGGTGTAGGCATAGAAGGAAATGTAGGATTTGTATTACAGCTTCATTCTGAATGGGTATTGTTGTGGCACAAGAAGATTCATTTAAATTACTAAAGAGAGAGTCAGGGGATGATGAGGCAACACTGCTGTCTCCACACACGAAACAATAAAAACAAAATAAGCAGGTTGCCAATACCCATGTAATAAGCAAGGAAGCCGTGGTTGAATGTGAAGATCTAATTGCCGTAAGTCATGTGTGGTCTAGGTAGGTCTAGGAGGCCATCTTTAGTGGAAGCAGATGCCTCATACACAATATTGTGTCATTCTTCATCATAGGCATCCTCTCTTACCCGTAAGATGGTTTTACTAGGGCTGACTAAACCACCGTGAAGGCTTTGGTGAAAGGAGGGAGTTCTTACATAAAACTTACAGGACAAAAGCAGGATCCAGTTGAATTAAAAATACCTACAGGTGCCTCAGTTATCACCTTTATTCGTGAGGACCTTTGGTACGTTAAAACCAAATACATTGATGAACCCCGAAGAGAGTAATGTCTCTAATCCATCTTGCAGTAAGCCAACACAATATGTGTTAGTAATCCTAGTTACTGTGAAGATAAGATGGTTAGAGTAGACGTCAGCTCAACCAACCCCTAATTCCTTATTCCCTAGTCAAAGAAAATCCAAATGTGCTAGAAACAAAAGGAAGGGTGGCCACACAATTACTCCTCAAGTTCAGAATTGACCCAAAACAAAATACAAAAGTCCTTGTGAGCACTCAAAGGATTATCCATAGAGTTTGCTCTGATCTTGCAGGTTAAAAATCGTTATTTTCTTTTATTGAACAAAGACTAGCAAACACGTGTTTCAAATATACTCAAAATAAAGTGCCACGAATAAAATGTCTTCACGCCCCTTTTCTCCCATCACCAATACTGCAATAAGTCATATCCGTGACTCAAACTTGACTAATGCAAAATCATCATTGATATCACAGGTGTTCATTCTCCACTATAGTAACCTTCTAAGGTGTCACATTCGGAGTGGGTACTTAATATTAATAAAGAGGTTTCAGTAGGTGAGTATCGCCGAGGGGAAGAAATGTTTCCACTCCTGACATACGCTCTGAATTGATGAGAAGTTACCGCCAAAATTCCTCATACCCGAATGACAATAACAGGACTAAAGAGGGCGGAAATTGCGTAATCGCGTTACGCAAACCTTCACGAAAACGCAAAAAATTCTCGCGAGCGCGCGCAAATATCGCGAAGACGCAGAAGTTTTTGTCCCACCCGTTGGCGATGTTTTTGCGTGATCGCATTGGAAATGTGTCACCAACTTGCCCATGCGGTCGCTAATGGGCGCAGCCATCTTGTTTGCACTTGTCCCGCCCGCTCGCGATGCTATTTCCTGTTCCGGGTGCGCAATGCATGCTCGCGCTTGTTCGCGTTAGGTATTTCCTGTTCGGGAATGCGTATTGCGTGTTCGCGATGCTTTTTGCGTGCTCGGGGGAAAAATATCTTGCGAACTTGCCCATGCGGTCGCAATGGGCGCGGCCATCTTGTTTTTCACTCTATGCTATGGTTCTGGGGCCTGCTTTTCAATCGTCCCTATATCTTGTCAATCATTTGCTTCTGAAAACTTTTATTTGATCTTTTTATTTATTATCTCTCTCTCTATTTTCCTGACTCTATATTTTTTGTTTTTTTCTACTTTTGCTGTTGTTTCTTAACTACTTTTTCACTCTTTTTCTATTACCTGCTTTTTTCATTTCTTTTACATACTTTTTGGTTTTTACCTTTTCTTTTACGCCCCCTGCCTACCCCAGAACCATGGCAAAGGGCCACAGGGGGCATCGCAGCCTGAGCCGCGACCACTTTCCTTGTGGAAGTCGGCGTCCACAAGGGGTGCAGGCACGGGCCTTATTTGGGGAGGTGGAGTTGGCTGCACTGTTTTTTTTTGTGCAGCGCCACCTCCCCTTAACCGTGGCAGCAGGCGGCAGGCCTGGGTCCGGGTACGGGCTTCGGGAGCGTCGGCAGCGGTGGAGGAAGGTGCGCCGGGCAGTGTTTCGCTGCTCGGGTGTCAGTCGCAGCCAGAAACAGCTGACAAACCGGTGGTCCGATATCCTGGACCTGCTAGGAGTGGAGGTCCCGGGTCTTGGTGAGTAGCTATTTAATTATTACTACTTTGTGTCTGTTCTGCTGCTCTGTGTTATATATTGCGAATATATTTTTTTTCCGACCAGCTAGAATGCTGCTGCTTACATACATTGCAGGTAATTTACGTTTAAAAGTCTTCTGTGATTGTTATGACACTAGTGCTCTGCGCTACTAATCTTGTTATTTGCAACTTTGCGTTTGCGCTCGTTTTGCGTGATTATGTAAGAGTTTATTTTAGAAAACTTAAGTTAGGTAATGCTAGAGTGACTCTAGTCCTTCCTTTGTCCTGTCACTAAGAGATAGGGGTGGATTGATACTTAGGTTTAGTTACTTATTATAAGTTTGTAATTTTTTAGTGGTCTGCGATGCCCCCTCTATCACATCACGTGCTGCTGAGTGCTGCTACTGCTTACCCCAGTCCTTAGTAGAACCTTTTGTAGTTTTTTCAGTGAGTGCTAATAGGCTTAGCACTAGCAGAACATCGGCATCAATGAACCAACAATTTTGTGTATGCAAAAATACAGGCATATGGCCTCCATTTATGCATTTTTGAGGACTAAAAGAAGTGGAAATGCTTACTTAATGTACAATTGGCACGCCTGGAATAGGTGGGCTCGGTCAGGTGGTACGTACTATTAGACTTAGTTAGTAGTATTCTGTAATCACAATGGAACACTGGATTAGTGTAGATAAATAATAACTAGTCGGTCCGCGAATCCCGAGATACTACTTGTCGACCAGATTAGATAGGTCAATTTTATTGCAATTGTTGTTTACACAAATGTTTTTTTGACAGTCTTTTAAAAATATTTTATTTGTTTCACACCAATCATCAATGTTTGTCTCTTCCTTTCTTATATCTTTCATGATCAGCACCCAGGGGCAAGAAGACGGGGGCAGAGTCAGCGGGAGCAGTTCCAGTCAAGGCAGACCAGAACGAGGGCTCTTCTGCTGGCCCCAGTAAGTCTTCCTGTTTTTAAGGATTAAATACAGTTTGTGTTCAGTGTTACCGGGCTTACTTTTACAGACAGCAAAGAACATTTTTAAATATCTGTAGGGATGAATTATAGACAGAGAGCAAACCTAATGATAACAGTAACTAATAACACACTGTTGTAATGATTGTAGACAAAAAAATTAATCAAATTTAAAAGATGAAAATTGATACTGTTACTGTGTTATCCGGGTCAAATGGTGAGTTGAATCTCGGCATTCCTCTTGGTCCTCCCTTCCATGGATGCTCTGTCCAATATTGGGTGACGCCACTGCTTGCCTGGCAGATGTAGATTCATTGGTAAGGTAAGTGTGCATTGTTGTTTTCCCAAGTATAGCACAGGGTAAGGCCCGGCCTGTGATTGTAGATGCAAAAATAAAAGGGATATTGAGATTGAAACCAAGTTGAAAAAAATGGACAAGTTAATGCTGTAGTGCAAAAAGAACACTTTCCGAGGCGGCATGGATGCATCATCTCTACTCTAGTCTGTTTCCAGCATTAACCTACAATACCAACAGGACAGAGCAGGCCCACGGTGATGGCACCCTTTGCACATCCTCCATTTAGCGTACATTTTTTGAAAGAGTTGGACAAAGCAACATAGCATTTTACAATTTACCGCAGTCATACCACCGCTACACTTGACTCCACCGCTACACAGACATTTAGGTCTGCTGTGGTTGTTGTTTACTTGTTTACCTTATATGCCACTCATGAAACGGCTTGACTTATTCCATCAATCATCTCCGATCCGTGTACTGAGTGACTGTGTGAAGATATTATGTCACTGTTGTCATCATGATGGTGTTGTTCAACTCAGTCTGGGTGTACCGAGTGAGCCCCCTTCCTATATTCAAAATGCAATGTATCTGCCTGCAGTAGAAGTACAAATTTGGTTTTAAAAAAACAAGAAGGGAAAAGGGACTTGAGTTACTTTCAGTGTGTAGATTATTACATAAAGTACACAATGAAGTAACTTCATGCACAACAAACAACAACAAAATCACTCAGTCAGCGTCCAATGCATGGCATAATTCAGTACCTGTTCCATCTCATCTTCAGTTAATGGGCAGTCTCTCTTGGATCACAAAGGAGGATAGCTATAGTAGTCATCATCAATCATGTTCCACTTATTTTGGAGGGACTTGGAAATATTTTTTCTTTTTTCTTCTATTTTGCATCATCCAATCACCATCATCTGACTTCTTGAGGGCAATGGATTTAGGGAGATTCAGGAGGATGGAGGAGCAGGATTTTGAGGAGTGTACTGTGATATGCAGCGCAGCCATCCAAAACTTGTATATGGCAATAAAACAATTAGAAGACGGTGGTTAAGGATTTGTTGTGATTCAAAGTTTCTAACCAGAAAGACAGATACACCAATAAAAGAAAATAAGTGAGGGAAGGGAGACAGTAAGAACTGGAAGTGCAAGCCTAATTGTCAGGGAAGTATAGCTCGTCCTCAAACTCTGGGGGTTCAACCAGAAGTAGGTAATCATCATCTAACACACCAGTTCCATCACCTGAGCCGCTGTCCTCATCTTCCTCCCTTGATTCATGTATTGTGTAATTCGGTGGTATAAAGTGCGGATTCATTTTGATCATTGTTAACCTCTCCACGTTTTTGGGTGAGAGACTGGTCCTTCTCACTGTTACAATGGAACCAGCAGCACTGAAAACACGTTCCGAAGAGACACTTGCAACAGGGCAAGTCAGATAGTTTATCGCCAGCCTGCTGAGCACTGGCCATTGCGCCCTTTTCCCATACCAATACCTCAATGGGTTTTGATCAATGTACACCTCCGTTGGGTCGTCCAGATAGGCCTGAACCATCCGCTCAATGTTCAGGGGTGCAAAACTTTGTTTGGGCTCTTTTCTTGTTGCATCAGCACTGGACTTACCAATGCCTTGCTGTAAATACCAATACTGTAACAATTTTACTGGGCCTGAAGATACAGCTCTTGCTGTTGTAGATAGTGTTGGTGAGTGTTCTGAGCCAAACGCACTGCGCTCAGACTCCCAAGTTGAACTTGATGCCGGATGCCCTGCTGCAGTACTTATTGTGGGTTTATCAAGCGGGCTTTTAATTAGCAGCTGTTCATTTTACAACTTACTCGCTGACTCAGCTATCCACGTTTTGTAGCGGGCAAGATCCATTTCTGAAAAAGGAATTAATGTCTTCAGTGCCCATTTTGTCCGTGGAACCAGAATTGTGGCACAAATGTAATGTTTTTGTGACAAAATCTTATTTTGCACCCTTGTATTGTCAGCTAAGCAACGAGCTAAGCTCTCCACCAACTCATAGGCTTCTTTTTTTTCCTCTACACCTTGGTATGCTTCTGACACCTCCTTCAGCAGATGCTCTAGCATTTGCAACAATGGGATAGCTTGGCCCATAGTACAGTCCTCCTTGCTGACTTCACGTGTGAAGACCTCGAAAGGAAGAAGCATCTCAGTCAGGCATTTAACTAGGCACCATTGGTCCATCTGAAGGCTCATGCCTTTCATAGTAGCATCCCCTCTTCGCATGACGTATTCACTGATTGGCCTGTACTGCTCATACAGACGGTCAAGCATGTAATAAGTTGAGTTCCAACGTGTTGCCACCTCCTGGACAAGTGCTTTGACTGGCATTCTATAGTCACGTTGAATGATCCTCAGCTGCTTCCGAGCTTTAAAAGAATTGCTGAAATGAGTGCATATTCTTCTGCAGATGGTCAATAAGTTGCTGACTATGGCTTCTTTTTTTCAGAAAGTCTTGAACAATAATGTTAATGCAGTGCGCCAAACACGGAACCCTGAAATAGGAACCAAGCTCAGTTGCCTTAAGTATATTACTGCCATTATCCCTGGAAACAAAACTAATCTTAAGCCCTCTTGGGTGCAGCCATTCAAAAACCTTGCTCTGAAACTCTTCCAATATGTTTACAGCAGTATGGGATTTCTCCATGGCGAACATGGATACAGTTGCATGTTTCAGAGTAGCTTTAAAAATCTCAGCTGCATCAACAGCACCTTCAGATAGCTTATCTCTAACCCCCACAAATGAGACCCAGTGTGCAGTGATGCACATGTAATCAGTGGCTTGGCAACTGGTCCACGTGTCTGTTGTTAGGTGGATATTGTGAACAGCACTCTGCTGCAAAGCTTGTTCAACTAATTCCAGCAAATCATGATGTAGTGCTGGAACAGCAACTCTTGCAAAATAGGACCAGCTGAAAACCTTCCATTTAGGGCTGATGGTTGACACAAATTCAAGGAAACCCACCCCTTCCACAAATGAAAAAGGGAGAAGGTCCAGCGCTAACATTTAAGCCAGCTTCGCATTGTACAACCGTGCCGTTGGGTGGTTGCGTTGGTACTGCCCCTCCAACCTAAGCATGCTGTCAATGGTAGTCTGGATTATTTTCCTTTGTGGTGCAGTTTTCTTCAACCCAGTTAGGCTCAACGACGCACTTTGTTTCATAATCATTGCAGTACTACTTGGTCGCCTTGGTGTCTCAGCCAGACTCAGACTCTTACTGCGGTGCCACTGAGATGTTGCTGAGGAGGATGTGGGCGGTACTACTACACTACTGGGGACAGGGCTAGAATCGTCTCCCTCTTGTTCACATTCCACCACGATAATATCGTCCCCCGATTCTTCATGCCCAACAACAATGGGTTGAGTTTTACTTTGTTCTAAGCGAAGTAGGTGAGCCTCCCACACGATAGTCCACAGAGCAAAACAAGGTCTGCATGGTGCACACCAACACACCAGGCACACAGACAACAAAGGCATTTCTTTAACACACCCACTAAAACAGAAATCCCCCCCAAAAAAACCATTTTCCAACTCAATCCAATGCCATCCATGCCCTAAATGATGTTTGAAAAACATTCAACACACACCAAAGGAACAGTTGCTTCATCATGCACCCACCCATGACTAGCTCTGGGCCTACTGGCTACCCCCAACAATTTAAAAAAGAATGATAAGTACCAAAATTGTAGTTGCAGCAACTGCAATGCCCCCAATCAAACATACACAACACCAACTTACTTGCAAAATATCAAATTCAAAAGTCCTCAAATCCAACGATAATGATGCAGCAGACACAAAGAGTGATCCTTCCAGCTGAAATCCAAAGGCAGAATGAACTGGAGATGGACAAAGCACTGGAAGGAGCCTGATGGACATGAACAGGAAGTTGGAGACTCTGTGGCACTTCCTCCCTCTCCCCCCCAAAAAGTTTTTTTTTTAAAAAGTACTCCTTGCACAAAAAAGGACAGCCAAATGTCAATCAGAGGAGTTGTTTCCATCCAAATCATCATTTAGAGAAGGTTTTATGCAGCTAGAGTTAATATTCTTCTCCAGGTCAAAAATTTGGCGTGTTCGCGATCGCGACCTTCACCACACTTCCGCCGGATGTCGATGGCACGTCCAAAATGACTTGTTCGCGATCTCAGGGTCTTTGTCGCGGTAGAGATTGACGTGTTTGCGACCTCACGCTCTCTCTCGTGCTGGAAAATGACGTGTTTGCGATCGCAGACTCTTGCGGTGTCTGAACGGCGAGGTGAATGACGTGATCACGATCGCGAACTCTCACGGGATAGCGCGACTTGGTATCAACATCTCGTGGCGCACGCGAATGGATTGGAAAACTCGTCGGCGAACGCAGGGATCCTGGTAAGGCGATCGCGCGCGCGAGAATGCATTTTTAAAGCGCGAACAAGAAAAATACTTCAGTTTAGCGGCAGATTGCGAAAGTTTTGGCATTTTCACGCTCTCCGCGGAACGCGAAAATGTCAAAATATCGCAATTCCGCGAGCGGAACGGAATTTGATGCCCACCCTTAAACAGGACTGCAGAATTCCAGGAATTCAGAGTGGATGTGAAAACGGCATCAGAGAACCCAAATTGAGAAAACATTCTGTGAATAATACCCTCGTCATTAGATTTCGATAAAGGTAAAAAGCAATGCAAATCCATGAGAGCCCAGAGTACCAGTGCCGCGTGAGTAAATCAAAGCAAGGCTCTAGAACTTTACAAGAGAAAGAATGAAAGATGGGCAAATTGACATTAGCATTTCATTGGTACAGTGAGAAGTGGTAAATTCACAAAACAGCTACGCCACCAATCCGTACTTATGCTTCCTACTCACCAAGAACTCAGACCTCACTATTGTGTGAACTTAATCAAACAACTAAAGTAACACATCCGCTGCCCATCATAGCTTTTTAATAAACTATTGCACCCAAACACATGTGGTACAGAACATCCAGAGACACTGATGCAAATCTCTTGACACTATTGATCATAATTAGGGGTGGGCGGAATTTGCAAAAGTGACTTTCGCAAATTATTGCGAAAATGTTAAAAATCTCCGCAAACACGCGGAAATATCGCGAAGATGCGGAAGTTTTTTTCCCGCCCGTTCGCTGTATTTTCTGCGTGGTCGCGGCTCGCCAACATACCCATGGGGTTGCTCGCGGGCGCGGCCATCTTGTATTCACTCTTCTCGCGGTGCATGATCGCGAGAAGAAACATGTGATCGCGCGACCAATGACATTACTGCGGGCGCGAACTGTCGCGAGACAGCGCAAATGGCTACCAACAATCCAACATCTCGTGGAGAACGTGACCGGATCGGGAAAACTTGTCGGCAAACGCGGGAATTCAGGTAAGGCGATCGCGCAGGCGCAAGAATGTATTATTTTACAGCGCAAGCAAGAAACAAATTATCGCTAAGCTGCGGAATGCGCAAATCTTGAAATTTTCGCGCTCTCCGCGGAACGCGAAAATGTCAAATTATCGCAATTTCCGTGAGCGGAACGGAAATTTAGCCCAGGCCTAATCATAATAAAGAATGTAGCGCACCATATTCTTGGTAACCCTCTCTTCACTAATCGTTTCCAAACCGAAATTGTGCGTTTCAGCCTATTTATGCATATCAAATCAATATTTAATTGTCTATTGACACCGACCTCAAATCCTCAGCCCCAGATCTAAAAAACTATGGGGTATATTCACAAGAACGTGTGATAACTACCGCTAGAGTAGCTTAACGCAACTCTCAACATCGTAGCCTATCGCGGAAAAATAACCCCGTGTCAACGTGGAATTCACAACAAGGCAGCCCCATGCGATAGTTTGCCGAAACCACGGCCAATGCCCGCGATACAACCACCTCGACGGAGATAAAAACACAAACCCCAACGCCAAAAATCCTACGATAGACCAAAGCGCGATAAGAAAACAGTGAGAACCAGCGCGAGGGCAGCAATACCCACGGGTAGTGCGGGAAAAAGCACAAGAACAGCATACGGAAAATGCCACAGAAAGAAATGCATCAACAGCGGAGTACCACAGATGTACCCTGACCGTCTGCAGAGGACAACATTTACACCACAACATCCAAGCACCGTGGAAGAACAGAACCGACAGGCACACCGCATGAAAGAGATCAGTGGCAGACAAATCAGAGCCGCAGGAGCGACTCGCCCACCGTGCAGCATACGCACATAAGCAGCAGTGTACCTCGACATTGACAACATCCCGGTACAAACAGCAACCCCTCCACAACGGAATACAGGACACAACTGGTTCCGCAAATGTGCACTACATGCAAATCACATCTGAAACCGCAGGACAATGTAACATGACAATGTACAAGTACAACCTGTAACCTGAAAATATGTTTTAATCACACATGCAGTGCAATTGGACATCTTCTACTGTCCCATGATTGCCATGGATGGCCAGAATGTGACGTGCTCATGAGAAGTAAGTGTCAGTGATGAAGTTCCTACGGGCCATTCCTGCTGCAGCTGCAGTGGGATGTGGGCCACCTCCCCCATCGTCAGCATCATCGTCATGTACCTCTGGAACTAGGATCCATGGGGCATTGGTGCGAACACAGATGTTGTGCAACACACAACATGCAATTGTCATCTTGCACACGATGTCTGGGCTGTACAGGAGCTTTCCACCTGTGCTGTCCAGGCACCTGAAACGTGACTTCAACATGCCAAATGTGCGTTCAACAATGCCCCTGGGCGTATGTAGGCTGCATTGTACTGCCTCTGGGTGGGTGTGTTCGCGCCTCAGAGGGGTGTCATCATCCAAGGACAGAGTGCATATCCTTGATCACCTTTGACATTGCAGGGAGAAAAGAGTCAATACTTGGTTCGGCAGGATGTGATGGCAGGTCCACTAATACAGTGACGCCTCTGCTGACTGTGTGTGGGGTGGGTGCCAGCCAGCCCTTAGGGAGTAGCTGGTGCTGGCAACAACTCCAACAGTCATCAGGCACTCAGAAATGCAATGTCAGTACAAAAAGGGGGAATAACTCGAGTCGCACAGGGCTAGTGGCCCCGGATGCACAGCGGCCGACACGGGCCCACCACCATGGGACGCTGACCTTCAGGACACTGGGGTAGGGTCATGAGGGCAGAGCAGGGTCTCACATGTTTCATGGGTGCCTTCCGCGGAGTGCCATGGGGCAGAATGGGAGGCCTACCCCCATGTCATGATTCAGAGGGCACATGCCAGCTGTGTCCGGCAACATGGCGGATATGAATGCCACGGACCCAGGCCAGACACCAAATCCGTACCTGTCCGTTGCTGATGATAACCCCCAGGCCACAGGCTCAGACACCAACGATGTTCTGCCGGAGTTTTACGGTCACTCATGGTGCACAGGTTTAGTGGCACTACGTGTCGCCAGCTTGCGGTGAACAGGGTTAGTGGCACCATGTGTCGCTGGCTTGCGTTGAACAGGGTTAGTGGCACCATGTGTCGCAGGCCTGCGATATGGAATTATGCCTCACTGATCGAAGGGAGTCTTGTGCTGCGGCAGCTGCAACAGACTTGGGGTCACTGCCATTTAGGACTCAGGACACTGTTCCACATGTGGGACCTACTGGGCCAAAGAGGACGCCGGTGGAGCATGTAAATTAGTAAGGAGTGATGTGTACCAGTGTCGGGTGGCCAGCGATGGTCTGCGGAGGCTGCAGAGGTGGTGGCACTGGGGCTTGGTGCTTGCACCAGCACGTGTTGGGCCCTCTTGGACACACGACGGTGTCGGCACGTGAGCAGTGTGGCACTGGTGCGTTGGGGCAGGCAGGCCTGGTCTGTGCAACAGCGTCCTGGGGTGCAGCAGGCTCACAGGGTCGCAGGCCCCGCTGCTCATGGCGTCGGCCTCGTGGCAGTTTGTGCGGCTCCGCACTGTCAGTGACGTTGGCCTTCCCAGGAGTGGACCACGCCCTGCGCAATGGGGTTTGTCTCCAGACCCCTGCGCAGCCCTGGCATACTTAGGGCCAACCCACTACGCTCACGCACACACAGGGAAGGACACAGCATGCAACACTTCCGCTATCTGTCCCACGGCCTGGGGTGACATGGTTGCGTCCATTGCTCACTACTCTCTGGTCACCAACAGTTGTGGTCTGCATGGACATATCAGTTGTTTGCATTCCCATGTTTGTCCTGCACATTCACGCCTCACTTCTCTTTGTGTACATTCCCACTCACGGGTCATTTGCATCCTCGCACATGACTGCATTCCGCATCTCCACACGTTAAGTTGTTGTGTGGTGCCATGAAATGTCTGTATTGGGTGCAGGGGTAGCCCAGGATGACCAAGGGGTGGTGTTGTCATGTCTGGTAGGTGGTCATGTAGTTTGACATGTTGTATGTGGTTTGGTCACGTGTGCATTCGAACAGTTGTGCGTTGTGTGTTGGTGGCTTTGGAGTGTGTGATGTGTTGATTTGGCACTTACCAACGAGCAGTCCCGTTCCATATGTGCCATCCTGGAAGCGCTGGTTGATGATGGACTGTCGGAATATGAATGAATCATGCTCACTGCCTGGGTAGTTGGCGACAACATTGGTGAAGAGTCCCGGGTGGTCCACTATTGCCTGCACATTGATGGAATGCTGATGCTTTCTGTTGTGGTAGTGGTGTGCAGTATCCGCAGGGGGCACAAGTGGGACATGTGTGCAGTCGATTGCTCCAAAACGGCTGGGAATCCAGCTATGGCGCAGAAGCCTTGCTTTGCCTCTAGCTGTTCCTGGGCAGTGCTGGGGAAGTGAAGGTGCTAGGGTATGAAGCTGAGGTTGGCATCCAGGACAGGTGTGATGAACTTTGATAGGGTTGGCTGTGAAACTCCTCCGACTCTGGCAGTCGTTGGTTGGAAGGTACCAGAGGCCAACAGGTGCAGCACTGCCAGCAGCATTGTCGGTGGAGGGATGTTGGTTCTCCACTGTGTTGGGACCGTCAGCCTGTGGGCGATTTTGAACCTGTAGTGGGCAATGACTTGCTCGGGCGTTAGGTCGGTGAGAGTGGTGCGTTTTCAGTAGGTCTGCTGTCTTACTCTGCACTGCATCTGTGGTGGTCCAGGGGGGAGGGTCCGGGTCCTGGGGGTGGTGGCGGTCCTGAGGATGGTGGCAGTGGGTGTTGTGGCCCTGTTGGGGCTCCGAGCTGCTTGATGAGTAGCTCTGTGGCGTTGTTTGTTCTTCTGGTGTGGCTGTGTGCGGGGCTCCGTTGCCTACTGCATGTAGTCGTCCGTCGTTACACCTGCTTGAGGCAGGTGTTAAATACCTGCGGCTACCGCGTGTTATCGCCTGTGTTTGGTTCGCTTCACGGATCTGGCAGTTCATTGTGAAAGTGGTGTTGTGGTTTTTTCAGATGTTTTTGCACAGGAACACCTACTCTGCATCTCATTAAGGTTAGTTGGTGGTGTCCGCAGTGGTGATACATTTTGGGGCAGTTATCCCGAGAATACTGTCGATGTCTGCAGTTTGCACCAGCTTGTGAATGGGGTGTTAGGTCTATCTCCACTTTTGATGCTTTAAGGTGGCCCATCGAATGCCTCCCTTGCGCAGAATAATGCAACACAGTAATTTGCACTGTGTTGCGTTACTCCAGACTTTTGAAGCCATTCAAAGCCAGGCAAAGTGACTTTGTATAAATTCCAAATCTGGCTTAATTAATGTTTGCGTTGCTCTTGCATCACGTTGGTGGTGCAAGAGCTGGGCACACCTGGTCAAAAATATGGCCCTAAGTGCTGTTTGCACGAAATAAAGGCTGGGAAATGCTGCATTTATGACAGCTAAGAATCTATGACAAACAAATGTATTTTTTTTATGAACTGAAAATGTCACGTTCCTCTGACGTCTGCTTTTTTAGCGTGCAATATGACTATTCTTCTATGTAAACCTCTCCATGGTACATATCTTACATTCAGACCCCCATTTTTCCTTTGAAGGTTTCTTCTTAAATAAGTGTCAGTGTTCGTGCTATTTGGCATTTGCTCACGCGAGGCAGACAAGAGAACAGCTTCAAGTCAACATTTAATCCACTGGGAAGTTAGCACATACATATTAGCATAATTAGTGATGCAAATGGCCTTAAAGTTTAATGATAATTATAGTGTTAGGAAAACAGTTATTGGAATTTGCTGAGATGCCCTGCGGAATACTCTCCCAAATCACCTTAACAAAGTAAATGCCGCTACATTCGCTTTCTACAATGGGAAATGGAGACCGGTTTTTTGCACACGGTTTTGCTGACGTCTCTAATTTGCTTTTTTCGAGATGTTTACTGTGGACCATGCAGTCCTCCAAGGCGCGAATTGCCACCACGCTGTTGCATTTTGCATAAATTACTGCCGTATGCTGTCTTTAATGTCATTACAACCAGAACACTTCAAAACAGGAGCACTGAGTAGACCTGGGAGCACGTATTGTAAAGGCAAAGGAGAACAGCTCCCTTGAGCTGAGACCTCTCCAGCCCTAATCTACAGGTTGCATGAAGGACGTGAAGAGGGCTGGTCCTGGGGAGAAAGTTACATAGGTTCAGAGTGCGGCACTGGGATTTCTAAGCCACAGGAAGGACGGCCTGCTTTGTGGCTATCCTTTGATTGCCATGAGCAGATCCACTGGAGCAGTGCAGAACCCCGCCTGGTTTTTGGAATGTGTAGAGTCTAATGCGCATACATTTGTTCCTCTAGAAGTAATTTCGTTTGGGCAGACTTCAAACTAAGGTTAGTTGAATCAGGCATTCTTACAGCACTCCCTGGGCATCTGGTCCGCAAAAGATACAACTGAAGATCAAGATGGTAATAAGAAAGGCAGAGGGTTTATGTGCGTCTAGACATCAGGTCAGTAAAATGATGGTAAGCTTTTAATAATTCTCTAAGTAAGTTAAGGGACGTAAGGCCATATTTACAAAGGCATTATGCCACCAGATCTTCACTTTTTGGATGCTCCGGTGGCGCAATGCCCTGTTCCATATTTACAATGCGCTGCTAAGCCACTTTGTGTGGCTTAACACCGCATTTTAAATTTCCTACCCTTTCACGCAGCGTGCAATGGGTGTTGCTGTGGGCGTACTCATGCAACATTCATTGATTTTTGACACTGCCCCAAATTTACAAAGATGAGTAAATCTGGGGCAGCACCAAAAACTAGCGCCATTCAAAGGAAGGCATTAGAGTGGCGCAACAAGGAGAAATACATTTTATATCCCCTCTTTTTGTAATTCTTTCTATGTGTGCTAAAGGAGCAAGTTGCCATTGACACCTTCCTGCACATAAACAATCATCCCTTCAATGCAGGCACACTTAAACCATGGCACAAGGGCGCCTGCATTGGTGCTAGACAGCTTTTTTAGTGTCAGCACAGGAATACACCATATTCTTGTTAATACTGCACATCTCTGCATTGTTTAAATGACACAGCTTAGCACAGCAGATTGTCTTGCAGCGTTGTGTCATTTTATTGTAAATATACACCCTTGTTCCTATACTAGACTTAAAGTGATTTTAGGATTGTTACCTTAATAATGTTGCATTTTGTGCTATGTCAGCTCCCTACTTGGGTGGAGAGTAATAGCAGTTTCTCGAAACTTTGAGAATCCTTTCTCTTGTAGGTTAGGTTCAGACAGTGAGAGACTATGCAGTGAAAAGAGAGTGAATAGCTATCTGACATTAGCTGAGGTCGTTCTATGCTTTGGTTTAGTGTTTCAATTTGGGTTTCCTGAGGGACCAAATTGGCAACCAGGCTGGAGGAGGAAGGGCAGACATGTTATGTTGTGTTCAGTTTTAGGGGTGGGACCCTCTTCCCTGGGGCTTCCTCTCATTGTCAATGTATCTTATGCGGATGTCGCAATAGAAAATACAAAGAAAATGTTTCCAGAAATACGTTGTGTGTTTATTCTCCGTTGGTCAATTTATACTTCTGTCCCAGTTCTAAGGAGAGTCTCTTGGACATTGCATGTCAGGTTACCTCAATGAATGGTTGGGCAGGACAGGCACCTATATCTCGGGGAGCCTGTGACTCTCTGAGGTGGAAGATTTAGACTGTGAGAATCCTTGTTAGGCCCTGTTATTGCGACTTCCCCTTGTACCAAACACTTTATCAGGGGGTCCCATGGAAGCTGTAGGCCCTGGGTAATTGCCCACTTCGTCCATGTCTTAAAATGTCTCTTGGGAGGGGTTGGGTAATTTTACGGGTAGTACTTACCTTTGTGCTGATTAAAACTCGTTTTTGGGGTTTCCTGACAGCTTTAGCTACCTTCCAGGCTTTCGAAATCAAAAGAAATGTATAAAGAACATACCAACACCTTATCCAGGTATATAAATAGAGGAGCTTTGAGTCAGCCCTCATCAGTGTTGTGAGGAGGTGGTCATTTGTTTTAAATACTAGAATCCACGCCAATTTGAGAAACGTGGTTGATTTTATTTAGAAGTTCATCGAGGTTTCAGATAATTTGCGACACTCATAGGATACAGAGGTTGTGGTCGTTTTTCAGGTATATTCTGTGTTATTAGTCTAGAATCACAGAGGGATCATCAGAGTGACGTTGGGCGCCAGTCAGGATAGAAAGTTATGCTTTGATGTTCTTCACAGCATGTTCAGCGAGTTTTTTCAAGCTTATATTTACAGAGTCTATGCAGTTCGAGCTGCCTCTGCAGTATTACAGAGTTGGTAGGTCTATGCCAGCAACAATATTTTCCCTAAGCATGCTTGTATCCCACCGCTTGGAATGTAAACCAATAGCAGAATGTGTGTTTAGGGATGTGGAGTGATTGTTCCCGTATTCCATGTAAAACTAGAAATAACAGGTCTGTCAGCAACATTGTTCCTCTTACATGTTGGTTGATGTGTTTACTATTGTTTTAAGGAGCTCTGATGGGTGTTTTGTGTAGTCATGCAATAGACACGAGGTCTGTGTTAAGAGTGAACAAATGCCAAAACCCTGAAGTATTCCATCGCGCCAACCCACCCATTACAA
Organism: Triturus cristatus; assembly: GCF_964204655.1. NCBI lineage: Eukaryota > Metazoa > Chordata > Amphibia > Caudata > Salamandridae > Triturus > Triturus cristatus. The sequence continues at coordinate 685,731,499 of NC_140588.1, forward strand.
GCTCAGACTTCTCTGTCTCATTCTTATTTTTTTATCGACTAGTTACTCTCTCCTGCTCAACACAGAACATTAGAGCATTACCACTTTAGCCACCCGAATGAGATATTTTCCTAAAAAAGACATCAACAAAAACCTGCCTAAATGCTTTCCTAGTGGAGAAAACAATGGAACAAACAAACCAGCACTACTTTACGAGTAATATTTAGACCCACACTGGTGGGTTAAAGCAGAAACAAATGCAGCAATCATCAAATGTATTCTGGTGGTTAATTTTGTAACTAATTCTTCAAAATAGGTTAATGGCATGTATATCAGAAGTGAAACCTATTTGCTCATGTCATTCACCATTAACAAAAAAGTAAAAATCAAGTGCAAAACTCCACCAGTTTACCTGCTGCTGGTCTTTTAATGTCGTCGTGTTTTGTCTCTCGGTATTACTTCCTGGGTCTAAATGAGCCCAGAAGTGGAAAATTAAAATCAGTTTCTAACAACCATCACTAATGCACTCCACTAAATTCAAAAATAAAATCTGTCATTAGATAGCAAATTAAACTCTGAAACTGACAGAAATTGGGTGGTAGAGTGGTGAGGGTTGTAGAGAAAAAGATAGGATAAATACATAGGATATCAGGTCAGAGAAAGGAGGAGGCAAAAAAAACAATACATAGAATACTGATGCAAAACATTAACCAGAGAAAGGTTGCATGGTCATTTAACAGATTTGACTTATCAGTGGTGAGTCAGTGAACCATCTAAAATCTGGGTAAACGGTACATTAAGGTTCTTTCCTGCAAGATTGTGTAGCATTACTTTATTACATGCTATCTCAATAATCCTCCACAATATTCTTAAAAACACTGCATGAAAAACTGACCTTGGCTTTATACTCTCGCGGACTGTATCATACACACAGCACATTTTCCTTTTTTGCGCCGGGTGCACCTTTTAAAAGAGAGAGGTGTTGCGCAGCATCAAAGCGGCTTACTTCGAGCGCGGAACTCATGGTTTGATTGCCGGCTTCACCTCAGTTTAGCATCATGTGACTGTGGGCAATAGCTCAGTTAATCTCCCTGGTGGCCCCCAGTGCCTTGAAACCTTAAGGGGTGACATGTTCGCAATTTACTAATATGGATTATTATTATTCTTATAAGGTGCGCCCGGCGCAGGCAAGAAAAATGTACCCTAGTAGAATGAATGCACTGCCCCCAGGGCAGCTGCAAACTCGTGCCGTCCTGGGGGCAGCATATTCTTGTGAAAACAGAGCAGATGCTTTGAAGGTGCTCTGTGTTTTGCAGTGCAGATGGCAACCCACTTGCATCTTTAAGGGAGAGGAGAGATGCTCTTGCGGGTGAGCGCAGTGAGTGACTGCACCCACCAGCAAGGGGATGTCTGGAAGGATCTTGGGGCCCCCTCTTCCCCCTCCAGAGGCTGCCATCAGGGGGTACACTGAAAAAAACTCTCTAAAACTCATGCCCCTGCAAACTAACAATACTACTCAAACGAGCATTTGTACAGCCAGTATGTCTGGCGTTGGCCTATAGCCTTTTGCCGATTCTTGTTGTGCTTTTTAATGTTTTTTTCAAAACTGTATTGTTCAGGAAGTTGCCAGGCCCTCATCTAAATTATAATATTATAATATTGACTAAATGGCAAACTATTGCCATAATACTCCCTGGCACTGTAAGGAACTACTTGGTGCGTTGATGTGCTCCTTGTGAATGGACAGAAAGCTGTAACTGATAGTGAAGTGGGTTGACACACTACCCCTTGATGCATGTTAGACTGGGTGAAAGAAGAATGTGAATGACAGAACCACAGACTAGAAATCTGACTGAAACCACTCAGAGAATGACACAAGAACACACCAATGGATCAATAGAGGTGGCTGAAAGCCCCTTTATGTAAGTATGTTATTTCAGTAAAATCAAAAGGTCTTGGCTAACACCAGACCTAAAAATCACCTCGAATTCTGGGTTCCGAAGCAGCATTCTACAGAGTCTAGCGTTTTTCTATGCCTCATCAGGGGTATTAAGTACTGTATAAAAGAAATTACAATTACAATTCAATACAACTCAGAATTTCTCTGAGTTAGTACATTCCCTGCAGAGCTGCTCAGATACAATAGACAGTTATTGTCTCTCTCTTTTTTTATCATTTGCTGTCTGCAGCTCAAACAATAACTCGGAGAAATTTGGAGTTAAATGTATGCATGTTCTCTCATTTGCATGTGGGCATGACTCCGTGAAAATGAGGAAATCACTTTGACTTAGTGTTCCTGCTGTATTGTCGGCGTGGGTGCAGAAGCAAACCTAGCCTGAGAAGGAGCACTGATTGCGTGCCACAAAAACGTCCCAAAGTCGAGACCTATTGGCTATGCCAAAGCTTGTTTTACTGTTATCTTGGCCTCTGCAGCAGGCGTGGTTCAACAGCAGGAACAGCTCGGGGTGAGCAGGATGGAGCAGAGGAGAACCGCAGGAGAGAGATAGAGACCCGTGAGCGAGCCCGTGCCTCGGGTCTTTCCTCTGTGTACGGTTCATGCTATATACCACTGGGTGTGGGGTGCTGAAGGCACTGCAGGGTGCGAGCAGTGCCTGTTGAACACTCCTGAAGAGCCCCCGTCACATTACAAGGGGCAAGATGTTCCGTAGGTGGGCGAGGTTGGTTCTCGTCACTGTCCCCATAGCGAATAAAAATGCAATACAAATGACAGAGCAGATTGGTGCAACATCCATTAAAGCAAAGAATACACTACAACTTTAAAATGTGTGCTCGCTGCATTATGTAAGTGGAATCCTGCGTCCAGTTCCCTCCCAAAAATCTGGGCATGGTGCCTGATAGGAAATGAAACAGAGTATGTGACTGTCCTACAACACCGTCCCCAGCCCCATTTCCTCCCAAAGACAAACTTGAATGAGTGTGAGAGAAAAGCGAAGACACAAAACCCAGGGGGTGCTTACTGTATAGGACAGTCGCATATCACAGAACACCGAGTCCCCTATGCACCCTGCGGTCAGAGGTGCTCCCTGAGCTGGTCGGCTTCCCTGGTGATCCTGGCAACGCTCCCCCTGCACGCCCCGCTGGTGCATGTTCGGCATCTACCTTGCGGCACCATCTGTTTCCAATTAACACAACCACGAGACAGCCAAATGTAAACAAGCACGAGCGCGATAATTGGAAACAGATGGCGCAGCTGCTCGCTTCCACAAGGTAAACACCGTACATGCACGAGTGCTCATTGGAAACAGTGCAGTACATGCACGAGTTTCCCAAAAATCCCTGAGTGATTCCAAGAGGTCACTCCTATGCAGCGCTTGCGCGCTGCCTAGGCGAAACCTACAAATAGTGTGGGAGATCTGGATAAGAGAGAAAGAGACAGAGGGAATAGATGGTGTCTACGAGAGATTAGGGTAGTGATTGATGGACAAAGTAGATAACGAGCAAGCCATCCAGGCACAGGGATGCAGAGCAAAAATAGGTATCGAGAGTAGTGTGGCAGTAAATTACAGGGCATATAGCAGTAAAGGCAAAGAGATAAGCCTGGGAGGGATACGTCTTTGGCCAGTTACATTAGCCCACAGTGCTTTTTTAAATGCAATATTTTGCTCTTGTTTTATACGATGGTCCTTAGTGAAGAAACTCAAAACAACTTGTAAAAGGGTGATCAAAACCTAAAATCAGGTGTATTTCAGTCTTGTTGTTTGTGTGTGATTAAAAATCAATCACTTCTAACTAAATCTCAGCCAATTTACTTTGGGAAAACACCACAGTCTGTTCTGATGTATCTATAAAATACTGCAGTGGTTTTTAAATGTGTTATTTTTGGTAGCTTTAAAATGAAAAATCATTGGAAAACAATTCCCAATTGTGTAAATGCTAAGGTCTACCTCTTGTTTAAAAACGTATGCAAAAATTCCACAGGAATGCATTGTAGTAAAAGTTATTTTTGAAGCACAGTTCCAAATATTTTAAAATATTGTGCCTCTCTTTTTGTACATTGGTGCATTGGGTACCGATTCAATACTCTTGGATTAGCATAAATAATCGCACTATTTACGTACGTTTTCTGTGTATGTCTATGTTCTACAGATAACATCTTTGCAAAGGTGGGTTGAATATTTCTGTAAACCATCATTATTCAGGCGTTCATGGCCACCTTCGTGGTGCACCTTTATTGAGAACGTAATACATTAACTAAACATTTCTACAGAAATGAATGTCCAGATAACTTAATTGAAACTTTTCTGCACGCCATGTGTAATTTGTCACTTGGTCTGTAAACTGTCATAAAGATGCCGCTTTAATTTCATAAGTATTCTTTCTTACAATGACCCTAGTTTATACATTTCAGTCTTGGAGAAATTTGGCTAGAAACATAACCTCAAGGAACATATTCTCAACTCTGGACAGTGGCATTTTTCATAAAACTGGCAGTGAGTCACAGTCCCCACATTCATCTCAGGGAGCTATCATTCATGGTTCAAAATGCAAGAAGCATGGTACCCAAATGGAAATACAATGCAATGCAACATTCCGAATCTTGTTGGTATGCTCTTTCAAATGTATACGTCCTTAACATGTATATATTCTTTGAACTATTCATGAAGGGAATTTTCAGCGGGTAATAGCTGTTATTCCTTAAGCTGTCCATTAATCCTAGTTATGTGATATAGGGCCATATGTAGATAGCTAAATACCGGTCGGTAACGGCCGAAAATCGGAATTTTCCCGTTACCGACCGGTATTTAGCCCTTTCCAATGTAGGAGGCAGGTTTGAAGGATTCGGTAATTTACCGAATCGGTATTTTAAGAAATCGGTAAAATACCGATTCGGTATATTACCGAATCCTCAAATCCTATGTAGGGAGCACTCAAGTGAGTGCTTTTCTGTGTCAAGGATTCGTTATTTACCACCAACTACAGGTTGGTGGAAAATACTGAATTCCTGTTAATAAGCACTTTTGTGCTTATCTAGAAATGCCATGTGGCAGACATACATGCCCTTAGGGCATGTATTTGCGCCACATGTGCACACATGCACGATTCAGGGGTGCAACAGGGTGTCAATGTGACACCCTGCCACCCTTGAATCTGCTCCCCCTATTACCGAATCGGTATTTACCGAATCGGTAATAGTCAATGGCTTCCCATTCATTCCTATGGGCCTCAAGGCCCATAGGAATGAATAGGAAGGCATTCCTTATTACCGATTTGGTTAATACCGAATCAGTAATACCGAATATTACCGATTCGGTAACATTTACCGATTTTTTACCTACATTATATTTACCGATTTATAAATACCGAATCGGTAAAATTCGGTACTTAAGAATCGGTAAATATAATTTACCTACATATGGCCCATAATGAGTAATCAAACTCCACCATATATCTTCTGCTTTTAGAACATTCTTGCTTCAAGTTTTCAAATTCATTCCGCAAAATTAAAATGGTGAAGGTTTGTCAATGCATTACAGGACATTCCAAACTATACCTAACTCAGCTCCTCAGGTGGATCTAGCAAAATTGGCATTGTCTGAATCTAACCCTACTCTGATAAATCTATTACAAATTTTATAAATAGGTCATTTTTTGCACTAAATATGGATTGTTATCACCCAATATGACTGATGTACTTCAGAAAGAACACAATGATATTGTTATACCCTGCCATAGTGGGCTATACTGGCCATTAAAGGCCCGCTCCAGCATTAAAGGCCCACATCAAAGGCGAGGGCCTTAAACAAGGGAGCAGTTCTTAATTGCCGGTATAACCCAGCTACGGAGTGCTATAGATCTATTAAAACATTCTGCCACTAGGTGGACAGAATGTTCTAACAAATAAAACAAAGGCCTCACGGAGCCTGAGGGGATATCAATCCTTTGTTATCAGCAACAGCTGTAAAGGGCAACATTGGAAAGTTGATTGTCCGGGTTTATACTGGCCATTAGGAGCACAGAGCACTCCATTGTCTTCATTGGAGCTCCAAAGATTTAAATGTTCTAATCATAATTATCCCAGCTACAAAGGTGTGATAATGAAATGGGTTATTTTCTCTGCTGCTATAGGTTTGTTAATGAAATTACACATAAATGTAGATTTCTCTGAAATCTTTCAAGAAGGGCCACAAAGTATGGTCTGAGATTATTATGGGATTTCAATGAAGACATCAGATATGAGGCAAAATAACCAATATATGATTTTCTGTAGTGAGATTCACCATACCTTTCTAATTTGGCACGTGATGCAAAGGGCCAGCACACCACAACACATAAAAATAACATTTCTATACTCTAATAGTAATAGATTTTGCATATTCGGCAGATGAATCAATCAAAGAGAGTGTGTGATAGACAACTCTATGAGGGGTAACAATATAACAGATTTGTATGAAGAAGGGGAGGCAAATTAACCAAGACAAATATTATTTTAATCACCTGCACATTGACCAAAGTTAGTCTACTATTATCAATATGAATCAAAACTTATATCCACAATCCCAAAATCCCAAAACTGATATAATAAAGTTGTTTAGTGCGAGCCATGATTGTAGGCAAGTCATTGCTTGTTCAGTTTTAGGGTGTATTAATGGTGGGACTAATTCCAGAAAATTAGAGGGGTTTGATCCAGACAACTAGTGTCTCCTTTATTTGTAAATCTTGCACGTGATAATATTTACACACATTTTGCTGGAGACATAAATGCTTGTCTTTTCTCAGTTGATCTGCCTAGCCAACTATTTGTAGCAATCCACCATCTGCACTATTTCTACTCCAGGAGCTCAACAAGAATCTTGAGAATGAGCACCCACTACTATAGATCTGACCATCAAAACCAGATGTCCACAGTAGTGATGCTCCCACTACTTCAATCTAAAACACCACCCAATAGCAATTCTGTCCTAAAATCAATGTCTAAAATTTGGCGAATTCCTAAATTAGATTCTACTGACTAAAACTTCAAATATCTCAGTAAGCTAATACAAGTATTGTCTGGTGGCCACGTTACACTGCCACAGAAATGCCCATGTGGCACTGCCACCAATTCAAGTGTTTGCTGGAATTCTAGCTTCTGATGCTCCAGAATCAAAATATTTGAGTTATAGAATTTCAAAATGAGAAAAAATTCCCATCTACTTAATACTTCTCCTACTATTTCAACCCCACCATTAAAATCACTTCCACACTACCTAACATCCACTCCTCCTCTCTCTCCTCATGATCCTCTTTGCCATCTATACCAAACTTTCTCACACCTCTAACCAGCCCACGACTCCTCCTAACATTCCTCACCTTAAGCTGCTCCCTCCATCCTCCTCTCTGTCTGCTCTCTCCCGTCCTACATGAAATGATTTCAACAGGATAAAAATACTACAGAAAAAATTGTCGGCCCAAAGCAGTTGATGGAATTCTAGCTACGGTTCACAAAATCCTACATTACATGGAACAAAAAGAGAACTATACAGCCCTTGAATGAAAATCTCTACATATACAGTGATCCTCAATGAGACCTATGCAAGTGCATGTTTATAGACCCTCAACATAGAACCAGCATTCAAATAGCCCTTCATTGACTTCAGTGAAGAGACTACATTAAAGCATACTACATTATCCATTCTTGGAGATTTCAACACATTTCCTGAACATCCTGACTAATTTCAACCAAAATGTCTGCTCGCTTATTTAGAATCAATTGACTTTTTACATCTGCTGTTTGGACCTACACATATTTGATGCAATACTTATATCTCCTAACACAGTCTTAGTTACTGAGGACTATTTCATCACCTGCACTGACCATACTGTGATTGCATTTGAAGAAGCGTTTTAAGCAAAACACAAAATTATATAATTAAAATATAGGTATGAGATTAACATACAGACTTAAATGTGCAAAACACATATAAAATTGTCCCAACATATAGTAACTAGCCATACTTACACATATTACGCCTCAAAATTGTTTAAATCAGCATTGCTTAGAAAGTAGTTTGACTAAAATGTGCTGATGCACACATTAAATGTTTAATTGTTGACCTTTCCATGATCATGGTTTTATTAAATAAATCTTGCCTCTGAAAAAGTTTTCTTCTTACACAGTGACGAGTTTACATACTTGTCAAGAATGTATTATTTGATAGAATTATTAAGAACAATCACATAAAATGCAGCACATAAACTGAACTTGACCTATTTTCAACATACTTGTTTTATTCTCTAGGAATTGAGTTGTGAAAACAACGTTCTTTCGTTACTGCAGATGTTTCGATTTTTTCATAGCCAATTTTAGCTCAGACATTATTTGCTTCATTAGAAGGTTAGAAAGTAGCCTTAAACGTGGGAAAGGGTGTTTAGAAGGAAGAAGCCTCATTTGTAGTTTAGACTAAAACAACAAAGTTGCACACTCGAAGATTGCTGTTTGTACACCATTGTGTTTGTGTGAGAAGGAGAGATGTGAAACAGTTCCCAGGAAGAACCCTGTAAGATAACTGGACGAGAGGAAAAGATGATGCAATATCAACTGTAACATTACGTTTCAACTGTTTATAATAGTAAGGGTTCCTAGAGTAGGTTAACGCAACACCACACACTTTTCCACCCATTTCACACTAGACATTCCCCGATTCTCCTGCCATCATTTTGATTGTGGTTGCTACTGCACATTTGCTTTGCTTTATTTCTTATTGCTTAAACACTATACTGAGTTTTGTGAGCCTCTCTTTAATGGGAAGTTCCCTTTTGATCGATTGCTGACTTTGGATGTATTTTGAGCTTTATACTACATCTCACGCTCTTTTGGATTTGAATTTTTATGGATTCCTCCAACTAACAACTTTTGCCCCATTTCAAGAATATGGATTCTCTTCCTTTATGGAACACACTTATTGCATTGCATATTCATTGAATTAACTATTACTTCATTATTAGTTCTGTAAAAAGTTGTTTGAAACCAATACGAATAAAATGTAGGATTCTGAATAAAGATGATCGATTAAACTTTGAAATAATGAATCCCTTAATATCTGGTGATTTGCTTCCGATCTTCTCAACTACAACGGCCAAGGTCTGTTGACCAGTTGTGCCACAGCACTGAGTGGGGATCAACACTGTGTGCGTTTGATGGTAAACTAGAATTTTATTTAAACTGATTCCCGTTACAGCACAATTTGCTAGCAGAGGGACATTTTACATTCTGAGAAGAGGAGCTATAAATACTCCCAATAGTTAGAGTAATGTCCAAGTCCCAAAGCCCAATGGCCAGAACTGGAATACTGATGAGGTGCGGTTTTCCAAGAGCGGTTGCTGTATTGGAGGTGTGAGTGTCAATAGATTATGCACCGTGAATTGTGATTATTGTTGTCTTTATTGATTGAATCTGGAGTATGCATGTTGATTTGGTGAGATTTATGTCTTTATTGTGAAGAAGTTGAAGAGGTTATCAGGTGTGGCGTAGCCTAAGATCCCCTGGATATTGAAATAAGTGTAGAAGACACTTATATGGTTTTCTTGTAAGCTAAGATTTTATGATGTAGCTCGTGAGGTGCTGTCGACTACACAATTAAGATAGGGATTATAATGATTGTACTAATAACGATTGTTGTTGGCAGAACCTGATTTCTCAAAGGGTGAAGCTACATGAATTAGAGTGATTTCCCGTTGGTCCAGATTTCATTGTTTTGTGTGAAAATTCTTTGATTTGCTTGGTTACCGTTTATCTAAGATTGTAGAATTGTGTGTACCAGAGAAATTGTAAAGGAGGGAGAACCTCTTCAAGAAGTAATCTCATACATCATAGATTGCTATGAAATGTGTTGGTTGGTGTACTGCAGTGCTGTGATTGGTTGTTGCGCTGTGAAAAGTCAGTTTTTGTGTGACTGGTTAACGAGACTTCAAGAATTAAAACTGTGACAGGATTGGAGAAAGAGATTTGACATTTAAAAAAAATAATCAATTCACTGAATATTAATTGCATTATGGAATTATTTATTGTTGAACTTTGTGTGAACCATGAAATGTCTTAAGGGATTTAAGAAATTTATGAGAGATGATGTTACAATTCCGAACCGGGAAGGTGAAGAGGTGAATCCCAAGGGTAAAGCTGCACATTTCATGACAACAAAATTGGGATTGCTTACATGTTTGGGGCTTCATCTGTGGTGCAAGGTTGCTGAAAAAGAAGGTCCATTCAGTTTACCAAAATATGGTACATTTGAGTTGAGAATTATTTACAAATTGTAAGAGAAGCTGTATGAAATGAAGCCACCACCTAAACCAGCTCTCGAACAAAACAAAAAATGTATGGGAAAAGACAACTCAAAATAGGGAAAGAGAGAAGTTGCAGAACAAGGCTAGAAGAGCAATGCAGAAATATACAGATCCTCAATGGAATGAGAGACAACAGAGAAGGTGGAAAGACATAGTTAAGGGAAGTAGACTATACCCAGCTAATACTACTGAGGCACCAGATAAACCGAAAAATAATAAAGCAGGGGTGAAAGAATAAGAAAAAGGCAAGACAAATACAGATGATGATAGTGATTCAGGTGATGATATATTGGATACAATGTTAGCCACTCATCCACCACCTTATCTGAACCCTGTAACAAATGCTGAGACTACTTCAATATCTGATGTAACAGTGGATATTGACCCTGTAGATGCAAATATAATTTGGACAGAAAGATCCTTACAAAGGACACAGCCTGGTGTGAAATCTGTTTTAAAAAAATATAGTGCCCACACGATTGAGAGTGTTTCCCTACAGTGATGCCTCCAGGTGTTGCTGCTTCAACTGTAAATGTACCAACACCCATTACTAGGCTTGTTACAGCACAGCAATTAGAGATTTGCACAATGACTGGTCAGGCTCATGTCATTCCAAATGCAGTAGTTCAAGGAGTTGTTGGAGGAGTACCTGCAACAGGGTTTCTGCCAATATCACTGAATTCACAGATTGTTGCCTGGAATCCACTGCAAACAATTTGTTCACTGGGAGCAGGGGGACGGATTGTCTTCATGACACAAATAGCCCAGGAATAGACTGGAATATTCAGAGATGGGATTTCTCCACCATGGTTTGAGGTAGCTGCAGGACTGAAAAAGACAGAAGGTGCAGAACAAGTTATTTCAGAATTTAAAAGGGAGAGACCGCTTGATGCTTCCAAACTAAAAGTAGAATTAGAGGAGATTATAAGGGGTATTTAGGACTTGAAAAATGTAACCAGTATAAGGAGAAAAAGCTGATTTACCTGAGTAAAGAAATGATGAGAAGTGCAGCAATTACACATGACAAACTAACTGATTTGGCTCGAAAATAGGATGTTGATCCTTCGAAATGTTTTCCTTTACAGAGAAGTTACAGAGCTCAATTGGATGATGTAGTTATAGAAACAATACATTCTTCAGGAATGGCAGTTCACATAACTGAATTAGTTAAAATCATTTGTAAATGGAGTGACTTTAAAAGATTAAACACACCAGAGCCGGCCCACAAAAGAATTAGATGCCCTTAACTCCTACAATAACATGAATGAGCTTGTGGTGAATGCCAGCAAAACCAAAGTGGTGGTTTTTGGTCATCATGTGAAAAAAGTGTTTTTGAGGTGGAGGCTGGGCAACCAGACCATAGCCACAGTAAGATCATATAATTATCATGGGCCATGGCTAAGTGACACTGGAAAAGCAACTATGCACAAATTAAAGACAAATGCTAAAATACAAGGTACCATCTATGCAATGTTCATATTAAGGGGCAGATTACAAAGCCCTACCCGGGCACCAATAAGGAAAGTTACAAAATCCAAACTGTACTGCATGCATTGCCAGGGAAGATGGAGAAGATAATGCAAAAAGCACAGTGGCAGTGTTATGAAAAACTTATTGGACTCCCCAAATTTACACGTTGTCGCATTATTTGGCTTGCATTCGGTCTGGTGCAACAAAAATATGAATGTATGATTACCCAGGTGAAATACTGGTATAAGATACAGAAAGTCCAGAAAAGATCACTAAAGGAGGTACTCCCAAATTATTTGAAAGGGGATTAAACCCCTGGCAAAAGTCCTTTCTTGACGCCACTGCAAAACTGGATCTATCTATAGCAAGCTGGTCTCTCCAGGAGGTAAACTACACAGCAATAAAGAAGGTGTTAAACAAACAAATCCTTCAGTTATCAAGAGAAGAGGACATGGCTAGATATAAGGCCATTGGAGGGATGTTGGGCCTAATCAAGTGGTAGGAGGCAAATAACATTCAGCCATATTTGAATAACGCCCAGGAAAGAAATGTTTGAAAGAAAGCGTATGGGCTTGGATAGTGTTACTTTCCATAAAGGAATTAAATCCAGGTTAGAGATCTCTGCTGAACATTGTTAAATGCAAGATGTGTAACTATAGAGTAGAGGCCAAGTTACATCTTGTTTGCTGCTGTCCCGCTCTACTCCAACATCGACTGAAGCTGTTAAAACTGATATTCATAAGGAATGGGCTTAGGACATGCGCAGAAGCAGTCGTTCTGCTTTTAACTTGTACTATCCCCTCAGAGTTGGCCAAATTTGGTAAATTCATGAGAGCAACTCGAAGGGAGCTGATTGAAACAGAGCCAGATCCAAATTGCCTCAATGGAGTCGGGCAACCCGGGACCCTGACAAGTGGTTTGGAAAACTGAACATTGGAAGAATGGTTTGATATGAGTTCTTAGGGCATATCTGCCAACAGCATATCCTAAGTAACCCCATGGTGCACTACAGCCATATGGACACATTGAACAGTTGTAACCAACATGCTAGGCACTTCTGAACCGATTTATTGCCCACAGTACATCTGCTCTAGGACAAATAGACCTCAGTCTATATTGCACAGTGCTCTTTGCATCTCCGTTATGGTGGACCAAACCCAACTGGTCGCCTTGAACAGAGGCAAGCACTATGCTGCACCTTTGCACATGGTCATTGTTCACATATGTGAGGATGAATTGTCCACAATCTTGCTGATTGTTTCTGTACTAGCACCTTCTTATGCCATGTTAGGCCACCAGGGGAATGCTTCGCTTATGACGACATCTTGGGCTAAAGTCAATTGGTCGCACTGAATTGGGGCAACCTTTACGCAGCATCTTTACACCGTGTTATTGTTTACAAATGCAGAATTGATTTGTTTTACAATCTTGCCGACTGTTCTGCATTAGCACTTTTCAAGTCATGAGATAGAGACATTGTTTACAAAGTTGGGGATGAATTACTTACAATCTTGCTGACTGATTCTGCACTAGCACTTTCCATATCATTTTAATCCATGAGGGGAGAGGTTGGTTGGCTTACAAAGTTGGGGACGAATTGCTTAAAATCTTGCTAATTGACTCTGCACTCGTACTTTCCATGTCATATTAATCCGCAACAAGAGAGCTTGGTTTTTAATGGCTCTTTAGTTTTAAATACTAGACTCGCCTTTCTAATATTTACTTATGTTATAGGTGTAGAACTGGGCCAGAGTTTTACTGCCTGTCTAGTTCATTTTTTTATAGCAGAATCCTCTTTAAAATGTAAAAACTGGTGATACTAGGTCATTTGGATGCCCCAAGGTAACTAGCATGTTGTTTTGTCTGCACAGAGCCTTTTTTTACAAATGTGGGGGGCCTTGTCCACAAATCAAATGGAGATGCAAAACATGCCAGTTAAGAAAATGCAAGTGCCAATGCAGAAGCATGTCACAATGATGCAAGTTCCACAAGCTCAGATGGTCCCACAGTGTCTGAGGTTGGAGGAAGACTGCATGCTTGGCACTTTCTGGGAAGTAGGTTTATTTGTGGAGGGAGAAGTAAATGGCCACCTAGTGTTATTTTATATTGATATCAGTGCTACCAGATACACTATGAGAACAGCACACGTCCCAGACCTACCCCTCTCAGTGAGGAAGATTCAAGTTTAAGGAGCTTTGAATGAACAAATCACAAACCCAGTTTCAGAAGAAATTCCTGTAAAATAGGGTAATGTGAGGAAAAACGCCAATTTCT